>NC_083872.1:119410849-120030016 GCF_032452875.1 Bos javanicus | reverse complement strand
GGGCACTGCCTTCTTTAGAGAAGGGCCCGGCTCCATGGCCTCCAACTCTCTCCTCAGCAAACGAGGCCAATGTGGCACATCTCCGTGGGCTCCTTGGATGCCCAGGGGAGCCGTGAACCCACCTGACACAGCCAAGCCCAGGACACCACGGGGTCCATCCTCCCTACGGCCGGAGGCTGCCCGGTCCCACAGCCTTCCCTGCACTTGGCATCTCCAGCCACTCCCTTGTCCCATCTGATGACTCTGGTGTGGCTTCCAGTTGCCGCAGGTCACCCTCTGATCCCTGCCACTTCTGAGCCCTCTTCCCAGGCGTGTGCCCTCCTGGACTTCCTTTCTGTCTGCTGGCTGCTCCCGTCCTCGGCTTGTCCTGAGTTGGGTCTCTCTGTGGTCAGCAGCTCGGGCTGCCCCACGGGTGTCAGCCCCACCCCCACCCCCACCCCCACCAGCTGCTTGGCGGCCGAGGCGAAGCCAGGCTTGTCAGTGTGGCTTCATGACTTCAGTTGTCTTCCTTCTTCAAAGTCGACCGCTTTCATTTCAAATATATTAGAGGATAAGTGTTCTGAGTTCCTCAAGAAGTACAGCTGGGATTCTATTGCGATCAGTTGAAGTTTATAGAGTAACCTTGTAAGAATTGACAGCTTTGTTGTGTGATGTCACCCACCAGGGGCACAGGCTGTCTCTGCCCTCACAGCATCTGCCTTTTATAAGAGCTGGAATGTTCCTGTATTAGACAGTCCCTACATAATTCACGGGTGTGTTGCTAGTATGAACGGTATTTTCTTTAAAATTACATTTTTAGATGGGTTGTTCCTAGTGCACAGAGAGGCTTCTGATATTCCTTTTTTTCCTTCATTTTCGAGTGTTAGAGACAAAGGATTTGCATGCGCGGTGCAGGGCATTCCCGGGTGTCCTTTATCCCGTTGCCCAGCGACAGCATCTTACGCTGTCAGACCAACTGATGGCATGTGTTCATTTAGCCTTTGTTGAAATTGTAGCCATTTTTAGAAATGGATTCTCTTAGGGGGACTTTGTGTCCAGAAGCGTTGCTGGACTCGTGTCCTCCGAGCTTTCCTGTTGGTTGAGCTGGTTGCGCTGTGTAGTCTCTGTGTCACCCACACAGAGCAGTTTAAACGCCCTGCCCAGGCTCCCCTCCAGTTCCTTTGTCTTCATAGCTTTGGCCAGGACTTCTGGCACCTTGGGCCTTTCTGTCTTTTTCCTGGTTTTAAATGGCTGGATCTAAAGTTGCCATGAAGTTTCTTCTTTTTCTCCTTTGGCTGTGCTGCCTGCCGGCTCGCTAGTGGCCTTGAGGGCTCGGTCATCGTGGGCGTGGGCGTGGCTGCCCCACGGCGCGTGGCAGTTTAGTGCCCCAACTGGGGATCGAACCCACGTCCCCTTCCTTGGAAGGCGGCCTCTTAGCCACTGGCCCACCAGGGCAGTCCCTCCACTAAGTGTTTCTACGTGACTTTCACCAAGTTGAAACCTTGTCTTCAAGTCCTGGTTTGCTCTAAGTTCTTTATTTTAAAAATACAAACATGCGGTGCTTGCTCTTGAACTTACTGAGGTGCTCTGTCCTCATTCAGTTTATTAAATGCACTAATTTTTCTGGTGTTGAGACTTCCTTCCTGAGACTGGCTTTACCTCGTCAGTGTACCATTTTCAGTGTTGTGACGGGCCGACCAGCCGTCTGGTGGTTACGGTTGCTCATCACTCATTCATGAGTGAAATGGGCCTACGGTTCCTTTGTCTGGTTTTAGAACCAAGGTTTTCCTGTCTCATAAAATGAACGCAGAAGCTCTTGCCTCTTTTTTGCTTTTTGCAACATCTTGACACGCTGAGAAGTCGCTGCTTCTGGAAAGTCTGATCGAACTCACCTGTAAAGTCATCTCCATGATGACTGCTGGGGAGGGGACATCTTTCATTATCACAGTTTTGTGTCTGCCGCGGGGCAGCGCAGTCTGTGCACCGTAACGACTGAGCCTGCGTGTGTAGAGCCCGAGAGCCGCGACGAGAGGCCGGCGCAACGAGAAGTCTGAGCACCACAGCTAGAGCGCCCCCTCTTGACTCCACTAGAGAAAGCCCACACACAGCAGGGAAGACCCAGAAGAGCAAAAAAGAAAAAAAGTACCGAACTCAGGCCCGGGCACTGAAAGTGCCAAGTCCTAATCCCCGACCTCCAGGGAATTCCTGGTTACTTGGTTTTGTCAGTTCAGTCCAGTCGCTCAGCCGTATATGACTCTTTGCGACCCCATGGACTTCAGCACATCACCTGTCCATCACCAACTCCCAGTTCAGTTCAGTTCAGTCCGGTCACTCAGCCGTATATGACTCTTTGCGACCCCATGGACCGCAGCACGCCAGGCCTCCCTGTCCATCACCAACTCCCAGTGTTCACTCAAACCCATGGCCATTGTGTCAGTGATGCCATCCAACCATCTCATCCTCTGTCGTCCCCTTCTCCTCCTGCCCCCAGTCTTTCCCAGCATCAGAGTCTTTTCAAATGAGTCAGCTCTTCACATCAGGTGGCCAAAGTATTGGAGTTTCAGCTTCAACACCAGTCCTTCCAATGAATATTCAGGACTGATATCCTTTAGAACTGGTTGGATCTCTTTGCAGTCCAAGGGACTCTCAAGAGTCTTGTCCAACACCCCAGTTCAAAAGCATCAATTCTTCAGCGCTCAGCTTTCTTCACAGTCCACCTCTTACATCCATATGACCACTGGAAAAACCACAGCCTTCACTAGACGGACCTTTGTTGGCAAAATAATGTCTCTGCCTTTTTAAAAAATTTTTATTTATTTATTTTGTTTGTTTTTTGTGTTTTCCTTCTTTTTTGTTACTTTTTGTTTGTTTGTTTTCTTTTTGCTTTTTGTCTCTGCTTTTTAATATGCTGCCTATGTTGGTCATAACTTTCCTTCCAAGGACTAAGCGTCTTTTAATTTCATGGCTAAAATCACCATCTGCAGTGATTTTGGAGCCCGTAAAAATAAAGTCAGCCACTGTTTCCACTGTTTCCCCATCTATTTGCCATGAAGTGATGGGACCAGATGCCGTGATCTTCGTTTTCTGAATGTTGAGCTTTAAGCCAACTTTTTCCCTCTCCTCTTTCACTTTCATGAAGTGGCTCTTCAGTTCCTCTTTGCTTTCTGCCATAAGGGTGGTGTCATCAGCATATCTGAGGTTATTCATATTTCTCCCAGCAATCTTGATTCCAGCTTGTGTTTCATCCAGCTCGGCATTTCGCATGATGTACTCTGCATATATAAATAAGCAGGATGACAATATACTGTCTTGATGTACTCCTTTCCCGATTTGGAACCAGTCTGTTGTTTCCTGTCCAGTTCTAACTGTTGCTTCTTGACCTGCATACAGATTTCTCAGGAGGTAGGTAAGGTGGTCTGGTATTCCCATTTCTTGAAGAATGTTCCACAGTTTGTTGTGATCCACACAGTCAAAGGCTTTGGCATAGTCAATAAAGCAGAAACAGATGTTTTTCTGGAACTCTCTTGCTTTTTCGATGATCCAACAGATGTTGGCAATTTGGTCTCTGGTTCCCCTGCCTTTTCTCAATCCAGCTTTAACATCTGGAAGTTCACGGTTCACATACTGTTGAAGCCTGGCTTGGAGGATTTGGTCGTTACTTTGCTAGCGTGTAAGATGAGTGCAATTGTGCAGTAGTTTGAGCATTCTTTGGCATTGCCTTTCTTTGGGATTGGAATGAAAAGTGACCTTTTCCAGTCCTGTGGCCACTGCTGAGTTTTCCAAATTTTCTGGGATATTGAGTACATCACTTTACTGCAAGGGTTACTCCAGGTATCTCTTGACTTCCTACTTTTGCATTCCAGCCCCCTATAATGAAAAGGACATCTTTTTTGGGTGTTAGTTCTAGAAGGTCTTGTAGGTCTTCATATGACCGTTCAACTTCAGCTGCTTCAGCATTACTGATTGGGGCATAGACTTGGATCACTGTGATACTGAATGGTTTATCTTGGAAACAAACAGAGATCGTTCTGTCGTTTTTGAGATTGCATCCAAGTACTGCATTTCGGACTCTTTTGTTGACTATGAGGGCTACTCCATTTCTTCTAAGGGATTCTTGCCCACAGTAGTAGATGTTATGGTTTTATATCACACAGTTAAATTGAGTTGTTGTGTATTGTGTGAATTTAAGCACAGGCGTGGATTCTTGTAACCGCCAGCAGTCAGGATGTGGGTCAGCCCTGTGACCCCCACCAGCCTGGTGTTTTCCACTTGAGGCAGCTACACTCAGAAGTGCTGTAAACATGGGCAGGCTCTGGTGTGAATGTAGGTTTTCATTCCTTTAGGGTAAATCCCCAGGAGGGACCAACTGCCAAGGAAGCTTGAGGTCAGGGTTGGCAGACTACAGCCCAAGGTCAGTTCCAGCCTGTGAGCCAACAGTGGCTTAAGAACAAAAATCCACATCCAAGAAAGAAAAGACTTGCCTGGTATCTGACTTTGGACAGGAAATGTTGTCCAGACTTCGAAGAGGCCACTAAGCCCCTTCATGGGACCGTCTGTGTTTACTGGATAAAGTGGAGAAGCCAGTTTTATAAACGTGCATGTTTTCCTTGGGCAGATCAACTTCAATCTGATCCTGCTGCTTCTGCTGGAGCTCTTCATGGCGGCCACGGTGATCATCTCTGCGCGGTCCAGCGAGGCGCCTTGCAAGCAGAAGGTGGGTCCAGCCTGTGGCACGGCTGCGCCACAGACCCGGCTGCAGAGCGAGGGGTCGATGGCCCCGGGGAGGCAACCAGAGCGATGCAGACCATCTCCTCCCTCACCTGGTGCTGCCCAAGTACCTTCCCCGCCCTGAGTAGTGCCACCGACAGAGCCCACGTCCACCTGAAGTATCACCTTGTAAACTGGGCCTTCAGCAATCACACGTTTCCATGTGCACAGAGGAAGTCCGTGTTTGAGTTTCTGCTTTCAAGCCTAAAGATCCAGGAGCATCGCCCAGAAGGTCTCATTTCAGACCATCCTGGAGCGATGGCCTGGACGTGGCCGCCCCTGTAATGGGGTTGTTTCTTTACAGGGTTCCATCTCTGAGAGCAGCAGTGTTCTATATGAAGTGACATTTCCTGCTCGGGTCCTGAAATCCTACTCTGTAAGAAAGGCTTTTCCCTTCTACTTTGTTTCATGGAGTGGGGGGGTTGGGGAGTAGGCGATAAATGCAGGATGGGCATGTGCACGGCCACAGGCACCGTGCTGGTCGGCAGTGCACGTTACTCTCGCAGCGTGTCCATAAATCACATGTTAATTGTGTTTTAAGCCCTTTCCAAAGTCTTTTAGTCCATTTGTTCTATTACTGAAAGGTCTGTTAAAAACCTCCCAACCTGAGTGCAGATTATGGATCTGACTCTGTAATTCTGTAGCTTTTCATCATAGAGCTCTGGAGCCTGGTTTTTAGTAGACACGACTTTAGAATCCCTTCCTTCTGCCTGTCCCCCCACCCCCCGCCTTTTTTTAAACCATTACAAGCAACTCTCCATAGTCACGGCTCCTGCCAGAACAGTGGTGTCGTATCTGCGTGAGTTGCCTCTCGTCACTGTCTGCCACCGCGTCTTCCCCTCCTTCCAGCCCTTTCTGTCCTCACGTCTGGGTGGTCTCTGTGCAGCGTGTAGGGGCCGTGTGGACGGAGCCAGGTCGCCCAGAGCACAGTTCCGCCACCTTCGTGTCTACGCGTCTCTCCGTCGTTTTCCTATCTTCCGTGCCTTTTTCCACTTTCCTTTGAATTGGTGGAAGATTCCTCCTTCCTTTTCCCACAAATGTGGGTTGGAATGCGCATTTTCAGTATTCCTTTGGAGATTATCCTCCATGTCACCGCATGGGGGGGCGCCCTGCTGCTCGGCCCAGAGCTCACGGGAGCCTCCCCACCCGCCGCCTGGGGCCCTGGGGAGCCACCCCCCTCCCCCGGCAGGTGATGCTGACTCTCTGCCCCCAGGTCATCGAGGTGGTTGCAGGGGTCTCCGCCATCCTCGGAGGGGTCATTGCTCTGAACGTGGACGACACCGTCTCGGGCCCGCACTTCTCGGTCACGTTCTTCTGGGTCTTAGTGGCTGTGAGTAGGCCGGGTGCTGCCCGTGGGGGTGGCCAGCCTCTGAGCTCAGTTTCGGGCGGTCAGGCAGGGTCACGGTGGGAGGGCCAGGAGCACCCTGGCTGTTTGGGACCAAGGAGTAACGAGTCAGCCTGTTGGCTTAGCTGTTTTATATGTTTTTGTATTGTTTTTCCAGGAAAATGCTTGTTGTTTTATATAATTTTATAATGTACAGCATTCACATTGTCTCACATTTTGAAGTGAAATACACACGTATTATTTCACACTGGCTGCAGCTACAGTAAAGGCTCAGCTTGGCAAGTGCTCGCTGCTTGGTCGCTGTTGTAGACGGGGACTCTCATCCTTTTATAAGCAAGTCTCAGTCGACTCACGTAATTTAATGCTGTCCGCCACTGAAACCGGAAAGCACCCTGTGGAGCACCTGGCCCCCAGCCCGGCCACCCTGCGGCTGTGCTGTGCCAGGGTGCGGGGATCCCCGTCAGCTTGGGGCAGTCACCGGGGTCCCCCGAGCCCCGAGTCTGCCCACATCGCGTGACGCCCCAGCCGCATAGTCCCCTGCGCCCTGTGCTCCCACACCGGGCGTGCGGGCACTGCCTTCTCCTCTGTGGCTGCGCGGACAGCTGGCTGGGGCTTGGGCACACCTGGGCTCAGCAGGCCATGTGGGCAGGGACGGCGAGGGCACCGGCGCCTGGTGGGGTGGCTGGATGTCCAGAAGGTGGGCCCGGGGGTTGGTGGCCTCGAGGAAGTTCTGCCCCTGAACTTCCCCCTGCCTGGGTCCTGGCTCCTTCAAATGAGTAGAACAGGCCTTTATTACTAACAAAGCGGCAGGGACGCTGGCCGGTGGAGGCACCCCGGTGGTCGAGGCATGGTGTGCGGTGGCAGTGTCTCCAGGGCCCGAGTCTGACAGCCCAGCCGAGCCGCCTGCAGCCCGCCCTGCTCACGGCCCAGAAACGCCACGGACGAGGCCTAGGCGAGGGCCAGTCGAGGGCTCCCCGCAGAGAGAAGCATGAAGCTCTGTCCTCACCTGGACCCTGAGCCGCGAGCAGACCCAGCTGGACCTGGACATAGTGGGCGCAACTGCAGCCGGACGCAGACCCTGCCTTGCACGCAGCGGTTGAGTCCCTGCCACGGCCCCGGCCAACGCTGAGTTGGGAGGGAGCAGGACACAGGCACACGGTGTCTGGCGGGGCCCCCAGCCTCTGTGGCGCTGAGCAGCGGGGCGCAGGGAGCCTCCGCCCTCCAGCCCCAAGCAGCCGGCTTTCCCAGCTGCCTCGACGGCCTGAATGAGCACGGGAGGGCATGTGTGGGGCCAGACGCGGGCTGTCAGCTCTGAAGCCTTCTCCTTCCTCCTCTCTCAGTGTTTCCCAAGCGCCATTGCCAGTCACGTGACGGCGGAGTGTCCCAGCAGGTCTCTGGTAGGTGACACCCGGCTGGGCCCAGGGACCTCCTGAGCAACTTGCTGGCCTGCGCGGGGTTGGGGCGAGCACCGAGGGGCGTCTGCAGGGCCTGCAGGAGGGCTGGGCGACTGTTCGCGGGTGGCCTGTCTGTGGAAATAAGCAGCCACGGCAGGTCTGGCGTGAGGGTCAGGAGAGGTTCCTGCGACTCAGCAGACGCAGCATTCTGCCCCAGCGTGGATGTTGAACGCCGATGCTTTCCGGAATCCAGTCTGAATGCCCTGAGGCGTCGGCGTGGCTTGTTTTGGGAAGTCAGAGGAACAGTTTGGAGGGCATGGGGAGGAGGCCATAGATCATTAAGTGCTGTTTTATGAACAGAGTGAATTGTGCGTCAGTTGAGAAGGGGCACACTGAGTACAGAGGCTCAGCAGACACCCCTGCAGCCCAGACCCGTGCGGAGTCCTGATTAACGCTGGCGGGCGCCGGCCTCCCCCACGCCCGCTCTGCTTCCCGCCAGGTGGAGGTGCTGATCGCCGTCTGCAGCCTGGCGGCCCCGCTGCTGTTCACAGCCTCTGGGTACCTGTCCTTCAGCATCATGAGAATCATGGATGTTTTCAAAGACTACCCACCAGCCTTCAAGGTCTGCGTGCTTTTATTTTAACTAAACCCTCAGAGACGCGGTGCCGCTGAGCTGCTGCCCATGTCGGGAACGCCTGCCTTCACAGGCGTGTCTCATTTTCTCAGCCCTTTGTACGTTCATTTGTGTTTTAGAGTCACATTCATCCAGTCTCATGAGAGACCCCATTGGTTCCTGCGTAAGCTGAAGGGAGCAAGAACCTCCTCTTTAAGGGGATTCTTGGGGGTCCAGTGTCCCCCCACAGGCTCAGGCATCAGGCAAGGTTAGTCTCAGATGCCCTGGATGATCGCAGTAAGACAGTGTTATGAGAAATTTCAAACATACCAGAAGAGTTGGAAGGTTAACGCAGGCAGCACTGAGGTTCTCTGGTGGTTTACATGTGTGTCCGTGTGTGTCCGTGTGTGTGTGTGGTGACGGGTGGGAAGAGCACACACGGCATCATTTTCTGGAAGCATCTGAAAGGGAGTGACAGATGCTTGAAGTCACCCTTGGCCTTCGATCCTCTGCACATCAGCAGTAAGGCCAGTCCCTGTGCGGCTGAGGCGGCCGGCGTACCACCTAATAGCACAGCATCCCCTCGGACTGCCCCGAGAAGACGCTCTGAGGGCAGCGGTCCTCAGAGCAGCGAGGCTCACCCTTGCACTCTGGTGTCTTCAGATCTGGGGCAGATGCCGCTCCCCGTGCTGGTCCATTTGCAGCGGCAGCCGGTGGGCTTCCCGGGAGCTGCAACCCCGTGAAGGAAGAAGTCCCAGCGCGGGCGCCTGTGGGTCAGCGCTGCTGGCAGCCCGCTGCCTGGGTCCCAGATGGGGACCAAGAACCCGCCCCCGCCCCCGGGGGACGTGCGCTGGCCACTGTCCACAGAGCACTGCGTCCCTGTTCTCTGGGCTCCCAGATGCCAGCCCATCAGCCTCTCCTGGCAGACGCTCGAGATGGCCCGGCTCACCTGATCTGGCCCCCACCCCAACTCGCCCTCGCCCTGGGAGGGGAGCCGTGTACCCATTCCTGCGGGGGTATCATCACTCCTAAGCCTGGTCAGTGGACAGAGCTGAGAAATGTGTGTACTTACAGATCCTGAATGTATACTGCTACCTCCAATTCAAAATTTTACATGCTAGTGTTCCCCCAGCCTTTGCTATTTTATATTTGCCTTATTTTTCTCTTAGTACAGAGACCTTGTTTCCTGATAGCACTGACTGTGGTTCAGTTCAATTCATTGACTGTGGTTCAGTTCAGTTCAGTTCAGTTCAGTCGCTCAGTCGTGTCCGACTCTTTTCGACCCCATGAATCACAGCACGCCAGGCCTCCCTGTCCAGCACCAACTCCCAGAGTTCACTCAGACTCACGTCCATCGAGTCGGTGATGCCATCCAGCCATCTCATCCTCTGCCGTCCCCTTCTCCTCCTGCCCCCAAGCCCTCCCAGCATCACAGTCTTTTCCAATGAGTCAACTCTTCGCATGAGGTGGCCAAAACACTGGAGTTTCAGCTTTAGCATCATTCCTTCCAATGAACACACAGGACTGATCTCCTTCAGAATGGACTGGTTGGATCTCCTTGCAGTCCAAGGGACTTTCAAGAGTCTTCTCCAACACCACAGTTCAAAAGCATCAATTCTTTGGCGCTCAGCTTTCTTCACAGTCCAACTCTCACATCCATACATGACCACTGGAAAAATAGCCTTGACTAGACGGACGTTTGTTGGCAAAGTAATGTCTCTGCTTTTGAATATGCTATCTAGGTTGGTCATAACTTTCCTTCCAAGGAGTAAGTGTCTTTTAATTTCATGGCTGCAGTCACCATCTGCAGTGATTTTGGAGCCCCCAAAAATAAAGTCTGACACTGTTTCCACTGTTTCCCCACCTATTTCCCATGAAGTGATGGGACCGAACGCCATGATCTTCGTTTTCTGAATGTTGAGCTTTAAGCCAACTTTTTCACTCTCCTCTTTCACCTTCATCAAGAGGCTTTTGAGTTCCTCTTCACTGTCTGCCATAAGGGTGGTGTCATCTGCATATCTGAGGTTATTGATATTTCTCCTGGCAATCTTGATTCCAGCTTGTGCTTTTTCCAGCCCAGCGTTTCTCATGATGTACTCTGCATATAAGTTAAATAAGCAGGGTGACAATATACAGCCTTGACGAACTCCTTTTCCTATTTGGAACCAGTCTGTTGTTCCATGTCCAGTTCTAACTGTTGTTTCCTGACCTGCATACAGGTTTCTCAAGAGGCAGGTCAGGTGGTCTGGTATTCCCATCTCTCAGAATTTTCCACAGTTTATTTTGATCCACACAGTCAAAGGCTTTGGCATAGTCAATAAAGCAGAAGTAGATGTTTTTCTGGAACTCTGTTGCTTTTTCCATAATCCAGCTGATGTTGGCAATTTGATCTCTGGTTCCTCTGCCTTTTCTAAAACCAGCTTGAACATCTGGAAGTTCACGGTTCACATATTGCTGAAGCCTGGCTTGGAGAATTTTGAGCATTACTTTGCTAGCGTGTGAGATGAGTGCAATTGTGCAGTAGTTTGAGCATTGTTTGGCATTGCCTTTCTTTGGGATTAGAATGAGAACTGACCTTTTCCAGTCCTGTGGCCACTGCTGAGTTTTCCAAATTTGCTGGCATATTGAGTGCAGCACTTTCACAGCATCATCTTTCAGGATTTGAAATAGCTCAACTGGAATTCCATCACCTCCACTAACTTTGTTCGTAGTGATGCTTTCTAAGGCCCACTTGGCTTCACATTCCAGGATGTCTGGCTCTAGGTGAGTGATCACGCCATCGTGATTGTCTGGGTCGTGGAGCTCTTTTTTGTACAGTTCTTCTGTGTATTCTTGCCACCTCTTCTTACTATCTTCTGCTTCTGTTAGGTCCCTACCATTTCTGTCCTTTATCGAGCCCATCTTACTGCCCCCTTTGTCTGACCACGCACACACGTGCTCCGGTGACGGCCGTTCCCGCCAGCCGCGCCTGCTGGGCCAGCTGACGGCTCCGCACCCGCTCGCTCTGGGAAGGAACCCTCTCTGGGTGGCCCTGCTGCACAGCCACGGTTGATGGTTTCTGTTTGTATTCAGTGTGGGGCTTTGATGCTTTTTTCCCTCTTGTTAGGACTTTTGCATGTATAAAACTTTTACATGGTTCAAAAGTCAAATCAACCCGAAGGCAAACTCAGAGGGCTGCGCTCCCGCCCGCGGCCTCCCACTGCTCCCACAGGCAGCGTGTGTGTCTTTCGTTTCCTTCCTTCCTGAGGAACAGGCCACGCTGATCGTACCTCTGCACCTTGCCTTTCTTTTTTTAAACTTGATTCATCCCGGTGCTTCCTCATCACCCAGAGGACAGGTGCATTGAGTTGGATGTTGGCAAACCCGCTGGGAGGCTCCTGTTTTCCCTCCACCAGCGGTATGAGAGCTGTCCCCCGCAGCCCGGGAGGCGTGTCCCCCGGCGCCTGTGACACGGCTGAGAGCTGGAGCCTCGGGGGGCCGAGGCACGCGTGTGAATGCGGGTCGCGGAGACCCTTTCCTCTGTCCTAGGCACTGTCTTCCTCCTACAGCTCCGCCTGTGTCTCCTGCCCATTTCCTGCGGGCTTTGCTGACGCTGTCAACACAGGAAGCCCAGCCCTCTGTCAGACACGGAAGATGCAAACAGCGGCCTCAGCTAGGCAGCTGTTCATTCTGCTTGCTGTGATCTGTCTCGTGTGGAAGTTTTGTTGGTGTTTTACACAGTTAAATCTGTCCATGTTTTCCTCTGTTGCTTCTGGATTTTGAGTCACAATTAGGAACGCTCACACTCGTGTTTCTGCTGGAGTCTAACCTGGAGCTTGGCGCGAGGAGTGGGCCCAGTCGGACTTTACTCGACTGGCTTGTCCGTGAATAAAAGGTTCAGCCCCTTTTAAAAGCCCCTCTTTTTCTCAGTCGTCTGAGACTCTGAGCTTCTGTCTGTCTGGGTCTCTTTCTGCCCTGACTGTCCTCTCGCAGCCAATCTGTGCCACTCTGCCCACCCCAGAGGTTGGCACCAGGGCGTCAGGACCTTGCTGGCTTGATGCTGACTGCCCTGCATTTCAGGGCTTCCTCGCTTCTGTCATGGTTTGTTCTTTTATATGAACTTTATCTTTTAGATTTTTAAGAAGCATTTATTCATTTTGAACGGCGTCAGGTCTCGGTACAGCGTGTGGGATCCTTCCTTGCAGCCCGTGCGTCTCTGTCTCGTTGGGGCATGCGGGCTCTCAAGTGCAGACTCAGTGGTTGTGGCACTTGGGCTGAGTTGCCCTGCGGCAGGTGGGATCTTAGCTCCCCATGCAGGGATCAATCCCACGTCCTCTGCATTGGGAGGCAGACTGTTAACCACTGGACTACCAGCAGGTTCCTGTGTGAATTTTAGAATCGCCCTGCCTGACTCAAGTAAACACAGTGTTGCGTTCTTAAAAAAGCTGGACTCACTCGTAAGTGTGCAGGTTAACAAGAGATGTTGAGTATTTTTTCTTTGTCTTAATGTTTGGTTGCTTTGCGTTTCTGAGGCTAGAAGGTCACCCTGCAGTGTGAGGAGGGAGCCAGTGGTCTGTGGATGTCTTTACAGACCCTAGGGCTCCCTCCGTATTGGTGGCAGCCCCTTCTCCAAGGCGTGCCACCCCCCACTCCTGTGGCCCCGGGCAGACGCCATCTCCCAGTAGTCAGTACAGGCCCCCGGCTTCTGCTGGAGCTGGTCTGCCGGTCTTTCTGTGGAGCCCGCGTCCCTGTTTTTCCTCCAGCTCTGGGCTTCCACTGGCGTCTCACGCAGAACTTGCCTTTGCCTCACTGGGCACTCTCCGGGAGGCCACAGATGGTTTCAGCGGCTCCTTTCTGGACCTGCTGGGGGGCCTGGAAGACGAGCCGGGCAGCACCATCGGGGGCCCAGCTGCCTGTGGGTCATGTTTGTGCAGGTCTTCCGTTAAGTCCAGGATGACAGAGCTCAGACCACAACTGAGCTCCTCAGCTCTGGCTCACTGAGACAGTGATCACTGCCCCCACTGGGGACACAGTAGGGCCCCCGAGGAACGGGAAGCTGAAACCCTCCACCGCAGGCCTCGGGGTCTCTGCTCCGGGAGCCTCCCAGCTGAGGGGCCACGCAGTGGGTGGGGGGCAGCTGAGGAGCAGGGCGTGCGGCCTGCCACCCCGCCCGCCCTCTGCCCTGCCATCCCGCCCGCCCTCTGCCCCGGTCTCCTGCTCACCTCTTGCCCCCAGCAATCCTATGACGCGCTGCTGCTGCTGCTGATGCTGGAGCTGCTGCTGCAGGCGGGCCTCAACACGGCCACCATCATCCAGTGCGTGCGCTTCAAGGCGGGCGCGTCCTGGGACGCCGCGGGCGCACCGCCCAGCCCGCAAGAGCACCCGGCGGCCGGGGAGGTGAGGGGCCTCTGAGCCCGTCTGGAGGGGAGGGGAGGGGGAGGCCTGCCCTCCCGGGACCCTGGGCAAAGCGATGCCACCCAGGCTGACTTCTTTCAGGACCTGTTGGGTCACTTTCTCTTTAAAACAAAGAAAAATCTTGAAAAGGTGCAATAATACGTTTATACACTTTTTAAGCCAGCCAGGCAAACACAAATCCGTTTCTGAAAAGATACTATGGAGTGAATGCTTCCAGTTTTACTCTTGTAAATGAGCTGAGAACTTGGCAAACATCTTCAGGGATCACAGGGCTCTCCCTCCAGCAGCCGGCCAGGAAGGGGAGCCCGCCCCGTCCCCGGCAGATGTGCATCCAGGGCCCAAGGCGGGGGCTCTGGAGACTCCTAGTGGCCCTTCCGCCAGGCTCACAGCCGCTGCGCTCCACCTGGGCCCCGCCCCTCGTCCCCACACATGAACATTCCTCCCTGAGTGCTGTCTGCTGCAGCTTTTGCTGGGCACACCCGGCCACTGTCCCCCAGGTGGCATCATGCTCTGGGCACCTGGGGAGGCCACTCTGGGTGGACCAGACACGCCTCCTGCCCGGCTGCCACCTGGGCCCACCCTGCTTACTGGCTGTGCAGCACAGCCCAGCAGGGACCAGGGCCCTTCCAGAAAAACTGGGTTTAAGTGTAAAAAGAGGTCAGAAACACAGGCCCGTGGGTTTCTCATGGGGACACACAAGTCGAGTGGGGGCTGCCCTGTGCTCTGCACAGCATCTCCTGGACATGCCCAGCGCCGCCAGCCCCCCATCTTCATCCCCTGGGTGCTCCTCGGGTGGTATCGTTTGGTTGACCTTTTCACGTGGCTGTGGTCAGTCTCTCACAGGGACGACTGTGTCCCCGGACCCACGTGAGGTCCACCTGGTTCCATATCAGGACGTCAAGGTGCAGTGTCAAGCCAGTGGGTCCTCCCGGCTGGTTCCAGAACTGCCGGTTCTGGTGCTCAGGAGGGCTGATCTGGGCAGCCGTCCGCCCTGTCTGGTGACCACTGGCTGCTTCAGATGCCCTCCCTCCCAGGGGTCACGGCCCTGGAGCTGCCTTCACGGCCTCCAGGGCCAAGTCCAGCCTCGAGGTGGTGGGGGCATCTGTCTCCTCCCCCAGGAAGAGCTGGCGGGACTTACCGCTGCGCCCTGGAAAGTATCATTGCCCGTCCGCAGCACTTACTGAGCACCTACTGTGTGCCGAGGCTGCTCTGCCGGGTGCAGGATGTGGCTGCGCAGGAAGAGGCCTCAGGCAGGTGTGGGTGCCAGCCCAGCCCCTGCAGAGAACGCAGGTGGGGGACGTCTGGGAGAGTGGAGGGGCCGGCGAGGGGCGAGGGGCCGCCCCTGCTTCCTGCACGGAGCTGGGCGGCCCCAGACAAATACACTGTCCTGTCTCAGTTGCAGGTGCCCAGAAGCTCCCTGAAGGAGTTCGACAAGGAGAAAGCGTGGAGAGCCGTTGTGGTGCAGATGGCCCAGTGACTGCCCGGGCCGCGAGGCAGGGTGGCCTGACGCTACTGCCTCCGAGCTGCAGCCCCACCCACCCCTCGCCTTCCTGCGGGGCCGGGTTCAAGGTGGAGTCTTCTCGTTTCTGTGGTTTAAGTTTGAAATAGGCAAACGTTGACTGCTTTGTGCTTACTGAGGGGGGTTCAGTTCACTGCTGCCGAGGTGGCCTGACCACAGGAGCCGCGGAACGGGGCCCCTGGTGAGGAAGGGCCGGGCCAGAGCCAAACCCTGCCAGTGCTGACCCCTGGGCAGCCCTGGGCTCCAGGCTGCTGGTGTGCTCGCTGCACTGTGCTTGCCCTCCCTGCCCTGCTTTGCTTTGCACCTGCTGTGTGCCCCGCCCTGCGTGGGCCTTACCCGTCTCCGCGCTTCCTATCCTCTAGGCGAGGGGGGCAGCCTGCCAAGCCTCGATTTCCCCCCAAGGGGGCAGAGCTGCTTCCTGCCTGCCCGCAGAGCCCACGGGGCTGCACCTTCAGAGCTGCAGACGTGGGCAGCCCCCACTCAACCCGCGGTGTCCCCATGAGAAACCCACGGGCCTGTGTCTCTGACCTCTTTTTACACTTAAACCCAGTTCTTCCGGAAGGGCCCTGGTCCATGTTGGGCTGTCCTGTGCAGCCAGTAGAGACCCAGCTCAGTGGTGGTCAGGGTGCTCTTGTCCTGAAGCCTCTTGTCAACCACACGGAAGTCCACCCTGACCACTGCGGCAGCTCAGTGTTCCCCGCATGGACCACTGTCCACGGCCCTGAAGATGGACAGGCCGCATCTCCGTGCCTTGTGTCCCAGGCAGGCCGGGCAGACACAGGCCTTGGTCAAGTCCCCAAACGAGCACGGGAGCACTGAGGGGCTGTCTGCACACAAGCAGACCCCACCCACATGCAGCCCGTGGGGGCCACCTCCCCTTCCCAGTTCCTCAGGCCGGGTGAGAGCCACAGGGATAGCGTGGGTGACACGGATGTCTCTAGGGGGCCAGAAAGTTGGGAGCCTGATAGCTGGAGTGAGCGCCTGGGGGCTGGACACAGGCACTTCTCCCTTCAGAGAGAGCTCGGAACATTCACACAAGTGGGGTTTAAAGCTGCAGAGTCGGACACGGACACGACTGAAGCGACTTAGCAGCAGCAGCAGCAGCAGCAGCGGTCCTGTCTGTCGGCGTATGTTTGTGTGATATAATGTAGCACTGCCTGAGCAATAAACGCTAACACGTCCTTGTGGCCAGTGGCCTGGTTCACTTTGGGTCACCCCACATCTCTGTGCCCAGGTTCTGAAACAGCTGAGGTAAAGCATGGGGGGGGGGGCGGCGCTTTTAATTCACTATTTACCATAGCCCTGAGCCGGTCTGCAAGTGGGATGGCTGGAGACTGGAAAGGCACTGGCGCCTCCCCCGGGACCCCCCTCCCCCACAGAATGGGCACAGAGCCTCGCTTCTGGGTTATCTCGGGAAGTTAAATGCAAAATAAAGATGTTTAAACCAAATAAAGATGACATCTAGATTTGGAATGTTACCAGGAGGAAGGCACAGATGGGGTAGGTGGATCTTTCCTATTCACCCCTCCCTCTACAAAGATGCTGGACCAGAGAGGCTGGACATCAGGATGGCCGGGATGCTGGCTGGTGCTCGGAACCCCCGGGGAGTCACCTCAGGCCCCACGAGTGACCCAGGGGACACGGCACAGCTCCTGGAGCGCTGGGGTCGTCTTCCCGAGGAACACTGGATGTTAAGCGGGCGGAGCCTGACCTGGATGGTCCGCTTATCCTGCAAGGGCGGGTCCCAGGTGTGTGACCTAAAGGTCTTTATGACCTGGGGGGCTCTGACTGCCAGGGCGGGTCTGTGTGACCCCGACAGCCGCGCGGGGTGGGATTCGGGCTGGGCGCGTGCCACTCGGGGGCCCTCCTCCCCGCGGACACCATGCTCCGTGCCCCGCGCCCCGGTCCCCACGCCGGCCGCGGCCGCGTCTCAGACTGCAGCCCCCGCCCGGGGCGCCGCTTAGGTGCCCTCAACCGTGGCCTGTGGGACCCCACGCCCCCGACGCCCACCGCGCGCCGCCGCGTCCGGAGATGCGCTCGGGGCCGCGCCCGGAGCCGCCCCCGCCGCACCCCGCTGCCCCGGCGTCCGCGAAGCCCCACGCCCTGCGCCGGCCGCGCGGCGAGGCCCCGCCGCCGGCGCCCCCGGGCTGCACAATGCGCCGCGCCGCTGGGGTCCGTCGCCCAGGGCAACCGCAGGACGCGAGACAGCGCGACGCGGGGCGGGGGCACGCAGACCGGCCCGGGTGAGCGCTGAGCCCGCCTCCCTCCGAACCCTAGGCCTGGGCCCGCCGTCTGCACCCCCCCGCCCCCGCCCCCGGGATTCCAGACCACTCCCGTGGAGCCCCAGACATACCCTTCCTTCGGAACTCCAGGCCCGCTCAGCCCTCCACCTCTGAACCCCGCCCTTGGGGGCCCGGACCTGCGTCTCCCCAACCCAACCCTTCCCCCCACCCCCAGACTCCCCCTAACCCCAGAGTCCCCCTAACCCCAGACTCCCCATCCATCCCAGCCCTGCCCCCGAAACACATACTCCCCCAACCCTAGACACCCCCAACCCCAGGCCCCCCCAGTCCCAGACTTCTCTTTCCACCGCAGCCCTGCTCCCCAACCCCAGCCCTGCCTGCCCTCCCCCAGAGTCCCCCCTCCACCCCTGGGCTTATACCCCTTTGCAGGGGCCCAGGTGCTGGAAGGGAGCAAGGACGAGGTGCCTGAGGCCAAGGTTGAAGCAGGGATGGAGCCAGGTGAAACGAACAGGCTGCCGTCGTTGGAAGGGGAGCGCAGAGCAGAATCTAGTCAGTATTGTCCTGCGCCCCTCGCCCTGGGTTTCCTGAAAGTGACTGTCAAGTTCAGGCTCTGGATGCTGCTATCTGTTCTATTGATCTATCTGCCTATCCTAAAGTCAAACCACCTGCTTTAATTCCAGTAACCTCATAATAAGTCACTATTTCTCTGTTTTTTTTCTTCAAGATGTGTTCAGGGTTTCTTGGACTTTTGCATTTTTAGAATCAATTGTTAATTTACCCCTCCCGCAACACACACACACACACACACACACAGGAGTCCTGCTTATGATTCCACTGAATATATAGATCAGCTGGGAAGAGAATTAATATCTTAGTATTCAGTGTCCTGATCACGAACATCATCTCTTTCAATCTTGTTGGCAAGGTTCCCACTTTTAGTTACAAGTATGTACCATCTTGGAGAAGGCAATGGCACCCCATTCCAGTACTCTTGTCTGGAGAATCCCAGGGACGGGGGAGCCTGGTTGGCTGCAGTCTGTGGGGTCTCGAAAGGTCGGACACAACTGAAGCGACTTAGCAGCAGCAGCATGTACCACCTTTGTTAGAGTCACTCCCAGATAGTCCATGCTTAACACTACTGTGGATGGCAGTTTTGAGTTCCATTTTCTATTTGTCTCTCAGTTCAGTTCAGTTCAGTTGCTCAGTCGTGTCCAACTCTTTTTGACCCCATGAACCGCAGCACGCCAGGCCTCCCTGTCCATCACCAACTCAGACTCATGTCCATCGAGTCGGTGATGCCATCCAGCTATCTCATCCTCTGCCGTCCCCTTCTCCTCCTGCCCCCAATCCCTCCCAGCATCACAGTCTTTTCCAATGAGTCAACTCTTCGCATGACGTAGCCAAAGTACTGGAGTTTCAGCTTTAGCATCATTCCTTCCAAAGAACACCCAGGGCTGATCTCCTTTAGAATGAACCGGTTGGATCTCCAAGGGACTCTCAAGAGTCTTCTCCAACACCACAGTTCAAAAGCATCAATTCTTCGGCGCTCACCTTTCTTCACAGTCCAACTCTCACATCCATACATGATCACTGGAAAAACCATAACCTTGACTAGACAGACCTTTGTTGGCAAAGTAATGTCTCTGCTTTTGAATATGCTGTCTAGGTTGGTCATAACTTTCCTTCCAAGAAGTAAGTGTCTTTTAATTTCATGGCTGCAATCACCATCTGCAGTGATTTTGGAGCCCATAAAATAAAGTCAGACACTGTTTCCACTGTTTCCCCATCTATTTCCCATGAAGTGATGGGTATACAAATACAGTTGAGTTCATTTTCCTGCCTTGGTGGTTGGTGACCTTGGTAAATATACTCACTAACTCTGACAGTCAACTGTGTTACACACACAGCCATCACCTGCAGACCTTCTCAGTCTTTATGCCTCTTAGTTCCTTTTCTTGCACTATTGCATGGGCTAGCACTTTGAGTATAATGTTGAGTAGATGTGATATAGTGGACATCTTTTTTGTTTCTGAACTCCAGAGGAAATTGTTCAGTGTTTTACCATGAAGTATGATGTTGCTATAAGTTTTTTAAAAAACAAAACAAAACAAAAAGGCATGATTTACTTTTCCACATTTCTTTAGCTGTCAAATTTCGTTTGGCAAATTTATTCAAAATACTAGTTTTCATTTTAGAACTGAATTTATATTTATATAACAGAAGTCCTAAATGGATCCAGGTTCACTAGGATACCTTCCTCTAAGCCCCATTGGTTAATATTTTCCCTTTAAAGTGTACAAGTAGTATGTTTTAAGTTGTCATTCACAAAAATTATGAATTAAACACCCATAAATTCCTGCTGCTATAAGTTTGAAAGGAAGTTCCCTTTTATTCCTGGTTTACTGAGAGTTTTAAAATGAACAGCTATTACATTTAATCATGTTTTCTTCTGCATATTTTTATTTACTGTATCAATGGATTATGTTATGGATTTTTAAATATTAGCAACCTTTGTATTCTTAGAACTCTAATCATAATTTTGTTTGTACTCTAATGCTTTGATGGGCCATATTTTCATTACCGTACAATTCTCATCATTTCCACTTGATTTCTCCTTTGAGCCATGCTTTATTTTTAAAGTGTGCTACTTAATTTTTTGGGCTTCATAATCACTGCAGATGGTGACTGCAGCCATGAAACTAGAAGACGCTTGCTCCTTGCAAGAAAAGCTATAACTAACATAGACAGCATATTAAAAAGCAGAGACATTACTTAGCCGACAAAGGTCCATCTAGTCAAAGCTGTAGTTTTTCCAGTAGTCATGTATGGATGTCAGAGTTGGACTATAAGGAAAGCTCGAGATCTGAAGAATTGATGGTTTTGAACTGTGGTGTTGGAGAAGGCCCTTGAGAGTCCCTTGGACTGCAAGGAGATACAACCAGTTCATCCTAAAGGAAATCAGTCCTAAATATTCATTGGAAGGACTGATGCTGAAGCTGAAACTCCAATACTTTGGTCACCTGATGCGAAGAGCCGACTCATTAGAAGAGACCCTGATGCTGGGAAAGATTGAAGGCAGGAGGAGAAGGGGACGACAGAGGATGAGATGGTTGGATGGCATCACCAACTCAATGGATGTGAGTCTGAGTAAACTCCAGGAGGTGGTGATGGACAGGGAGGCCTGGCGTGATGCGGTCCGTGATGGGGTCGCAGAGTCAGACATGACTGAGCGACTGAACTGAACTGAACTGAATTTTTGAACGTTTAGAAAAATTTCTAGTTACCATTTTGTTATTAATTTCTAGTTTCCTTCAGTGGTAAAGAGTTTAATCTGTATCATTTTGATCCACTGAAGTTGCAGAGGCCCTATGGCCCAGTATGTGATCAGTGTTGGAAGAGGTGTGTGAAGAGACAATGTGTTCTTAGCCGTGGATTTGATTTCTGGGTGTCACTTAGGGCTGATCGATTCAAATCTGGTATATTTTAATGATTCTTTGTTTATGCTTTCCTTTTCTGAGCATGCGCTGAGTCACTTCAGTCCTGTCTGACTCTTTGCATCTCTATGGACTGTAGCTCACCAGGCTCCTCTGTCCATGGGATCCTCCAGGCAAGAATGCTGGAGTGGGTTGCCACGCCTTCCTCCAGGAGACCTTCCCGACCCAGGGCTTGAACTCATGTCTCACGTCTCCTGCATTGGCAAGCGGGTTTTTTACCACTAGCGCCACCTGGGCAGCCCTTCCTTTACTGAGACAAATGGTTCACTGAAGTATCTCAATATGAATTTGAATTTTCTATGTCTTTTTTAAAAAATCTCTGTCCACTTGTGTTTTTATATATTTGAAGCTATACTATTAAGTATACACACATTTGGAATTTTATGAAATGTCTCTGAGGGCTGACTGAGTGCCATGGGGGGCTGGACACAGGGGTTAGACTGGTATCTCCTGAGTCTGAATGTAACTAGTTTGGTCTTGCCTCTGCCTTCATCTGTTTTTCTTTTGCAGGATTAAAACGGGGAGTTTCCCAAGACTTGGTTTCTTCCCCCAAATTAGACAGATTCAAAATCGCAAAACAACTCACGGACAAGGCAATCAAGGTAAATGCTCTCTGGGGCTCAGTGGGGACGGGTTCTTTTTAAGAACGGAATCCATTTTGGAGTTTGTAGAGCGAGTCCGTGGCCTGTGGCGTGCCCTGAAGCTGAGGCGTGCCCCCAGTCCTGGCCCCAGCCTGAGGCTTGTGCCAGAGTTACTTTACATTACACCCTTCCTTTTGAACTAAGTGATGCTTTTGAAGTGCGAAAGTGCAGACACGTGCACGGTGAAAATCTCTCCTGCAACCACGTGGCCACATAGCTCATGTGACTGCAGCTATGGACACACGTCTCAGACAAGGGACAGACTCCTAGTGACGCACAAAACCCTCCCACCCTCGGCCCAGGCCCCCGAGTGACGTGGTGAGGACGCTTGTGTGTGAGGAGTTCTGGGGCTCATATGGGGCCCCTGGAACACCCACCCACGTCCCCAAGGGAGAGGCCCACCTTTCGCCAGAATGGGAGCACTTGGGGGGGGAATAGTGAACTCCGGGAGATGGTGATGGACAGGGAGGCCTGGTGTGCTGCGATTCATGGGGTCGCAAAGAGTCGGACACGACTGAGCGACTAAACTGAACTGAAGGAAGGGCAAGCATTCTTCAGATGGTTCCACAGCTTCCACTCTGAGAACGTGATTCTCGTCCTTCTGGTGCGGTCACCTTGCTCAGGCCAGGACGGTGGGGAAGCACGAGAAATCCAATGCACAGTGACGTGTGGAAACGCGCTCAGCCGTGACGTCCTCCTGGGGCACACCTGCGAGTGCGTGGGTCGGACACGCGCAGCTTGGGCTGCGCTGGGCTGGATGCACCTGGACAGAAGCACAGCCAGGAGACACACGTAGTCCGCGGCGACCCACGCAGCTGCAGCAGAGTGCGGCCGCCCTCTTGGAAGCCGCCTCTTGCCCTAGTTATTCCCAAATCCCGGTGACCACGGATGAACCTTTGTGCTTCCTGTCACTTTCCTTTCTGGGGTTTCCTATATATAGAATTTAACCTTTAGGTTTAGCTGCAGATTTTCTTTTGATGCCTTGAAACACATAAACGTTTAGGGCTACAAATGTCCCTCAGAGTGCTGCTTTACTTGCGTTTCAGTAGATTTCATTCTGTATTTTTGATGGGATACAGCTCAAAGTATTTAACAATTTGTACTATTTTCATTGATAGTGGGTTACTTTAAAGTATAGTTCTTAATTTCTAGACTGGTAGATTATTAAAATCCTAAAAGATGATGCTGTGAAAGTGCTGTATTCATTGCATCCGCAAATTTGGAAAACTCAGCAGTGGCCACAGGACTGGAAAAGGTCAGTTTTCATTCCAGTCCCAAAGAAGGGCAATGCCGAAGAATGCTCAAACTACCGCACAGTTGCACTCATTTCACATGCCAGCAAGGTTATGCTCAAAATCCTTCCAACTAGGCTTCAGCAATATGTGAACTGAGAACTTCCAGATGTACAAGCTGGGTTTAGAAAAGGTAGAGGAACCAGAGATCAAATTTCCAACATTTGCTGGATCATACAGAAAGCAAGGAAATTCCAGAAAAACATTCACTTCTGCTTCATTGATTATGCTAAGCCTCTGACTGTGTGAATCACAGCAAACTATGAAAAATTCTTAAAGAGAAGGGAATACCAGACCACCTTACCTGCTTCCTGAGAAACCTGTATGCAGGTCAAGATGCAGAAGTTAGAACTGGACATGAAACAATGGACTGGTTCAAAATTGGGAAGGAGGACATCAAGGCTGTGTGTTGTCACCCTGCTTACTTAACTTACATGCAGAGAGCATCATGAAGAATGCCTGACTGGATGAATCAAAGCTGGAATCAGGATTGCTGGGAGAAATATCAATAGCCTCAGATACGCAGATGACACCACCCTTATGGCAGAAAGTGAAGAGGAACTGAAGAGCCTCTTTATGAAAGTGAAAGAGGAGAGTGAAAAAGTTGCTTAAACCTCAACATTCAGAAAGCGAAGATCATGGCATCCAGTTCCATCACTTCATGGCAAATAGATGGGGAAACAATGGAAATAGTGATAAACTTTATTTTGGGGGGCTCCAAAGTCACTGCAGATGGTGACTGCAGCCACGAAATGAAAAGACACTTACTCCTTGGAAGGAAAGCTCTGACGAACCTAGACAGTATATTAAAAAGCAGAGACATTACTTTGCCGACAAAGGTCCATATAGTCAAAGCTAGTTTTTCCAGTAGTTGTGTACAGGTGTGAGAGTTGGACCATAAAGAAGGCTGAGTGCCAAAGAACTGATGCTTTTGAAGACTTGGACAGCACAGAGATCAAACCAGTCAATCCTAAAGGAAATCAACCCTGAATAGTTGTTGGAAGGACTGATGCTGAAGATGAAACTCCAATACTTTGGCCACCTGATGTGAAGAACTGACTCATTGGAAAAGACCCTGATGCTGAACGATTGAAGGCAAAAGGAGAAGGGGACAACAGAAGATGAGATGATTAGATAACATCACCGACTCAATGGACATGAATTTGAGCACGCTCTGGGAGATAGTGGAGGACAGAGGAGCCTGGTGTGCTGCAGTCCTTGGGGTCACAAAGAGTTGGACATGGCTAAGCATCGACTGGACAACAGTAAAGAAGGTTGTTTCTGATTATTTTGTTACTGATTTCTGGTTTGATTAACTGTGGTTGAGAATGTAATTGGTGTGTTTCTGTTGAAATGTATTCAGACCTGCTTTCTGCCTAGCATTTTGTTAATTTATATAGATGTTGATGTAGAGTGCTCTATTCACAGTCATCAGGGAAGAGGTTTTCACTTGAGTTCTTCAAGTCCTCTGGACTTGAGGGTTTTGTTTTTGCTTTTTGTTTCTGTGTTCTTTAATTTCCTGAGAGAAGCATGTTAAATTTCCAAGTGTAATTGTGGATTTGTCTACTTGTGTTTCTCCCAAGTTTTGCTGTGTATAATTTATAGCTCTGTTAGTGGGTGCAGACAAATGTGTTATGACAAGCTGAATGTTTGCTTCGCATCGTACGATGCTTTCCTTTACTTTAGTGATGCATATTTGTCGCAAAGGTTACTCTGTTTCACACTTGGATCATTTTATTCTCTACCTATCTGTAGGCTTGTGCTTTTGATTTTCTCTTGTGAATAGCATAGACTGAGATGAGAAAAAGATGTGGTCTGGCACTTCTTGCCTTTTAACTGGAGCATTTTGTGTATTTGTCCATAATTAAAGTGCTGGCATATTCCCGTGGGGTTTCATTCATTTGGTGCCTGCTCATTTTTCCTCTCCGTTCATGCCTCCTTCTGGACTGATTCCCCTCTTGTGTTAGAAGCCTTGCACGCCATGTTCTCCTTTTGCGGTTCCCTTCCGTTTTGTACTGTTGGCTTGTTACAGTTAGTCCGGTTTTCTGAAGTCGTTCAGTCTGACCCTAGCTCAGCAGAGAGCCTGGGGTGTGGGCAGGGGTCTTGCTGGCGCTGTGGGCGCCGACACTGCTGCCGTCGTCACCGCGCCCCTCCTCACCACGGCCCCTGTCGTGGTGCGCGGCCCTCGCCCTGCGGCCGGGCAGGCCAGGCTCCGGACCCGTGTTCTGAGCAGAAGGAGCCCCGTGGTCCCCCGAGGGGGTGCTGGAACTGGGCTGCCAGCGTCTGGCCACAAGCCCGCACGTCCTCGGCAGGTGGTCCTGGTCCTCCTGCCCGTGCTGTGTGACAGACCACCACGGCCTTAGCTGCTTAGACACACCCACGTGCTATCTCCCGGCTCCTGTGGGCCAGGGTCCAGGCCGGGCCCTCTGCTCAGCGTCTGTCGAGGCACCGAGCTGGCGGGTCGCATCTGGAGGCCCACAGCGGGAGGAACCCCCTCGGAACTCTCTCAGCTGGTCGGCAGGATTGATTTCCCTGAGACTGTAGAATGTGTGGCACCTTCAGAGCCAGCAGTGGGGAGAGGCCATCCCTGCTGGTCTCCATTTCTGACCCTCTTTTCAGGGGCACCCCTGATTAGGCCAGGCCCACCCAGGGTCACCTGCCTTTCAAATTCAGAGTCTAATTAGGGACCCTGTGAGTCTGAGCCGCTGCCCCCTCCTGCCCTGTCCTGCTCTCACAAGCTCGTGAGGCCCTAGGCTCACTGCTGCCCACGCCCCTGATCCCCGCCGCTGCCCACAGGATGTGTCCAGGTGGGTCCTCAGCAGCTGGGCCTCAGGCCCCAGCGTGACCGTCCCTCTCCTCGCTCAACTGTCCGCTGGGAAGCGAAGGGTTGTCTGCCACTGCCCTCTGCCTGGCGCAGGCAGCTGGCTCATCCCCACAGTAGTGGGCAGGGTCCCCCGTCCCTGGCTCTGGCCCTGGGTGGGGGCGCCGCCCCTCTGGCCCCTCCCGGGCATCTGAGTGCTCCCCTACCCCTGCTCAAACCTCAAGCACCTCCCCATCCCCAAATGTGCAGGCCGGTCACCTTTGTACAGGAAAGAAAGCCATAGCGCACAGGTCCTGGGCCCTCCCCGAGGCCCGCCTTTCAGACCTCAACCTGCCCTGAGCTGAGGTCTGAGCTTCCAGAAGCCCCAGGGTCCTGGCTGTGCCTCCTCTGGGTGAGTGTGAGCGAGGCCTGTGCGTGCAAGGCCCCCACACCCGGGGCCTTGGACACAGAGCAGAGGTGGGCCTGCCTGGGGGCTGCCTGATTCTCAGAGCGGATGGAGCATCTTCCCGCCGGGACCGGCCCTCATCCTGACTGCAGACTCCTCTTACAGAGACAGGGTTAACTCGTTTTCCATTCCTTAATTTCAAACACACTTGCAATTTGAGGAAAAGAAGATCTTCTCCATCTGCGGACACTACCCAGTGATCCGGTCCACCCTGCGGAGGAAGGGCTGGGTGGAAAAGAAGTTCCACTTCCTGACCAGTCTCGTGCCGAGCGTCGACGGCGACGGGGAAGGGGTGCCAGGTAGAGTATCGGCGTGTGTGTTCTGCGTGAAATGTGTGTGTCTGTCACGGAGACCCAGAGTGGGTTCCATGCGGGCCCTGCGCTCTGGCTCTCCCCAGAGGAGGGGCTGGCCTCTCGGCCCCCAGCCCAGGCGGCGACGAGCTCTTTCAAACCCTGGTTCTGGTTACTTCCAGGTGTATCCACATCCAGGCCTCCTCGTGCCTGGACGTTGTCCACTGTCCGTCAGCAGCCTGGCCCTGGAAGTCCCTCTTCTGGGCCCAGCTCCCTCCTGGCCCCTGCTTGGCCCCCTGCCACGCTTTGCTCCACCTGGTCCTCCCTGACCGGAGCCAGGCCTGCGCCCCCTCCCCACAGAGCCTGCACCCTCTTGGCTCCAGGGTCTTCACTCGGCCTACACGCAGTTCAGGGCACAGGTCCGTTCAGTGGATGCTCGGGGGGACACCACGGCCCAAGCCTGACTTAACCCTGCTCCTCATGGGACCCGTGGGGGCACTGCTCTGCCCCGGGCCCAGCGGTGGGCCCGGCTGTGGTCGGTGCCTCGCTGATTTCCTGTATGTTGTGTTTGCAGAAAACAAACATGCTGAAGGCAAAGAGAATCAAGATGTGGCTTTGGAGAAAGCAGACGACATCCACGACGTGATGGTAGGTCCCCGTGGGCTCGTGGGGAGCCTCGGCCAGACGTTCACCCTCATCCAGCTTTGAGGACGTGCCTGTGTGCGTGTGCCCTGTGCGCCACGTGGGCCTCCCCGTGTGCCCACGTCTGTGCGTCCACGTGGGCCTCCCCGTGTGCCCACATCTGTGTGTCCACGTGGGCCTCCCCGTGTGCCCATGTCTGTCCACGTGGGCCTCCCCGTGTGCCCACGTCTGTGCGTCCACGTGGGCCTCCCCGTGTGCCCACGTCTGTGCGTCCACGTGGGCCTCCCCGTGTGCCCACGTCTGTGCGTCCACGTGGGCCTCCCCGTGTGCCCACGTCTGTGCGTCCACGTGGGCCTCCCCGTGTGCCCGTGTCTGTGCGTCCACGTGGGCCTCCCCGTGTGCCCGTGTCTGTGCGTCCACGTGGGCCTCCCCGTGTGCCCGTGTCTGTGCGTCCACGTGGGCCTCCCCGTGTGCCCGTGTCTGTGCGTCCACGTGGGTCTCCCCATGTGCCCACGTCTGTGTGTCCACGTGGGCCTCCCCGTGTGCCCATGTCTGTCCACGTGGGCCTCCCCGTGTGCCCACGTCTGTGTGTCCACATGGGCTTCCCCGTGTGCCCGTGTCTGTGCGTCCACGTGGGCCTCCCCGTGTGCCCACGTCTGTGTGTCCACGTGGGCCTCCCCGTGTGCCCATGTCTGTGCTCCCGTGTGAGCAGACAGGCTGAGCCTGCCATCTGTGGTGACCCTGAGGGTCGAGGCTCAGGGTCGGGGCTGCACAGCCCCCGGCAGCGATGGCAGACGTGCAGTCTGCCGCACCTAGGACTGTGCTCCCAGGCCGCGATGCTGGCTGGGCGGCAGGTCAGCCGTCATGGGCTGGGCAGAGCTGGCGGTGGCCAGGGAGGCAGTTGCGTGGGGTTGTGGGAGGCTGCTGGCTGGTAACGGAGGGTCGCTGAGACTCAAGGGGAGAAAAGAAAGTTAAAACCAGGCCAGAAAGCGTGCACTGTGAGGAGAATGGGATGCATCCACCATACTGACATGCAGGGCTGCTGGCCCCCAGAAAACCCTGTGAACAGAACAAAGACCAGTCACTTGGGGAGAAGTTTGCAGGGCGTGTGACTGCCCAGATCTGCTCAGAGTACGTGAAGCGCCCGCCCACCAGAAGAGACGTTGATCGAATGGAAAACGGGCAAGGGCCTGACAGGCCGGTGGGCGCATCATGCCTATTCCTGGCGCGGATCCCTTTCTGCGAAAGTCGACTGCGAGGCTGGGGAGGTGCTGTGGGTCAGGGGTGTGGGGAGCCTGGGGGGCAGGAGCTTTAGCTCTGGACCGGAGGCTGGGCCTCCCCTTGGGCGCCTGAGTGGCCCCCATGCTCTCTATACATCCGTCTGCGGCTTCATCACGCCCTGTAACAGATGAGACTTACTGGGGAAGTGGCTGCAGGAGCTGCCACATCACTCTGAGAGCAGGAGGAAGGACCAAGAGCTTGAGCCCGAGTCCAGGGACCCGGGTCAGGTGAGCTTTGGAAGTGGCGCTGGCAGCCTGGCACCAGTAGGGGCCCCCAGCCCACCCCCGGCAGCAGCACTGTGTGATGGTATGCGGGAGGAGCCGTCCTGCCGGAACACGGGGCTCAAGATGGGCTGACCCGAGCCACAGGCATCAGGTGGTTCTGACATGCTGTCTGCAGACGTGACCCAAAGGGTCTTCTCCAAGGTGTTCGGGTCATGTCCAGGGGCAGGATCATGGAGAATCTTTTCCCTTCCTCATATCTCTTTGGTTAGAATTTTTGACCAAGCAGAAGAACGCAGACACCAAGGACTCCCAGTCTTGCTTCAGCCGCGGTCCTGGGCCCTTGCACTCTGATGGCTCGGGGCAGCAGAGGAGCCCGCGTCCTGGCGGCCGGGGAGTGGGCTCCCGGGGCTGCAGCCAGGGTGTCCTGGAGAGAGCACCTGTGGGGCGGGCAGTGTAGACCCCGCTTGCTGCCCCTGCCGCCCAGAGTCCGAGCCCCCCGTCCCCTCACATGGGAAGCCCTGTGTGGTCACAGCGGCTCCACATGGGCCGGCAGGAGGCCCTCAAGGAACGTGCGAGGCTGCTGTCAGGACTGGAGCTGCATGGAAACCACACGCGCTTCTCAACCTAAACCCCGAGCCCTTCGCCCTAGGCCTGCCCCACCCTCAGAGACGTAAGCCTCGGATGCTGGGTACTGATAAAGGTTTCTTCTTGCCAGTCCAGGTTGGTAAAAAATGAAACGCCCTACTTCCTCTGGACAATCAAACGGGACGTCATCGACTATCACAGCCTGAGCTGCGACCAGATGCTGAACCACTACGGGAAGACGGCGTCCTTCACCACTAAGGTGAGTGCGGGACTTGGGCAGGCTCAGGGCAGGGCGGTCGCGCCCTGCCTCCTGAAATGCCAGCGCCTCCAGAGCTGGACAGCCCCATGGGGCACCGGTCACCGCGGGGCTCCTCCCCAGGACTGGAAGCTCCTGGCCTAGCCAGAGGCCGCCTGGCATCAGTGTCCAGAGACGCTTGGCACTATCCCCAGAGCCTCTGCGTCCCCCACCGTGTCCCTGGGTAGGCCCAAGGTGACAGAATCACTCTCCTCTAGGCTGCAGGGCAAACCCCAGACAGGGCCAGTGACTGCTGCCCCAGCAGCCTGGCCTGGGCCCAGGGCCCTGGAGCGGCTCTGGGTCGGTGGGGTGCCACCCTTACCTGCGCTGTGACTTCCAGCTGTTGGGGGCACTGCCACCCACTTCTCACCCTCACCCGCTTTCAGCCACCAGCCACCCCAGGCAGCCATTCCCCATGTACCCTGAAGGCTGAGGCTGGGGTGGGGCCAGCCGGGACAGACAGGCCTGCATGTGCCCCTCAGCAGCAGGAGGGCCTCAACAGTCAGAGATGACACGGGGGATGGGATGAGGCTCCTGGCTGCCCGCGGAGCTCCCCCAAGGCGTCCTCACCAGGCCTCAAGCCACTGGTGTGCTTCTGGGCTGGGGGCCGCCTGCAGGGGCACAGTGGGCCCGGGCTCCCTGCAGAGACCCCAGGCAGTGATGGCCTCATGGCTCTGGGGTGGGGGCCAGTTTCCCTAGACGGGCTGCTGGGCTGGGCCTGCCTGACCACGAGTGTGGCATCAGGCGGGCACAGTGTTGGGGGGCATGCTGTAGACTGGGGCGCTCCCTTGTCTGCCCTCCCGGCTGGAGGCCGAGCATGCAGGGGCGGGGGTGGATGCAGCACCCTCTGCACTGGGCACTCCCAGACGGCCCTGTCCACCCTCGGGCCTGCGCAGCCGCCGCTGACGACAGGGTGAGCCGAGGCCCTGGCCGGCTCGCCGGGTAACCTGGGTGTTGGGCCAGTTGGCTGGGGGTGCGGAGGGGCCGGGGGTCAGGGAGGGTCTGCTCCCCAAGGTGCCCACTGAAGCCGGCGCCACCCGGCCAGGCCCACGGGCTCTCAGACTAGCCGAGAGGGCCTGGCGCAGCCTGTGGGCCTGACGTGCCGCTGTCTCCGGAGATCGGGCTGTGTGTGAGCATGCGGAGCCTGCCGTGGTACGTCCAGGCCAACCCCGACACCTTCTTCCCGCGCTGCTACAGCCTCTGCACGGAGAGCGAGAAGCAAGAGTTCCTGGGTGAGTGGGGCCGGGAGACCTGGGGCCTCTCTGTGGCCTGGCCCCCAGCCCGCAGGACAGGCCTCAGGGCTGGAGGTGGGGCGGGCCTGGTTCCATCTCAACCCTCAGGTCTGTCTCTGGGCTGGGGACAAAGGCTGCTTCCTTTGGACCTGCCCAGGGGCACGGGAGAGAGAAGGACAGGACGGGGCAGGCAGGGGGTCGCGTGGGGGTGCCCGTGTCTCCTGAGCACCCATCTGGAGGCCGTGGAGATGCGGCCACTGTCCAGCACACACTGCCCTGCGCCTGGCCCCCAGGCCGGCCCCCAGGAGTGAGTGGCCGGATGCAGGCCAGGCAGGGTCAGTGGGGGACCGTGGGTGGGGCCTTGTGAGAGCGGGTGTGGGCGGAGACTCAGGAGGGGCGCAAGGGCGGCAGGCGGGGAGCTCCTGGCCGGGAGCAGGCAGCGCGCCCGCGGGCCTTGGGCTCAGGGCTGTCCATGCATCAGGACGGGAAGGGGGCGAGGGGCGCTCCGCTTCTGGGTGTCTCCAGGGTGGCCAGAGCTGCTGAGGGGGGCCTCCCCTGAGGTGTGGAAGGAGCGGGTTTGCTTGAGAAACTGTGGGGATATCTTACAGACCTCCGTGTGGTCTGTGCTCAGAAGCCGTGGTTTTGTGGCGACCTCATAAGGAGCGCTGTTGGAGGCGTTAGAGTCTGGAGTCGGGGTGGGGAATAGCCGCTGCGGCCTCTGAATGGTGACAGGCGTCCAGAGCCAGCCCCAGGCCCAAGCCTGAGTTTGGGGGACCCTGAGTGAGTGCTGCAGGACCCCCGGCCACCCGCACTTAGAGCTGTGGACCCAGCTTCCAGGGAGGCCCCTCTTGTGAGGGGGAGAGTGCAGCTGCTGTCCGCAGAGGGCGCTCCTGGAAGGATCTGTCTGTGCAGGGTTGAGGACGCTGGGCAGGCAGAGGTGGTGAGGGTGCCCCCGGAGCACGGCCCGGGTGGTACAGGAGAGCGGCAGGAAAGGGGGTGCCCGGTTCTGCCTCTGGGCCCGTGGGCAGGTGGATGCGTGGCCGCGGGGGAGGTCCCAGCTGTGAGAGTCCACTCTGCAGAGGCTGGAGGATGAGGTGGGGACGGACCGTGTGGGCGAGGGGGCAGTGGGGAGCGCTTGGCCCCCCAGAGGGCCACGAGGCAGGAGCAAGACCCCGCACCCCGGGCAGGACGTCGGGGCTGAGCGTGGCTGGCGCGCCGAGGGCCCGTCCCCGCGCAGGCAGAGGGGGCGAGGCCTTGTGTCCTTGCAGACGACTTCCGGCAGACGGTGGCCTCCAGCATCCTGAAGTGGGTGGTCAGCCAGCAGAGCAGCAGGAGCAAGTCGCGGAGCAGGCGCGAAGAGGCCCGCGACGGCGGCGCGAGCAGGAAAGGTGTGCGGGCAGGCGGGCCGGCGGGGCCGTGGGCGGGGCCGTGGGCGGGGCTCCCGGGACGCGGCGGCGGCGCTGCCCCGCCCCCAGTCTCCTCCCGCAGAATCCGACGGGAATGGCACTCCTGGGTCTTGTCAGAGGTGTGACCCACTGTGGGATTAGGCCTACAAAACTCAAATTTAAGTCTTTTTTGGTTGTTATTCACTTGAATAGAACAGTTTGAGGTTCACAGCAAGACGGGAGCAGAAGGTCCAGGGATATCCCACGTACTCTCTGCCCCTGCCTCCCCCGCTGTCAACATCCCCCCGGACGGTACATTCGCTGTAACTGATGAACCCACACTGACACGTCATCATCAGAGTCCACAGTCTACGCCAGGGCTTCCTCCTGGTTTGGACAAATGTACTGTCACACGTATCCACCAACATAGTATTGTACTGAGCAATTCACTGCCCTAAAAATCTGCTCAGTGGTAAAGAATCTGCCTGCCAACACAGGAGACATGGGTTCCATGCCTGGGTGAGGAAGATCCCCTGGAGAAGGAAATGGTAACCCACTCCAGTATTCTTGCCTGGGAAAGCCCTTGGACAGAGGCCTGGTGCGCGACAGTGCACGGGGTTGCAAGGACTCAGACGCGACTGGGCAACTAAGCAGCAATAAAGTCCTCCGCGGTCAGCCTGGTCATTCCTTCTCGCCCCTGACACCTGATTCCCGCGGTCAGCCTGCTCATTCCTTCTCACCCCTGACACCTGATTCCCGCGGTCAGCCTGGTCATTCCTTCTCGCCCCTGACACCTGATTCCCGCGGTCAGCCTGCTCATTCCTTCTCACCCCTGACACCTGATTCCCGCGGTCAGCCTGCTCATTCCTTCTCACCCCTGACACCTGACTTATTGTCGCCACAGCTCTGCATTTTCCACAATGCCACAGAGCTGGAATCATAAACTACATGCGATTCAGTCCTCTCTCCTTACTGACGTGCGTTTAAGGTTCCTCCGTGTCTTTTCATGACCCAGGAGCGCATTTCTCTTTAGCACTGAATAACGTTCCCCAGTCTGGACGGACAGTTTGTTCCTTGAGTCATCTACTGATGACGTGGGCATCCAAGGGCATCTAGGTTGCTTCTGAGTCTTGGCAATTGGGATTAAAGCTGCATACAGAGTTTTGTGCAGCCCTACGTTTTCAACTCACTTGGTAAAGTCGTGTTCACAAGGAACACGACTGCTGGATAACACGGCAAGAGTGTGTTTTTTTCGTTTGGTGAGAAACTAACCGCCAAACCGGGCTCCCAAGTGGCCGCGGCCCCGCTCTGCGCTCCCCCCTGAGCGACGCGAGCGCCTGTTGCCCCACGTGCTCACCAGCGTCTGGCGCTGGCGCTGCTCCGCGTCGTGGCCGTTCCGATGGGTGTGTAGCGGCGCCTAAGTGCTTTAGTTTGCATTCCTCTGAGAACACATGGTGATGAACGTCTTTCAATATACTTATTTATCACCTGTACGTATTCTTTGGTGAGAAATTTTTTCAGCTTCCCTCCATTTTTAAATTGGGGTATTTGTTTTTCACTGAGGACCAAGTGTGTGCTCAGAAGCAGAGGTTTTGTGGCAAGCTCATCAGAAGTGTGGTTTCTCTTCCATCAAGGGGCTGGGAGGCCAGGGGGAGGGGCAGAGAGGGGTGGGCACAGCGCAGTGGGAGGGCAGCTTCCAGAGGGGAAAGGTTACCTGCCCAGACCCAGGTGTGGCATCCAGGGTGACCACCCAGCGACATGGGACCCCTCACCATGAGTCCTTGAGGTGCAACCTGGTGGGGTGGCCTTTGCCAGTGGCACGGGGTGGTGGCCCGGGCTCCCACGGTGGGTGGGCGGTATGGGCGGGCAGCGGCCCGGGCTCCACGGGGGCGGGCGGTGGTCCAGGTTCCACGGGGGTGGGCAGCGGCCCGGGCTCCCAACGGGGGCGGGTGGCAGGGGTGGGCGGCGGTCCTGGTTCCATGGGGGCAGGCGGTGGTCTAGGTCCCACAGGGACAGGCAGCAGCCCGGGCTCCATGGGGGCAGGAGGAGGTCGAGGCTCTCTGTGCCTTGCTTGGGTTTCAGTTCCTGAGGGTGCAGGACCGAGGCTCATGGGCCTGTCGGGGCAGTTCGTGGATGTCGCGTGCAAGGTGTGCAAAGCCTACCTGGGACGGCTGGAGCACGAGGACATCGACCTCACCGAGGACAGCGCCACGGACCTCACGGAGGACGAGTGGAATGACCTGACCCAGCAGTACTACTCGCTTGTCCAGTAAGACGCCCGTTGGCGGGCTCCGGGGCGATGTGAGGGTCACCCAGAGGGCTCCGGGCGGACTTCAGGGTGTCTGGCGAGGTCTGGCCCCTGGGACATCAGGGATGCTTTTCTGGGTGTTGGGGTGCGGCAGGCCCCAGTGGACGGATAAAGTGACACCCGGGGAGCCTGTGGGCAGCGCCGCCTCCAGCACCTTCCACACCCTTCGTGTTCTTGGCGTTGCTCACGCCTGCAGCAGCATGGGGGCCTCTTCACGGCCAGGCTGCCCGCTGGGCTTGGGTGGTCAGGACTAGCCAGCCGTTGTTAGGCCCAGGCCTCCTGACTCCACGACTTCCAATTGCTGCTTATACCCAGGGACCCGCTGCTCAGGGGCCCGAGCTGTTTTAACGGCCGACAGAGGGGAGCTGGGGCAGAGGCAGGCCAGCACCCTTGGGGAGCGGCTGTCGGCCAAGAGAACAAGGCAGGAAGGCCGCACCCTCGTTCTGGAGGGCCTGCCTGCAGCCCACACGTGCCATTCCAGGGCTATTTCTGCTGTTTTAGTCCTCCTTCCCTTCTTTGGGGCAAGTGTTTTCTTTCTTTTCTATGGGCTATAAATACAGCACAGGGCATGCCGTGTGCTAATGGTGTTTGTCCCGCTGGGTGAAAGTGTGCGAGGCCACGGCTCCTTCGATGCCCAGCACCCCCACCAGTGTTGCTGTGGAAGTGCACGTCCATGGGATCATGCACACGTGACTTCTGCTCAACACGAGACCTGTGAGATTTACCTGCCGGGTAGTTGGTGCCGAGTCCTGTCCTGTCCACTGACCGCAGGGTGCTCCCTCCCACCGCGGAGGGGCAGTCGGATACCAGTTACCGCCAGGCTTAGACGGTTTCCAGACTGGTTCTGCAGCTCCACGAGCCAGCGGCAGTGCGTGTGTGCGCACCCACCCCCACGACACGGACGCGCAGCGGCAGTGCATGTGCGCACGCCCACCCCCACGACACAGACGCGCAGCGGCAGTGCGTGTGCGCGCGCCCACCCCCACGACATGGACGCGCAGCGGCACACTCTGTGGTCTCCCTCCTCGGTCGTCTCCTTGCGCCCTCAGTTTGCGCTTCTCTGATGACTGGTGAACCCAGGTTCACGTGCTTATTGGCCATTTGGATATCTTTTCTCGTGATGTGCTTATTCTAACCTTTTGATCGTTAAAGACAAAGAAGTGAGTGCTCTGTTTATGAAGCTAATCTGTTGCCTTTGTTGGAGACGTGTACTGAGCGTGCCTTCCCCTAGTGCGTGACTTGTCTTTTCACCTCTCAATGGGATTTTCTGATGAGATCCAGTGTTAATTTTTCCCTATAATGGTAATATAAGGCCTTTACAGTCCTGGTTAAACAAACAGTGTCTACTCCACATCATGAAGATGCTCCTTTATGATTTCTTCTACATGCTTTGGTCTTCCCTGGTGGCTTAGATCGTAAAGAATCTGTCTGCAGTGCAGAAGACCCAGGTTTGATCCCTGAGTAGAGTGGATCCCCTGGAGAAGGGAATGGCTATCCACTCCATTATTCTTGCCTGGAGAATTCCATGCACGGAGGAGCCTGGCGGCTACAGTTCACGGGGTCACAAAGACTTGGACACAACTGAGGGACTAACAGTCAGTTCAGTTCAGTCCTCAGTCGTGTCCGACTCTTTGTGACCCCGTGGGCTGCAGCACGCCAGGCCTCCCTGTCCATCACCAACTCCCAGAGTTCACTCAAACTCATGTCCATTGAGTCGGTGATGCCATCCAACCATCTCATCCTCTGTCGTCCCCTTCTCCACCTGCCTTCAATCTTTCCCAGCATCAGGGTCTTTTCCAATGAGTCTGTTCTTCGCATCATGTGGCCAAAGTTTTGGAGCTTCAGCTTCAGCATCAGTCCTTCCAGTGAATATTCAGGACTGATTTCCTTTAGGATGGACTGGTTGGATCTCCTTGCAGTCCAAGGGACTCCCAAGAGTCTTCTCCAACACCACAGTTCAAAAGCATCAGTTCTTTGGTGCTCAGCCTTCTTTATAGTCCAACTCTCACATCCATCATGACTACTGGAAAAACCATGGCTTTGACTAGATGGACCTTTGTTGGCAAAGTAATGTCTCTGCTTTTTAATATGCTGTCTAGGTTGGTCATAGCTTTCCTTCCAAGGAGCAAGCATCTTTTAATTTCATGGCTGCAGTCACCATCTGCAGTGATTTTGGAGCCCAGAAAAATAAAGTCTGTCACTGTTTCCACTGTTTCCCCATCTATTTGCCATGAAGTGATGGGACCAGATGCCATGATCTTTGTTTTCTGAATGTTGACTTTCAAGCGAACTTTTTCACTTTCCTCTTTCACTTTCATCAAAAGGCTCTTTAGTTCTTTGCTTTCTGCCATAAGGGTGGTGTCATCTGCATATCTGAGGTTATTGATATTTCTCCCGGCAATCTTGATTCCAGTTTGTGCTTCTTCCAGCCCGGTGTTTCTCATGATGTACTCTGCGTATAAGTTAAATAAGCAGGGTGATAATATACAGCCTTGACGTACTCCTTTCCCAATTTGGAACCAGTCTGTTGTTCCATGTCCAGTTCTAACTGTTGCTTCTTGACCTGCATACAGATTTCTCAGGAGGCAGGTGAGGTGGTCTGGTATTCCCATCTCTTGAAGAATTTTCCACAGTCTGTTGTGATCCACACAGTCAAAGGCTTTGGCATAGTCAACAATACATGCTTTATTGTTTTTCTTTTCACTTTTAGCTTTTGTGATTAATCTTAGTTTCTATGTGAGGTTCTCTTTTGTATAGAATAGGCATGACTTTTGCTGGAACTTGCTTTTGACCCTGCCTAGCCCTGGTCTGTTCTGGTGACTGTCTCATGCACACTTGAATACAACATGTATCTGCATTGCTAAGTGGCGTGTTCTTAAAAAATATCAGTGAAGTCAGCTTAGTTATTTAAACCTAAACTCTTGCCGATTATTTTACCTGCTTGTTCTCTAAGTTGCTGTGAAAGCTGAGTTAAACTATCTGATTGTATTTGAGATATTAATAGACATAAAGAGGATATTTCATAGTAAGGTGATTCCATCAAAGGAATCAACACAGTCTAGGCTGGAATGCAGTGAATACCGCGACAGAATACATAAAACAAATAACCACAGAATTAAAAAGAAAATGGAAATGAAACTAATCTTTGTATGTTGACTTTATATTCTGCTACTTTGCTGAATTTATTTATTAGCTGTTCAGTTTTGGAGAAAGTTTGAGAAGGACTGGTAGAAACTCTTCTTTAGACGTTCGGTTGGTTTCACCAGTGAAGCCGCTGTCTCTAGAGCGTTTTTCTGTTGGGAGGGCTTTTATTACTGATTCAACCCCTTTAGTGAGTATGTGTGCTTAGCCACTTCAGTCGTGTCCGATTCTTTGTGACCCCACAGACTGTAGCCCACCAGACTCCTCTGTCCATGGGATTCTCCAGGCAAGAATACTGGCGTGGGTGGCCATGGTGTTCTCCAGGGGATCCTCCTGACCCAGGGATCGAACCCACATCTCTTACGTCTCCCGCATTTGCAGGTGGGTTACTTACCACTGGGCTTCCCTGGTGGCTCAGCTGGTAAAGAATCCGCCTGCAATGCGGGAGACCTGGGTTTGATCCCTGGGTTGGGAAGATCCCCTGGAGGAGGGAAAGGCTCCCCACTCCAGTATTCTGGCCTGGAGAATTCCATGGACCGTATAGGGTCGAAAGGGGTCGGACACGAAGGAGCGACTTCCACCTAATTTCCCACCAGCACCGCCTGGGAGGCCCTTAGTGGGATATGTCTTCCTTTCCACGTGATTTCGTTTGGCAGGTTCGGTGTTGCTCAGAATCTGTGTAATTCATCTAGGTTATCCAGTTTGTTCATGTACAACGGTCCGTGATACTCGCTTATAATCTTTTTTATTTTTGTAAAATCAATAGGAATGTCCCCAGTATCATTTTTGACTTTAGTAATTTGAGTTTTCTCTGTTTTTCTCTTAGTCCTTCTAGCTAAAAGTTCATCCACTTTGTTGATCTAGCCAACTTTTGGGTTTATTCATTTTCTCTATGGTTTTTCTATTTTGGTTAATTCTTCTCTAGTCTTTATTATTTTCTTCCTTCTGCTAGCTTTGCGTTTAGTTTTTTTTCTTTCTAGTTTCTTAAATTGTAAAATTAGATTATCGATTTGAGATTTTTCTCATTTTTTAATGTAAGTGTTAGTCGCTCAGTTGTGTCCGACTCTTTGTGACCCCATGGACTCTACCCCTCCAGGCTCCTCTGTCCATAGGAATCTCCAGGCAAGAGTACTGGAGTGGGTTGCCATTCCCTTCTCCATTTTAATGTAAGCCTTATAGCTATATGTTTTCCCGTTGGTACTATTTTTGCTGCACCTCTTAAGTTTTGGGCACCAGGGAAGCCCAAAACTAATCTACAGACTCGTTGTAACCCCAATCAAAATCCATGCAGGGCTTCGCCTGCCCCAGGGGGAAAGGATAGGAGGAGCTGACAAACTGAATCTGAAATTTATTTGGAAATACCCTGGTTGCTCAGTGGTAAGGGATCTCCCTGCCAATGCAGGAGACGGAGGTTCGATCCCTGGGTTGGGAAGATTCCCGTGGAGTAAGAAGTGGCAATGCACTCCAGCATTCTTGCCTGGAAAACCCCATGGACAGAGGAGCCTGGCGGGCTACAGTCCAGGGGGTCACAGAGAGTCAGACACGACTGAGCAACTGAACAGCAACAGCAATAAACGATTCCCAAAAAAACAAAATTAATTTCATCAAGAAAAACAAATTTAAAGGACTTATGCCCTGTATTTGAAGACCAGCTGTAAATCTACAACAAGTAAGACAGTGTGGTGTTGGGATGAGACAGGTGAATAGGCCGATGTAACTGGATAGTCCCAACACAGCCCCTCACACATCTGAGCGCTTATGTTCCAGGTGCCGCTGGGGTTCAGTGAGCAAGGGTCAGTCTCTCCTTTAAATGATATCTGAGCAATTAATATCCTTATGAAAAGACAGAGTGCCTTGAATCCTGCCTCAAAATATACACAATTAATGTGAGGTGTGGCATGTAAAAGTTTAAAAGATTAACAAAACATTGGAGTATATCTTCATGACTGCAAAGGAAGGCAAAGATTTCTCAGATCAGATCAGATCAGTTCAGTCGCTCAGTCGTGTCCGACTCTTTGTGACCCCATGAATCACAGCACGCCAGGCCTCCCTGTCCATCACCAACTCCCGGAGTTCACTGAGACTCACATCCATCGAGTCAGTGATGCCATCCAGCCATCTCATCCTCTGTCGTCCCCTTCTCCTCTTGCCCCCAATCCCTCCCAGCATCAGAGTCTTTTCCAGTGAGTCAACTCTTCGCATGAGGTGGCCAGAGTACCGGAGTTTCAGCTTTAGCATCATTCCTTCCAAAGAAATCCCAGGGCTGATCTCCTTCAGAATGGACTGGTTGGATCTCCTTGCAGTCCAAGGGACTCTCAAGAGTCTTCTCCAACACCACAGTTCAAAAGCATCAATTCTTCGGCACTCAGCCTTCTTCACAATCCAACTCTCACATCCATACATGACCACAGGAAAAACCATAGCCTTGACTAGACGAACCTTTGTTGGCAAAGTAATGTCTCTGCTTTTGAATATGCTATCTAGGTTGGTCATATCTTTGCTTCCAAGGAGTAAGTGTCTTTTAATTTCATGGCTGCAATCACCATCTGCAGTGATTTTGGAGCCCAGAAATATAAAGTCTGACACTGTTTCCACTGTTTCCCCGTCTATTTCCTATGAAGTGGTGGGACCGGATGCCATGATCTTCGTTTTCTGAATGTTGAGCTTTAAGCCAACTTTTTCACTCTCCACTTTCACTTTCATCAAGAGGCTTTTTAGTTCCTCTTCACTTTCTGCCATAAGGGTGGTGTCATCTGCATATCTGAGGTTATTGATATTTCTCCCGGCAATCTTGATTCCAGCTTGTGCTTCTTCTAGCCCAGCGTTTCTCATGAGGTACTCTGCATAGAAGTTAAATAAGCAGGGTGACAGTATACAGCCTTGACAAACTCCTTTTCCTATTTGGAACCAGTCTGTTGTTCCATGTCCAGTTCTAACTGTTGCTTCCTGACCTGCATACAAATTTCTCAAGAGACAGATCAGGTGGTCTGGTATTCCCATCTCTTTCAGAATTTTCCACAGTTGATTGTGATCCACACAGTCAAAGGCTTTGGCATAGTCAATAAAGCAGAAGTAGATGCTTTTCTGGAACTCTCTTGCTTTTTCCATGATCCAGCGGATATTGGCAATTTGATCTCTGGTTCCTCTGCCTTTTCTAAAACCAGCTTGAACATCAGGAAGTTCATGGTTCACATATTGCTGAAGCCTGGCTTGGAGAATTTTGAGCATTACTTTACTAGTGTGTGAGATGAGTGCAATTGTGCAGTAGTTTGAGCATTCTTTGGCATTGCCTTTCTTTGGGATTGGAATGAAAACTGAGCTTTTCCAGTCCTGTGGCCACTGCTGAGTTCTCCAAATTTGCTGGCATATTGAGAGCAGCACTTTCACAGCATCATCTTTCAGGATTTGAAATAGCTCAACTGGAATTCCATCACCTCCACTAGCTTTGTTCGTAGTGATGCTTTCTAAGGCCCACTTGGCTTCACATTCCAGGATGTCTGGCTCTAGGTCAGTGATCACACCATCGTGATTATCTGGGTCGTGAAGATCTTTTTTGTACAGTTCTTCTGTGTATTCCTGCCATCTCTTCTTAATATCTTCTGCTTCTGTTAGGTCCATACCATTTCTGTCCTTTATCGAGCCCATCTTTGCATGAAATGTTCCTTTGGTATCTCTGATTTTCTTGAAGAGATCCCTAGTCTTTCCCATTCTGTTGTTTTCCTCTATTTCTTTGCATTGATCGCTGAAGAAGGCTTTCTTATCTCTTCTTGCTATTCTCCTGCCATTCGAGAAGGGAATGGCAAACCACTTCAGTATTCTTGCCTTGAGAACCCCATCAACAGTATGAAAAGCCAAAATGATAGGATACTGAAAGATTTCTCAGGTAGTTCACTAAAAGCACTAGCCATAATTTAAAAGTTGATAAATTGTACTTTATTGACATTAAGAACTCTGTTTATCAAAAAACACCACAAAGAGAATGAAGACAAGCCATAAACTTGAGGAACATATTTACAACACATATGTCCAACAGAGGTCTCAGATCTAGGATATAGAAGAAACGCTCATGCAGAGACATCGCTTTGCCAATAAAGGTCTGTCTAGTCAAGGCTATGGTTTTTCCAGTCGTCATGTATGGATGTGAGAGTTGGACCATCAAGAAGCTTGAGCCCCGAAGAAGTGATGCTTTTGAACTGTGGTGCTGGAGAAGACTGTTTTTGTTTTGTTTTGTTTTGAGGTTTTGAGAACTTTTATTTTATATACAAAGAGCTAGTATTATTTCCGCCTAAGGTTGATGTGCTGGATGAGCCATCTAAGGAAGTTCGGTTAGTCCAACTTAATGAAGCCGATGTCCTTCGCATACTGGCGGAAATACTGGTGGCACTATTGAGGCCGTATTTCCGGATCAGACCGTGCCGGTTTGAGCAGACCCTGCAAGAGCGAGAACCCTGGCCGAATTTTCTCGGATGGCTCCAGTAGAGCTGCTGGTGACCCATGTTGCTTCTTGGCTGCAACGAGCTAAAAGGTGGAGAAGACTCTTGAGAGTCCCTTGGACTGCAAGGAGATCCAACCAGTCCATTCTGAAGGAGATCAGCCCTGAATATTCATTGGAAAGACGGATGCTAAAGCTGAAGCTCCAATACTTTGGCCACCTGATGCGAAGAGCCGACTCACTGGAAAAGCCCCTGATGCTGGGAAGAACTGAGGGCAGGAGGGGAAGGGGTGACAGAGGATGAGACGGTTGGCTGGCATCACCGACTCCATGGACGTGAGTTTGAGCAGATAGTGAAGGACAGGCAGGTCTGGCATGCTGCAGTCCACGGGGTCACAAACAGCTGGACACGACTGAGCGACTGAACAGCAACAGCAGCAAAGAATACGCGTGAATCAATCAGAAAAACAGGCCCTCTGGACACGCCACAGAAAAAGACACCAAACTGCCAATCAGCACACGAAGAGACAGTGTGGCTGAATTCACGGTCAAGAGACGCCACTACGCACCAACCAGAATGGCTGAAAGCTCAGCCAAGATGCGCGGTGGCTAGAGCCTTAATCCACTGTGGGATGGGGAGCAGAAGCCAGTGTAGCCTGTCTAGAAAAGCCGTGGGTGTTTCTTATGCATTTAGGTGCCTACACGCCCTGTGACACAGCTCTGCCGTGCTTGGGCTTTTGTCTAAAGGGAAATGAAAACACATCTTTGGAGAGACTTCGTTCCTAATCTAGAAACCACCAGTTCAGTTCAGTTGCTCAGTCGTGTCCAACTCTCTGTGACCCCATGGACCTCAGCACGCCAGACTTCCCTGCCCCTCATCAACTCCTGGAGCTTGCTCAAACTCATGTCCATCAAGTCGGTGATGCCATCCAACCATCTCATCCTCTGTCGTCCCCTTCTCCACCTGCCTTCAATCTCTCCCAGCATCAGGGTCTTTTCCAATGAGTCACTTTTTCTCATCAGGTAGCCAAAGTATTGAAGTTTCAGCTTCAGCATCAGTCCTTCCAACGAATATTCAGGACTGATTTCCTTTAGGATGGACTGGTTGCATCTCCTTGCAGTCCAAGGGACTCTCAAGAGTCTTCTCCAACACCACAGTTTAAAAGCATTAATCCTTCGGCACTCAGCTTTCCTTAGAGTCCAACTCTCACATCCATCCTGACTACTGGAAAAACCATAGCTTTGACTAGATGGACCTTTGTTGGCAAAGTACTGTCTCTGCTTTTTAGTATGCCGTCTAGGGACCAACAGTGTAAGGAACTTGCTGCTGCTGCAACACCACATGTAGATCTCACATCATGCTATTGAGCAAGGCAGCCCCTGGTATGAAGTTCAAGGCTGGGAGGCGTCCACACGGGAGGAGGCAGAGGGGTCTAGTAGCCGTGGTCTCCAGGGCAACCTCTTGAGGGGCTGGAAGTGATTGCATCTGGACCTGCACTGCCCCTCTGACCACCTGTGTGAGAAAGGTCCGCTCTCCCTGCGGGCCTGTGCCCTTGGCCCGCAGTCCCAGGAGTAGCCAGAAGCGGGCAGCAGCAGCCCCCACACCCACTGCTGCGCACGGCACCTGCCGGACTGTGGAGCATGTTAGGGAACCGGGTGCGGTCAGCCTGCTCAGTCCTCATTTCCTTCCATGTTGAGGCGACCACGTGGGGTCCACCCACGTGGTGTGTGTGTCATCAGGACCAGAAGGGCAGGTGCTGGGCCCTTATCATCGGCATCTGAGGGGACAGTGCTTGTTCTCTGCTGACTATGGGGTGTCTGGGCCTGGACAGGTTCCCACCATGGGCTGGACGCCCCATTCCTCGCACTCTCTGCCCTCGGGGGGAGGTGACAGTCTTCCTACTGTGATGCACAAACTCCCTCCTGCCCAGGGGCCACGGTGTGAGGCTGAGGCTCGGGGTGCTCCAGGGAGGGACCGTGGGGACCCTCCCGAGGAATGACCAGCCCTGCCTTCCTTCTGAGCCCACGTCGAGTCTGCACGCGTGTCACCAGCGTCTGCCGGGCCCCTGGGCGGCTCTGCCCCTGGCCAGCAGGGTGGGCTCTGGGGGACCTGCCTCGTTTGACCCGGCATCGGGTCTGGCCTCTGCTGCCGGACGGGAGGGCTCAGGACCACGTGGGACTCTCACCTGCTTCCACTGGGTCCGGTCTTCACCCTGGGGTTGGGCAGAGTCCACAGTCCCGAGCCACAGGCCAGGGCTGCCTTTCAGTGGGTCCTGTTAGAGCCAGGGAGGCGAGGCGCCGTCTGACCTGTCACCGCACCCCTCGCACCAGCGAGGCTCCTGCTTCCTCCTCCCCTGGCTCCTCGCTGTAGGGGCCTCTCCCGCACTATTGGGGAACTAATAATTGCCCTCCTCTCCCCCGCAGGGTGGCTACGACACTGTGCACACACCTGTGTGTCCCAGAAAGTCTCTCCCCACACCAGGGCCGTCACGGGGGCGCCGCAGGAGGCCAGGGAGCCCAGCAGCCTTGGCTGCAGTCCATCCTCGCTGGGCTGTGTTGCGGCCCGGGGGGTGGGTCCATGATGCAAGAGCTAACCTGACACAGACACTGTGCCGTCCGCCGGCCTCATCCCCTGTTGTGGTGTCTTCCTGAGCTGGCCCCGTGGCTGCCGTGAGCTCGTGGCCACGAGCCAGTCTGACTGACAGTAAAGCCCACGGGACACTAAGCTAGACCCTGGACCCGCTGCCATGGGCAGCTTGGCCTCCCCATGCGGGCCTGCAAGGCCCACCTGATGTGGGGTCCCCAGCACAGGGACCCTGGCTTTCGTCTCCCAGCACCTTGTCTGGGCCCAGGGACAGCGCCCGGGGGTGTCCCTGCAGTCTGATCCTCAAGTAGGGGGTCCCCACCTCCCCGCAGGCCGCGTTCCCAGGCGGCCCTCGAGTGGGCAGGGGCACATTCCCTGCCCCACCCTTTCCTCGGGGCGGCCGCCTCAAGACCTCACGGGCTCTCTGGGTCTTGCTTTGTAGCGGCGAGGCCTTCATCCCCAGTTCCAGAAATCACTTTTCACAGTGCCAGGCTCTGCTGAACAAAATCACCTCTGTAAACCCTCAGACCGAGATCGACGGGCTTCGGAACATCTGGATCATCAAGCCTGCGGCCAAGTCCCGCGGCCGAGGTGAGTCTCAGCTGGGCGCCAGCGTGGACAGCCAGCCTGGGGGTGGGGGCTGGGTGCTGAGCTCCCTGGGGGCACCAGACTCACGGGTCCCGGGGAGCAGGCGTCCCAAGAACCTGCTCATCACAGCTTCTGTTCTGTTTTGCCAAGTAATTAAGATTAATTAGAATGTTCCATCGCTGCTAGACTAGTGTCCAGCATCTGGGGGGCCTGGTCCTTGGGTGGTCGTGAAACCCCTGGAGGTGCCCGTCCTGCGCCCCTCGTGAGCCCTGTCCCTGGTGACCCCTGGCTCCAGCTTTTTACTTCTTCCTGTGTCACGGCTGTGACCGCGTCCTCTTCTTTATCCCTAATGGTAATGTGGGTTCTTCATTTAAAAATAGAGTTTGAGGGTGACTTTCTAATCTTACAAGCGCTCCCAAAGAACCTTCTTTCGGTTGCATTTTTTTTGTCTTCTGTGAGGGATCATTCCCCTGGGTGCTGACTTAAATGCTGAGCTTGCTTATTCCCAAGCGTCCTTCTGCAGCTTGGAGATTCTCAGGCTGTGGAGAAGCCTTCACAGCACCGCCCTGCCTGCATCCTCTTCATGTCATGGGGTCCAGCCCGGGGATCCAGGGAATTCGAAGCGGGGACGGCGTCGGCTAGGATCAGGAAACAACTGCTTAATTAAACGTTAATTAAGGATATAAAGAGTAATAGAATAAGGATAGCTCAGTGAGGAAATTCAGTGGAGAAAAGAGGCTGAAATAAGGATAGCTCAGTGAGGAAATTCAGTGGAGAAAAGAGGCTGAATAATTCAGCCAGAAGGTAAGAGAAAGAATGACATGGTGAGACCAAGTTTTCGGTGAACAAGGCCCCGCACTTTATTTTCCAAAGTAGTTTTTATACCTTAAGATATGCATAGAGGATAATGGGGGAAGAGGTAGAGTCGTGCAGTAAGCCAGGCTTTCTTCCTGCAAACTTATCATATGCAAAAGTTTAGGTGATTTGCATCATCTTCTGGCCCGGAGGCCTTTTTCTCTAAAGGTGATTATTCTAAAGTCAGGCTCCAGCCTCCAAAAAGCATTAGATAAAGTTGCATTCCTACAGAGCAAAGGTGTGGTGGGCTATAACAAGAAAAAGAATTAATTCAAGGGTCCCAGGTTACAAACATTAAAGCTACTATTTACACCAATTATATTAATCAATATATAATTATATTTTTTATTTTTTATTTTTATATTATTATATTATTTTATTATATTATTATATAATAATATATATTATATTGTATATAATATATTATTATTTATTAATTATTTATATAATTAATTATATAATATATAATCAATATAATACCTGCCAGGGACACAGCAGGTAAGGGACATGGAGACTTAGCAGCAAACATTGGCCCAACAAGTGAAAATCCCTTCACCAATACAATTTCTAATCAATCTTTTAACTGCTCAAAGGAATCTGTATTTAGACAGTTTAGAACATCTCATGACTCTCACAGTTGGGAGGCTCTGAGCAATCACATGTGGCCGGAAAAACCTATTCAGGCAGGCTAGAGGATTTCCAAAGGAGTTTGTAGGTTGAAACACTGTCACACCCAGGAATTATTAACTGGAGCTGTAAGTTAATTCTTTTTTCAGAGAAAGGTAGTGGGGGACAGCCCCCTGTAAAGTCAGAGGTGTAGGTGAAGGCACAAAGCAGAAAGTAGGCAGACTCTGGTTTTGGGGGTAGATTGCTCAAGAATTTCCAGGGAGACTCCTGAGGCTTGATCCCGCCTTTGCGTATGCCGAGCCTCCTTCCTCATGACCTTTGCCGGGGCGGAGCTCGCTCCCCGCATCTCCCTTAAAAAAAGACAGTACCTGATGTCTATCTCCGTGGATATCACCTTTTGTTTGCACATTCTATTTGCCCCTCGGGTTATTTGAGGAGTTTTATCATTGTTGTAAATTCATTAGCAGTTACTTCTTATGTGATTTTTTAAAATCTTTATTGATAATAATGTGCGACATTCCTACATTCAGTCCTGAACATCTCCCATCCTGAAGCCTTCTCTTTCTTGGGCTTCCGCCTGCTCTCAGCCTGCACCCGCGAGCTGGGGCAGAGCCGCCCCCTCCCCACCCCCCCCCTCCCCGGGCAGAGCCGCCCCCTCCCCACCCCCACCCCCGGCTTTCCTGAGCCCAGACTTTCCTCGCACTGGCCACGCTGCCCCCTTGGGAATGCGCCACAGACTGCTCAGACCCTGCTGGTCGGAACCGAACGCACCCTGTTCTGCCTGGTCACTGGCTGTGCCCCAGCCCCTTCCCCTACCCTAGTGCCCCCTCGACCCCTGCCCTGCCCCACAGCCCTGCGCCCCACACCCTATCTCCCAGCCCGGTGCCCCCATCCTGGTGCCTCCACCCAAGTACCGCAACCCCCGACCCCTGTTCCAGTGCCCCCACCCCTGACCCCACCCTTGACCCCCACTCTGATGCCCCTGATCCCTGACCCCTATACCTGACCCATGACCCTGACCCCACCCCTGACCCCCACCCCAATGCCCCCGCTCCCTGACCCTACCCCTGACCCCTGACCCCACCCCGATGCCTCTGCTCTCTGACCCTACCCCTGACCCCCAACCCCACCCCTGACCCCCACCTGATCCCCACTCCAATGCCCCCGCTCCCTGACCCTACCCCTGACCCCCACCCCAGTGCCTCTGCTCCCTGACCCTCTCCCTGACCCTACCCCTGACCCCTGACCCCCACCCTGATGCCCCCGCTCCCTGACCCTACCCCTGACCCCCACCCCGATGCCCCCGCTCCCTGACCCCTGACCCTGACCCCACCCCTGACCCCCACCCCGATGCCCCCTCTCCCTGACCCTACCCCTGACCCCCACCCCGATGCCCCCGCTCCCTGACCCCTGACCCCCACCCCTGACCCTCACCCTGTGCCCCTTCTCTTCTTGGTTCAAGACAATGTCAGGTATCTGCAGCTTCGTGCTAGACTCTGGTTTCAGGATGGCAAGGTTTCAACCTGCCGTCACGGAAGAGCCAGGTCTCTGTTCTGTGAGGAAAGCTCCCTCCTGTCCTTTGCCCCTGGCCTTGCAGGGGGCATCCCCCACCCACCCCAAGAGCCAGACTGTGCCCACATCGCGGCAGCTGCCTCACGGCCAGTCACGTCTCCTCACGCTTGTCCATCACAGGTGGCAGGGAGGATGGTGGGGACTTTGCCTCGTGACGCGGTTCAGGCTTCAGGGGTGTCCCAGCAAGGAAGGCGAGGGCTCCGGCCCTGTCGGCGACATTAAACGCTGCAGCCCAGGGACACCAACCCCTGCCTCCCCCGCTGCCCCGTCTGTCCGGTCACCCTGGGTGTGAGCCTCCTGGGCCCTCGGAGCCCCTGGAACAGCCCAGAGCTGCCTGCTGGTTTCCCTGAGGCCACAGGCCGTCCGCCCCCCGGTCCCCACTCCCCCCGCCCCGGCCCCCGCCCCACCCCCCACCCCGTCGCCGTGCCCACCCCCCACCCCCCCACCCCAGCTCTGCCGACTCGGTCCAGGGCTCAGATGGCTGCTGCCTCCTCACGGGGCCTCTGTCCACACCCCTGCCCTCCCTGTCCTCACGTCCTCTCTGAAGCCCCGGGCTAGCCTCGCGGTGGGGAGTGAGGGGGTTGCCCTGGCTGCGGCCTTGACCGCGAGGGCAGAGCCCCTGCGCCGTGCCCCTGGGGGTCCACGGGCAGCACGCTGGGGCTCGGGGCTGAGCGGCGGCCTCTTGCAGACATAGTGTGCATGAACCACGTGGAGGAGATCCTGGAGCTGGTGGCTGCAGACCAGCCGCCTGCCAAGGACAAGTGGGTGGTGCAGAAGTACATCGAGACGCCGCTGCTCATCTACGACACCAAATTCGACATCCGGCAGTGGTTCCTGGTCACCGACTGGAACCCGCTGACCATCTGGTTCTACAAGGAGAGCTATCTGCGCTTCTCAACACAGCGCTTCTCCCTGGACAAACTGGACAGGTCGGTGGGGTCAGCTTGGCACTCTTCAGGGCGAGTTCCCACCAGCACTGGATTGCCTGGCTGGTCTCATGTGTCCGGTGGGGCACTGGGTCCTGGCTGGGGCCAGGGAGGTTCTGCAACCTCCCTCTGCAAGGGGCGGGCTCTGGCCCCCTGCCCATCAAGGCCAGGGCCCTGCATCCCCAAGGGGCATGTATGTTCTCCAGGAAATCCTAAAAGCACCGTCTGCCACGTGCTCAGGGGCACTGGCTGGCATAGAGCCGCCCTCTGTGGTGGCTGCCACTGCCCATGGGGGAAGCTGAGGGGCCAACCATGGTCTTGCACTGACCCACGGGGGCCGCGCTCGGGGTGCAGCCCTGCCTTCTGCACTGCCCGTGCGCTCAGTCCACTCAGCATGTGGGGAAGGACAGGAAGGGCTCCTCTGGGAGTCCCCTGGGGGCCAGCCCACCGAATTCTGCAGTAGCCCCTGCAGGGCCTTCTCTTTGTGAGTCCCCAAAGCCCTGGGTTGGGGGTCCTGCAGGTCGGGGAGTTGCTAGAGCATCCCCAGGAGAGGCCAGGGTGGTGCAAGGGGCACGGTGTGTCGAGGTGGTGGGGTGCCAGGCAGGGGCTCAGACCTCCAGAAATGGGTGCTCCCCGGTGGGTGAACCTGCCGCCCACCAGGGCCCCAGAGTAGGCAGGCTATGAGTGCAGTGAGGATAAGGGAGGCCACCAGCGAAGTCCCGGGAACGTGCCATTCTCCTGGACAGGTCGGTGGGGCCACCTCGCTGTCTGAATGGAGGGCCAATGGGGTTCTGCTTTGTGGTCGCACTCGGGGCGCCCAGGCTGCACAGGCGTCTTGGTGGGGGATACGGGGGAGTCCATCGGAATCGTGAAGGCTGAAGGTTGCTTAACAGAGACCTTGCGGGACAGGGTTCCCTGTGCTCAGGCTGGAGCTGTGAGTACACCTGGAGTCGCCTGGCAGGAGCAGGCTGCTGGGACAAGTCCCGGCCGGCAGCTCAAGGAGCACATGGCCCACCAGGCCAGGAGGACCCGGAGGAGGATTCAGGATTCTGGGGGACTGGGCAGTGAGAGGTCCCCAGGGCCCCTTCCAGCCTGCCAGGCCCTGCCAGCTGTGGGCTGTGTACCTGGCAGGCCTCCACTGTCTCTGAACTGTTTCTGCATCTGGGAACAAAACCCTCACCCAGGCTGACAGAGCCCCTGACATTGTTTTGAACTGTGTCCGCTCCAGCAGCACGTCTTCAGGGTCCGGGGGCCCACCCTGTTTCTTGTCTTGGGGTCACAGGGGCCCACCCTGTTTCTTGTCTTGGGGTCACAGGTGGGGCCCCACACCAGAACCAAGTGGCAAAGGACACGCTAAATGAAAATGACTGACAGGGCACGTATTTTACGGTCTCCTATAGATGCTGTTCAACTTAAGTCTTATTTAGAACAAGGCCAGGGTATACATGAATTCGCTGAAATTTTCGATTAGTGAATCTCTCTCTTGGGGGCACCAGCCCTCCCCCAGCGGCAGGAGGGGAAACAGCTCCTAGGGTGGGACTTGCCGGCGGCCCCTCGTTGGTGGCCCGGGGCTGGTTGGCTTCTACGCAGACCTCCCCTCCCCCAACGGGGCCCCCCAGGTTGAACAGGAGGAGAGGGGACCCCTTAGGGACCCACCTGAAGCCGCCCTAGGCTAGTGGGCAGTGTCTGTGGGAAGGGCTGGGGTGGCGTCTCGGGTGGGGCCTCGGGCGGGGTCGGGGCGGGGCCTCGGGGCGGGGCGGGGCCCTGGGCGGGGCCTCGGGTCTTGGGTGGAGTCAGGGGTGGGGCCTCAGGTCTGGGGCGGGGCCTCCGCGTCTCTGCCCTCGGGAAGGAGAGGGGACTGAGCAGCTGACACCTGACCCCAGCCTTGCCCCGCAGCGCCATCCACCTGTGCAACAACTCCATCCAGAAGCACCTGAAGAACGACAAGGACCGCAGCCCCCTGCTGCCCTGTCACAACATGTGGACCAGCACCCGATTCCAGGAGTACCTGCAGAAGAGGGGCCGCGGGGCCGTGTGGAGCAGCGTCATCTACCCGTCCATGAAGAGGGCCATCACCAACACCATGAAGGTGGCCCAGGACCACGTGGAGCCACGCAAGAACAGCTTTGAGCTGTACGGCGCCGACTTCATCCTCGGGCGCGACTTCAGGCCCTGGCTGATCGAGATCAACTCTAGCCCCACCATGCACGCGTCCACGCCCGTCACAGCACAGCTGTGCGCGCAGGTGCAAGAGGACACCATCAAGGTGGTGGTGGACCGCAAGGCCGACCGAAACTGCGACATCGGCAACTTCGAGCTGCTATGGAAACAGGTGTTGGGGGTGGGGCGTCTCTCTCCCGCTGGCCACCTCGGGGTAGTCTCTCCGCTCATCCCGGGGGTCTCACGCGGCCCAGCTGGCCTTTGCCGTTCTTGCAACCTCTCCTCTGCAGGCACCTCCTCCTCTGTGATACCAGGCAGGACCGGGGTCCCTCTAGGCCATTCCTCTTCTCTCCTGCAGTGTCCTCCCTCCTCCTGGGGTGAAGATCCAGCCTTCCTTCATGGGTCTTTACAGGGGGCTACTCCCCTGGGGAGCCCTCCTGCAGGCGGGGCAGCAAGACCCTGCGACCTGGCCTCCCTGGGGTGGGGGGACCCAGGGTTAGGGTTAGAGTTAGGGAAGTGTGGCTGGGGCTTCTCCCTGAGGCCTCAGACCTGACCGAAGACTGGGAAAGGGCCTGCCAGCCCCCCTGACCTCGCCCTCCTGTCCCCAGCCTGCAGTGGAGCTGCCCACGTCCCAGGGCTCCGACTTGCTCGTGGAAGGCGTGGGCATGAGGAAAGCCAGGAAACCGATGCCAGCGATCCCCAGCGTTGACGTTGTGCCTCCGCTCTCGGACATCCATCCGCTGAAGCAGAGGTGCCCCTCGGCCATGCTAGACCTGGGCGGGGGACCCCCACTCATGGCTCTGCACCAGGACTTCACACTGAAAGATGGACAGGTGCTTCCTTGCTCCTTGCCTGTGCACTTACACAGGCTGGTGGAGAGGAGCGCTAAGGCCAAGAGTGGCCACAGGGAGTCCGGCGGGAAGATCGAACTCCCCTCCTGCACCTCTCGGCACCCAGACTATAAGGCTCCCCGCCCCACTCTCGCCAAGGCCGAATCCGACAGACACTCGGATCCAAACTCATTACATGTGCACCCACTGCCATCCGTGCTTCCAAGTGTGAAGACAGTGGAGGGTGCTCCGTTTCAGCCACCCAGACCACCAGGTAACAGCGTGGAGCTTGCGCCTGTGCGAGCCTGGGGTGCATATCTTCTGGGACAGGGCAGGGCTTCTGGTCTGGGCACTGGCCTCAGCTCGGAGCACCTGGGCCTGGTCAGGTTGTCGGGAGAATGGGGTCCTACTGCAGCGGTTCTGGGGCCCCCTGAGCACCAGGCGCCCCTGCACAGGACCAGCTGGGTGACAGCCTTCGCCCCTCTCCCTGGGGGATGTGGTGCCAGTGAGGGGCTGCGTTGGACATTTGAATAACACCGCGTGCTGGGGGCGGGTGGTGGCCAGCACAGGGCCCCGTGCTGTTTTCTGAGGCTTCTGATGGAACAGACCACGTGTGACCCAGGAGCCTGGCCTGGGGGTGGGCTTCGAGCACAGGCAGACGGGTGTGGGCAGCCCCTGGTCTCTAGGGGTGGCCTGTCTGTGCAGCCCAGGGCTGTTCCAGCGGTCCCGGCACCCACGTGTGGTCGAGAGCGTAGCTCCATCCAGGGCCACGGCCCCAGCTGCTCTGCCCCAGGTGTGACCCCTCCACGGACTCACCAGGACACTGGCACCTGCTGTGTTCCCGCCACCCAGCTGGGCTCTCAGTGTGTCTGTCTCCCTCTCCCTGGCACTAACAGCCTCTCGGCCGTCTATCTCCCTGCAGATCATAAGCTCCCAGGGGCTGCATTTTTGCTGCACCCCTGCACCCGGGCTGTGCCGGACACCTCGCAGATGCTCAGTACGTGCGTGAATCGTGCCCTAGAATTGCCAGCTCCAGGCACGAGGAGCCAGTGCTTTCAGAGCTGGCAGGGCCCTCGGAGGCCACGTCCAGTTTCACCCGCTTTCCTCACTCCGTGTCCAGTCTGTCGCCGAGGCCTGTCAGCCCTGCCACTTGGCAACTCACCTCTCCATGAGGGCAGTTCCCACTTGTTTCCTGTAATACACTGTGCTTCCTCCAGGCATCTTCCTAGGAGTGAGTGGCAAGTAGACACACACACCTTCAGCCTAAAAAGCAGTATTAGCTGCTGTAGCAAAGTCCCTCCAACTTGGTGGCTCAGACCACGTTTTTTCGGAAGACCAGAGGTCCAACTCCGAGGGCTTGGCAGGGCTGGGCTCCCGGAGCCTGGAGGGCCTCCTGCGTCCTGCAGCTTCTGGCGGCCACTGGCAGCCCTTGCTCCTTGGCTTGCGGACGCATCACGCCGCCCTCTGCCCTGCTTCACACCGTGCTCTTTCTGTGTGTCGTTCTGGCCAGAGTTCCCGCTCTTTTAAAAGGACAGCACTTGTTGGATTGGGTGTCACCCTCCTCTGATGTGACCTCATTTTACCTTGATTACATCTTCCAATAAGTCAATTCCAAGAGTCCAGGTGGACATGAACTTGGGGGGCGCGTACACTGGGCACTGAAAGCGTGGTGGGAGGGACTGCGCGCTGACCACGCCGTGCTGGGCCTCGGCTGCCTTTGCAGCCAACGCTTGGTGCTGACGGGGGTCTTGTTTGCCTCTGGAGGAGGTGATGGTGTGCATTTGCTTTCTCCTGTTTACTAATGAAATGGCTTGTTTTCAGACACACACCGGCCACCTAGGTCTTCTCTCCTGAAAAGTGGGTCTTGGTCTGATCGTCTTGAGGATCGCAGATCTTTCTTGCTGGTGTGCAGGGGTGACAAGCATCTACTCTTGGATTCTCCTCCTTTTTGAGTTGATTTGTGTGGCAAACGCTGTCTCCCACTTTGTGACTTTTCACTCCTTGATGGTAACTTTGGATATAAAGCCACGGTGTTGCTGTACTTCAGTTGCTTAGTCGTGTCCAGTTCTTTGTGATCCCGTGGACTGCAGTCTGCCGGGCTCCTCTGTCCGTGGAATTGTCCCAGGCAAGAATACTGCAGTGGGTAGCCGTTCCTCCTCCAGGAGGTCTTCCCGACCCAGGGATCAAACTTGAATCTCCTGCATTGGCAAGCTGTTTCTTTACCACTGAGCCACCACGGAAGCAAAAGTCACCTTAATTTTTAATAAACTCCAGTTGGTCAAGCTTTTCCTCCAGTTGGTGATTTTTGCGGCTTGTCTCCTTAGCCTGAGGCCGTGAAGACCTCCTCTTCTGGAAGCGCTGCTGTGGCGGGCGCATACATTCCACTCTTGAAAGCTCGGCTGACTTGGCAGGTGGTGAGAGAGGGAGAGCCCAGCGCCCCCCCTGCCCCCCCACCCCTCCACTCCCCCCCGCCCCGCTCCCCCCCGCTCACTGCAGGCTCTTCTGGGCTTTTGGTCGGCTCCACTGGTTGGTCTGTCTGCCCTGGGCTAATGCCACAAGGTCGTCATAACTGTAGCTTTGCCAAAGGTCTTCATGCTGGTCAGACAAGTCCTATAACCTTGCTTTCCTTCCTTGAAAATGCCTGGGCTGTTCTGACGCCCTAGGCTTCCATTCAAGTTACAGGATTAGGTTGTCAAGATCTACCAACATAATTTTTGTAGTTAAAATTTTTTAAATGTTTATTGATATTAAAGCCATCAGTTTGGTGAGAACTGACTTCTTTACATTATTGAGTCTTCAAATCTATGAATGTGATATATCTATTCATAAATAAATCCTTTAATGCCTTTCAATAAGCTCTTAGATTTCTTTGCCATGGTATTGCACTTTTTTGTGTTGAATTTAGACTTACATATATTTTATTTTGTATTCTATTTTAAATAGTATCAAACTTAAAAATATTTTCCTACAAATTGTGGCTGGTTGACAAAGAAGAAATTGATTTTTGTGAGTGGATTTTTTTTGAAAATCCAGCTATCTGGTTATCATTTCTATTAGTTCATTAATGTATTTGAAAATTGTATTTTTAACATGGACAATTATATCAACCAGTGAGTTTTCCTTTTCCCTGCAACCATTGTAGCTTTCATATCTTTTTCTCATTTTATTGAGTGTCTAGGACCTTGTTCATTCATTCCTTTTTCTCATCCCATTGGATCTCAGGTGCAAGCATTCTGATTAATAGTGATTCTTAGTTCATGACATGGTTTCGTTCTTCGTCCTTGCATGGCCTACTTTTATTTAGGTCATTTTGATAGTGTAATTAGAACTTGCACACAGGTTTTAATTTGGGTTTCAATGTGGCCAAAGTTATCAATCTTTCTTTTAGTCAATGTTATTTTGTCTCAAGGAATTTTTCCTTACCTTAAGGTTTAAAACTTTATTTACCTACATTTACTACTAAGAGTTTCAAATTTTGTTTTCGACAAAAAAGTCCTAATCCATCTGGAGTTGACTTTTGTATATGTTGTGAGGAAAGAATCAAATTTTATTTTTGTCTCTGTAGATAATTTTTAAATTATTTATCGAAAAAAATCATTTCTATCTTCTTGTGAAAATAGTGCTGCACATGTGTATGCAAGTGTGTGTGTCTGGAGTCTCCGCGTTCGCGAGTGTGTGTCTGGAGTCTCCGTGTATGCGAGTGTGTGTGTCTGGAGTCTCTGCGAACGTGAGTGTGTGTGTCTGGAGTCTCTGCGAACGTGAGTGTGTTTCTGGAGTCTCCGCGTACGTGAGTGTGTGTGTCTGGAGTCTCTGCGTATGCAAGTGTGTGTGTCTGGAGTCTCCGCGTACGCGAGTGTGTGTGTCTGGAGTCTCCGCGTACGCGAGTGTGTGTGTCTGGAGTCTCCGCGTACGCGAGTGTGTGTGTCTGGAGTCTCCGCGTACGCGAGTGTGTGTGTCTGGAGTCTCTGTGTATGTGAGTGTGTTTCTGGAATCTCTGCTCTGTTCACTGATGAATTTGCCCCCTGCACCAGGGCCACACTTTCCATGTTTTCTGTGGGACGAGTTTCCTCTCTGCTCGTCTTCATAAGAGTCTTGGTCTCCTGACCTCATTCTCTTCTATATAAATGTCATAATTGTTTTATCACGTCCAACAAAAGTCTCAGTAGGATTGTTGGACTTGCACTGAATTCATAGATCAATTTGGGGAAAATGGATAAATGAATGAAATCACGTCTTCTGTTCATGAACAGAACGTGTCTCTCCATTGACTTAGATCTTTATGTTTTATTTTTTAATGTCTATTTTTAGTCACTTATTTACTTGGCTGTGCTGGGTCTTCGTTTAATGTTTATTTTTAGTCACTTATTTATCTGGCTGTGCTGGGTCTTCGTCGCAGCACGCAGGGTCTTTTAGCTGTGGCGTGTGGTATCTAGCTCCCTGACCAGGGGCTGAACCCGAGCCCCTGCATCGGGAGCTTGGAGTCTTAGCCATCGGACCACTAGTAAGTCCCTAGATCTTCCTTAAATTTTAGAATTTCTGCATCAGAGATTATCTACATTTTTCATTCGATTTTTTGTTACTTGATATTCAGATACTACTGCACATAATGTCATCTGTCTATATAAATTTTCTCATTGTTTGTTGCTGGCATATAGAACGAGATTGATTTCTATATATTAATTTTCTATCTGCACATTTCTAAACTCTGTTGTTATTTCTGAAAATTTGCATGTTTCTTCATTTGAGATTCTATGTATAATTGTTCTACATAAATAATTATATATTATGCAAGTTCAGTTCAGTTCAGTCGCTCAGTCGTGTCCGACTCTCTGCAACTCCATGAACTGCAGCACGCCAGGCCTCCCTGTCCATTACTAACTCCCAAAGTCCACCCAAACCCATGTCCATCAAGTCGGTGATGCCATCCAACCATCTCATCCTCTGTTGTCCCCTTCTCCTCCTGCCCTCAATCTTTCCCAGCATCAGGGTCTTTTCAAATGAGTCAGCTCTTCGCATGAGGTGGCCAAAGTATTGGAGTTTCAGCTTCAACATCAGTCCTTCTGATGAACACCCAGGACTGATCTCCTTTAGGATGGACTGGTTGGATCTCCTTGCAGTCCAAGGGACTCTCAAGAGTCTTCTCCAACACCACAGTTCAAAAGCATCGATTCTTTGGCACTCACCTTTCTTCACAGTCCAACTCTCACATCCATACATGACCACTGGAAAAACCATAGCCTTGACTAGATGGACCTTTGTTGGCAAAGTAATGTCTCTGCTTTTGAATATGCTATCTAGGTTGGTCATAACTTTCCTTCCAAGGAGTAAGTGTCTTTTAATTTCATGGCTGCAGTCACCATCTGCAGTGATTTTGGAGCCCAGAAACATAAAGTCTGACACTGTTTTCACTGTTTCCACATCTATTTGCCATGAAGTGGTGGGACGGATGCCATGATCTTCGTTTTCTGAATGTTGAGTTTTAAGCCAACTCTTTCACTCTCCTCTTTCACTTTCATCAAAAGGCTCTTTAGTTCTTCTTCACTTTCTGCCATAGGGGTGGTGTCATCTGCATATCTGAGGTTATTGATATTTTCCCCAGCAATCTTGATTCCAGCTTGTGCTTCTTCCAGCCCAGCGTTTCTCATGATGTATTCTGCATATAAATTAAATAAGCAGGGTGACAGTATACAGCCTTGACATACTCCTTTTCCTATTTGGAACCAGTCTGTTGTTCCATGTCCAGTTCTAACTGTTGCTTCCTGACCTGCATACAGGTTTCTCAAGAGGCAGGTCAGGTGGTCTGGTATTCTCATCTCTTTCAGAATTTCCCACAGTTTATTGTGATCTACACAGTCAAAGACTGTGGCATAGTCAATAAAGCAGAAACAGCTGTTTTTCTGGAACTCTCATGCTTTTACAATGATCCAGCAGATGTTGGCAATTTGATCTCTGGTTCCTCTGCCTTTTCTAAAACCAGCTTGAACCTCTGGAAGTTCACGGTTCACGTATTGCTGAAGCCTGACTTGGAGAATTTTCAGCATCACTTTACTAGCGTGTGTGATGAGTGCAATTATGTGGTGGTTTGAGCCTTTCTTTGAGATTGGTATAGCTTTGTATTAATGTCTCCCACCTCAATCTTTTTGCCCCTAGTATCTTGTCTTATTGTACAGCTAGGACTTCCTACATAATATTAAGCAGCATTGTTGAATTCCTGATTTTAAAGGGAATGTTTCTAACATTTTCTCATTTATAATGACATTTTCTGTAAGTCTTAACAAAGCTATAGATATGATATATAGATATAAATGTATACATACTCTAGCATGTTAAAGTAGTTTATTTCTAATCTTTATGAAGAATTTTTATTGTGACTGTGTAATGAAAATTCTCGATTTTTTGCATCTGTGAGGTTATAAGTTTTTTCTTCTTATTAGGATTAAAATGGTAAATAACACCAACAGGTTTCCCTTTTTCTAAGAAGTTGCCTGTAGCACCGAACATCAATCGAGTTGTAAATGTGAAACCAACCTTGCATTCCAGGAATGATCCTAACTTGGTCTGATGTTGAGTTTGGCATATAGGGCTGGCTTTGCTTTCTTGCATGTAGTTAAAGTTGGTTCTCAACTACAGTTTATTTACATTTTTTCTAGTTCAGACTATCCCAAATAGTGCTGTTGTGAACAATCCTGAATTTGGTGACCATGTATTCATCTTTCTGTAGGAACGGAATTGCTGGGTCAGGCACTCAACTTTGGTTGGCACTCCCAAGGCATTTCCCAGGAACGTATGAGTCTTCCAGTCACTGCACACTCCTCCAGCAGTAGATGCTCTCCGTCCTTTCACTCTAGCCATCCTAAGAGTCGGCACTTGCACCGCTGTGGGCCCAGGTTTGACCCCTGCTCAGGGAAATACACTCTTGCAAACTGCCCGCATGGTCAAGAAACAAGTTTCAGCAGCTTTTAATACTGACAGTCCAGCTCAACATACGCTTGCAAAGGATCTTTTTGTATTTGATTTGTCAGATTTTTCTGTAACCTATTCCTACTGACTTGTAGGCATTCTTTATATATTCTGGATACAAGTCCTTTGGTGGGTATATGTGTTGGTATGTATATTAAAGATGTCTTTTCTTGTTCTGTGATTTGCCTTTCACTCTCTTAATAGTATCTTTTCATGTACATAAACTATTAATTGCAGTATATTCCAATATATTGTCTTTATGACTAGCAATTATGTTTTCTGTTTGTGAAATCTCTGCCTGCCTCAAAATCATCAAAAATAGTCACTTCTGTTTTCGTCGTCAAGTTGAATGGTTTCACCTTTCACGTTTAGAGGTGATTTGCACCTGGAACTGTTTCTGTGTGACGTGGTGTAGGAATGGAGACTCAACGGGTTTCGTATGGACTTTCGGCTGATGCCGCGTGAGTGCTGTGCCTGTCACGCTGTGCTGCGCCGCCTCTGAAAGACAGGTGACGGGATGTGTTGTTCTGGCTTTGGAGTCTACTCTGTCCCAGCTGTCTGTTTTCCTATCTTTATTAGGTCAGGTCTCTGCAGCAATGATTTTGCAAAACAGGGACACCTCCTCCCCAACCTCAGTGGTGTTTCTTCAGCAAGCACCTGTTTCTCACACATCTTCAGGTCAGCTGTAGAGGTGCTGGGCTCCACCAGGGAGGCTGAGCCAGGCTCCAGGCTGTGCAATGAGTTCTGATCCACCCCACATGTCTCCCCTCCTGGGCGAGTGGCTCCCCTGGGTGTCGTCTTCACAAGGCAGATGGTATACGCTTGAGAGGGCGAGTCAGGCCACATCTTCCCAGTGAGTGACGAAGGGTACTCCTCAGAGGGAGAGGAGGAGCGGAGTGGACGTGGTCAAATAAACCACAGGCCACCTTCTGGCCATCAGCATTCACCCTCCTTCTGCAAACAGCACACACTCGCCACCGCCCACTCCAAAAGTCTCCCCAGTCATAGAGCCAGGCTCCGAGTCTGGGATCTCAGGATTCCATGTCATCCTTCTTCACCTGGACACTTGTGAGCCAGAGACAAGCCTTCCAGTCCGGGATTCACGATCCCTTCCCCATGAGCATGGCTGTTGCTTGGATGCTGGCAGAAGACACATGACTCCTAGGTCAGAGACGAAGGCTCATCACTCCTGGTGACCGCGACTCTGTCTGGGACAGTCCTGCAGACTGACAAGCATGGCCAGGTGGCTGGCGCACACACAGGGCCTGCATCACGGCCGGGAACGCTGAACTTGGCGCACTCGCTGCTTTTTCAGGAAGCAGTAAGAAGCCTGGAAGGAGATGCCACCTCACCTGAGATGCCGCCCTGGTGAAGGCTGGTCAGGGCCTTGCACAGCCAGACACACCTCGAAGGAGACGTGGGAGGGCACAAAAGACCGAGGGCCCTCTCCCAACCAGCGCCACCTGTGTGCACGCGTGCTCGCACGCACACGCACACCCCAGAGTGGGCCCCGCACAGGGCATCGGGTGCACCCGAATCGCCCCACAAGACGCCACGGGCTCCTTCCGTGGGGGGGACTCTGTGCCGCGATGAAGCCCCTTTTCCATTTTCCGCGAGGCTTGGCTCCGCCCTGTCTCCCCATCGTCGTCCACGCCCATGTTTGTTTTCAAGATGTGCCCTTCTCTCTGCCCACCTGGGACTCCGGGGCCAATCCATGCCCACCCCCCAGGAGCCTCCTGCCCCGCCTGCCCCTTCTGAGTGCCTGGCAGAGCACGAGGCAGCCGCAGTCAGCCTGGCTGGAGGCTGCGCCCCTGCTGGTCGGTCTCCCTGCAAGTGTCTCCGTTTTGTCTGTGGCTGGAGAGCAGATGAGAGCCTGGCTCCCCAGCCGGGCTCTGCTGGCTCCGCGGTGCTCCGCCCCCTGGGTTCTGCTGCCGCCTCCTGGCGGGCCGCCTCCCCATACTCAGGTCCCCAGGCTCGGCCATCACAGGGAAGGGCAGGACACCACTGCTGCCCTGCGCCCCGGCCTGTCCTCTCCCGGGGCCCACTTGGGTCCAAGGGGGCGACTCTGCTGGGCTCAGGCGCCTCCTGCCCGTCGTAGGAGTCAAGATTTCTCCTGCAGCCGCTCTGGACGAGCATCCTCCGGGACTGCTCGGGGTGCACCCATTCTCGAGAGTCGCTCCAGAGAGGCACCTGGCTGTGTCCGTGGGGCACACGTGGCCCTCTGGCCCCGGCGCCACCAGGAGTAGTGTCACCGTGGCTGAGGTTTGCCTCGGTCTCAGTGCCGCTGGGAGGGGAGGGGGCCAACTTCCTGCAGCCCCCTGGCCTCCACCAGCTGGTTCCCAAGGCCACGGCACCTTTTAGATGCTGTTGAGAGGACCCCCGCGTGTGTCCGGGCGGGTCTGTGCTGCTGGGACGGCGCGTGGTGGAGCTCCAGTGATGTGAGTCATCGGGGTCACACGCTGCGGCGGAGACCGGCAGGGGGCCAGGCTGCGCCTGCTTCCAGGCTACCGGCTGGGCTCCCGCCAGAACTTCAGGATGCTCATCCCGTGTGGCTGGCTGCCTGGGGCGTGTTTGTCTCACGACAGCCAGGCGGCCAGGCCAGCGGGGTCAGCCTCCACCCCCGGTCCGTGGGTGGCAGCAGGTCACGGGCTAGGCCTGGCCAGCAGCAGGGGACACACGCTCTGCACAGTGGCTGTCTGGGCCCTTGAGTTTCCATATGTGTGTTAGGGTCAGCCTGACATGTGTGTTAAGGTCAATCGCAGGAGTAACAAAAAAGAGAGACAGAAGGGAAGAGTGCTCAGTCACTCAGTCACTCTGTCACGGACGACTGTTTGTGACCGCGTGGTCTGTAGCCCGCCAGGCTTTTCTGTCCATGGAATTTTCCAGGCAAGAACACTGGAGTGGGTAGCCTTTTCCTCCTCCAGGGGATCTTCCCGGAATCAAACCCGTTTCTCCTGTCTCCTGCCCTGAGGGCGGATTCTTTACCGTTGAGCCACCTGAGAAGCCCAAGGAAGGCTCGGGGAGGGGGGAGCTGCCAGGACTTTGACTGGAGTCGCCTTGAATCTGCAGAGGGGAGAACTGATGTCTTTCTTATACTGAGTCTTTCTAATCAAAATCAGGTCTACTCCATTTAATGAGACTGTCTTTGATTTTCTCTGGACCGTGTTTGGTGGTTTTTCAGGGCAGCAGTCTGGCACATCTTTCGTTAGATTTTTTTTCTGGCTGCTTGTTGGTTTTAATGCCACAGAGCAGGGACATGGAGAACAGGGACAGTTCTCTCTGGAAGGTTTCCTGTGCCCCTTCCCACTCTGTCCTCCCGTCGTGGGATGACCGCTCTCTGACTTCCATCAGCCCAGGCTGTCTAGCCACGCGTGGACCCCCCCAGAACATGCTCGCCTGTGCCAGCCTCTCTGGCCTTGGGTGGTACCTGGCCTTCTCATTGCAGCAGCTTCTCTCGTTGCAGAACGCGGGCTCTAGAAATGCAGACTTCAGGAGTTGTGGTGCACAGGCTTGGTTGCTCCGCGGCATGTGGGATCTTCCCAGACTGGGGATCAAACCCATATCCCCTGCATTGGCAGGTGGATTCTTATCTACTGTACCACTAGAGAAGTCCCACCCTTGTCTTAATCAGTGCAGCTTTGAAGTAGGTTTTGAAAAGCAGTAGCTAAATTCTCTGATGCTGTTTCCTGCCCAGGATCTCCTGGACTGTTCTGTCTTCTCATCTCCTTTTACATTTTAGAATCAGCTTGCAGATTACTACAGAGACAGCCTGGAGGGAATTTGACTGCAGTCCTGACAAACCTTTTTTTTTTTTTTTTTTTGCCTTTTCATACTGTTCATGGGGTTCTCAAGGGAAGAATACTGAAGTGGTTAGCCATTCCCTTCTCCAGTGAACCACATTCTGTCAGAACTCTCCACCACGACCTGCCCGTCTTGAGTGGCCCCACACGGCATGGCTCAGTTTCATTGAGTTAGACAAGGCTGTGGTCCATGTGATCAGTTTGGCTAGTTTTCTGTGATTGTAGTTTTCATTCTGTCTGCCCTCTGATGGATGAGGATAAGAGGCTTATGGAAGCTTCCTGGTGGGAGAGACTGACTGAGGGGGAAACTGGGTCCTGTTCTGATGGGGGGGCCGTGCTCAGTTCACTTCAGTTCAGTCACCCAGTCGTGTCCAACTCTTTGCGACCCCATGGACTGCAGCACACCAGGCTTCTCTCTCCATCACCAATTCCCAGAGCTTGCTCAAACTTATGCCCATCGAGTCGGTGGTGCTATCCAATCATCTCATCCTCTGTTGTCCCCTTCTCCTCCTGCCTTCAATCTTTCCCAGAATCAGAGTTTTTTCCAGTGAGTCAGTTCTTCATATCAGGTGGCCAAACTATTGGAGTTTCAGCTTCAGCATCAGTCCTTCCAATGAATATTGAGGACTGATCTCCTTTAGGATGGACTGGTTGGATCTCCTTGCAGTCCAAGGGACTCTCAAGAGTCTTCTCCAACACCACAGTTCAGAAGCATCAATTCTTCAGAGCTCAGCTTTCTTTATAGTCCAACTCTCACATCTGTAACTGACCACTGGAAAAGCCATAGCCTTGACTATACAGACCTTTGCCTGTAAAGTAAGGTCTCTGCTTTTTAATATGCTGTTAAGGTTGGTCATAACTTTTCTTCCAAGAAGCAAGTGTCTTTTAATTTCATGGCTGCAGTCACCACCTGCAGTGATTTTGGAGCCCAAGAAAATAAAGTCTCTCACTGTTTCCATTGTTGCCCCATTTGCCATGAAGTGACAGGACCGGATGCCATGATCTTCATTTTTTGAATGTTGAGTTTTAAGCCAACTTGTTCACTCTCTTCTTTCACTTTCACCAAGAGGAACTTTAGCTCTTCTTCACTTTCTGCCATAAGGGTGGTGTCATCTGGGTATCTGAGGTTATTGATATTTCTCCTGGCAATCTTGATTCCAGCTGTGTTTCATCCAGCCCGGCATTTTGCATGATGTACTCTGCATAGAAGTTAAATAAGCAGGGTGATGATATACAGCCTTGACGGACTCCTTTCCCAATTTGGAACCAGTCTGTTATTCCATGTGCCATTCTAACTGTTGCTTCTTGACCCGAATACAGATTTCTAAGGAGGCAGGTGACGTGGTCTGGTATTCCCATCTCTTCGAGAATCTTCCATAGTTTGTTGTGATCCACACAGTCAAAGGTTTTGGCATAGTCAATAAAGCAGAAGTATATGTTTTTCTGGCACTCTCTTGCTTTTTCTGTGATCCAACAGATGTTGGCAGTTTAATCTCTGGTTCCTCTGCCTTTGCTAAATCCAGCTTGAACATATGGAAATTCTTGGTTCATGTACTGTTGAAGCCTGGCTTGGAGAATTTTGAGCATTACTTTGCTGCAGTGTGAGATAAGTGTGGTTGTGCAGTAGTTTGAGTGTTCTTTGCATTGCCTTTCTTTGGGATTGGAGTCAAAACTGACCTTTTCCAGTCCCGTGCCCACTGCTGAGTTTTCCAAACTTGCTGGCATGTTGAGTGCATCACTTTAACGGCGTCATCTTTTAAGATTTGAAATAGCTCAGCAGGAATTCCATCACTGCCACTGGCTTTGTTCGTAGTGATGCTTCCTGAGGCCCACTTGACTTCGGACAGCAGGATGTCTGACTCTAGGTGAGTGATCACACCATTGTGGTTATCTGGGTCATGAATATCTTTTTTGTACAGTTCTTCTGTGTATTCTTGCCACCTCTTATTATCTTCTGCTTCTGTTCGGTCCATACCGTTTCTGTCCTTTATTGAGCCCATCTTTGCATGAAATGTTCCCTTGGTATCTAATTTTCTTGAAGAGATCTCTAGTTTTTCCCTACTTTCTTCAATTTAACTCTGAACACTGTCACTGTCAAATTCAGACTTAAATTGAAGAAAGTAGGGAAAACCACTAGACCGTTCAGGTATGACCTAAACCAAATCCCTTGTGATTATACAGTGTAAGTGACAAATAGATTCAAGGGACTAGATCTGATAGACAGAGTGCCTGATGAACTATGGACGAAGGTTCGTGACACAGTACAGGAGAACAGGGATCAAGACCATCCCCATGGAAAAGAAATGCAAAAAGCCAAAATGGCTGTCTGAGGAGGCCTTACAAGTAGCTTACAAAAGAAGAGAAGCTAAAAGCAAAGGAGAAAAGGAAAGATATACCCATCTGAATGCAGAGTTCCAAAGAATAGCAAGGAGAGATAAGAAAGCCTTCCTCAGTGATCAATGCAAACAAATAGGGGAAAACAATAGAATGGAAAAGACTAGAGATTTCTTCAAGAAAATTAGAGATAAAGGGAACATTTCATGCAAAGATGGGCTCAGTAAAGGACAGAATGATATGGACCTAACAGAAGCAAAAGATATTAAGAAGAGGTGGCAAAAATACACAGAAGAACTGTACAAAAAAGATCTTCACAACCCAGATAATCACGATGGTGTGATCACTCACCTAGAGCCAGACATCCTGGAGTCTGAAGTCAAGTGGGCCTTAGGAAGCATCACTATGAACAAAGCTTGTGGAGGTGATGGAATTCCAGTTGACCTATTTCAAATCCTGAAAGATGATGCTGTGAAAGTGCTGCATTCAATATGCCAGCAAATTTGGAAAACTCAGCAGTGGCCACAGAACTAGAAAAGGTCAGTTTTCATTCCAATTCCAAAGAAAGGCGATGCCAAAGAACATTCAAACTACCGCACAAATGCACTCATCTCTAGCAAAGTAATGCTCAAAATTCTCCAAGCCAGGCTTCAACAGTACAGGAACTGTGAACTTCCAGATGTTCAAGCTGGATTTTAAAAAGGCAGAGGGGAGAGGAACAAGATGGTGGAGGAATAGGTGGACATGGCGTACCTCTCTCTCCACGGATACATCAGGAATACACCTTCAGACACAGAAGTGCACACAGAACACCAGCTGAGAGCAGACAGGAGGACCTGACCAGCAGGAAAGAATTTACAGAACGTGCAAAACTCGGTAGGACGAAGGAACTAGCATGAAAAACAGGAGTTGGTAGGACCCGACCTGCCCTCGGTGGGTGGCGGAACTGAAGCAGGGGTCCAGTCCCCACATTGGGGCAGTTGTCTGAGTCAGAGAAGCATTTAAGGCTGAGAGGGAAACAGCTGATCTGTGGCAGCCTAAATGGAACGTGAATCAGACAGTCCTTGCCGCAGCCGTACGTACCCTGGATGGAGCACACTTTGCGATCCTATAGACTGTGGCCTGCCAGGCTTTTCTGTCAGGGAAGGGGTTTTCCAGGCAAGAATACTGGAGTGTACTGGCCAATACTGGTTGCCATACCCTTCTAGAGCACTGTATTTCCTGCTGCCCTAGCCACCAACCCCCCTGAGTACCTGGTGCTGCCGGAACCCCTGCGACCCAGGCAACTGCACCGCCTCCACACCTGGCCCTCACAGGAGCAAACTCAAGTCCTCCAGGGCAGCCTCAGGGGCAAACCCCAGTGGACAGCCCACATGCAGAGGTGGAGATAAAACCACAGTTGAAACCCAGCGGCAGTGTGGCTAAGGAAGAAGACCCAAAACCTTCCCACCAGCTGTACAAGCTGCAGATTAAATCCACACGATCAGCTAGGCAGACTCGGTGTCGTGGAATATATGAAAGGTCATTGAGAGCTCCCACAAAAGAAGCAGCACTAGCTCTGATACCTCTGAACATTGGAAGCAAGAACACAGAGGAACAGGAACAGATTAGAATCTGAGCTGCCCCCGCAGCAGGTCCGGGGTCAGCATGGTGGCAGAGGGCATCCTAGGAGGCGAGGCGGACTGGGACTCCCAACGAGGGAACGGACTCTGACAACAGTGACTCAAGAAAAACGCGTATTATTCTTACGTTTGACTTGTTCTGTAGGTTCTTTTGGATTTTTTTTTCTTTTTTCCCCCATCACTGTTGTAGTTGTCAGTTCTATTGGCACTATGCAATCTAACTACGCTTTTGAGCTTTTTTCCCTCAGTCACATTTTTAATTGTTGTTATAAACCTCTGCCTCTATATTGGGCTTTTGCAGTTCTGGAGAGTTGTTTTTTTTTCTTTTCTCTTTTTTTAATTTTAATTTTTTAAACCTATTATTATTTTTTCTACATTTATTTCTTTGTTTGCCTTTCCTACTGTTCTTTTCCCCTTGCAGTTAATCTTTTATATATATAAGTCTCCATCCACCTCTATTTAAATTTGCATATCCTTATATCATATATATATATGATATATATATCATGTCCATGTCCGTTCTAACTGTTGCTTCCTGACCTGCAAACAGATTTCTCAAGAGGCAGGTGGAACAACGAACTCCTTTTCCTATTTGGAACCAGTCTGTTGTTCCATGTCCAGTTCTAACTGTTGCTTCCTGACCTGCATACAGATTTCTCAAGAGGCAGGTAGAACAACAGACTGGTTCCAAATAGGAAAAGGAGTACGTCAAGGCTGTATATTGTCACCCTGTTTATTTAACTTCTATGCAGAGTACATCATGAGAAATGCTGGGCTGGAAGAAGCACAAGCTGGAATCAAGATTGCCGGGAGAAATATCAATAACCTCAGATATGCAGATGACACCACCCTTATGGCAGAAAGTGAAGAGGAACTAAAAAGCCTCTTGATGAAAGTGAAAGAGGAGAGTGAAAAAGTTGGCTTAAAGCTCAACATTCAGAAAACTAAGATCATGGCATCCAGTCTCATCACTTCGTGGCGAATAGATGGGGAAACAGTGGAAACAGTGAGAGACTTTATGTTTCTGGGCTCCAAAATCACTGCAGATGGTGACTGCAGCCATGAAATTAAAAGGCACTTGCTTCTTGGAAGAAAAGTTATGACCAATATAGATAGCATATTCAAAAGCAGAGACATTACTTTACCAACAAAGGTCCATCTAGTCAAATCTATGGTTTTTTCAGTGGTCATGTATGGATGTGAGAGTTGGACCATAAAGAAAGCTGAGTGCCGAATACTTGATGCTTTTGAACTGTGGTGTTGGAGAAGACTCTTGAGAGTCCCTTGGACTGCAAGGAGATCCAACCAGTCCATCCTAAGGGAAATCAGTCCTGAATATTCATTGGAAGGACTGATGCTGAAGCTGAAACTCCAATACTTTGGCCACCTCATGCGAAAAACTGACTCATTGAAAAAGACCCTGATGCTGGGAAGGATTGAAGGTGGGAGGAGAATGGGATCACAGAGGATGAGATGGTTGGGTGGCATCATGGACTCAATGGGCATGAGTTTGAGCAAACTCCAGGAGCTTGTGATGGACAGGGAAGCCTGGAATGCTGCAGTCCATGGGGTTGCAAAGAGTCGGAGATGACTGAGCAACTGAACTGAACTGACTGTGTCAAATCTACCAATCATTTTAAGGAGAATTGACGGCCTCATGATGCTGAGACTCCCAATCTACCCACTTGATGTATCTTGACATTTATTTACATACTATATTCTTTGGTTTTCCTAAGCAATATTTTTAGGGTGGATTTTTTCTCATCAAATGAATTCCTATGTATCAGATGTATTTTCTATACTTTTATACATGTATTTTTATCAATTGACTTTGCGACTTTAATAAATGGTGGGTATTAATCTTTTGCTCTTCTCTTGGTGAGAACGTTTACTGTTGGTGACGCCAGCTTGGTGGTCAGCTGTGGCCGCCAGGTCTCACATCTGGTCCTCAGGCCTCGCCCACCTGCCAGCTGAGCGCTTGCCCCCCTCTCCCCACCGCCCAGGGCTCCCTCCTGGCAGTCACCTTTCTATCTCTGTTCCTGTGAGTTTGAGTCATTTAAGATTCTACATATGAATGATATAAATGGTGTTTTAAAATTTATTTCCCAATTATTTGTGCTAATGTGTCGACGCGCCTTCGGCTCTTGCACGCTGCCCCTGCAGCCCGCCTCCTGCAGGGCTCCCCTCCTGGTCCCACCAGCTTGTGTCTTCTCGGATCTCCCGAGCTGCATTCCCAGCAGTGTCCGTCTGCCTCCCTTTCCAGTCTGTCTGCCTTGTCCTGGTTCCTGCCCCCTGCACTGAGGGGAGCAGGCAGGAGTCCACCAACGAGGCTGGAGTAAGGTCCCCACAAACACACGCTCTTGAACAAGGGACACTCCTTGTCAGCTGGGAGTGGTTTTCTTTTCTCTGTTTATCATGAATGACACAGGATCTGCACCGTTTCCCCTGAATCTCTGGAGATGGTGGTGTCGCTCTGTTCGTAGGAGGGGCATCCATCCCTGTAGGACTGAGAAGTGGGCCTTGTCTTCCTTCGTCATCTCTTTAAAGTCTGCAGGATGAGAGACGTTTCACTTTTATATCTAACATTGCTACCCCCGCTGCCGTCAGCGAGCGTCGCCAAGGCCTGTCGCTTTATCCAGCTTCTCAGAGAACCAGCCTGAGGCTTTGTTGAACTTTCAGTTTGCTTCCCTGGCTCTTGCATTTGGGGTTTTATTTGTCTTCCTGTATATGTGTATGCATGGGCTTTGCTCAGAGCTCGGTTGGTAAAGAATCCGCCCGCAACGTGGGAGACCTGGGTTTGATCCCTAGTTTGGGAAGATCCCCTGGAGAAGGAACAGCTACCCGCTCCAGTAGTCTGGCCTGGAGAACTCCATGGACAGGTTGCAAAGAGTCAGACCCAACTGAGCGACTTTCACTCACTTGGTGTGTGCATATATATATTTAATTGGGGTGTAATTGCTTTAAGATGTTGTGTTGGTCTCTGCTGTACACCGAGGTGGCTCAGCCATGTGTATACATATGTCCCTCACTCATGGACCTCCCTCCCCCCGCCCAACCCCGTCCCTCTCGGTCCCCGCAGAGCACTGAGCTGAGCTCCCTGTCGGCACAGCAGCCTCCCAGTAGCTATTTAATATTTCCAAATCAAGCAAGTGACAATGGATTAACCTCCAAAATATACAAACAGCTGATGCAGCTCAATATTAAAAAATAAACAAGCAACCCAATCAAAAAATGGGCAGAAGACCTAAGTAGGCATTTGTTATTTGGGTTTGTTTTTCTTCTAACTTCTTGAGCTACAAGCTGGTTGGATCTTAATATTTGGCATTTCTTCTTTTTGATACATGACAGGCAAGTTAAGGTTGGCAATTACCCTTTATTTTCTGCTTTAATTATCTGAAAATTTTTGAAATGCAGTGTTTGGGGTATTATTCAGATCAACATTTTCTAGTTTTCAGTACAATTATTTCTTTGATCTCTAGGTCATTTAGAAATCGGTTTCCTTTCAGTACACTCGCATCAGATTTTGGACGTGGCATGGATTTTTCTTGTCGGCATAATCACGTTTCGACCGGAGCTGGGTCACTGCGGACACAGAGCTTCGTGTGGGGTGTTGTGAGGACAGCACGTGCTCCGTGCTTGCCGAGTGTCACAAGCGCGGCCGGGTCTTTGGTGTGGCATTCACATCTTCCATGTTCTTTCTGCTTTTTCTTGTCCGCACGTCCCAAGTATGATGACAACCTTTGGGGACACATCGGCTTCTTATGATCCTGACAACTTTTGCTCTGCGTTTCTTCAGACTCTGTTATTAACTTTATTTTGGTTCGAATTTTCCTGGGTGTATGTTTTCTTTTCAGTCACTCCTAATCTTGGGTCTTACATATTTCTCTGCATAAAATCTGATTTCTTTTTTTTTAGAGTGAAAGTGGGTTTATTCTGGGAGAGACACACTCCACAGACAGAATGCAGTCCGTCTCAGAGGGCAAGAGCACCGAAACTCTGAACCCAAACTGACCCCGCTCTTAACCAGCGCGTTTCGCATTTCCGTCCTGTGTGATCGTCTGTGTACACAGATGGCGTGGATTGTGCACACAGATTACTCCAGAACAACAAACACCGCTTGCCCAACACGTTTCTGAGGGCCAGGGATCCGAGACGGCCTTGACCTTGTGGTCCAAGCCCAGGTCTTGCATGAGGTTCGGTCAAGGCCGTGGCTGAGGCTGGGTCACGTGAAGGCTTGACTGGGCCGGGGGTGAGGGTCTGCTTTCCAAGAGTTCTCTCACCAGGATGAGGGCTGGAGGCCTCACGTCCTCCCTCACGGACTCTCCAAAGGGCCGCCTGAGTGACCTCACGGCAGGTGGAGCATCCGCAGAACAAGAAATTCCACACAGGCCCTGGAGTCCTGTCTTCTGTGGCTCAGCCTGAGAAGTCACACTGGGTCACTTCTGCCCTGTCCTGCTGGCCACAAGCCCGTCCTGATGTGACGTGAGGGGTCTGCCTGGGGCTGGGGCACACCTGCTGAGTCAGTGTTCTAAATCCCAGCTCCATCACTTTCTAGCTCTGGCATTGGCTGCTTTATCGTGTCCAGCAGTACCTGGCACATAGTAAAATGTCCAGCCAGCTTGAGTCCCCTTCCATAGGTGAGGGGAGTCACATTTGAAGCCTACTGGGAGAAACGGGTGAGACCGAAGTGTTGGAGGGAAGTGGAGCCTCACGCCCTCAGGACCTCTCATTTAATTGCATCTGATGTCTGTTTATCCTTCTCCAGCTCGTGTTCATCTTTCTCTTTGCTTTATTTTCATTAATGTTTTTGTCATTTCAGTTTCTCCTCCTTCTGGTTTGGAGGTCACACACTCTGTCTCTGGTCTTTTAGCTGTTGCATAGAAATGACTAGCTGCATGCTGAGGTTACTGTCTAAAGTTCCGAAAATCCTACTTTTACTCCTGCCCGGACAAAGTAAAGAATCTGCCTGCCAACGCAGGAGACTAAGAGACACAGGTTCACTCCCTGGGTTGGGAAGATCCCTTGTAGGAGGGCATGGCAACCCACTCCAATGTTCTTGCCTGGAGACTCCCATGGACAGAGGAGCCTGGAGGGCTGCAGTCCATGGGGTCGCAAAGAGTTGGGCACGATGGAGCGACTTAGCAGCAGCAGGACAATACAGTGACGTTGGGGCTTGGAGACAAGGGACATTAGTACTGTGTGTTCAGACCACACGGCAGCTCTGCACCCTGCACCCTCCCCAGGTCTCAGACTCCCCTACGGAAGCTCTCATCTATCCTCTTTCGGAATGTCACCTTGAAAGAGACAGGCTCTCCGCAGTGGGCGCCCAGCCGGGCCTCTCAGCATCTTTCTCCTTGGCTGTCGCCGCGGCTCTCAGACACTCGGACAAGTCCACGCTTTCCAAAACTGAACTGCCTTACTTGCCTGCAAAATTTCCGACTGTTTTAAGGACTGGTCTGGGTGTGGGGTTTTATTTGTATTTACTCAAACTGGAAATCTCCAAGCTTTATTAATCGGCACACTCGTGTCTTTAATGGTTTATGAGAAGCGCTCAGCCTTTAACCCTTTGAGTACTGCCTCCGCCCCGCCGCCTCTCCTTGCCTTGGGAGCTCGGGGGTGATTGCCCGCCCCCCGCCCTCCCCGTCCCTACCCACCTCCCGTGTCACTTCACCTCCCAGTCGCCTTTTGGTTTCCTGCAGGGCCACCGGCTTAGGCTCCCCCTCTGCCTTCCAGATCATCTGTCCTCAGAGTCTAGAGAACCGTGAATCCCATCCACTGAAAGGTTTTAGTTATTATAGAGTCATTTTTTAGAAACGCTACTTTTTAATAAATGTGGCTACTCTCTATAACTCCTTTCCTTTGCCTACAATCTCTAACTCGTACTGAAATCATGTAGTGCTCTGTGTCCGATAATTCCATCAGCTTGTGAGGTCTCAGGTCACGTTCTGTTTCTGCTGGCACTCTCACAGTTTACTAGAGATGGATCATTTTCTTTAAGAAACTGACTGCGGGGAGTCTGCATTCCTTCCAGGGTGCGGGCGCGTCCCCTCAGAGAGCCGTGTGTGCCCCAGCAGAACCCCCTCCCCGGCCCCTCATCTTCCATCTCCTGTGCGAGGCCACCCGCATCACTTTAAGCTCATAGTCTGAGGCTTGGTGCCCTCCGCACCCCGCCCCAAGCCCAGGGGTGAGAACTTGTCACCAGACCTGTTTCCTGTTTGGGACTGGCTCAGGGCAATCTCCCTGGGATTTCCACCCACCCTGCTCAGCACGAAGAACTCGCCTCTTGCTCCCTGGGGCCAGGAAGGTGTGTTTTGGGCTTGCCATGGTGTAATCTTTTGGGGTTGCCACTTTTTGAGGGGCAGGGTGCCTCTCACCCCTCGTGGGGGTAGTCTTCTGCCTCCCCAACCCCTAAAGCCTTGGAACCTCGGCCCGGGTGGCCCCGGTTCACAAAGGCTGATCCCTGCGGACTTCACCTTGTTGTTTCTTGCTTTTTGCCTTCTGTTGCTTTTAAGAAGGCATTTTTCAGGTTTCGTGGTCAGTTCAGTTCAGTCGCTCAGTCGTGTCCAGCTCTGCGACCCCATGGACTGCAGCACGCCAGGCCTCCCTGTCCATCATCAACGTCTGGAGTTCACTCAAACTCATGTCCATCGCGTCTGTGATGCCGTCCAACCGTCTCATCCTCTGTCGTCCCCTTCTCCTCCCGCCTTCAATCTTTCCCAGCATCAGGGTCTTTTCCAAAGAGTCAGTTCAGGTTGCTCTTTTTTCCCAGAAGGACTGATCTGGATCCAGAGCACCACCTCCTGAGTGGACACCCCCACTCTGGGGCCCCCGTGCGCTCCCGCCACGCCCCCTTCTTCACCCCAGGGTGTGCAGCGCAGGGCTCCCCTGTGTCTCAGTGACCCCCAGCCCCTAACGGACCGCGCAGCGCCCCTCTGCCCTGAGGGCCTGACCCTTCCCAGGTCTGGCCCGGCCAGGCCAGCCCCACCCCCCGTTAGGCCTGGACTGCACAGACCTGCCCCTTGGCCTCTGTGCCTGCTCCCCTGAAGATGCAGCCCCCTGCCCCGGCTTCCCGCACCCCCACGTGCCATGCAAGCCCCAGCGCACCCCGCAGGACAGGCTAGCTCCTGTCCCTGGGGAGGCCCTGTCCCTGGGCTGGGCTCAGCATTGCTCCAGGCTCCGGGAAGCGGCGTGCTGCTTTGCATAGGAACCGGGCGGCCCCTCCCACCCCGCCTGCCCCTGGGGAGAAGTGACTCAGCCAGGCTACCGGCCGGGCTGCGGGTGGCTCCGGCTGGTGTGGCAGCTCAGCCCGTGGCACCCCTGGGCTGGGCCCGAGGCCGGGAGAGCCTGGGGAAGCCCCCACGCCCTCGCTGGCCCGGGCACAGGCTGCAGCTCGCCCGGAGCCAGACTTCTGAGGCCTGGCAGCCGCAGGCTGAGTCACAGCAGGCACGCAGGGGAGAGGTGGGTGCGCGGTGCAGGTCCACCCGGCTCCCTGAGAAAGACTGCAGATGCGGCCGCCGAGAGCAAGGACAGGCTGCGGGAGCCTCGCCCCTTGGCTCTGGGGGGCGGTCCAGCCTCTTGGAGGGCACTGACCCCACCTGCTGGCTGGCTCACGCCCCTGGGCTGTCGGAGGAACTGGGGAAATCCTAGAGAAACACCAGCGCTCAATGGGGCTCCAGGCGTCCAGGCTCCGCAGTGCGGGGCCGGAGGAGTGTGTCCTTCTGGAGGACGTGGCTGCTGTCTGAGCAGCAGGGGAGGAGGCGGGATGGGGGTGGGGAACCAGGGTCCTGCAGTCCCATCCTGTGCCCACAGGGCCCTGGAGCCAGCACCCTCGTGGTCAGCAGGCGTCCTTGGCTGGGTCTCCTACGCGGGCCCTGAGGGGCAGTCCAGGGCCCTGCTCCCGAGGCTGGACGCCAGGCGGGCTTTGGGGGGAGGCTCGTGGGTGCCAATGTGCTGTGGGCTCTAGCCATCTTGAGTGTGCTCATAACCTCCTAGGAGAGCCCCTGGGTTTGCTCACTGCCCCTAACTGGGACTCCTCTCCTGGGGCGGAGAAGATGAGCACAGGCCCCAGGGCCTTGCCCCCTGGTCTCGAGTGGAGGTCTTGGCTTTTCTGGTAGCGGGGAGCGAGTGTGGGAGCGAGTGGGCTTGGAAGCCAGCTGGGACTGACCTCCGGGGAGACCAGCGCCTCGCAGGGGGTGAGGGCTGCCCTTAGGGGGGCGAGTCCGAGCAGGGCACGCCCTGGGGCGCAGAGTCTCAGGGACCCGTGACTGTGGCCAGAGACGAGGTTCTGGGGCAGGACCAGTGGGCCTGGTCTAGGGTGGTGGACGTGACCTCACGGACTGACCAGAGCAATCTGGAAGTTGGTGGGTGGCCTCGGGGGGCGCAGTAAGGGACGGGCGGGCAGGGCCTGGCATGTGGGCATGGCCGGGGCTGGGTGGGCGCGATCCGGGCGGAGGCGGGCGCCATCCCTGAGGGTGGCGGGCACAGTCTCAGGACCCTCCTCTCCCTCTCTCTCTGCTGCAGGGTTGCCAAGGGCCCTCCAAGCACCCTGCCTGGTGTGCCGTGGCTCGCTGCCGCCAGCTGGTCCTTGCAAGCGCTGCCGCTCCTTCTGTGCCGCCGTCCTGCAGGGCGCCTCCTTCGTGCCCCTCGGCGATGAGCCGGGCAGCGGCCTGTGGACCCCGTGATGCTGAGCACCAGGGCCGGAGCGACGCGCCTGGGCCCCGCGGCCCCCAGAATGTGGCTCGTTCCTTTGAAAACCTCCACGTAGATGCGGGACCTTGTATACAGAGCTATTTTAGCGAACCTGTGCATCCTCAGCTTGGTGTTTCTTATGGAGCCTGGGCCCCCGGCCCGCCTGCACCCCGGGCCCCTCGCCCTGCACCCCCCGCCCTGTGCCATGTCCCCACGCCTCCCTCTCAGCCCGCACCCCTGCCCTGCGGGAGGCGGACTCTGCCCTGGGCGCCCCTCCCGAGGCGCCCTCCTCGCTGGAGGGCGCCCGTCCCAAGAGGCCCTGTGTTCACTCATTGATTCAACAAAAGTCTGCTGTGCTGCTCCAGGTTCTTTGCACCCGAGCGTCTCCTTCCAACCTGGTGCTAAGCGAGGGGGGGAAGGGGCGCCCGCACTAGGTCAGACCCCTCAGGGGCCACTTCAGGTGGCCTTTCGGGCCCCCGGGCCGTCCGTGGGCCGTGCAGGCTGCGGAGACCGGAGGCGGGTGAGCCTCTGAAGCATCTCGGCTCGGGCTGGGGCGTCCCAGCCACCCACACCCGCAGGGCCGTGGAGCCCCAGAGGACAAGGACCCGTCCCCACCACGCTTCTCCCCGTGAAGCCACATGGTGGCTTCGTTTCCAACCCCCTGCAGACCCTCGGCACTGGCATGGTGTGCTCCGGGCCCCAGGGGTGTCGGCAGGCAGGTGGGCCAGGACCGGGCCGTGTGGGGCCTCCTCGCTCCAGGAAGGGCCGGTACTCATGGAGTCACTGGGTGCACAGTCCCCACCTGCCCCCCGGTGAGAAAGCAGGTGGCAGCCTCGGGCACTCACCGGCCTCAGGCTGGTCCTCCCCGCTCAGCCCGGTGGACAGTGTCTGGGCACACAGCCCACGGTCCCCCTGACCCGAGCCATCCGGCTGACCCAGGGAGCTCTGGCAGCCTGACTCAGAGGGGACCAGGCCAGGGACAGCGGGGGGACTAGCGCCTGGACTTCCCGGCCACCCCAGACGCCCCAGCCGACAGCTGACCGCACCCCACAGGGGACCACAGGTGAACGCTGCCTGGAGGGCTGCACCCCCATCGGCCCTGCCTCCCAGTGGCGGGGGAAGGGAGCCCACGCCTGCTCCGGGCTGGGGGAGGGAGGCTGCGCAGTGGACTCTGGCTTCTGGGTGGGGTGGGGCGCAGGCGGCGGGGACCATGGTCCTGGGTGATGTTTGCCGGCGGGTCCCACGCCTGGGTTTCCCATGTTGGTTCCTGCCTCCTGAGGCTCGAGTCCACTTCCTGTCTCAGGTCAGACAAGGGGGCAACAGACAGGCGAGCAGCCAGGGCAGCCCTGGGGCCGCCCAGGGAGCCAGCCCAGAGGTGCTGCCAGCTGGGTCTGCTCCCCTCCACGCTTGCGGTGCCCTGTTGGGGTTCCAAGCAGATCCCCAGCTCCCTGGGCCCTGGAGGGGGTCTCTGGGCTCTCCAGCGACTCCCTCTTTTCCATGCCTCTGACTCAGGGGACATGCCCTCGGGGCCAGAGGTGCTCAGACCTGCCAGCCAGTGAGGGAGGCAGGCTGGACCCGGGGAGGAGACCAAGGACCCCTGAGCCACACCTCAGCCTAGGCCTGGGGGCAGGCAGGGCTCTGTGAGCGCCGGCGTGGAGGCCTCTGCAGAGGACCCTAATGCAGAAGGGGCAGAGTGCGCTCCCTGCACAAGCCAGGCCCCAGAGTCAGCCTCGGGGTAGTGCTCTCTAGGGTGTGGCCAGTAAAGCAAGGGCTCAGCAAAGTGGAGCAGCCTCTCACACCCAGAGGACGGACAGGGGCCCTCAGGACTGGAGGGGTGTCCCAGGCTTGTGGGAGCTGGGGCTGGTGCCAGGGATGGCTCCCACCTCTCTGCCAGCCCCGCTGGGCTCGACAACCGGGACATGAGCCACCTTCCATCCCTTGACTTTGGGACAGAGGCCTGAGAGAAGGGGGGAGACACTGAGGAACCGTGGGGGGTGCAGGGCGGCTCCCCGAGCCCACAGGCCCACAGTCAGCCTTGGCCCAGCTGCCAGCCTCAGGGCACCCAGCCACCGGAGACCCCAGAGCTCCACAGTTTCAGGATGTCTCCTTTGACAGCCTGGAAACTCCAGGGCGTCTGGCCAGGGGCCAAAGCCCGCAGGCGGAAGCTGTGGGCTGTGGCTGTGGCCAGCCCACTGGGAGGAGGAGTGTCTGCCCCAGGAGCGAGCTCACTCCAGCTGAGCCACAAGCCGGGAAGGCGAGGCACAGTCGCCACGGGCCGCCCCTCGCGCCCTCATTCGGCGGGTACCTTCCTGCGGCCAGATGCTGGCCGGGCACACCGTCGCCTTGCTCTGCCTGACCTGGGGCGCCTACCAGAGCCTGGCCATCCCCAGGGTCACGGAATGCAGCCTTTCCTGTCCCCAGGTGAGCCTGCCCTTCCTGGACTCTCCTGTGAGCCACCCTGCCTCCGCCCGGCTGGCCGCTGGCCTGGCCCACCTACACACGTGACTTAGAGTGACCAGCAAGGGGCTCGGGGCCCGGGGCAGTGGGTGGTCAGAGGCCCGCGGCTCCCCAAGGTGGTGGCTCAGCCCGTGGCGCCAGTCGGGGAAGTGCTTGCCGGGAGCACGTGGGGCACCAGGCCCCATGAGTGTCCTTTCCCGGGGAGTCGTGTGGGGGCAGCCCGAGGCCCCTCCTGTGTTCACAGGGCCGGTTCATCATCCGGGGTGCGGGCTGGGGCGGTGTCCGGGCTTGTGTGGATGCCCAGCTAAGGAAATGCTGTGGCACCGAGCTCGTTCTGGGCGGGCAGGCGCCGCGGGGCGAGGATGTGGCTCGGAACGTGGTGTCCCGGGACTTTCACCGTCCCTGCGGCGCCCTAGCCAGCAGCACGTGTCCTTGGAGGTCCCCCAGCTCAAGACTGGGGAGGCTAGCCGCTGCGACGGGCTGGGGAGCCCCAGGCATGGGCCCTCTGCCAGGTGGGGTCAGCGGGGACCAGGGGAGACGCAGGGCAAGCAGGCTCGGGAGCAGTGGCAGCTGGCGAGAGAGCTCGGGGGACACTGGGGCACACAGTCAGTGCGCAAGGCATGCTCCCCAGGGCATGGAGCGTGTCCAGCAGAGGGCCAGGGAGGGACAGGGCAGGCTCAGGGGGCCAGGGGTCAGGCAGAGCCTCAGAAGCAGGGCTCAGGTCCTGGTGCAGGGACCCATGGTGGGTCCTCCTGGCTCCTGGTGGGACTGGTGGGTGCAGAGGGAACAGCTGGGCTGAAGTAGGGGTGCGGCCTGGACCTGCCCCGTGTGGATGGTGAAAGGGTGGGCTGCTTCGGGGGCACTGTGAGGTGGAGCTGCGGGACTGGGTCCCAGACCTCAGAGAAGGAAGAAGCCAGGATGAATCTTAAGACGCGGCTGTAGCACCTGGGCCCAGGCCCCAGGCGTTCTCTGGGCTCAGGGGGCAAGTTTTCAGGGAGGAAACTCGGTGAAATACAGGAATTTTGAAATATGGGGTTTTAGAAGCTCACTGGACTATGGAGAACTGGTGTTGGGACAGCGGGGTGTGGGGGTGGAGTCAGGGTGAGGCCGCAGGGGTGTGAGGGGCCCCCCCTCAGTGGGATGGGCCCGGACGGTGGGGGAGGGGCTGTGTGGTGGGGAGAGGCGGGGGTAGGCCCCCACCCCGCCACGGCCCTCCCCCCACGGAGAGGGCGCGGCCCAGCCACCGCCTTGGCACCCAGATGGGGCAGCAGCGGGATCAAGGGAGGGGGGTGCGGGGTGGGGAGAGCAGGGACAGAGCCTGAAAGGCCTGGGGAGGGGCCGGGAGAGGGGGTCTGGGGCAGGGGCCCAGGGGAGGGGCCGCTGGAAGAGGGGCTGGGGGAGGGCCTGGGGGGCCCGGGGGAGGAGTCAGGAAGCCCAGGGTGGGGGGCTGCTTCGGGCACCTCTGGAGACCTCCCCACCTGCACGGAGACCCCCGCAGCACTCTGGGCCTTGACAGCCTTCAGGCAGGGCAGGGACAGGAACAGCTGAGCACAGGGTGCTTGGGGGTGGGGGGCGGTCAGGGCCCCTCCCGAAGCACCTAGGACCTTGTCCTCCCCACCTGATGGGGCAGCAGGGTGAGGACCAGGCCCGCTGGGCCCCCTCCCTACAGACCCCGCCCTTGCCGACCCACCTGGGAAGCCCCAAGAAGCCCAACAGCGGAAACCCCCGAGGGTGGGGGGCAAGGCGGGGCAGCCGCTTCTCTGTCCCCGCCCCCCAACAAAGGACGCAGACCGGCCCTTCCCGCGTCCACCACCCCAGCTCCTCCGGGCGCCACCTTCCACCGCGCTCTCTGACCTTGACCTTTGCCCCTGCTGGTCCCTGGGCAGGGAGAGGGGTTCTGGGCACCCAAGGTCCAAGCACCAGACCGCACCCACCCCCACCAGTAACCGGGGGCAGCGGCTCTGTGGTCCTCAGGCGGCCGTGCCCCAGGGCGAGCACACAGGTGGGAGTCAACCTCTCCACCCCCTGGAGCCCCCACCAGCTTGGGAGGGGGTGGACTCAGGCCACAGGATGCAGAATGCCGGCTGGTTCCAGGCCTCGGGGCTGTGCAAGGAATGAGGTAGCCAGGAGAGGCTGTGGCCCAGGCCCGCTGCCCCCCTGCCTTGCTGGCCCTGCCCTGTGCCGCCCGCTGGCCCCTGGGCCCGCTGGACTGGCCGTCTCACCCTCTGCCCATCTGCTTGGTCAGGTTCTGGGCGGGGCACCCAGGCGAGTGCAGACCTTTGCCCAGCCGAGCCCCCCTGCCGCCCCTGGTCACCTTCCTCAGCCCGAGGACCATGGGCAGGCCCCCGGGGTCACCTCAGGGGGGTTTGTGCGGCTGAGGGCTGAAGGCCGAAGGCCTTATCGTCTCAGGGGGATATCGTGATCAGAAGACCGAGTGGACGAGGGGTGATGGTTAAAAGGCTGGGGCAGACAAGGTGCCTGGGCGGGGAGAGGGGACCCCAAGTCTGGGGCTCAGCCAAGAGTGACCCGGTTACCCAGATATTAACATCCCGGGGTCACGGGGAGAAGCTCGAGGCCATGCTCGCAGCTTTCCTATAAACCTAAGATTCCTCCAAAATGAAGACTATTTAGGAAGGGGTGAAGCGCTGGAGATGGACCCCCAAGAGTGCCTGCCCCCCAGGCCCAGGGAGGAGGAGCAGGCCCCCACCCCCACCCATGCCAGCAAAGAGCCCCCACCTGGTGGAGCGCCCTGCCCGTGAGGGGGCCCCCGCCTTCCCGAGCCCCTTCATCTCCCACCCTGGCCCGAGGCGTCCCTGCCTGGCGTGAGCCGGGTCCTTGCTGCCTGCTGTCTCCCCGTGCCCGGCCCCACGCCGCCAGCTCCGGGCGGTCCTGCGGTGCCTGGAGTGCCACGTGTGTCGGGGTGGGCCTGAAGGTCCAGGGTCGCGGGTCGCCAGGGTGCGGCTCCGGGGGTGGCACGAGGCGGCCCGCCGACCTCACTCCCTCTCGATGTTCTGTCCGCAGGGCTTCGCCTGCAAGAGCCTCGTGAGCCGTGGTGAGTACATCTCAGGAGGAGGACGCGCGGCCCTTCCGGCCTCCGCTGACACCCTCTCCCGCCTCACCGGGCAGAGTGCCCTCCCATCCCCGCCGCCGCCTGGGGCAGGAGGGCACAGCCCCCTCCGCGCCCAGCTGCAGGCTTGCTGGATGCGGGAGTCGCGGGTTCCTGTGTTATTGGAATTTGTTGCTTTGCGAAGTGGCCACGTGTCTCCACCTCACCAGCAGTCCACGGAAACTTCCACTTTCTCATCACGTGCCCCGTTTTTGCCTACCCTAATACAATATCCTATTTTAAAAATAGCTTCATTGTCTTTGCAGACACTTTATATTTTATTTTAAAAGGGGCATAAGGGATTCAGTGGAGGAGGGCATGGCAACCCACTCCAATATTCTTGCCTGGAGAATCCTATGGACAGAGGAGCCTGGCGGGCTTCAGTCAATAGGGTCGCAGAGAGTCTGATGTGACTGAAGCGACTGAGCACACATGCATGCAGGAACAGAGAATAATAAGTCTAGCTCCAAAGCCCTCCTAGAGAAATAAATACTGTTTATGGAGAAGGAAATGGCAGCCCACTCCAGCGTTCTTGCCTGGAGAATCCCAGGGACGGGGGAGCCTGGTGGGCTGCCGCCTGGGGTCGCACAGAGTCGGGCATGACTGGAGCGACTTAGCAGCAGCAGCAGCAGCATGTTAGGAAGACATAGTTCTAGACATCTTTGTAGGCAAATAAACTGTTCCTGGATAAACAGATGACAAAGATTTTATAAAAGTGAAATTACTTTATTCCACTTAAAATCAGTATTTTATTTAATTTGACTTTAATAGGAAAAACCAAAGGAATGGCTAAACTTTAATGCAATGTTTCTTCACCTCGAGAGGGGTTACTTCTCAAGGACCCCCAAGGTGAAGGTGTGAGATGATGAGACAGGGCGCCGCGTGCACCCCCCCCCCCCGCCCCCGCCGGGTAGTCCCCGTCTCTGCCGTGTCTGACCGCAGTCAGTGGCCGTGGAGCTGAGCTTGGAACGGCATCAGGTCACAGCCTGTGCTTGGACCCTCCCCGCGAGTAAGGAGCCCGAGGCGCCTCCGCCAGGGTTACAGCCGAGGGGCCTGCAGGCTTCTCTCCCGCCTGGGCCGGGCCCTTTCCTGGATCCCTGTGAGCTTCCGTAACCTCGGGAGCGGTTGTTCCATAACCTCGGGGAGCGTTTCCACTCCCGCCTGAGCGCGGGCCTCTGCCCTGATGACGCCACCTCTGCGTGCATCGGCTGCTTCCTCCGTTTCTGTCTTTCTCCGTGGCTTTCCTGTGAGCATTCCAAGCCAGCTGCGTCTCCTGACTTGCGCGTCTTCACTGTACTTACTTGCCCCGCGATGAGGTCTGGCTCCCTGACTCCCCGCACCCCGTCTCCTCTGAGCCCGCTGCGCTGTGGCCGCCGGGCTGGGCCGAGTGTCCCTGCCGCCGTGTCCCTCGGTGGGCCTTCCCTCCATCCGCCACGGCGCTTTCTCCCCCCACGCGCTGCCTTCCGGGTCCGCCTTCCCTCCCTCTCCCTCCTCCCCTCTGTGCTGTGTTAATGTTTTCTACATTCCGTCGTGGGCAGCTGCCTCTGGACCCCCAAATTACTCAGGCCTCCTTCTCACTCACTGACCCCACATCCATGGTGTTGCCCCCGCGGACCAGCTGTGTGCAAGGGCCAGATGTCTGGAGGGCCCAGGCATGCTGGGGTGATGGGGAACTTGGCCGGGCAGGTCCTGGGGGTGGTGGGGGTGCGGGGATGGGCCTTCGGCTTCTAGGGGACCTGGGGGCCTTCACGGTCTCTCTCCCTCCCCCTCCCTTCCGTCGTACCCCAGTGGGAGCCGTGAAAATGCAGGACCCCACCCGGCCTCCTCTTCAGATGGGGCGGCAGAGGGGGCTCGCCATGGATTCCCGGCTCTGTCACCCCCCAGAAGGGCTTCTGGGGGTGGGGTCACCAGGCAGGGGCACAGCTTGTGTCTGGGTGACGCTCCGGCCTGGCCCACGTGCTCGGTCCACTGCGGGGCAGTTCTCTGGCTCGACAACCTCTGTGGGTTCTGGCAGGTATTGGGGGTACTTTGTGAGGCTGTAGAGGGACCCCCACACACTCCCATCTCCATTTGTGAGTCTCTAACAACACTGAGACCTGCGTGGGCTCCTCCGGGGCGACGACAGTCACCCTGCGTCACAGACAACTCTTCCCACTGTTCCTCCTCCTCAGCCTCGGGCTGAGAGTCACACGCTTCGGTTTCGACGCAATAGTATTCACACGCCTCCCCTTTCAGGATTTCGTGAATCGGAGGGGATCTTTTAAGAAGTCTTCCCCGTTCTGGTCATAGAGACTTCCTCCCTGTACTTCCTGTGTTTCTATATTAAAGTTTGTTTCTCAGACTCAGGTCTTTGATTCATCTAGCTCTTGTTTCCGTGTGCTGTGAGGCAAGAGCCCAACTGTGCTCTTCTCTGCCTGGAAATCCCGCAGTGGCCGCACCGAGTGCCGACGTCTCTATCCCCACCCTGCCCGTCTTCAGATTTCCACGCTGTGCGGGCGGTTCCCCAATGGCCTCAACTCCTGAGTGAGGCCGCCCTGAGTCCTGGGGGCCCCTCCCTACACACCCCATCCTATGGACCTGCTCAGTGAGCCCATGGATGAATAGATTTAAGCTAGATGCTGACTTCTGGTGGGGTGGCCCTTCTGCTTCATTTCTTTCCTAAATTGTCCTGGGAGATGGCAGTGTCGTTGAGGTGGCCCTGAATCCAGATGCAGGAGCAAGGAGGACATGAAACAGAAGCGGGATCCACGCTCCAGACCCCAGAGACGGGCCCCAGGGCCCCAGGTGGGAAGAGCAACAGAAGGCAGAGGGGAGCCTGAACCCAGCAGGCAGTGAGCGCCACTGGTGAGCACCCAGCTGCTGCTCAGGGACCCCCTGGGAGGCGGCCCTGCACAGAGAAGCTCCAAGAGGCTCGAGGACAGCAGCGGCAAGAGCAACTGCAGATGGACGAGGCCGAGGCGAAGAAAGAGCTAGGAAGTTCAGTTCAGTCCAGTCGCTCAGTCAAGTCCGACTGCGACCCCATGAATCACAGCACGCCAGGCCTCCCTGTCCATCACCAACTCCCGGAGTTCACTCAGACGGACATCCATTGAGTCAGCGATGCCATCCAGCATCTCATCCTCTGTCGTCCCCTTCTCCTCCTGCCCCCAATCCCTCCCAGCATCAGAGTCTTTTCCAATGAGTCAACTCTTCGCATGAGGTGGCCAAAGTACTGGAGTTTCAGCTTTAGCATCATTCCTTCCAAAGAAATCCCAGGGCTGATCTCCTTCAGAATGGACTGGTTGGATCTCCTTGCAGTCCAAGGGACTCTCACGAGTCTTCTCCAACACCACAGTTCAAAAGCATCAATTCTTCGGCGCTCAGCCTTCTTCACAGTCCAACTCTCACATCCATACATGACCACTGGAAAAACCATAGCCTTGACTAGACTGATAGAGTTTTGCCAAGAAAATGCACCGGTCATAGCAAACACCCTCTTCCAACAACACAAGAGAAGACTCTACACATGGACATCACCAGATGGTCAACACCGAAATCAGATTGATTATATTCTTTGCAGCCAAAGATGGAGAAGCTCTATACAGTCAACAAAAACAAGACCAGGAGCTGACTGTGGCTCAGATCATGAACTCCTTATTGCCAAATTCAGACTGAAATTGAAGAAAGTAGGGAAAACCACTAGACCATTCAGGTATGACCTAAATCAAATCCCTTATGATTATACAGTGGAATTGAGAAATAGATTTAAGGGATTAGATCTTATAGATAGAGTGCCTGATGAACTATGGACTGAGGTTCCTGACATTGTACAGGAGACAGGGATCAAGACCATCCCCATGGAAAAGAAATGCAAAAAAGCAAAATGGCTGTCTGGGGAGGCCTTACAAATAGCTGTGAAAAGAAGAGAAGTGAAAAGCAAAGGAGAAAAGGAAAGATATACCCATTTGAATGCAGAGTTCCAAAGAATAGCAAGAAGAGATAAGAAAGCCTTCCTCAGCGATCAATGCAAAGAAATAGAGGAAAACAACAGAATGGGAAAGACTAGAGATCTCTTCAAAAAATTAGAGATACCAAGGGAACATTTCATGCAAAGATGGGCTCGATAAAGGGCAGAAATGGTATGGACCTAACAGAAGCAGAAGATATTAATAAGAGGTGGCAAGAATACACAGAAGAACTGTACAAAAAAGATCTTCACGTCCCAGATAATCACGATGGTGTGATCACTACCTAGAGTCAGGAAACCGGACCACAAAGCACGTCCACCCAAAGCAACAGCAGAGGGCGCTGTGTGCAGCGGGGACAGCAGAACCCAGCCTGTGGCGGAAAGCTCAGAAATCTCCATTCTCGTAACAGTGGCCAAGGCGGGCTGTGGGCACAAGCCCCCGGCGAGTTATGATAATAAAAAGAGAATGAGGGGCAGAATAAGGTCCCGACAGGCAAAGGCAGTGCGCCAGAACACCCCGAAAACGCACAACTGTAGCTTTTCATTTCAAAGTGGTTTAAAATAGCCAGTTCAGTTCAGTAGCTCAGTCCCATTCAGACTCTGCCACCCCATGGACTGCAGCACGCCAGGCCTCCCTGTCCATCACCGACTCCCGGACCTCACTCAAACTCATGTCCATCGAGTCCATGACGCCATCCAACCATCTCATCCTCTGTTGTCCCCTTCTCCTCCTGCCTTCAATCTTTCCCAGCATCAGGGTCTTTTCAGATGAGTCAGCTCTTCACATCAAGTGGCCAAAGTATTGGAGCTTCAGCCTCAGCATCAGTCCTTCCAGTGAATATTCAGGACTGATTTCCTCTAGGATGGACTGGTTGGATCTCCTTGCTGTCCAAGGGACTCTCAAGAGTCTTCTCCAACACTGCAGTTCAGAAGCATCAGTTCTTCAGGGCTCAGTCTTCTTTTTGGTCCAACTCTCACATCCATACGTGACTACTGGAAAAACCCTAGCTTTGACTAGACAGACCTTTGTTGACAAATTAGTCTCTGCTTTTTAATATGCTGTCTAGGTTAATCAGAGCTTTCCTTCCAAGGAGCAAGCGTCTTTTAATTTCATGGCTGCAGTCTCCATCTGCAGCGATATGGGACCCCAGGAGAATAAAGTCTGTCACTGTTTCCATTGTTTCCCCATCTGTTTGCCATGAAGTGATGGGACCAGATGCCGTGACCCCTTTGGGTTTTGAATGTCGACTTTTAAGCCAGCTTTCTCACGTTCACTTTCATCAAGAGGCTCTTTAGTTCTTCGATTTCTGTCATAAGGATGGTGTCATCTGCATATCTGAGGTTGTTATTTTTCCCAGCAATCTTGATTCCAGCTTGTGCTTCCTCCAGCCCTGCATTTCCCATGATGTACTCTGCATAGAAGTTAAATAAGCAGGGCAATAATATACAGCCTTGACGTGCTCCTTTTCCAATTTGGAACCAGTCCGTTGCTCCATGTCCGGTTCTAACCGTTGCTTCTTGACCTGCATACAGGTTTCAAAGGAGGCAGGTGAGGTGGTCTGGTATTCCCATCTCTTGAAGAATTTTCCACAGATTGTCGTCATCCACACAGTCAAAGGCTTTAGCATAGTCAGTAAAGCAGAAGTAGATGTTTTTCCGGAATTCTCTTGCTTTTTGTATGATCCAACAGGTATTGGCAATTTAATCTCTGATTCCTTTGCCTTTTCTAAATCCAGCTTGAACACTGGGAAGTTCTCAGTTCACATATTGTTGAAACCTGGCTTGGAAAATTTTAAGCATTACTTTGCTAGCGTGTGAGATGACTGCAATTGTGCAGTAGTCTGAACATTCTTTGGCATTGCCTTTCTTTGGGATTGGAATGAGAACTGACCTTTTCCAGTCCTGTGATCACTGCTGAGTTTTCCAATTTTGCTGGCACTTTAACAGCATCATCTTCTAGGATTTGAAATAGCTCAGCTGGAACTCCATCACCTCCACTAGCTTTGTTCATAGTGATGCTTCCTAAGGCCCACTTGACTTCGCATTCCAGGATGTCTGGCTCTAGGTGAGTGATCACACCATCATGGTTATCTGGGTCATGAAGATCTTTTTTGTATAGTTCTTCTGTGTATTCTTGACACTTCTTCTTAATACCTTCTACTTCTGTTAGGTCCATACCATTTCTGTCCTTTATTGAGCCCATCTTTGCATGAAATGTTAGAAGACTCAAGAAAGTTGATAAAGATGTTAAAGAACAATAGGAACAAAAATTAGGAAATTTCAGAAATGAGGTGACAACACTTGGGCTTAAAAATAAAGAAAAAATCGCTGCAGAAATGAAGACGATGTTAGAAGTAGTGAATAGACCCAATATTAAATGCCTTGAGAAAAATAGAAAGTGAAAAGGGGATTTTTTAAAAAATCAAAAAGAAGTGTCATATTGTGTTTGAGTAGAGTCCAGGAGTTGGTGATGGACAGCGAGGCCTGGCGTGCTGCGGCCCGTGGGGTCACAGAGGATCAGACATGGCTGAGCGACTGAACTGAGCTGTTAGTACAGGGAACTATGCTTAATATTCTGTGATAAACCATAAGGAAAAAGAATGCTTTTTTAAAAAATAATGTACCTATATATATAACTGAATCACTTTGCTATACGGCAAAAATTAACACAACATTGTAAGTCAACTGTATTTCAATTAAAACGAGAATACCAGGGACTTCTGTGATGGCGCAGTGGGCAAGAATCTAATGCAGGGTTCAACCCCTTGTCTGGGAAGATCCCACGTGCCTCAGGGCAACTCAGCCCACACACCACGGCTCCTGAGCCGGCACTCTAGATCCCGGGAAGCGCAGCTCCTGAGCCGGCACTCTAGATCCCAGGAAGCGCAGCTCCTGAGCCGGCGTGCTGCAGCTGCTAAGCCCTCCTGCCCTGGAGCCCCTGCTCCACACCAGAGAAGCCAGAGCAGCGAGCAGCCCACACGCCGCAGCAAACAGGAAGCCCCGCTCAGCACACCGAGAGGAAAGTCCGCACACAGTCACGAGGACTCCATGCAACCAACAATAAGTAAAGAAATAAAAATGTTTAGAAAAGAATACAAGTAAGGTTTGAAAAGAAAAAAAAATCAAAAGAGATGAAATGACGTGTCAATAATAGAAGATGCTGCAGATAGGCAAGGAAAGTCCAGAATGTGGGTCCTGTGAGACCCTGGAGAGAACTGAGCCGCAGATCAGATGCGCAGAAGTGCAGCTCAAGGACAACAAACAGCCCTAACACGAGGCATGAACTAGAGAGGGACAGCGTGAAAACTCACTCAAGCAAAACGGCTGGATGTTAAAGTGAAAAATCTTTGGGCATCTAAGCAAAAAGAACTTAGCAATTCAAAATGGAAAGGAAAGTACATCAGATTTTTCAAAGAGCTACATTTTACCCCAGAAGAGAATGGACAGCAAGTCCATAGCATGTCGTTTGATGACTATAGACACAGTTCTGTGTTATAATCGTGAAACTTGCTAAGAGGCCAGATCCAACCACAAAAAGAGAAACAATAATTATGTGACTTGATATGGCTGCTTTTGCTACAACAGCAATGATGACAACAGATAAATGCACCAAACCAGCACGCTGTACTCCTTAAGTTCACACAGTGCCATACATCAAATGTATTTCCATGAAAGGACACTGGCCTTCAGGCATGAGGCACGAACAGGCTGGGACTCACGGACGCTTGTCCCAAGGGCCCCTCCTAGGGAAGGAGCATCCGGCCACGAGACCCCGGGAGGGGTCGGATGGGAAACGGGGTGAAGATTTAACGCAGGGCTGTTTGTGGCGCTGAGAACACAAGTGGAAGGGGAGATGGTACAGTATTCACAGCCGAGCACCCTGACCATGGAGACAGGGACGGGCCGTGAACACCAGGAGAGACCGAGACAAGTCTATGCAGAGACAGGTTTCCGCTCTTTCCAGCCCGCCCAGCGGTGAGTGCTGCGACCCAGACAGTGTCGGGAACACAGCAAGTGGCAGGACGCAGCTTCACGGTGTCCTCCCCGGTGTTCTTGAGAGTCGAGCGGAAGAAAGGAGATGCTGAGGTCCTGTGCAGAAGGTGCGGTGAAAGCTCGGCTCTGAGTTGGAAAGCAGCAGGACTGCCCGAGGCACCGCTCTGAACCCGCGGTGGCCCTGTGGAGGCTCCTGGACCTGTCTGTGGCGTGTCTCTCTTCCGGCCCTCCCTCTGGGCGCTCTGTCTCCCCAGCGAGGCTGTTTATCTCTCACGTGTCTGCTCCAGGGAGTTCCCTGGCCGTCCAGCAGTCAGGGCTCTGTCTTTCCCTGCTGGGGGCCGGGAATAGAGACACTGTCTTCCTGGGAGAGAACCTAAGATGCCACAAGCCATTCAGTGTGGCCAAAAAAAAAAGTCTGCTCCGTGCCCCTGAGAAATGGCTCTTGGCCGTCCCCGGGCCGAGGATTCAGGCATCTCCCCGCAGACCGGGTTCTCTTGTTTCTGAGTGGGACCAGGAGTGACCTGTGACTATCAGGACCATTTCTGAGTCGTGGACTGAAGTGGGCTTGGATCTGCCTGGGAGCAGCCCCCAGGCCCGCGGGGGCTGCAGGCTTTCCAGGAAGCTCCGCGTCCCTGCCCTCCCGCCGGGCCCAGGGTCGGAGGAGGCGGCAGGTTTCTCCCGATCAGCCCTGGGCCTCCTGGTCCGGCCGAGCCTCAGCATCCCCCCTGCTTCCTCGGGCTTTGTGCTGAGGACCCTGGTGCTCCTATCAGCTCTCACGGGTTTTGGGAAGTTTTTTCACATATATATGTAAGTTGTCTACACCTATGTTTCCCGCATGTATGTGTTTACAGGTATGTTTCACGTGTTTTACATGTATGTTTTCACGTGTATGATTTTACACGTGAGTTTTTAACATGTATTTTTTCCCTCCAGCACTGTTAGCTGTTCTCAGTAGAACCGGTCCAGACAGCACGGGCTCCTGTAGGATGCGGAAGGAAACCCCCGACGGGTTTTCAGATGCACAGGAGCCCTTCTCTCTCCTCCTGCCCTGCCAAGGCAGTTACATTCACCTCCGTGTTTTACCAGTTCCTGTGTTCACGGTTCCCTTTGTAACCCACTTCTTCCTTCTGAGCTCATATTTCTCCTTTTTAAGACACAGCCAAGCTGTTAGGCCTTCTCTTAGTATGCCTCTGGTTTACTGTGGTGGCTTTAAACCTTCAAATGAGGTCATATGTATTTACTTCTCCTTAATCTTTACAAAGAATGTGGGGTTCACAGTGCCTTCCACACAGTCACAGCGGGGCTGCTCTGCACAGCCTGTGGGGTCTTAGCTCCTAAACTGAGCACTGAACCCACGCCCAGGCAGTGCAAGCGCTGCGTCCCGACCACTCACCAGCGGGGAGCCCGCCACGTCACTTTCTTCTCTACACCTTCTGTGTTGTGAGCTTAGCGGGAACAAGAGCCTGTTCTTACTTTTATACAAGCAACTTCCTGGCACCCATGGTCGCTGTGCTCGCCTATGGCTCCACCCTTTGTTCCTTCTGACTCTGATCCTTTTCTTGGTTGGCTGCGATAGGTCCTTGTATTTCTCCAGAAAAGGTCAAAAGATGCTGCCTTCTCGTTTTCTGCAGAGGAGGACGTTTCCACACGCATGAGGGACAGCCTAGATGAGAGAGGGCTGAAGCTCCAGGCTCGGAGGACGCGCCTCTAGCAAGGAAACGCCAGGCCTGGGGACACCGCTCTCCTCACCCCCACCGCCACCTTGCCGGACTAACCCCCCCACTCCCGGGCTTGACCAGGAGCCCCTGGAGCCAGACCGGGGCTCGGCCGCCTCCTGCAGGCAGCCTCTGCTCCAATTCCAGCCGCAGCCCTTGGGAGCTGTCCCCCCAGGAAGCTCTGAATCGCCCATCTGACCCCACACCTCGGGTTCATCAGCCCCAGGGCAACAGCGGGCCAGGTGTGCGGTGGGGGCCGGGGCAGGGCAGGGGACCATTCCCAGCTCTGACCAGCGGGGAGGATTTTACCCCCGTTTAGAACTGCCAGCACACACGGATAGGAAAAGGCAGACCAACTACTCGCTTACTTTGGCCACCTGACATGAAGAGCCGACTCACTGGGAAAGACTCTGATGCTGGGAAAGATCGAGGGCAGGAGGAGAAGGGGATGACAGGATGAGATGATTAGCTAGCATCACCGACTCAATGGACATGAGTTTGAGCAAACTCAAGAAGACAGTGAAGGACAGGGAAGCCTGGCGTGCCACAGTCCATGGAGTTGCAAAGAGTTGGACACAAATTAGTGACTGAACAACAACAGCTACTCGCTGGCTTTATTATTTTTTAAACCTCCACCGTCTAGGGTGGTGGAGTCCTGCAGCCCCGTCCCCTGCACGTGGAGGACAGGCACAAGTGTTGCTGGTTACCTTGTTGCTGAATCTGGAAAGTTCTTACAGGTTCTGAACACACGTTCCTTAACAGGTGCACGATTCGCAAATATTTCCCCCCAATCTCTAACTTGTCTTTTCACTCTTTACTGGGGTCTTTCAAAGAGCAGAAGTTTGAAAGCTTGATGAAATCCAACTTACCCATTTTTTCTCTTATGGGTCACAATTTCAGTATTGTGTCTAAGAAAATTTTGCCTTACCTAAGGTCATAGATGCCATTCATGGCAAATAGATGGGGAGACAGTGGAAATAGTGGCTGACTTTATTTTTCTGGGCTCCAAAATCACTGCGGATGGTAATTGCAGCCATGAAATTAAAAGACGCTTGCTCCTTGGAGGGAAAGTTATGACCAACCTAGCCAGCATATTCAAAAGCAGAGACATTACTTTGCCAACAAAGGTCCGTCTAGTCAAGGCTATGGTTTTTCCAGTGGTCATGTATGGATGTGAGAGTTGGACTGTGAAGAAGGCTGAGCGCTGAAGAATTGATGCTTTTGAACTGTGGTGTTGGAGAAGACTCTTGAGAGTCCCTTGGACTGCAAGGAGATCCAACCAGTCCATCCTAAAGGAGATGAGTCCCAGCTGTTCACTGAAAGGACTGATGCTGAAGCTGAAACTCCAATACTTTGGCCACCTGATGCAAAGAACTGACTCATTTGAAAAGACCCTGATGCTGGGAAAGATTGAAGGCAGGAGGAGGAGGGGACGACAGAGGATGAGATGGCTGGATGGCATCACTGACTCGATGGATGTGAGTCTGAGTGAACACCGGGAGTTGGTGATGGACAGGGAGGCCTGGTGTGCTGTGGTTCATGGGGTTGCAAAGAGTCGGACACAACTGAGTGACTGAACTGAAGGTCATAGAAATTTTTAAAAATAGGTTTCTTTTTGAAAGTTTGGTAGTTTAGGTTTTGCATTGAGTCTGACGGTCCATTTGGGATAAAGTTTACATTCTGTGAGAGCTGTGGTCTAGAGCCCATTGGTTTCCAGTGGACACAGAGCTGAGCACCATTTGCTGGAAGCACCGTGCATTCCCCGCTGGACTCGCAGCATGCTTGCCGAGAGTCAGGCACGCAGGCCTGGGCGGGGTGGGATGCTAGGCTGGTGGGTTTCGTCTCTCAGTCCTGGGGAGTCTTTCCTGTCATCATCTCACTCGCATGGCTCCCCAGAAGAAGTCTGCCTCTCCCCTGCCTTGGTTCCACGGGGCCTCACGTGTCTTTTCCTCTGGTGGCTTTACAGTTTTCTCTTTACTCTGGCTTTGAACAAACTGACTGTGGTGTGCTTGTAATTCTTCATGTTTCCTATCTTTCATCGGGCGTCTTGGATTTGTGAGTGCATAGTTCTCACCCAGCTTGAAAAGTTTCTATTCTTTTTTAAGATGTTTCTTCATTCCCTCATTCCTTCCAGGACTCTAACTACACACACATCAGATTACCTGAAGGTGTCCTTCAGCTCCCTGAAGCGCTGTCGTTCTATTTCCTCACCTTCACCACCACCTCCACCATCATTATGCCATCACCCATCACCACCACCTCCACCACCATCATTACATCATCACCACCACCTCCTCCACCATCACCACCAGCATCATTACATCATCACCATCACCACCAGCATCATTACATCATCACCATCACCACCAGCATCGTTACGTCATCACCATCACCACCAGCATCGTTACGTCATCACCATCACCACCAGCATCGTTACGTCATCACCCCATCACCATCCCTCTCCACCTACTTTTGCGTGTTTTCTATTGCTATGTCAAGTTCTCCAGTCTCTTTTTTTTCCAATGGCTATATCTGTTATTAATGTAGCTAATGTATTTTTCATCTCAGACATTGTAGTTTTCATCCCTGTAAGTTGGAGTTTTTTTGAAAAAAAAAAAACTTTCACGTCTACAATTAACTTTTTGAGCGTGTAAAACACAGTTATAATAACTGCTTTAATATTCTTGTCTAGTAATTCTAACACCTGTGTCAGTTTTAGTTCATTGACTTTTTTCCTCATTCAGGTTATGTTTTGCATAACCTGTAATTTTTTATTATATGGTAGACTGTGATTCACAGATGGCTCAGTGGTAAAGGATCCACCTGCCAATGCAGGAGATACAAGAGACATGGGTTCACTCCCTTGGGCAGGAAGATCCCCTGGAGGAGGAAATGGCACCCCACTCCAGTGTTCTTGCCTGGAGTCCATAGGATTGCAAAGAGGCGGATCCTGTGTGAGCACACGCACGCACTGGATATATACCTTTATCATCACAAATATTCTTGAGTCTTTTCTGGAATACAGTCAACTTACTTGGAAACAGGTTAATCCTTCTGGAGTCTTTATTTCAAGATCTGTTAGATGAGATCAGAGTAGTGCTCCACCCATGGCTAGTTATTTCTCTTACGGAAACAAGACTCTTGCGTCCGCTGCACCAGGTTCCCGCGAGGCCCTGGCTCTGTGGTCTGGCTGGGAGCAGGGACAGCCTAGACCCACGGGCCGACAAGACTCTGTCCCCAGAGCCCCTCCGGCTTCTTCTCTTCCTGCAGCTCCTCAGTCCATGCGGGCATCCCGCTCTGCCAAACACTCACCCCGCTCTCTGCATTGCAGTCCTCCTGTGCTCGTCCTGCAAACTCTGGCCACTTCCGGCTGTTTGCCTCTGACCAGATCTGCCCCACTTCTCTTGGGGAGGCACCAGGCGTCCTGAATGCCATTACCCCATCCCAGCCACCTCGCAACACTCTCAGGACAGCGGGCACGGCTGTGGGCTTCACCATCCTACACTTCATAACACCCAGTGTCTTGAGACCGCACTCCGTCTGCTGTCCAGGCTGAGCTCTGTGACTCCACCTTGACCTCTATCTTGACCTCAGCGGGGTCCACAGCTCTGGTTTCTTTCCCAGGAACATTTCAGACCTCACAGTTTCTGCTGCCTCTTTGAGTCACGTCTGATCGGGTCAGGTTGGGGCTCCGCTGAGCGACGGGCCAGCTCTTCTGTCTGGGTCTCAGCAGCGGCGCCTTGGCCCCCTTCTCCAAGGTCTGGGAGCCCAGCCACCATGGCCATGGGGACCCCTCACTCTGGCTCCTCGTGCCGCGACGGGAGACAGCCTTGGGTGTGCCCTCTGCCCTTCCCCCACCCTCGTGCATTCAACGGGTCACCCTGGTGCCCGTGTCCCCCTCCTCCTGAAGCGCAGGAAGGGCCTTGGCACCTTCGTCCTTTGCTTCCCCTTGACCGTCAGCCTGAGGGCGGGTCTTCCTGCCATGCTGCCTGGGGTGTGCCTGCGGCCTGGGCACCGCTGAGCACACACCATCTGACACATCACCTGGCCGGAACGCCAGGCCCTAAGTGCCAGAGGGAACCTGGGCTGCCAGCTCCACGGGGTGCAGGGCTCTCCGGGGCATGGTGGAGCCCGTGGAACTAACCCCATTGACCTTGAAGCGTCTGCCTGAAGATCGGGCAGAGCCAAGACTGAAAATACCGCTCAGCCCTGGAGTCTGAAAGCGAGATCCCAGCTCCCTGCACAGCGCTCGGTCTGGCCCCGGCTTCCAGGGCCCTGACCAAGGCCATTGGGGCCAAGCCATATGTGCCAGTGCTGCCGCCTGCCCACGGACAGGGCTTTAGGCGGCAGTGACTTCCGGCTCAGGCCCGGGTGCCCCCTGCAGACCTGTGCTGCTGCTCATCTTTGGAACCCATGGGGCCAGCCGGCACGCCTGGAGGAGGGCCCTCCTCTGCCCCTTTGCTGGCCAGGCGGGGGCCCCACTCCTGGGCCCAGCAGACAGCTCTGCACATGGCTCAGGTGGGCCCACCACTCGTCCAGGGCTTGGCTCTCTGACGGCACTGGGGCAAGTAGGGAGGATCCCCCACCTCCAATTCTGTGCAGCCCCAGAGCCCCTTCCCACCCAGCCACCCGCAGGGAATAGCCCAGGCACCAGCAACACTGGCACTTAGCCTCCCTCTCCCCCAACAGGAAATATTTTCAACAGCTTCTGCCAGCAGCCCCCTGCGTCCATGCCCAGGTCCGTCCTGGGGGCCCTGGGGCTCTCCACCGCCATGAAGTGCTCCCCACCCGACGGCTGCTCCCTGCTCCTGCGCGTCAATGCCTCCCTCACGCTCCATGGTGACTGTGACGGGGTCACTCCTGGGTCATGGCGGGGGTGCTCAGGGCTCCTTTTCTTCCCATGACAACCTGACAGCAGGCTGGGGTGGGGCAGAGAGACCCTGCTCACTGCCTTCACAGGGGACAGCATGGTCTGACAGCCCGCGGCCCCTCTCTCCACAGAGAGCCTTCAGGGCCTGGAGGTCTGCTCCACGAGCCTGGACACCCAGCAGACGCAGTGCCAGACTGTGCAGGTCCCCAGGGCCTCCCACCGGCAGGCCGGGCAGCAGGTGAGGCCAGTGTCTGACCTGGACCTGCCGGTCCAGCCCCAAGCCTCTGCCCGGCAGCACAGCTGTCCCCTGGCCAGTTCTCGCCGCCCTCCCCGCTCCACAGCCCATCCTGGCCCACGGCCGAGGCGCCCCTCCTCCCCTACCCCAGACTCTGGGTTCCAGCTGTGCGAGGTGGAGCTGGCCTGGCCGGGGGTGGGGGGTCGACACCCAGGTCCACAGCTCACCCCGTCTCTGCCCAGCTCCAGGTGCGCTTTGACTGCTTCAAGGTGGGCGTGGCCCAGACCCTCTACGTCACCCTGAGGACTGTCCCCCACTTCTGCGGGGTCCAGCTGGGCCAGCAATACCACACGGAAGGTAGGGACCAGGGAGCTGGCGTGGGCACTGCCCTCCAGCCTCCTGGAGGGAGCGGTGACTGCCCTGGGGCAGGAGTCACCCAGGCAGCGGGTAGGCCATGAGGGACAGGTCCCAGCAAGTGCATTTGCTTAATTCTGGGTTGCTGTCTCCCTGGAGGGGTGGGCTTCTGGAAACCACACCCGCAGAGGCCCGGGTGCCCCTGGGGCAGAGTGGGCTGGGCCCAACACTTCCCTTGTCATTCCAGACTGCAGAGAGGAGGACGTGGGGAAGAATGTGCCTGACTGCTTCGGTGAGGTCCCTCCCCAGGTGGGACCCCGGCCCCGTTGCCCCTGGGAAGACCCTTGGGTGGTGATGGGCACCCACAAGCCTCCTACCGGGCTCTTCTGCCCTCCTCACGTGGGAACTCACGATGGGTCCTCAGGCAGGCAACTTCCAAGATGCCTGGGTCTGGCAGGAGTCACCACATGCAGGCTGTCAGGACAGCTGGAGCCCTGTGCCTGGTGACCTCTGGCCACAGCATGACCCCTCCTGCCCTCCTACAGCTCAGAAGCTCTCCTACTGGGTAGACCGCAGCCGCAAGGTCATTCTAGTACAGGTGCCAGAGTCGGGGGGCCCTGACTACTACGTGAGGCTCTGTCTGAAGCGGTTCATCTGCGAGGACGCGGGCGCCCCAGTGCGGGTGAGCCTCAGCCCCGCCCACCCCTGTCCTCCCCTGCCGCCCCGCCCACAGCTCCAGCCCCGCCCCCTGTCCTCCCCTGCCGCCCCGCCCACAGCCCCGCCCCGCCCAGCAGACCCCGCCCTCCCTCTGTCCTCCCCTGCCGCCCCGCCCACGCGCCTTCCCTCCGATGCAGGTAATAGGGAACAGGGTCTCCCGGAGGGTCTCTCTACCCTACAGCCAAGAGTTGTCGTGCCTGTGCCTTGAGGTCAGTAAGGGTGCGGGCTTGACACCCGAGAGTGGACAAGAGGATGGGCCGACTCTGTGCTGATCCCAGCCCGTTCCGCAGGTCTGGTCGGCAACCCCTGATGCGGTGCGAATCCAGACCTGCCCTTTCAAAAATGGTGAGTGCCCTGCGGTGCCCGGGAGAGCGAGGAGGGAGGGGTGGGAGATGGTGAGTCAGGGGTCCCCAAGGGTGGGGGCTCCTGGTCCAGCGCGCGGGGCTGACACAAGAGGGGCTGAGAGTAGCGGGGAGGCCCAGCCTCAGCGCCTGAGACGGCTTCAGGCAGTAGGTAGTCAGCGCTGTGTTCTGGGCAAGCCCTCCAGGTGGTGGAAGCCCTGCGTGGATGCAAGCGTCCATGTCAGCCAGACACAAGCACACACGGGCGCCATGGCCTGGCCACCTGGGAGACCTCGGGGGATCCTCCCCGAGGATTAGGGGTGCTCATCAGGGCACACAAGCGAACTGGCTGGGGCCTAGGCCGAGAGCCACGGGAGAAGACACCTGCCCGGGACCCAGCCTGCCTGTCACTGAGCAGGTGCTGGGTCCGGTGGTCTGTCAGCAGCTGGGACAGTGTCCCTCTGACTCCAGCTCTGGGGGAGGGTCCCTGCAGACACGGAGAGCCTCTGGGACGCCATCCGCTACCTCCCGGGGAGCCAGGCGCTGAGCTGGGAACCCGCCTGCCCCATGAGAGGCCGTGTGAGTCTGTGCTGGCAGCCACGGCCAGGGGCCCACTGCCTCGAGCTGAAGCACTCAGGCCGGCCGGCGCGCGGCAGGGTGAGTGTCCCCCAGGCAGGGATGGGGGCGGGGATGGACGGCCAGGGCCCTGACGTGAGCTCCCCCCAGGTGCAGTACCCGCTGGTGGACACACAGCCCCAGCTCTGCCTGAAGGTGAGTGGGCCTGACCACAACCTGCCTCGTGCCCTCCCGGGGCTTGCGGAGGGATCTGAGGAGCCAGACAAGGGACCCACGGCATTGGGGCAGGGGACCCACGGCCAAATGTCTCCCTCTGCCTTGCCCAGCCCCAGGGTCCAGCCACCTAGCAGCCCCTCTAACCCCTCCTGGGCCAACAGTGGGGGGCGGGGGTTTGTAACCAGTCTCAGAGGGCCGTGGAGGCCCGCCTGAGGGACATACCCTGTCCCTCGGCCTCCCGGCAGTTCTCCACGAGCCTGGGTTTCCAAGTGAGGTGCCCTTTCAAGCAGCCGCGGTTCCCAGGTGAGCCCTCCAGGGGACAGGGCCTCGAGGGGAAGGGGGCCTCCAAGGGGCGGGGCCCTCAAGGGGGCGGGGCCCTCTGAGGGGCGGGACTCCAACAAGGGGCGGGGCCCTCCAGGGGCGGTCCCTCAAGAGCGGGCCCTCCAGAGGGCAGGCGGGAGGCTGGTCAGGGGCCCTTGCAGTGTAACCACAGCAAAAACGGTCAGCAGTGGGTGGGTGCTGGGCCTCACCCCTGCCCCCCACAGCCTGGAAGATGGCCGTCCAGCCCGCACCCGCTCCCGGCCGCCTCCGGGTGGCCTTCTTCTCGTCCGGCCCCGCCCGGTTCCAGGTGCGCCTGTGTCACCAGGGGAAGACGTGGCCCCCCGCCTGCCGTCGACTGCTCCAGGCCACCCCCGTCCCTGCGGCCTCTGTGAGCCAGGTGGGGCGGGCACCGTCCTGGAGACCTGGGGATGGGGCTGACCCCCGACTTTCCTGCAGTCAGAGCTAGTCCCCACAAGGGCGGAGGGTGGCGAGCACCACAGTGACCTGGAGGAGCCTGGTCTGCGCCCCCACGGCCTGTGACCGACCCCTCCCGCACCAGGGTGACTCCGCAGAGGACCCTGCCGTGGCCTTCGTGGACGTTCCCGGGGACGAGGCCTGTGCACCCAGCACCTGCATCCAGGTAGGCGTACCGGCCTGCCCAGCCTCCGCCCACCTCCCAGGAGCTGCCCAGGGCCCTGGGCTGCTCTGGGGGTCCCTTCAGCCCCACAGCCTCTCCAGATGGTGCTTCTGGGGAATGAGGGGGCATGCAAGGTGGGCTGCAGGCTGTGCTGACCTGCTCTCTCTGCCCTGCCCCCACCCACAGGGCAGGAGGACCGATGTCCAGTTCTCCGTTCCCCAGCAGCTCTGCAACCTCCAGTGTGGTGAGTGAACAGGCCAGGCCTCAGCGGGTACGGGGGCTGGGAGGACAGGCACTCAGGGGCTGCCAGGGGCCAAGGGCTGGACCCCAGACTGGCCCCTAGCAGCCCCATCTCCCACTGTCAGGATGGCGGGGACACACTGCACAGGAGGTGGAGGACAGAGGGGCCACCGCCTCAGCGCCAGGCCAGGCTTCTGAGCCTTGACTTGGGTAAGCAAGGCCCCTCCAGGGCCTCACACCGGATCAGGGGTGTTGCGTCCTCCTCCCTGAGTGTTCACCACCCTGGCCTGGGCTCTGGTTCCAACTGCCCAGGAACTCGAAGTCCCCGGCCCACCTGTCGCCCACCCAGGAGTCCCAGACTCCTGGACCTCAGACTTGGCAGGATGTAGAGGGACCCCTAAACCTATGGGGCCTCGGTGTGGCCCAGGGGCTGACTGCTGCCTGAGGCCCGGGGGTAGCGGGGCAGTGAGGACACAAGGGCAGTGGAGTGAGGAGCGAGCACACTCCCCTTCAAGTGCAAACCTTTCCCCGTGCTGAAATGCAGAAAGACGGGTGTCTGGGCATCCAGGGCTGTCACCATCCCGTCCACTGATGGGCAACTGGGCAGGTCTCGAATGGCCTCTGAGTGCAGCGGAGTCTCAGCAATGCCAGGGTGCCCCGGTCCCGCCCACCTCCCCTGGCAAATGCTCCAGGGCCTGCATCCGCTTCTCCCCTTACCCCACCACCACACCCCCCCACCTCCCCACCCCAGCAGGTCGAAGGGGCGATGGTCACCCCTAAGAGCCTTGTGTCTGGACCGGGGCTCCAATATTTGCCAGTCAGATGGCATGGTGGGTGGCCTGGGGCCATGACTGGAGCCCCAGTGCCACGCTGGGTGAGTCCCAGGGTCCTGTGAACGGTGAGAGCACCTGGGCCCAGCTGGAGTCGGGGAACCTGAGAGGATACTGCCCCTGGGGTCAGGGTAAACTCCCCTGAAGATGGACGTTTGCCTGCTGACCGGGCACTGGCTTGGCAGGACTGGGCAAGGGACCCTGAGAGGGTGGGGTCTCATCTCCCTCTCCTTCTTTCCACCTCATAATCAGAGGTGGGCTGGGGGTATGTGAAAAGTGAACGTTAAAGCGTTAGTCGCTCGGTCGTGTCTGACTCTTTGCGACCCCACGGACTGCCGCATGCCAGGCTCCTCTGTCCATGGGATTCTCCAGGCCAGGATACTGGAGTGGGCTGTCATTCCCTTCTCCAGGGGATCTTCCTGACCCAGGGATCGAACCCAGGTCTCCTGCATTGCAGGTGGACTCTTTACCCTCTGAGCCACCAGATGGTTGGGGGAGGGGGTGTCTATGCCCCCACACAAGGCTGCCTGAGCCAGCCCCCCATTCCTCTCTCCCCAGCTGCCACCCAGGAGACAGCAGCCTGAGGCCAAGTGTCTCACCAAGAAGACACGGGTGCCAGGTCCGACTGTGGGGATGCAGCAAGGGGCCAGCCCATGTCTGGACACCCCAGGCCTCTGTCACGAAGGCTAGGCCTCAGGGCATGCACTGGGGGTCCTCATCTGGCCCCAGACTAGGGGCCTGTGTACCTCTCGGGTCTCCAAAGGCCTGCAGCTACTCGGGCCTTTGGACGATGTCGGGACTTTGGGTCAGACGAAGGACCTCCAGCCCCTCCTGAACCCTGAGTGGGGCCAACAGAACGGCTCCATGGGCAGCCCCTTCCCCAGATGGCCCAGCCCCTGACGCGCCTGTCCCAGTCTGGTCCAGGCTCCCTCTGGACCACCTGGGGTCAGGGCCAGCATCCCTGGCCCTGAGCACGAGGTTCTCTGGAGTACAGGGTGTGACCCCACCCTTCCTGGAACTGACCAGGTCTGGGGGGCCAGGTCACCCACACATGGGCTGGGGTCCACACCCTGGGTGCCCCCTGGGGCCCAGAATAGGCCTTCACCGGCCCCCACCCTTCAAAGACTCTGCTAAGAACCTGAGCGCCCACCACCGGAGCACCCACCCTGCATCCTCACCCCCAGAGCTGGACCACCTTCCACTCCCCAGGCCCCTAGCCAGGACAGCGCGGTGAGGGACGGCCACTCCGTTGGCCTCAGGGGCCAGCTGCCAGGATGAGCCATTCTCAGACATTTCGCACCCCCTGAGGTCAGCACGCGCCACCTGTGCTCAAGAGCCACAAGCCGCCCTTGGCCTGCCAGCGTCATTTCTGTGTCCCAGGCCAGTGGTCGCCCAGCAGTCGGCCGGCTGGGCCTGCCCTCACGGGACCCTCCTGCCAGCTCACAAGGATCACCGGGCCGCCCCTGCTGGGCTGCTGTCTGGCGTCACTTTCATCTAACGCGGGGCACACGCGGGCACGCCGGGGCTGGCCCCGCCCCTGGGCCTACGTTGGGCTGTGTCTGCGCATGTGCACCTACCTCCCCGCCCCTGGGCCTACGTTGGGCTGCGTCTGCGCATGCACACCTACCTCCAGGCCCGGCCTGGGCTGTGCCTCGTTAGCCGGACACAGGCCCCTGGACGTCTAGCCATCGCTCCCTTAGTGGAAGCTGCTGCCCCGAGCCGACGAGAGGGGTCGGTGGAGCCCACATGCCCCCTCGCTGAGAAACTCTTGTCTGCCTGGCTCGCCGCTTCCCTTGAGGACAGGGAAGGGGTTGGCAGGGCCAGGGAGCACTCGTGGGGACTGGGGGACCACGGGGCCGCGTGTCCCCCGTGAGGCAGGGTGGGGGGGGTCCAGTGACTGCAGCTGGACCCCTGCCTGCGATTTGAGAGGGGCTGTCTCGCCCCCAGCCCCCGGGTCCTGTCCCCCCACTTTGGCCAGGCCTGGCCCCCGGCGGGCTGTGCTCTGGGCTCACGCGGGTACTCCTGCGGTACTCTGGAGACCCCTGTCCGCCCCAAGTGCCCCCTCCCCATCAAGGCACAGAGGGAGGTGGGGACCAAGGTCCCCACGCCACAAGTTCCGGCTTCTCACGCCTGGCCCATCTCGGGGTCCCTGCCTGTGCACAGAGACTGCAGCCCTGATCCAGGGCCTCCCTCAGAAGGAATCCTTGACCTCCTGGAGGGGGTGGGGGAGGTGGGTGCTGCGAACTGACCAGATGCAGGCTCCCCCAGGACTTCACAGCAGCCCTGGGATCCCACAGTGGGGAACCGGAAGCCCAGACAAGGGGAACAACTGCTGTCCTCTCCAGGACTAAGGACCTGCCTGGCCACAGGGCTGGGGTGGGGAGGGGTGCTCCAGGGTCCCAGCTGCCCCGCTGTCCAGTATATGCTGCCCCCGCGTGGTGGTGGGCACTCAGCGCAGGGCTCTGAGCTGGGCCTTCCATGCGCACCTGGAGCCCCATGGCCCGGGTGCCCACATGGCCCACTGCCGTGGCCAGTGAGAGGCCGCTCCTTCAGCAGGGCCTCCCCTCCCCAGCCTGGCCACACCTCTGCAGGAGAGTACCAATGTGCTCAGGCCCCAGAGCAAGGGATGATGGGTTCCCTCCCCACCCGCGCCCCCCCCACCCCCCAGAGCTCACAGGTAAACCGGGTCCGTGTGCCTCACCCGTTCATCCCCTCATCCCCCTAGCAGTCCCTGAGCACCCGCTGGGCGCCGCCCTCTCCCAGCACTAGGAGCACATCTGCTCTGCCCTGAACTGCGTGGCCCCAGGTCAGGATTCTCAGCCCTAAAGCCCGGGCAAACAGAGCCATCAGTCACCTACCTGGAGCTGACCTCTGCCTGGGGAAGACATTTCACAAACAGCTGAAACTGTCACTTACGTGAATGCCCGGTGTGAGAAGGCGGAGGCAGAGAAAGCAAACAGGAAGTGTGTGTGTGTGGGGGGGGGTGCCACTTAGAGCAGGGTGGTCCCCCGTATGACCAAAGAAATGGGTGACACCTCGAAGTTGTTAGGATTCAATGTTCTTGGTGGTTCGAGGGGCGTCCTAATGGTAACTTGTGTAGAGGGAGTGGGCTGCTGTTGTGAGCTGGGTTCTGCAGTGAGGAGTGTAGAGCGGCTTGTCTTTGCCCGCTCTCTGCGCCCGGAGGTCAAGCCGAGGCCAGGGTTTGGGTGTACAGCTGGAGTCGCCAGAGGAAGGGGGGCAGCTGGGCAAGCAGGGCTGGGCGCTGAGTCCTGGCAGCGGGGCCTCCGGACAGCAGTGCCCACGGTTCGAGGGCATCTCTGGAGGCAGGTGTGCACCCACGCCGCCAGCCCCCAGCAACACGTGCCCCCTTCCCCCTCTTCTGGTCCGAACATGAAGGGCGGTTGTTCCTGAAGAACCTTCATGAGTACAGCTTCCAGTAAGATTTTGATGATTTTAATTCTTTTAAAATGGTTGCTTATTACGTTGAAACGACTGACCCTTTTTTTCTAAAACTCTTCATTTGCACTTTTAAACATATTTTTCCACGCTTCCCTGGGCGCCATTGACACAGCCTCGGGATAGCGGCAGGCTGCGAGGTGCGAGGACCGTCCAGTGAGCGCGGACCGAGGGGAGGTGGGACCTGGGAGACGCCAGGGACTCATGACTGCTGTGGGGTAGGGATACTGAGGGCCCGTCTGGCCCTAGGGCGTGTGCGCAGCCGTGACCCCTGGGGAGGGCGTGTGCCCAGCCGTTGGGAAAGAGGCGCTGGGGTGACGCAGCTCACCGGGTGGGTGCACCTGCCTCTCCAACGGGAAGTGGCACCTGGCGCCTTGGGCGAGCGGCCCCTGCAGCTCCGACCTGCGCGGATGCCCACGGCGCTCCCAGCCCTCGAGCCCCAGAAGCGTCTGGGGCTCAGCCGCCGGGCGGACCAGGGGTGGGGGGCAGAGTCGGCCGCCACTGATACCCCCAACCTCAAGTTCTGGTTTCCGCCGGGGGGTGGGGGGGCGCTGGCGGCTTGCAGGGGAGCAGGTGGGGAGGGGAGCAGCTGCGGGGCGGCCTTCGGGACGAGGCTGGGGTTTGGCCGGCCCTGGAAGGCGAGCGGAAAGGGCCGCGGCTGCTGCGGGAAGCGGGCCGCGAGGCCTCCGGGAGCCAGGCGGGGGCTCAGGAGGGTCTGCGGAGTCTCGCGGCGCCTCTGCGCCGAGCCCGCGTCTCCCGCCGCCCCCGGAGCGCGTTGGCTTTTCCTGAGCGGAGAGTGTACGAGGACGCCTCCCTCGCCTTGGGCTGCAAGTGTCTGTCACGCCTCTGACCCTCCCGGGAGGGACCGCAGGACACGCGATCAGCTCCCGGGCGCGCGCGCCAGGCTGTGCGTCCTGAGGCCCGAGCGTGCCGCAGTGCCCTCGCCCGCGGGAGAACGCGTGCCAAGAAAACCCCGGCGCGCGTAAACACTGCCTGAAACATATGTTTTAAAAATATCTTGTATGTCTCACTTTGATTCTTACATGGTAAAATTGACATTTTGATTTACTTTTTATTTTATATTGGAATATAGTTCATTTACAATGTTGTGTTAGCTTCAGGTGTACCGCAAAATGTTATTTATCCTCCCCCCCCAATTAAAATTGACTTTTTGATTTTGGTGTACAGTTTTCTGAATTTTAACACATTTGGATAGCTGTCACTGTCACAGGACACACACAGTTATATCACCCCCAAATTGCCCCTGCCATAACTGGGGCACACTTCTCTCCACCCGTAACCCCTGGCAACCACTGATGTTCTCCATGATGGTATGATGTTCTCCATGGATGGACTCAGGCAGAAGACAACTGGGACTGGTCTCTCTTACTCTGTAACACCTTTGAGATTCATCTGGGACGTTGTGTGAGTCAACAGCTTGTTTCTTTTGTGATGCAGTTGTATTCCATGGCGTAGATCACCACAGTTCACCCACTGAAAGATGTCTGGGTTGTTTTCAGCTGTTACAAATACAGCCTCTAGCCATAGTCGGGTACAGGTTTCCGTGTGAATACACATTTCCATTTCTCTAGGTTAAATACCTGGGCAGGGTTGCTGTGTCTGGCAGTAAGTACACAGTCACCTGCGTAAGAAACTGAGAAAGCACCTCCCGGAGTGGCCACGTGGCTCTGCCTCACAGCATCAGCACTCGAGTGTTCAGTTGCCTCACATCCTCGACAGCACTTGGTATTGTCAGTATTTCTTCCTTGCTCTTGTTTAGTTGCTCAGTCATGCCCAACTCTTTGCAACCTCATGGACTGCAGCTCTCTGTCGATGGAATTCTGCCGTTTCCTTCTTCGGGGGCTCTTCCCAACCCAGGGATCCAACCCGAGTCTTCTGCATTGGTAGGTGGATTCTTTACCACTGAGCCATCAGGGAAACCCATTTCTTCTTTAGTTTTCTGCTGTCATTTCCTCGACAGGTTTTCCCAGCCCCGCAGCCTCTCTCCTTTCTTCAGGGACTCCAGCAGCACAAATCCAGCCCGTCTGTCACGGCCCTGGCGGTCCCTGAGACTGTTCATTCCTTAACATCTCTGACTATTTCTTAGACTAATTTCTACTGATATATCAAGTTCAATGATTCCTTCCTCTGTCATCTCCACTCTGCTAGCGAAACCACCCAGTAAGTTTTGTTTTGTCTCACTTATTGAATTTTTCAGTTCCAAAATTTCCATTTGCCTCTTTGTATCTTTCTATTTCTTTGCTGAGTCATTCTGTTAATATTTTGTCAAGGCTGTTTGCAGTTTCTGGTTAAAAGCTGGTTTAGGGTCCCAATCAGATAATCCAAATTATCTGTGGCAGCCCATCATCTGCATCTATTGTCTTTCCTTGTGTGAGTTGGGATTTTGCATTCTTTGGACACAGGTGACTTCAGCTTCTGCCCCCGACGTGTGAGTGTTGTGGGTCTCCCCCCGCCCGTGGAGAGTGCTGGTTTCCTATGGGCTCTGGTTCCAGTGTTTGCTGATATTCAGCGTTTGCTGTTCTAATCAGGCCTGTCCGCGTGTGCATGCCTCGTGCTTAGCCTGAGACCTGGGTGGAGGTCTGCTGGTCGGATCAGTTTTCCAGTCATTTTGTACGTTAATTAGGGTCAGATCCACGCACACTTGGGCTAGTGGCAAGAGCAGGAGTTCAAGACTTTAAAGCTTCTGGTGTCATTTCCCTAAATGTCTTCCTCTCCGTTGTTTTCCTGGTACTTTCCACTTACCTGAAGGTTCCCTTTTCCTTCACCAGAAACCATCCATTTCTGCATTTGTGACGCATTTGGGGCCAAATAGCAAGAGGTCAGAGAGGAAGAAAGCTGCTAATGAGTGAGTTCAGCAAGGTTCCAGCCCCCAGAATCAACATACAAAATCCAACCGCATTTCCATGGATTAGCAATGAACAAGCCAAAGAGGAAATTGAGAAAACAATTTCATTTACAATAGCATCAGAAAAAAATGAAATGGATAGCAGTAAGTTTAACAAAAGGAGGCAAGACTTGTACACGTGAATCTCATAGCATTTCTAAGAGAGATTAAAGAGGTCTAGATAAGCAGGGAGACGGTCAGTGTTCATGGGAGTGGTTGTTCAGTCGCAAAGTCATGTCTGACTCTGCGACCTCACGAACTGCAGCACGCCAGCCTTCCCTGTCCTTCACTGTCTCCCAGAGTTTGTGGGGGAAGACTCAACATTGATAAAATACCAATACTCCCCAAATGGATTAACAGATTGAATGCAATCCCTGGGCTTCTCAGGTGGGTTAGGGTTAGGGTTAGTGCTAGTGGTAAAGAATCTGTCTGCCAACGCAGATGTGGGTTCAATCCCTGAGTTGGGAAGATCCCCTGGAGGAGGGCATGACAACCCTCTCCAGGATTCCTGCCTGGGAAATCCCATGGACGGAGACGTGGACTGGTGGGCTACAGTCCCTGGGGTCACAGAAGAGCCAGACGTGACTGAGCACACACACCTCCAACCCCTATCAAAATGTAAGCAGATTTAAGGGGGCCAGAAATTAATAATCTGACCATAAAAGTGTGTGGAAACGTAGAGGACACAAAATAGCCAAAACAGTTTTTTCAAGGAACAAGGTTGGAGAATTTACCGTTTCCAATTGTAAAACTTACAATAAAGCTACAGCAGTAAAGCAGCGTGTTTTGGGTAAGAGTTGACACACAGGTCAGTGGAACAGGGTTGAAAGTCCAGAGGTAAGCCCATAGATTCACGATCAAATGACTCATGGCAAAGGTTCCACAGTTTTCAGTGGGGAAAGGATAGTTGTTCAATAAATGGTGCCATGACAAGTGGATATCCACACGCTGACAGAGGAGTTTGGACCTCACCTCACACCATACACAAAAATTAACTTGAAATGAGCCATAAACCTAAATGAAAGAGCTAAAGCTATAAAGCCTTTAAAAAGTCAGAGAAAATCTCTGCGCCCCTGAGCTATGCGTAGTGTTCCGGTATGGCACTTAAGACAGAATCCAGTGGGAAACAGATTGGGCTTGGTCAGAAGGAAATGTTTTGTGTTTCAAACACCAGCAGTGAGACCAAACTGGGGTAAGTGTCCACAAGTCATATATATATGTAAAAGAACACTCCGAACAAGACAAACACCCACCTACAATTGTCCTGTATGTTTATATAAAGAACACTCAACTCAAAATAAGACAATCATTCACTTAACATTGTTCTGCATATTTTACCACAATTCACAAACATATATGGGCTTCCCTGTGGCTCAGCTGGTAAAGAATCCGCCTACAATGCTGGCGACCTGGGCTCCTCCCTGGGTTGGGAAGATCCCCCGAAGGGAAAGGCTACCCACTCCAATATTCCGGCCTGAAAAATTCCATGGACTGTATAGTCCATGGGGTCGAAAAGAATTGGACACGACTCAGTGACTTTCATTCATTTCCCAAACATACATAAAAATTTTAAAGAACAGTAAGAAAAGCAGCCCAAGTGAAAAACAGGCAGAGTGGGTATCTTCTTTGGTGAAATGTCTAATCAAATGTGAGAAGATGCTCAACATCATTAGTTATTGGGAAAATTCAGATTGAAACCAAATGCAAAACAGTGTCACACCCGCTAGGAGGGTAACCAAAATGAAAGATGATAACAAGCGTTGACAAGGTCATGGTCATGACAAGGGAAGGTCATGACAAGGTCAAGGTCATGACAAGGGAACACTGGAAACCTCGTATATTGTTGGTGTGGACACAAAGTGTAGAGCCAATTTCTTCAAAAGTTACACGCAGATGACCCATAGTCCCATTCCGAATCATCTACCTAAGAGAGACGACAACGGATGTGCACATGGAGACGTGTACATGCGTGTTCATAAGAAGCTTATTCATAAGAGCTAACGTGGGGGAAAACAACCAAACATCTGTCAGCTAGTGAATGGGTAAGCAAAATGGCTCCCTACGATGGCATTTTCCAGTAGTCACGTATAGATGTGAGAGTGGACCATGAAGAAGACCGAGAGCCAAAGAACTGATGCTGTCAAACTGTGGTGTTGGAGAAGACTCTACAAAGTCCCTTGGACATCAAGGAGATCCAACCAGTCCATCCTAAAGGACATCAGTCCTGAATATTCATTGGAAGGACTGATGCTGAAGCTCCAATCCTTTGGCCACCTGATGCGAAGAGCCGACTCTTGGAAAAGACCCTGATGCTGGGAAAGATTGGAGGCGGGAGGAGAAGGGGACGGCAGAGGATGAGATGGCTGGAGGGCATCACCGACTCAGTGGACATGAGTCTGAGCAAGCTCTGGGAGTTGGCGATGGACAGGGAGGCCTGGCGTGCTGCAGTCCATGGGGTCTCAGAGTTGGATGCAACTGAACAACAGTACCATCACCATGGAATGTTGTTACGGGGATGAACTGCGGACCCATTACATCAGGAATGAGCTTCAAAACGCGTGTGCTTGGGAAAAGCAGCCAGACAGCAGACACTACAAGGTGTAGACTCTGTTTATGTGAAATGTCCAAAAAAGGCAAGTCTCTGAGGACAGGAAGCAGGAGCGTGGCCGCCGGGGGCTGGGGTGGGGGACGCGTGACTGCTCACGAGGACAGGAGGTCGTCAAACCTGCTAAAATTGGACCGTGTGGTGGAGGCTGCACGGAAATTTCACTAAAACCATTGAATTGTGGGCGGCTCATTGAAGTTGTTGAAAGTGGGTGGACTTCATGGTATGTAAATTATACCTCGATAAAGCTGTTTTAAAAATACTTTTCACAGATTTTATTAGATTTCCGTTTAACTCTATGACAAATGTTTAAAGTGGCTCAGAATATTTTTAACATGAGGGATTTATTTGACTTATTATTAAAAATGCAGAGAGCTGAAAGGAAATGGCTGACGTGGACCTGCCTCTGGGGCCCCTGGTGGAGGACTCCCCATCCCTTTCGCCCCCATGAGTCCTGGAGGGAGCAGGCCCTCGGGAGGTGGGGGACCCCCTGCACCTTTGGGGACCGAGGGGAGGCTGGGGTGCTGTCTAAGGGAGTGGGCGCCTAGGTGGAAGTGGCTCCAGTGAGACGGCTGGTCGCTTGGTTAGCCAGGACAGCCTGGTGGCTGTGCAGAGAAAGGCCTGGAGTTGGCACGGGGCCAGAGTGGGCCTGGATGGGCACACCTGAGAGAGGGGGCGCTGGGAGTCAGGCACCACCCGGAGGACCCCAGGAGGGACACCCGAGGGCGGGCAGCATGGGCTGTCCGGGCGGAGATTGACGTGGCGCCAAGGGGCTCGGCCAGCCCCACAAGTCCCTCAACCCTGGCCCTCCCTGAGACCCCCACCGCCGGGCCGGGACTCCTCCTCTTGGAGCCCCAGTGTTCCTAGGGAAGGGAGCACTGCAGAGCAGCCCCCACCCACCCAGCCGGCCATGCACACCGAGTAACCAGGCCCTGCTTCCCGCACCCGGCAGACCTTCAGCCCTCAGGCCCTCCCACCGCAGCTCCTTCCTGCCCAGCAGAGCCGGGAAGCCCAGCAGGGCCACCTCTTGCAGGGAACCCGGACTTCTGGCTGCAGTGTCAGCGGACCTCTGGGCCAGGGAGCCCCAGGCTGGCCGCCTCCCCCCAGAGCCTGCACACACCGTCTCCTGGCCCCCAGCTCATTTGCCCGTTAGCGCCAGTGGCCGCAGGCCACAGCCAGGCATGGGGGTCAGGTGCCCGGCAGACGATGCAGCCGACCACGCATGACAAGGATGGGACCAAGCGGCCTGTGCGGGGAGTCCTGTGGAGCCTGCTCCGAGTTCCCAGGCACTCCAGCGCCCCCGCCCCAGTCTCAGGACAGTCACATCAGGACGGGATGGGCCCCCCAGGCACTCGGCTCAGGGCTGCTCTGGACCGAGGGGCCTTGTTGTGTGGGGCAGGGGGGCACCCGGGCACCTGGGAGGGTCCTCCTTGGGTCTGACCGGCCTTCCGCTTCCTGCTCCATCGGGACCTGGCCACCTCCCCTCTCGGTCCTCCAGGAGGATCCGGAGCCCCCCCACCCAACTCTAGCCCCAGAGTCCACCGGGCTCGCCCACCCTGCTGAGGGACCCCGCCTCGGAGAGGCTCGCCCATCTCCCCGCGGCTCTCGACGCCTCTCCCTCCTCAGATCTCGGGGAAGCCCCCCCTTCCCAAGACCCTGCTGCCCTCGTGGCTCCTGGACCCCCTCTGGGGCTGAAGGCGGTTCCTGCGCAAGAGCCAGCACGCATGTGCACTCTAACACGGGTACACGCTGTGGCCACTCGGCCACCACGCAGCTGGCAGCTGGGGGGTGGGAGGGCCCGGGGGCAGGAGCCTCATGCCGCTACCCTCTGCCTCCCCCGTCACCAGCTTCCGACCCCCCGGCCCACCCGCCCCCACAGGTGCTGAGTCACAGGGGCTCCCCCTCGGGCTGCGAGGGTGTCGGAACAGAGGGTGAGTCACAGAGGCAGCCAGGCGCGTGGCGGGAGGACAGCCGGAGTCCTGGGTGCACAGGGACGCACGCACACACAGCAGCCCTGCTGGGTCACAGCGCATGCACACCAGCACCCAGACACACACAGGCCACACAGATTTACACACCCACTGACACCCCCAGGCACACACAGCCTGTCTGTGCCCAGGGGGTCCCCCGGGAGCTTCCTGGAGGGGAAACTGAGGGGGCTGCTGGCCGACTTGCACAGGGACCCCACAGCAGCCTCTTCCCTGCTCCAGGGCAGCCCGGGGTCCGGGGCGCCTCCTCTGGTCCTTGGCGAGGGGGTGCCTGCTGGGAAAGGTGCTGGGCCGGCCTTGGCCGGGGAGTCTCAGCAGCCAACACGCCTGGGGTCTGCGGGCCAGCGTCCTGACCTCTCAGCGGGGAGAGCTGAGGCCGGCGGAGCTCTCTCGGAGGAAGGCCCGCGTGCCTGGGGCTCTGCTCAGGCCTCGGGGCCCCGAGGCCCCACCTCCCCCCTCTGCCCCTTCCCACCTCCCTGCTGAACCCCTCCCTGAGGACCCCTCCCCCTCTCAGCCCCTCCCTGAGACGCCCCTCCCCCCTCAGCCCCTCCCTGAGACCCCACCTCCCCCCTCAGCCCCTCCCCCTGAGGCCCCACCTCTCCTCTCAGCCCCTCCCCGAGACCCCCCCAGCCCCTCCCCCTGAGACCCCTTCCCTCCTCAGCCCCTCCCTGAGACCCCACCTCCCCCCTCAGCCCCTCCCCCTGAGGCCCCACCTCTCCTCTCAGCCCCTCCCTGAGACACCCCCCAGCCCCTCCCCCTGAGACCCCTTCCCTCCTCAGCCCCTCCCTGAGACCCCACCTCGCCCCTCAGCCCCTCCCCCTGAGGCCCCCTCCCCCCTCAGCCCCTCCCTGAGGCCCCACCTCGCCCCTCAGCCCCTCCCCCTGAGGCCCCACCTCCCCAGCCCCGCCCCCTGAGGCCCCACGTCCCCCCTCAGCCCCTCCCTGAGACCCCCCTCCCCCCTCAGCCCCTCCCTGAGGCCCCACCTCCCCACTCAGCCCCTCCCCATCTCCCCCCTCAGCCCCTCCCCGAGACCCCACCTCGCCCCTCAGCCCCTCCCCCCTCAGCCCCACCTCCCCCTCAGCCCCTCTCCTGAGACCCCCCACCCCCCCAGCCCCTCCCCCTGAGGCCCCTTCCCTCCTCAGCCCCTCTCCTGAGACCCCCCTCCCCCCTCAGCCCCTCCCCGAGACACCCCCTCCTCCCTCAGCCCCTCCCTGAGGCCCCACCTCCCTGCTCAACCCCTCCCTGAGACCCCCCTCCCCCCTCAGCCCCTCCCTGAGACTCCACCTCCCCCCTCAGCCCCTCCCTGAGGCCCCACCTCCCCACTCAGCCCCTCCCCATCTCCCCCCTCAGCCCCTCCCCGAGACCCCACCTCGCCCCTCAGCCCCTCCCCCCTCAGCCCCACCTCCCCCTCAGCCCCTCTCCTGAGACCCCCCTCCCCCCTCAGCCCCTCCCCGAGACACCCCCTCCTCCCTCAGCCCCTCCCCGAGACCCCACCTCGCCCCTCAGCCCCTCCCCCCTCAGCCCCACCTCCCCCTCAGCCCCTCTCCTGAGACCCCCCTCCCCCCTTAGCCCCTCCCCGAGACACCCCCTCCTCCCTCAGCCCCTCCCCACCTCTCCCCTCAGGCCCTCCCTGAGGCCCCCTCCCCGCTCAGCCCCTCTCCACCTCCCCCCTCAGCCCCTCCCTGAGACACCCCCTTCCCCTCTCGCCCCTCAGCTCCTCCCTGAGGCCCCACCTCCCCACTCAGCCTTCCCACCATGCAGCCCACCCAGGAGGAGCAGGTTGTTGGGGAATCCAGGCCGCGGGTGAGCGGAGGCCCCAGGGGTGTGTTGCTGGTGGAGGCTTGGCTGCCCCCCCCAGGTCTGCCGTCCCCCAGCCCACGGGCTCCCCCGCCTGTCGCGGCCCCCCCACCTCTCCGCTTTCTGCAGAACTGCCAGGGCTGACATCTCTCAGGCTCAGTCTGAAGCCCACCCAACAGAAGGGCTGACACTGACCCCGAGAACCCCACTGCCTCGTCTCGGTCACAGCCTGAATCCATCATACCCACCGGTCTGGGTCATGGGCCCCGGGCTCAGGGGCGTCTGGTTCCCTCCAGACGGAAAGGACCCTTTGGGCTGGCTCCGGGCTGGGGAGTGGGGGGCCTGGGGTGAGCAGGAGCCAGCGACAGGGAGGCTTGGGAGGCTTGGGGCAACTCCGAGGGAGGCTCCGGGGCGAGCTGTGGACTCTACCCCACACCCTCCCCTCAGATAGGCCATGCCAAGACAGGAGCCCCAGTCCAGGCTTCTCCAGGCCCCGCCCACGCGGTGAGGAAGGGGTGGGCTTACCCGGGTGTCAGGAGCCCCTGCCCCGCCTGGCCCAGGGCTGGAGCCTCCCGGCCCTCTCGGTCACGGGCCCCAGGACCCAGGGCATCTGCGGCCCAGAGAGGAGCCGCCGCCTGACACCAGCGTCTGGCTTCTCGTCTTCAGGGTCCTACCCCTTCCCCACAGCCCAGGCTCGGGTGGGGCCCGGGGGCCACAGGGGGCGGGACAGACGGCCCTCCTCGCCCTCCTGCCAATGAGCCGGCTCAGGCTCCTGAGGGCCAGGTGTGCGCGGACATGTGAAGGCCCCGGACCAGGTGTCCGTCTTCCCGGCAGGTGTGCAGGCCCAGTGCCATCAGAGCTCCCTGCCCACCAGAGGCCTGGGCCTCGGATCAGGGCAAGCAGCCTCCGGCAGGAGGGCCCAGAGGCCAGGTTGGAGCCGGCCCACCTTCCCGAGCTCAGTGTTGGGGGGCAGGGGGTCCCCGAGTGGGGGGGGTCCCTGAGCTCAGTGTGGGGGGGTGGGGTCCCGCTCTCGGGCACCTCCCTGGTGCATTCAGGGCTGAATGTAGGTGACCTGACCCCCTAAAGCCTTTACTCATTCATCAGAGCACCGACCCCCATCTCACTGTACCTGGCAAGCAGCAGGGGTCTGTCTCCCTGGAAAGGGCGTCCTTGCAGGGACCAAGCCAGGGGGAGGGCCGCGACCAGTGCTGGAGGGGTACACTCTGCCTGCCCCCACCTGACAGGCCTGACTGCCGGGAACCCTTGGGGGCTGGGGCGGGGGTGGGGTGTCTGTTGTGTAATCCAAGCTCGGTTTTGCCAAGGCTGCCTGGAAAGCCGGCCAGCCTGGAAGTCACGAGCCAGAGGCCCGGGCAGAGCCCCCCCCCCCCCCACCCCACCACCTCACAGAGACCTCTGTAGGGGGACAGACCCATGAAACACCCCAGGCTGGCATGTCATCGGCTAGGCCTCTGCACCCCCAGCCACAGCCGTGAGTCAGGAATGAACTGGGCCCAGCGAGCTCCTGTCCCTCCCTGTGCACTGGGGCCAGCTCCTGGCCTGGCCAACCCCACCCCTGGTGCCCACCTGGGACCCCAGGCAGCCCGCACCCAACACTGCTCCCTCACTCCACCCCCCCCCTCGGGGCTGGTGAGCACGCCTGTGTGGGGCTGTCCCCTCCCAGCCGCGGTGCTCGTGAGGGTCAGGTGGACGGGCGGCCCTCTCGCTGCTGCCTGTCCAGCCTCCGTGCCGCTTCAGGGGCTGCCCAGCCTCTCCCTTCGAGTTTCCTTCGCGCTTTCTGCAGCATGGGGGTTCCACTGGCCAGGGTCTGGACGCCCAGAGGGCCTGCCTGGGACCACTTCCCTTTTCTAAGAAGCTGGGGCACCAAAGCCACGCCAAGGTTTCGTTTCAGGGGCTGCGGCGGAGGAAAGAAACTTAGTGAGGCCCGGCCAGCTGCGATGGGTGGGTTTCGACCTGCCGTCCGGACTCGCCCCTGGAAGCTGAGCCAGCGCCCACCGGGGGTGGGTGGGGGCGTGGCATGCTGGGCTTCCATGCTTCCCAAGGGAAGCCCCCGAGGGTGAGCTGTGAGCAGGTGGTTCTAAGGGAGGCCGAGTACTAAACTGGCTGAGATGTTAAAGCCGAGTGGAGATGGGGGACCAGCCTGGTGGAGCAGAGCCTCTGGACAGGGCAGCCTCTGGAGCAGGGCCGCAGGGAGAAGCCCACGAGCTGGCAGCCTGGGGGGCCGGGTAGGGGTGGGGTCCTGCCCTCTGCGCTCTTCAGGCATCCTGTCCCCACTGCTCCAGCCCCAGGCTGTGCACACCACCCACGGTGCCAGCAGCCTCAAGGGGGGCTGGGGGTCCTGCCCGCAGGAACAGCCTTGTCCTGGTCCCCAGAGGCCCTGGGTCAGAGGAGCCCCTTCTCCCTGCCCCCCGTCCCAGGCCCGACGGACAGGCCTAGTTCTGACCAGTAGGACAAACCCCACCCCTACAGGGGGCCTGCACACGCCAGGGGCACAGGCTGGCCTGGCAAGTGGGCCCCTGATTCTGGGAGCCTCTTTGCCTTCTCAGCTGGCTACAGCACCTGAAGACTAGATGGGGTGGTGCCTCCCACTCCCCATGGCTGGACTGGGCCCCATGCCCGGCAGATGGACTAATGGAGCATGGGGTGTAAATGGATGGGGTGCCCAAGACCAGCCCAGCACCCTCCACTGCAAGTGGAGACCAGGAACATGGTGACACGGGGTCACTGTCACCAGAGTGGGGGTGCCTGTCCTCCACCCTGAGTGTCCTGTTCCTGGGAGGGGCTTGGGAGGATGTGGGCAGTCTCCAGGGCACCCACCCACATTGGGTGGCTGGCCCCCCAGGATGCCTGGCCTCAGGAGCAGCCCCTGGGGAGACCCCCGGCCTCACACATGCCACAAAAAGCCGCTGAGTCCCTGAATGGCCCAGCCAGGAGCCCCCACCCCTGCCCACCAGAAAGGTTTTCCAGCTTCACTTTCTACAACCTCTCACTTCTGCTCTAACCTTTGACCCTTGAACGCTTCTGGCCCAGGTGTGTTCCCAGGACCTTCCAGCAGGCCTGTGAGCTGGACACCCAGGCCTGCGCTCTGGGCTCCGGGCCGTGTGCCTGGCCCCACTGGCCTGTCTGGACGGCTTCCTTACTGTCCCCCTGGTGCCCCACTCACTACCCCGTCAGAGGATTCTCATGGAGGGGGCACGGGGCAGGGAATGCCAGACCGTCCACAGCCCCCCTGGCCCCACACTCTCGTGCACACATTCCCACCTGGACTTGGCCACGGCTCCCGCCCACCACCTCACCCTGCACCTGTCAGGCCAAGACCCAGCTACGGCCACCTGCATTCTCTGCATTTGGAAGTCTCCGTCTCTCGGCAAACTTTTACCCATCCTTCAGAACCCCTTCCAGCCTCTTGGGCCCACTGCCCGACAAGGCTCCAGATTAGGGCTGGCAATGACCCTCCCGCCACCCAGACCCAGCTCCTCTCTCAGGGGCCCTGAGGGCACAGCATGTTACCCACTCCCCAGGGCGCAGCAGGTCAGAGAAAGGGGGTGGCAGGGAGGCCAACGCTGGGAGGTAAGCGCCTGAGCCCCTCACCCTGCCGCCTTCTCCAGGAAAAAAGTGAAGGGTGTTATGCAGGGACTAGAGGCCCCTTCTCCCCAAACCTCTTCCCCTCTTACCCTAGACTAGCCCAGAAAACACAAAACATCTGTTTAATACAAAACAATTTAATTGAAATACCTGTATAAAAAAATATGATTTCCAGACATCCCACTTTTGAACTGAAAGAAGCCCCCATCCACAGTGCCTACGCACACCGGGATCACACACACACAGCTGCTGAAATAAATTAAAGGCTTGAGACTCTGCCCCCCACCCCCAACCTCCAGAGCCAACAAGCAGACTGTACAATGTCAATAATTTAAAACCCCCCACCTAGGCGCAGGGCTTCGAGGTGGCAGGGTCACCCATGCCCCTTAAATTAGCCGCTGTACCAGCCCACCTTCTGACAGACACAGGAAGGACTGGGGCCTGGGGTCCACCCGCACAGCCACCCCTCTCCTCCGCCCACAGGCCTTAAGGAGGTAGGGCTGCTGGGAGGGAGGAACCTTAACAAATAAATTAAACAATAAATAGCCCTCCTCGGGGTCACACCATAAATAAGACGCCTGCACGCGCACGCGCATCGGGTGGGCGGGCGGCAAGGCCTGAACGCTGCATTGCTTGTGCACAGTCGCGCCCAGACGAACACCGAGACGTTGGGGGGGGGGGGGTCACGAGGGGCCCTGTGCCCAGGTGAGATGAGGCCACAGGACTCAGGAGCGCTCCTGGTCCAACGTCAGACGCGGAAGCGCCCGGGCGGTCAGGACCCGCTCTGGAGTGGCACAGGAGAGGGACGGTCTCGGGTCAAGCGCCGGTGGTGGGCAGGTAGGACCTGGCTTGGTCCGGAGTGTCTTTGGACAGACAGAGCTTGAGAAAACCAAGTCCCGTGAGAGCAGCGTTCGAAAAGGCACTCAAAGCAAAGGAAACGGGTTGGTGCCAAAGGCAAAGGTCACCAGGGGTCAGAGATCACTGCTTTCGAAAAGGAGCAGATAGCCTGGTCAGGGCAGGCCCTGCTCACAAGCTCTCACTGCTGGAGGTGGTGCTGGCCCCGTCGTCGGTATCCAGGGCACAGAGCCGCAGGTCGCAGCTCTCTGGGGTGCCCCCCTCGGCCCCCAGCATCCAGGGGTGGGCAGAGATCTGGTCCAGCGAGGGCCGCTCCGAGGGCCGCAGAGACAGACACCACTGAATGAGCTGCTGGCACTCTGAGGAGGAGAAGAGCATCAGCATGAGGCCTGCCGCGCCCCCCACCCCCGCGGCCGGCCCAGCGCCCCCACACACCTGGGGAGACCCTCCTTCGGAAGAAGAGGCGGCCCCGGAGAATCTCCTCGTCCTGCTCGAAAGGAATGTCCCCGCACACCATGTCGTAGAGCAGCACACCCAGGGACCACACGGTGGCCGAGCGCCCGTGGTAGCGGTGGTAGCGGATCCACTCCGGGGGGCTGTACACGCGGGTGCCTGCAGTACACGCGGGACTTAGCACGCCCGCCCCGGGGCAGCGGCCGGCAAGGCAGACAAACGCAGCGCCCGCACTCCCGGCGGATCCTCTCCCAGGCGGACCCAGAGGACTGAGCAGCCACGACATCCGGCCCCTCCTCGCCCTGGAAAAACCCCGGCGGGCGGGGCCTCCCGGGCGCCCCGCCCCCCCAGCTGGCCCGGCGCGGGCGGCGGGTCACGTGAGCTCGGGCTCTGGTTTCACAACAAACAGATGTGAGGTGAGGATACGGGAGGGGCGGGGAGCCCCGGCTTCCCCGGCTCCGCAATGCGGGCATTTCTGTGCTGCGCCCCCACGCTTCGCGCGCGCGCGCGCGGAGACAAGGCTCACGGCGGCGCCGGGCTCCAGGCTGGGCCAAGGGAGTCCAGAGCCCACCCCGCGCCCCCACCCACCGGACACAACGGCCCGAGAGCCCACTCTGGCCATGCTCGCGAGCGAGCCGGAGCAGCGCGCGGCCCCAACAGTCGCCAGCCCCTCGGCCCTCCCCGAGAAGAGGGCGCTCACCGTCGAAGTCGGTGTAGACCGTGTCGCGGAGCAGAGCGCCCGAGCCGAAGTCGATGAGCTTGAGCTCGCCCGAGCGCAGGTCCACCAGCAGGTTCTCGTCCTTGATGTCGCGGTGCACGACCCCGCAGCTGTGGCAGTGGCGCACGGCAGCCAGCACCTGCGCGAAGAAGCGGCGCGCCAGGGCCTCGTCGAGGGCGCCGCGCTCCGTGATGAAGTCAAACAGGTCCTGCGCCGGCTCGGGCCGCTCCAGCACCAGTAGGAAGCCGTCGGGCCGCTCGAACCAGTCCAGCAGGCGGATGACCCCGCGCGCGCCGCCAGCCGCGCCCACCTTGCGGAGCAGCACCACCTCCAGCGGCACAACCGCGCCGGCCTAGGGGACACGGCGGTCAGCGCGCTCCACCTGGTTCCCGTGCCCCTCATTTCGTCCGGCGCCCCCCGCTCCGCCCGGCGCCCCCGCCTGTGCTTACGATGCTGCCCCACTCGGTCACCCGCTCCTTCACCACGTGCTTCACGGCCACCTGGGGAGAGGGAACCAGTGGTCAGGCCCGCGAGGACGCAACGACGCGCGCGGGTCGACAATCCCGGGTGCCCGGCGGCCAGACTCACCGGGAGCCCGTCAGCGATACGGCTGCCAGCGTAGACCGTGCCGAAGCCGCCGCTGCCCAGCACGGCGCCCACCTGATACACCTTCTCGAAGCTCTCCTTTTCCGCCTTGGCTATGGGGAACCCACAAGCAGGGTTGGGGCGGCTGAGGAACCCGGCCCCCGGTCTCCCCCGGACCCGAATGTGCCCCAGACCCCGGCCCCCCGACCCTAGTGCGCCCCAGGTCCCCGGCCCGCCGACCCTAGTGCGCTCCAGACCCCGCCGCCGCATACCTGGCTGCAGGATCTTCACCGGGAGGTGGTCCACGCCGCCCGGCCCGCACAGGTGTGCCAGGGAGCCGAACTTGGAGAGCAGCATCGCGGGCGGCGGCCGAGCGCGGGCCTCGGCTCCAGGTTTCCGCGCCGCCTTTCGCCCGGCCCGGCTCCCCGCGCGGCGGCGGACGCGGGAGGGCGGCCTCCCGGGACCGCGCGGAGCCCCGACCAGGAGAGCGGTAGGGCGCGCCGGCCCCCGAGCTCGGGCGAGGCCGCCCGCGCGGCGCAGTGCCCGGCAAAGCCCCGCGTGGACCGCGCGGACGCGCCACAGGCCGAGCCGTTCACACGCGCCGGCCGCCGCGCCCTGGGGTTTTGGGCCGCGGCCGCGCGTATCCCTCCGCGGGGGCGGGCCAAACTGGGCCTCGCCCCCTCCGCCCGAGCGGCGGCGCGCCTTCCGGGTTGGGCGGGGCGGACCGAGGGCGCGGCTAGCCGGCTGGGACTAGCTGGCGGGAGCGAGGCCGCGGAGGCGCACTGCGCGGTGGGGCGACTCACTCCTCCGCGCGCACACGGGTACCCGCGCCCGCGCAGCTCCCGCGCTCGGGGCGGGGCCGCGGGAGCCAATGGGAGCCCGCATTTGCGAAGGGCACGGGGCCTAGCCAATGGCGACACCCGGGCGGGGCGGGGCCAGAGCCCCGCCCCAGGCCGCGCTGGGAAGGTCACCGGCGAGGCCGGCCAGGCGCCCGTGGCCTCGCGGGGAATGTAGCGGCTGGGCTGCGAGGAGCCGCGGGAGTCGGGAGTCAGCTTCCGGTACCCCGGGCTGTGCTCGTGCCCCCTGGGCAGGCAGCGCCCCCGGACTCGAAACCCCCGCCTGGGGTGAGGCACTGTCCTGCCCACCCCGGGCCACAGTCCCCACAAGGCCTGACCGCACACCTGCAGCCCAAGGGCCTTCCTGACCGTGCCTGCCCCCGGGGACCTTTGCCCTGCTGTCCCCGTGCCTGTAGGGCCCTCCCCTGCGCTCCACCCACCTGGCTACCCACCAGACCCAGCTGCTGTCCACCTTACCAGGGAGGCCACCTTGACCGCCTGTGTCAGGGCTGGCATTAGCCCAGGTCTTCACGGCCGTGGTCTGGACCTGAGCCCGTTCTCCGCCTTCTGTACAGCACAGACCCATCCGGCCCCACGGGTTGCCGACCTCAGCCCAAGGTCACCACCGGCCTGAGCAGCTCTGGCGTGAGCAGCCGTCTGCCAGCCCCCTGGCTGAGCCCAGGACGCCCACTGCTTCCCACAGCCATCCAGAGAGGATTGAGGATTGGGGGAGCCAAGAGGTCAAGGTGCTGGTCCTTCTGGCATTGCAGGTACTTGGTGTGGCCCCTGGGGGCCAGGCTGGGGTCACATCATTGCAGCCCCATCCCTGGGCCGCCCAGAGGTTGCCTTCAGGCGTGCCCTCCAAGCATGTGCCTCAGAGGCCCTTGCCAGCCTGCTGGCTCCCTCAGCTTGCCCAGCCAGCCCCAAGTCACACCACTTCATTGCCACCGTCACTGCCCCAGGGCAGAGAGTGGAACTTGCGCTGGTGCAGCTCATGGGTTTTTACCTTCCTGGAGCCCTGTCCACCGCCCTCCTGCTGTGTGGACATGAGGCCAGGGCCAGGGCTGGCCAGTGCACCACAGACCTCAGGCCGGTAAGAGCTACTCACAGGGTCAAATCCAAGGCAGGGTGCCCACCTCTGCAGTGGAGTCCAGAGACTCCCATCTTCTTGTGGGTTTTTCTTGGGGACCAGTGGGTAGTCCACAGGGTCTTCCTTCTGGGGTCAGGCTGCTGCAGGTTCCTGGACCCGTAGCTTGTCCTGGGCTGGGGAGGGAAGGGGTACTGTAGAGTGTCCTGGGTCTCGGTATCAAGATGTGACTCTGAGGGTAATTCCAACTCTGTCAACAGGGGCCGAAGCCCCCCGTGGCCTCCCCTGTGGGCCTCCAGCCCCCCATGTGAACGCCTTGGGTGTCCTAACCTTGGCAGTCAGGCTTGGGAGGTCGGCAACCTGGGATGAGGGCCACCCCTGCTCCCAGAAGCTCCAGAGTCTTGATCTGAAGACCCTGAGTCTCCTCAAACTCAGAGCAGGGTTCACTCTCCTTCAGAAAGGGGCGATGTATGTCTCTCTTCCCCCGGCCCTAAGGTGGGCTGAGCCACCTCTGGAAGCCCCTGGGGTCTCTAGAGTGAGGAGGGGTCCCCCACCTGGTCTGGGAGTGGAGGAGAGAGCAGGAGACGGCCTGTTTCCTGAGATGGAGGTTTACTCAGAGCCTTCGTCTCTTCCAGACTCGTGTGTGTTGTAGACGTGCTGTGGTGTGTGTGTCCTGCGTGTACTGTGAGTCCCTGAGGGTCAGAACGGACCCAGACCCCGCTCCCTCCAGCGGCTGTCCTGCAGGGGCCCTCTTTCAGGTCCTGTCTGTCCCCAGGAATAGGCCTGAGGTGACCCCGCCCAGTGGGCAGGACTCAGGCAAGGTGCTGCCCACCTCCCGTGTCTCTACCCTACTAGCAGGCATGGCCCACCCCATTTGTCAGCTTGGCACATGGAGGCTCTGAGGGATTTTCCCAGAGGTGGGGCCCCTGCCCTCCTTACACAGGAAGGTAAAGCCAGGTCTGAGCCCCAAGGGCCCCTCGCGCTTCTGCCCCAGGCACCACCCTTGGTCAGTTACCCCAGGCCACCTCTTCACTGCGGATCTGATCCATAGCCCTCTTCCAGCCACATCCCCACAGGGCAGGATGTCAAGCCCTGCCTGTTTTTTCCTGGTTCCTGGAAGGCCCATCCGGTGGGCCTTAAAAATAGCTCTGGGCCCCACAGGCGGGCCTGGCCCAGGTCAGCAACTTCATGGGCGGCAGAGCTGGGGCCACTCCTGCAGCTGTGGGAGGAGCTCCCGGAGGAGGGCTCAGCTGAGGCACCAGGCCACCTCGCTGACGGCAGAGGCCGGGCCTGGTCCCCTGGCCCCCCACCATCCTGGGCATGCCCGCAGCTCAGGCCAGCGTGCTGCGAGCCCCCGTGTCCAGCAGGCCATCCTGCAGAGAGGGGCTGCCTTGCAGGGAGGCCGGGTGCCTCTTCAGGCTTCCCGTGTCTTCTCTAGGCAGGTGTTTCCTAAGTGTGGGGAGCAACTTGGATCTGCCCGGGGGCTGCAGCCCCGCCCCACCCTGGAAACAGCCCTTCCTGGCCCTGCACAGCCCCACAAGGTCACCCTGCCCTGGGGGCAGGAGGGGCGGCTATTGCCATGATGATCAGAGCCAGGCTGTCCTCCCTGGATCAGGGAGGAAGAGGAGGCTGCAGGGTAGGTAGCCTCCGTCTCCACCTTGTGTCCCATCCACGCACATACACACTCACGGACACTCATGCACACGTTCATATACACTCACAGACACTCGACACTCATGGACACTCAGGGACACTCACTGACAGTCATGCACACATTCATACACACTCACAGATACTCGTGCACACGGACACTCATGCGCACTCGAGGACATTCACACACACCATGAACATATGCGCGTTCGTGGACAGTCATACACACTCAATGACACTCATACACATGGACACCTATGCATACTCACAGACATTCATACAGACATACCACGAGCACTCATGCACACTCACGGACACTCATACACACTCAGGGACACCATGCATACTCACGGACATTCATACAGTGGGTACTCACACGGCCATGCGTGCACACATTCACACACACAGACACTCATGCACACTCGAGGACACTCATACACTCATGCACATGGACACTCAAGGACATGCGTACACGTGGATGCTTATGCACACTTGCGGACATTCATACACATGGGTACTCACACACATGGGCACGCACACGCTCACAGCCGGGCGTCACAGCAGGGAGCAGGGGGACAGCACAGCCTCTGGGTCCCGGCCCTCGTCCCCCTCGCCCCCACTCAGGCCCTGTGCCAGCAACCAGGGCCTCCTCACCCGGCCCCTCCAGCTGACCCCGGCCATCCTGTGGGGTTGCTCGGCCCTGCCCTGGACTCTCCGTGCCCCTCCACCCCACCGGTGCCTGGAGGACCGCCTCCCTGCCCCTGACCCCTGTCCCCCTCAGCCCCCAGGTCTTCCTGGCTCCCGCATGTCACTGTCCCGCCTCCCGTCCTCCAGGGCCGCCTGGCCAGCAGGGTCAGCCCGGTGACGCACCCCCCTGAACCCTGTCCCGCCTCCACCCCCGTGCTGGAGCCGTCTGCAGCCCGCAGGGCCCGGCTTGACAGCGCCCAGCTTCACCCCAGCGCCGTCTGGCAGACCCCAGGTGGGGCTCCGGGAGCTCCGCAACTGGCTCGGGCGGCAACCCTCGTGGCACAGGCGTCCCTGTGGCTGCAGCCGGGCTGAAGCGGGAGGGGCCTTCCCTCTGGCCCCCTCTGCCTCTGTCCTGGCCTCTCACCCACCTGAGAGAGGAGCCAGCAGAGCCAGTGCTTCGCAATGTGCCCCAGAGGCGACGGGGCCGGCCTGCGCTGGCTCCCGAGTCAGCGGGGGCTGTGGCTGGTGGCCTGTGGGAACCCGGGTCACCCTGGCCGGGCGCCCCCTGCCTGACCTGACCCCAGGCCAAGTTCAAGACCTGCCACCTCCTCTCAGTACCCCACCTCCCACCACCCTTGTGCATGGCACCTCAGGCCGCCTGGCAGTGATCACCTGGGTCCTGGCCAAGGGAACCTCGAAAAATCAGCGATGCCGGGGATGCCCAACCTGGGGAGAGGCTGGAGTCCCGGTGGATCTGACCCCGAACCCAGCTGGGCTAGAGCGCCCTTCCCCAGCCTGGGGGTGGCGGTGACGGGAGCAGTGACCAGACCTCGGGGGCTGCCTGGGCCGAAGGGGTGGTGTCCTCACCTCGGCCCTCCGTCAGGCTCCGGGGCCAGGCCACCCCGGGCAGTGGGCACAGCCTCGGCCCTGGACCAGCTCTGTGGCTACTTTGCTGGGGCCTCACCCCGCTCACCCTGCCTGGGGGTCCCCTTCTAAAGGGGCTCTGGCCACCCCTGAGCAGGCTGGGAGGAGGAGCTACTCAGACATGCTTCCCGGCTGCGCAGTGGATGCCTAAGACTTGTCCTGGACCCAGGCCCAGATTTCACAGAGTCTGGGGGCTCCTGGATGGGGAGTCCTGGGGCAGGGCCCAGCAGAGTGTCAGCTCCACCACCTCTGTGCCGAGACCCTCAAGGAGCCCAGCTTGGGTGGGACTGGGGCAGAGGGGCCTGCTCACCCCAAAGGCCCAGGCCACGGGACAGCAGGCTGGGAGCAGTGGGGCTGCCCTCTGCAGGAGCCCCGTGCCCCAACCCAGCAGCAGACGCAGCCTCTGAGACCCAGCCAGGGAGTCCAGGGCGGCCTTTGTGGGTGGTGCCAGGTGGGTTGGGTCCTGCTCGGCCCCTAGCATGGACAACGAAGGGACACAGAAGAGGCTTTGCGGGGGGACTCCTGTGGAGCAGGAGGCTGGGCCAGCCGGCCCATGTGTGCCTCTGGCTTGCATGCGGCTCCAGGGGCCACGCGGGGCCCATGTTGGGGGCTTTCCGGAGGAGCAGGCAGAGCGCGGCTGAGTCTGGAGGGCTGAACCAGGATGGGGGAGGGGCACGCAGCCAGGAGGGGTCAGAGCTGTGCCGCTGGGAGCTGGCCAGGGGCCTGTGGAGACCTTGGGGCCCAGGGCCTGTGGCAGGAATGACCTCGTCTTGGGGGAGTTTTATTCAGTCCCGGGATGAGTGGTCAGACCACACTCAGGCCACAGAAAACTGCCCGCTCAAGTGGACCTTCAGACTGTCCCGAGCAAGGACCCGGGAGGCCTGGTTACAGTAAACGCGGGGTCAAGGTGCAGCCCGGCCTTGGGACGGTGCTGAGAGCACGTGCTGTGCAAGTGCTCGGGCTCGGCACATGCACGCACCCCCCTCCACGCTGATGCTGCGCCTCAGAGAGAGTGGCGTCTGGGGGCTGTCGGAGACAAGGATGAGCCCCTGGGCGGCAGCTGGCCCTGCCAGGATGATAGCAGGCTGTCACCGCCAAGGCGGGAGCCTCGCCCAAGAATGGATCAGGCTTGGGAAGCAGAGCAGGAGGGATGACAGTTTCAGGTCGGGCTCAATCCGGCCCCGCCCTGCCAGCCCCAGGCCGCACCCACACAGCTCAGAGCCCAGAAGCCTGGCGCCCCAGTCCTTGTGGTCCCCTCCTTTAAGGGTTCGGAAATAAGAGAGCTAGGGAAGAGCCCCCCACACCTGGGCGTGGCGGTGGGGGATCCTCGGTTCCAAGGAAGACAGAGTGTGGTTCAACTTCTGCTGGTGGAGATAGAAGGCTGTACTGAGGAGGGCTGCCTTCGTGGGGCTCGGCTCCCTGCTCTGGGGACCAGGCGCCCTGACCTGAGTGGCAGCTGACCAACCTCGCCCGCTGGAGCGGACCCAGGCCTGTGGGCAGCCGCTGAACCCTTGTGGCCACAGGCCGAGCGTGGAGCCAAGCCAGAGCAGGGGACAGGCCTGCCAGACAGGCCCTGGGGGGCCCATGGGGCCTTCCAGACTCACCCCACTGCAGCTTTGGCTGGAGGGACCCAGTCAGGCTCCCAGAGGCAGCCCAGTGCCAGCCTGCACAGGGCACCGAAGAGCGCAGGGCACTCAGATCACAGCGCTGCCCACCAGGAACATCGGTGTTCAGGGGTTGTTGGCCAGGCCCGTGGGGGATGATGGGGAGAGTCTGGCGACCCTGAGCCAGGCCGGTGGCCTTTCCTGGCTGACTGCGTAGTCCTGGGGGATGGGAGGGAAGGGGCAAGAGCTGCGAAAGGAGCTCCAGGGCTGCTGGAGCTCTGGGCTGGCCCCTGAGTCTAGACTCAGCACCGACTGGGCGAGCCCGAGTCGGAGCTGTCTCTGTCTCCACCCAGGGTTCCCTGGCACCCTGCTCCCGGGGCCCAAGGCGGCCTGGGCAGAGCATCCGGTTCAGCAGAAGTGACCGGGCTGGTTTCCAGCCTCAGGGCCCCTCCTCGATTCCCAGGAAGTGACAGTGGGGGGGATGGCAGGGCGCAGGAGCTGGGTGGGCCTCTCTGAAGGGGGCATCTCCAACTCCTGCCTGGCTCATCCCTAAATGCCCCACAGTCCCACCGGCTTCCACTGCTGGGGTGTTCAGGGGCGCCCCAGTGGCTGGTCAGCCAGGCTCAAGGCCCAGGCAGCAACACGCCCGCGTGTGCACACGAAGTGGCTGGCCCGTGCAGCCCCAGGGGGTGGTGTGCAGACACCCGACAGCTCCCCCTGTCCGCGTGCCCTTCTAGGACCTCCTTCCCACTCCTCCTCAGCCCTGTGCCAGCCTGGCCAGGTACCACAGCCAGGCGGCCTCCAGGCTTGCAGCGCTGGCCCCAACTCCCCAGGGGGGAAGCTGTCCCACCCACTCTGGAGGGAGGAGACCAGGGCGTTACACAGCACGTGCCCAGGGGTGGACAAGGGATCCCCTGACCAGAGGGGAGCCCTGAAAGTCCAAGGCGGCCGTCCCAACCCCCTGCCCCACCCTCACCCCATGAGGGTACCGGGGGCAGGGCCCACGGCAGGCACCAGTGCCCCGCCCCAGGGTCCAGGGCTCGCTCCCTGCGACGGTCTGCAGGGGGTCGGGCAGGCAGGAGGCCAAGCCCGGAGCATGGGTGCCTGGGCAGCTGGAGGGTGGGCGTGCCTGGGGGTCAGTGGCGGGGGGAGCCAGGGCAGGGCACTGACAGCCCGCCCCACCGCGGCGGGCACATCCCTGGGCCTGTGGGACAGACAGTGCCCGTGGACAGCTGCTGAGTCATCACAGGGAAATGAAAGGAATGGGAAGAATTCTGCACTTGCTCTCTGGCCAGGCTCCCCACCCCCAGGAAACCCCCATCCCAGGCCAGCAGCCCCTCACTTCCCGCTGCTCAGGGCCACCTGGCTCCCGCCCCAGGCCTGACCCCAGGCAGCAGCCTTGGCGTCCTGCCTGCTGGGCCCGCCTGGGCTGGGTTGGGGGTGTGGTGGCTGGGATGTCCAGCAGGCCCACGAGGCCCCTGCGCCAGCACCCCCCACTCCTCTCGGGGGCCTGGCCTCTCACGGGCTGACTGGCTCCGGATAGGGGTCAGGGCAGGTGGCCCCTGGGGGTGGGCGCCATGACCCTGGAGGTTCCCTGCAGAGTCCGTCCTCCTGTCAGTGAAACCAGCCCTTCAGTCACTCCCCGGTGCTGCTGGTTGAGATTTGAGGGGGACTGCGGGCATCCCCGGCTTCCCGCATGGCTCAGTGGTAAAGTCTTCCTGCCAGTTCAGGAGACAGTCAATTCCTGGGCCCAGAAGATCCCCTGGAGAAGGAAATGGCACCCCCCTCCAGTACTCTTGCCTGGAGAACCCCATGGACAGAAGACCCTGGCGGGCTACAGCCCTTGGGATCGCAGAGAGTCAGGCGTGACAGCCTGCTGCCAGGCACGCAGGCAGGGACCCCGACCCTAGCCGGGCCAAGGCCTCCGCCTTTGCCCTTCCTGAACCTGTGCCAGCCTGGCTCCCTGCTGCCTCCCAGCTGGGGCCCCACGGGGACCCAAATGATGCCCATCCCAGCCCTCTGCCCGCCACCCTCATCTGGGCAGCTCCCAGTGGTGGGCCTGGCAGCAGGGAGCCGCTGACTCGTGGTTTCTGAGACGCAGCAGTACAGGGTTTCGACCAGGCCCAGGGCCCCTCCCAGGCAGGCAGGTCAGCTGCCTGGGGACCCAGGACTGAGGCTGCTGCATGGAGCAGGAGAACAAGCCGACCCGGGCCCCACCGCTGCCCTGACCCTGGGATCCATCCTGGCGCCCAGCCCAGCCCCGGGCCCTCTGAGGCCGTGTTTGGAGTCTGCTCCTGAGCGCTACTCGCTCGGAACCTCCCGTGGCTCCCTTGGCTGTCTCAGCAGTGGTGCCCCTGGGAGGGTGCAGGGAGGTGCCCCTACGTGTGGCAGGTGGTGGTGCCTGGAGCCCACACCTGGCGTCAGGCACCCCCTGCCAGCTGCCCTGCACCTCTGATGTTAACTCACAGCGGTCCCCACGCGGCCCTGAGCCCCGCGCCTAGTCAGGCTGGGCTGCGCTGACCCAACCTTGGGCGCAGCTGCAGGGACCGGCTCTGGGTGCGCAGGCGGGTGCTGTTGGTCCAGCTCCCGGGTCCTGTTTCTGCGCTACCCGCCCAAGGCCGAGGCCCATCCTGTGGGCAGCAGGGCAGGACGGGGGGCTGCTCCTGCTCAGGACCTGCCCACACGGGCCCTCCTCCTCCCGATCCTCGGGTACAGGTGCCCGCGGAGGCTGTGTGGTGTTGTCCAGCTCGCAGGCAGGAAAACCCAGGCTGAGTGTCACCAGGACAGGACGGGGGCGGCAAGGAAGCTCGGTGAGTTGGCAGGAGCGGCCGGCCCTCAGCCGTCCCTGCGGAAGAACTTTTGGGGTCCAGGGAAGAACTTTTGGGGTCGAGGAGGTGTGGGGTGGGGTGGAGAGATGGCTCCAGCTGGGGCGAGAGTGCTGGGAGTCGCTGCGTCTTGGAGTTGGGGAGGCCGGAGCAGTGTCCTCAGAAAGGTGCCCACGGCGCGGGCGGGACGGTGGGCTGGGCTGAGCAGCAGCCGTGGGGCTTCGGTGGAGGGTCTGCCTCCCGAAGGCCCACCTGCCAGGACACCGGGGACCCCTGAGGGGACCGGCTGCCTGCCCGGGCCCCGGGCCTCTTGGTGAGGTTGGGTATGTGGAGCCTGGCTCTGCCCTTGAGTGGTCGGGGGCCCTGAGGGTGCTGGCCAGGCTGTCCTTGGGCAGAGGTGGGGAGGCCACCCCTGGCCTCCCGCCCGCCATCTCTTCGGCTCCGACTTGGGAAGGCTGGACGGCAGTGTGCCGGCCCCCCTGGAGCCGGGCCTCGAGGCGGGGCTGCTGGCCGGGGCCCCGAGCTGCTGCCCATGACGCAGGCTGCGGCCTTTGTTCCACCTGCTTCCTGGCCGGCTTCCAGTCCACACACGCACACACACACGTGTCCAGGCACACACACCTGGTCAGACCAGTTCCACTGGGCCAGCTCTCAGTCTGCGTCGGCCAGGCCTGTCCAGACACTGCGCTCCTGCCCCAGACTCGGTTTCCCCGCCTGTGAGCTGGGTGGTCCTGCCGGCCCGAGGCCCTCGCTCGGCTGGGTGCACGGGGGGCCTCCAGGCGGGCCCCCTAACTTCTCCCGCCCCCAGGGCCCTTCCAGCCTGTGGACTCAGCCTCTCTGCCCTGTAACTCTCCGTTGCCAGTCACTCGCCCCGCCCTGCTCTGTACCTGACGCCTGGTGCTGGTGGGGACACCCCCTCCTCCCAGTCGCTGGAGCCACGGGTCATCCTGCCCCCAGCGCCCCCTCCTTCTTCTGACCTCCTGCCCCGAGGTTCCAGCTCCTTCCAGGGGCCAGGAGAGTGCTCTGCATGCCCCGGGGGGACGTGTGGGTCCCCTGTGTCCAGCCCCGATGGGCCCCCATGGGTGCTGACCTGGCACCTGGAGGGGCCTGGGTGGACCTTGTGCCCTGACTGGGGGTCCGTGTCCTTCATGATCTGCAGCCCAAGAGCCCTCCCCAGCCTGACAGCCCGGCAGTCGTGACCGCACCAGAGGCTTTGTTCTCTGGGCCACGGGGATGCTGGGCGGCAGAGGGCCTCAGCCCGGCGGCAGTGCCCAGGGCCTGCACCTACCTCTGCGACGTGGACCCAATCCAGCCTTCGTGCCACACCTCCCGCCTCCGGGCACCCCAGCAGGAAGCCAGCCCCTGCTGCCAAGGGACTCTGCTCTCAGGACCCTCTCCCAGGCCTGGGGTGGCTGGTGGGGAGGGTCTCCCACCCCTCGAAACCTGGTCTGGGGGCTGAGGGCAGGAAGGGCGCAGTGCGCAGCCTCTGATCTGTGAGGCTGAGAAGTCCAGGGCCCGGAGGCCTTCCGGGGACCGCAGGAGAGCACAGGGAGGGGCGCAGGTCGGGGTCGGCGGGGGCGGTGCAGGGTTTGGCCAGGCAGGAGCTGCAGGGTAGTGGGCAGTGAGCGAGGGTTGGGGACAGTCGGGGCACCGGACCAGAAGGCGACAGGGCTGGAGGCGCCGGGGCGGATGCGCAGAGCCGCGGGGGACCAGGGTCGCAGCACAGGGTGGGCTCTCGGGGAGCGGGGCAGGGTCGCGGGGGGCCGGGCGGGGCTGCTCTGGGACACAGTGAGCGCTTGTGTGGCGGCCTCCGCAGCGGCCGGCACCCTAAGCAGATGCAGCCCTGTTTCGGCTGCGCTGCATCCCGGGCCCACGGGCAGAAGAGCGGCCCCGCCGGGCTCCCGTGGCTCCATCGCGGCCGCTCCCCCAGGCCCACTGGCCCCTCTGGGAGGGGTGGGGTGGCCGTGGCTTCTGTCACTCAGCCCGTGTCCCCGGTCCTGACCATCCTGGCTGCAGGTGGCAATTGGACCCAGAGGCCGACCGACCCCAGCACGGGGCCCCACCCGGGCCTGACAGCCATCCTGGACCCCAAATCTGAGCCCTAGAGGGGCAGGCGTGGTGGGCATGCCCTGCGGGGCGACGGCCCAGTAGGCTCAGCTGCGGGGGGGGGTGGGGGGGTGGGCAGTGGGCTGTATCTCTGTCCTGTTGAGGGGAGGAGGTGGGGCACAGAGCTGAGTGCCCCTTCCAGGGCAGCTGAGAACAGTGAAGCCAGGCCTTCCTACCCAGGGGAGTTCCAGGAGGCTAGGAGGAGCCTGGCAGCCTGGGGCTTCCAAGGGAGCTGCCGCAGCGGCTGCACTGGGCACGGAGGCTGCAGAGAGGTCAAACCTCAGGCCTGTCTGGGTCTGCAGCTAAGGCCCCTCTTCCAGGCCCTAGTTCCACCCCCACCCCCATACAGGGGCAGGGGCTGCAGGACCCAAGAAGTCTCGATCTAAGGCCCCACCCTGGACACGCCACGGCTCTCTAGCACCCTTGGGAAGGCCCCTGGAGAGGGCATTTGCACGACGAATGGGCTCCTTGGAGGGCTGTAGGCGCCCAGGAAGCTGGTGCTCCTGTGCGCGCGTGTGTGTGTCTGTGTGCGCACGAGCATGTGTGCGTGTGTGCGCGCGCGTGTGCGTGTGTGTGTGCACGCGTGTGCGTGTGCGTGTGTGGGCACGCGCATGTATGTGTGTGACCTGCCTGCATTAGTCTGCAAGGGGATCCTCGCAGGCCTGCTGCTCACAGGAGCCACACGGCAGGCCCAGCCCGTCCGGCCTCACCGGTTAGGACGACGTCCCCCATGTGCCGTCCCCAGTGGTAGCTGTGTCCCCAGGGGTGGCCCCGTCCCTGGGGGTGGCTGTGTTCCCTGTGGCGGCCTGTCCCTGGGGGCAGGGGACTCTGAGCAGATGTCTCCAGCATCTGTGATGGCTGAAGGCGGCCAGGCCTGGCCAGGTTGGGTGAGAGGTGGGCCGAGGGGAGAGGATGGGCGGGGGGCCGGCAGGACCTGGGAGACCAAGGTGGGGAGGAGCTGGTGGGGGTGCCGAGGGGCAGGCAAAGGTCCTCCTGGGTTAGACTGGACATGGGGGTGCCTGGCCACTACAGACATGGTCAGATGGGGCTGGAGGACCCGCAGGGAGGGGAGGTCGGGAGGGGTGGGGGGCTTGCCCCAGGGTCCAGTCTCCTGTGCTGCAGGCATCTCAGTGACAATAAAAAAAAATCAAGAAGACAAGGTCTGATCTTGAATTAGAGGAGAGGAGCCCTCCAGCCCAGCCTTAAGGAGACAGTTTACATCTCTTATTGAAGCCTGAACACCTCCCCGCCCTGCCTCCCACATGGAGCGGGTCTCAGTTCGCCTGGGCCGGGAAGCGCCCTTCCCGGGTGTGGCTCTGCACACTCCCGGGGGTTCCCGGGCCTATTAGGAACACAGAGCACCAGCCAGAGACCCACGGGCCACCCTGCTGATCCCAGGGCACCTCTGCACTCCCGAGCCTGGGGCTGGGGGCCTCGGGAGGTGGAGGGGCGACAGGCCCAGGAAATGTCTTTTAAAACTTTAACTGTTAAATGCAACATCCATGCAGAGAGAGCACGGACCTGACATGGTCTTTTTTGTTGTTGTTGTTGATTCAATGTTCTAAATAAAAAAGCATTAAATTTGGGGGCTTGCATGGTGATCCAGTGGTTTAGAGTTTGCCTTCCAATGTAGGGACAAAGGATGGATCTCTGGTCAGGGAACTAAGTTCCTACATGCTGTGGGGGAGCTAAGTCCACAGGCCACAGCTAGAGAAGCCGGAGCTGCTCTGAAGACCCAGTGCAGCCAACATTTAAAAAGAAAAAGAAACACTAAATTTAAGAATCAGTGTCATGAAAGTTACCCTTTATATTGTGCAGAGTGAGTTTAAGGCAAACAGAAGGGCAGTAACAATGGCACCCCCCTCCAGTACTCTTGCCTGGAAAATCCCATGGCCGGAGGAGCCTGGTGGGCTGCAGTCCATGGGGTTGCTGAGGGTCGGACACGACTGAGTGACTTCACTTTCACTTGTCACTTTTCACTTTCATGCATTGGAGAAGGAAATGGCAACCCACTCCAGTGTTCTTGCCTGGAGAATCCCAGGGGCGGGGGAGCCTGGTGGGCTGCCGTCTATGGGGTCGCACAGAGTCGGACACGACTGAAGTGACTTAGCAGCAGCAGCGGCAACCTCAGTGTAGTCCATAACTCGTGGGGGCGTGTGTGTTTTGCTCCTACCTAAGTTCGCACCAACTGAACTTGTTTTTATTTTTCTTGCGGTCAAGTGTCCACAATAGAACTCTTGCTGTGTACCGCTGAGTGTGCCGCTTGGGGGCATCAAGCAGTCCCCTTGTTGGGAGACCATCTCCCCCCACCACCTCCAGAACCTTCTCACCTTCCTGAAGGAAAGCTGTCCCCCTTACTTGCTGACTCCCCACCCCCGCCCCCAGCCCTGGCGCTCACCGCTGTCCCTTCTGTCTGTGAAGCAGGCTCCTCCAGGGACCTCGTGGAAGTGGGGCCGCACAGGACCTACCCTGCTGACACGCTGACTTCACTCAGCATAACGTCCTTAAGGTCCATTCACACTGCAGCGTCTGACCCTGTGTCAGGGCCCCTTTCCTCTTGAAGGCGGGCTAATATCCTGCCATGTGAAGAGACCACATTTCCTTTCCCCACGCACCTGCTGATTGACACGTGGGTCCCACCCCTGTCTGCTGTGAGTGCGGGTGTGTGCAGGCACCTGTGGGAGACTCTGCTCTCGGCTGTTATAGGCGTTACAGACCCAAGAGTGGAACCCCGGGTCCTGTGGGTCATCGGGCCCATCCCGGGAACTGCATCATTCCATGAGCAGACCTAGGAGTGGAACCCCGGGTCCTGTGGGTCATCGGGCCCATCCCGGGGAACCGCATCGTTCCATGGGCTTCCCAGGTGGCGCTGTGGTAAGGAACCTGCCTGCCAGTGCAGGAGACGCAAGAGGCCCGGGTTCCGTCCCTGGGTTGGGAAGATCCCCTGGAGGAGGAAATGGCAACCCAATGCAGTATTCTTGCTTGGAGGATCCCATGGACAGAGGAGCCTGGGGGGCTGCGGTCCATGGGGTCGCAAAGAGTCGGACACGACTGCCACCTCCTGCCAATGCTTGGCATCTGCCTGGCTCTGTTTTGGTGATGGCCATCCTGGTGGGTGCAAGGTGGGATCTCAGGGTGGGGTGTGTGTGCGTGTGTGAGTGTGTGTGTGTGTGTGTGTGTGAGTGTGAGTGTGTGACTGTGTGTGTGAGTGTGTGAGTGCGGGTGTGTGAGTATGAGTGTGTGTGTGTGAGTGTGTGAGTGCGTGTGAGTATGAGTGTGTGACTGTGTGAAAGTGTGAGTGTGTGTGTGAATGTGTGAGTGCGTGAGTGCATGTGAGTGTGTGTGTGTGAGTGCCTGTGAGTGCATGAGTGTGTGTGTATGAATGTATGTGAGTGCGAGTGTGAGTGCATGTGTGTGAATGTGTGTGAGCACGTGTGAGTGCATGTGTGTGAATGTATGAGAGTGTGTGAGTGCGTGTGTGTGTATGAGTGTGTGTGAGCGTGAGTTTGTGTGTGTGAGCACGTGTGTGTGTGATGCATGTGTGAATGTGTATGAGAGTGTGTGAGCGTGAGTGCATGTGTGTGTGAGCGCGTGTGAGTGTGCGTGTGTGTGTGAGCGCATGTGAGTGCACGTGTGTGTGAGTGTGTGAATGTGTGTGTGTGTGTGAGTGTGAGTGCGTGTGTGTGTGTGTGTGTGTGAATGTGTGTGAGCACGTGAGTGAGTTTGTGTGTGTGTGAGTGTGAGCGCATGTGTGTGTGAGTGTGTGAATGCGTGTGTGAATGTGTATGAGAGTGTGTGTGAGTGCGTGTGTGTGTGAGCACATGTGAGCACACACGTGTGTGTGTGTGAATGTGAGTGTGAGTGTGAGTGCGTGTGAGTGTGAGTGCATGTGTGTGTGTGTGAATGTGTGAGCACGTGTGAGTGTGAGTGTGTGAGCACGTGTGTGTGTGTGAATGTGTATGAGAGTGTGTGAGTGTGAGTGCGTGTGTGTGTGAGCGCGTGTGAGTGTGTGCGTGTGTGTGAGTGCACGTGAGCGCACGTGTGTGTGAGTGTGTAGGTGTTTTGGCTGCACTGTGCAGCCTGCAGGGTCTCTCAGTTCCCGGACCAGAGACTGAACGGTTGCCCCGGGCGATGGAAGAGCAGAGTCCAGCGGCTGGACCCGGGAGCCCCAGGCTCTTCAGCACCGACGCCGTCTGGCCGTTCTCACTGTCCTGCTCACCCAGGTAGGATCCCCAACCCCCACCGACCACCCCATCTCCCCCCCAGACTCAGGGAGCAGGACGTGTCTGGAGAAACCCTCCCTGCTGCCTGCCGCTGCCGGCCCATGTCCCGCCCCCCAAATCCTGACCCCTCCTCATCCTCCGGCCCCTCCCAGGCCCTCCTTCCGCCACCGCTGCCCTACAGGGTTCACAGAGACATGTATGGCTCCCCTCATCGGAGCAGCTTCTCGGGACCTGCCCCCCGAGTGCCAGATGGGCACTGCCCTCTCGCCCGGACGCCCTGGCCTCTGCTCCGTCACACCTACAGCTGGCTCCTTCAGCGTCCTGCGGTCATTGCAAGTGACCCCAAACCCTATGGCTGTCTCCCGGCTCCTGAGGGCCTGGAATCCAGGTGCGGCCGCGCCCCCCAAGTCAAGGCGCGGAGCAGGGCCGTGGTCTCGCGGGACATCTCGGCCGGGGTGGCGTTGGTGTGGCTGGTCCGGGTCCTGGCTGGGGGGCCTCCCTCAGCTTCACACATGTGGGTCCCTCCACGGGTGGCCGCCGGCTCCTGCTGCCCGCTGGACGGGAGGTGGGCTGCACAAGGTGGGCCGGGGTCCAGAGCCTGCCCAGCGCTCATCACCCCCGAGTCCTTGCCACTGTCCCATCTCACTTGGATGACCCTCCCTGGCCCCCACCCCGCGCCAGCCAGCAGGGCAGCTGAGGGGCCCACGCTGACCCAGGTCCCGCCCCCGCCGCTCTGCCCGCAGCCTGCCAGGGACCTCTTGCCACCGGCAGCTCCCAGCCCATGGCCGAGAATCTCAGTGTTGGGGGGAGGGGGGACAGCCCGGCCCTGCAGGCTTCCAGCGAGGGGCCCCGGGGGAGGACACAGGGTCTGTGTGGTGCTGGGGTGTGGGGACCTGAGGTGCCTCGCGGCCATTAGAGCGGGGGCCCTGGGGTCCTCGTTAGGGCAGGAGACCTGAGAACCACGTTGGCCGTTCCTCCAGTCCCCGTGTGTGTGACTGGCATGGACACCTGTCCTGCTGGGGCCAGTGAAGAGTGCGCTCTTGTGGTGGGGACCCCAGGTGGGAGCTTCATGCCCGCCAAGGGCAAGCAGTGCCCACCGCGCTCTGGGGAGGAGAGCTGGCTGAGGCCAGGCCTCTCAGCCCTGCGGGGCCCTGGTCAGTTGCCAGGCCGGCCCTGCAGCGTCTGCTGCCCCCGACTTCCTTCTGGGACTGGATGGCACGGGCTGGGCTGGCGTCCTGAGCGGAGCCGCTGGGCAGGTGCCCAGAGGCGGGAAGGCCGGTGGGCTTGGGGAAGCGTGTGTGGCCACGGTTTGAAAGTGCTGGTGTCTGTCTCCATGGAGAAAAGGGGCTGCACACACCTGTCCCACAGGGCGGGCCGAGAGCATGTCCTCATCCAGCTCCGGGGCCGCGCCATCTCCTGCCTTTATGCAGCAAGGTCCGGGGCTTGGGAACCCTGAGAACATCGCACTGTCCCAGCGGTGGGAGGGTCACAGCACGGCCCCCACCCACAGTGGGGTCTGGGCGGTGCTGTGCCAGGCTCAGGGCTGGGGCCGGGGGCCTGGGGAGGAGCAGAAGTGGTTACTCCCAGTGCCCCCCTGGTCCGGGCATCTGTGCTCATCACTGCAGACCTGGGCTCCACGGGGTGAAGATCCCGGTGCCCAGGGAAGCCCCGTCTCTCCAGGGCACACACGGAGGACCACAGCTGAGCTGTTAAGAGCTGGTGGGTGAGCCAGCGGCCAACCTGGAGGAGCGGCGGGCCTCAGCCGGCAGGAGGTGGGGCTGCTTTCCCCCCGCCCCGCCGCCGCAGTGTGGCCACCGCAGGGACGAAGCCTCGGTCAGGGAGGAGTCACCAGCCCACGCATCCCAGAGCAGGATCCTCTTCCTTCCGACCTGCCCTGGGGTCCTCCCCACAGGGCAGGGCAGGGCTGTAGGCAGGGGGGCCCTGGGGGGGGTCCACGGCTTCTCCAGCCTCTGGGCCCCCATCCACTCACTAGACCCTGGGGGCTTCGGGGCAAGTATCTGAGAGTGACTCTAAGAGAGGATGCTTATGACCGTGGAGACTGCTCAAGGGCCCCCTGCACAGACTCGAGCCCAGTGGCCACCCGCATCAGTCCTTGGAGGTCCGCATGCCCTTGGTCTATGGTCACTGGAGGCCCCGGGTGGGGTCCCAGGGTGATTTCTCCCCCGCACACGTTTCTTCTTTCAGGAGGGAGACCTAGGCTCAGACACGGGGCAGCGGGAGCTGGTGGGGGCCGGACGGCAGACCCTCGCCTCCCCTACTCGCTGGATCAGCGAGCTGTTCTTCCCGAGTGCCTGCTTCAGGACCACGGTCAGGGCGCGCGGGACATGGCTGCCAGGGGGGTTTACTCATTTGCTCGCCGTTGAACAGAAGCACAGTGGCTGGACGGATGGAGAGAGGGAAACGTGGGTATAACGGACGTGTGGACAGACGGACACACAGATTCCCTGACTCGGGCTGACAGCCGAGCCATCTCTGGAGCCATCACCTCAAGCCAGGCGCCTGGTGCCCACTCTTCCCCACGTGGCATAGGCTGGCAAGGCATCACTCCCGGCGGGGTGTCTCAGCCTGCCCGTGGAGGACACGGCCATGGAAGCACGCAGAGGCCGGGACCCACAGCACTGGGATCAGTCCGAACGGAAGCCTCCACCTGGAACCTGGCCCTCTGACCCAAACCATGGGGCCAGGACCCATACCACGTGGCAGAAGGACCCCGTGAGCCTCAGCCAGCTCCCCACCCTCTGCACAGAGTCCCCCTGGCCCCCACCCCACAGGGGAGAAGCCAAGTCCTCCCAGACGTGCCCCTCCCGGTGCCCTGCTCTTGCCATCCCAGCCTGCGACCAGTGAGGGGCAGGAGTCCTCCAGGAGGGACCCTTGGTCCCTGGACACCCTGCTGTCTTCAGCCCCGACTTGTGGGGAGCGCTGGGCTGAGGGCCAGTGGGGGGATGGGGCTGTCAGGCGACATTTGCCTGGCTGCAACCCCCACAAGCTTCAGGGCAGCCCCTCTGAGCCCCTGCAGGGGTGACAGACTCGGGCACAGGGCCAGGGACATCCCGGGAATTGGCCGCCTGCAAGCCCAGGTCACTCCCCAGGCCTCAGCCCCTCCCCTCCAGTCCAGGCCTGGCATGACCCAGCTCATCACCTCCTTCTTTCAATGGCTGAACAAAGAAAGAATAAGAGAAACTCTAGATGGCTTCGGTGGGGGTCCAAACACTGTCCTACCAGCCGCCCGAGGATGGGGCTGTATTAGGACGTGGGTGGGCAAGAGTTGACCACCGGGCCTGGACAGAGACCAGCTTCGGGACATCCTCTAGTCTGGGGCACTCCCCGTTTGGATGGCATCGCCTCTTGCCCACCCCAGGGACGCAGATGGGTAGGCAGAGGTGGGCAGCAGATGGCACGAGGGCTATCAGGCGCCTGCCCGAAGGCCAGACCCCAGGGCTCCCGGAGCCGCCGTGCACGCGACGTCCCTCCTCCCTGATGTCCCTGGACACCCACCCGCCCAACAGGACGGAGGTCACAGCCGGAGCAGGCGGACTGGCCCTGGGCCGGGGCGGGCCGCTTCCGTGTGGGCTGGGGGCGGGGAGCAGTCGCCACTGCTGCCCAGCACCAGGCACCCGGTGGCACGTCCCAGCCGTGCTGGGCAGGGCAGCTCGCACAGGCCGGCTCAGGCCAGCGCCCCGGGGGAGCCAGCTGCGCCCCCGCCCCCAGCAGCTGTGAGTTGGAAGTGGGGAGGGGCGGGTGCGGGGTGCTGGTGACAGGGCCCTTCCTGTGCCGGTACACGTGTATGTGCGAGAAATGCGGGGGTGTGCTGGCACGAGGGTGAGTCACACGTGTGCACACCTGCCCACGCCGTGGCAGATCCACGGGCTGAACCGTGTGGGAACCACGGCCTAGGGAGCAGCAGCTTGGTGACTGTTGACCCCAAGACCCTACAGGGCTCTCGGGCAGGAGGGGACCTTAGGCCGCCTTGCTGCCCCCTCTGCCCCCGCCCTTCTTCCCCACACATGGCTGGCAATGTCCTTCTCTGTGCCCCTGGGTCTTAGGTCTGAGGCTGCCCTCACGGACACCCCTGCTGGTCGTGACCTAACAGAGCCCCCACCCCACATGTGTCTCCTGATGTCAGGGGTCTCCGGTGGGGCCTGGCTGGGCTCTGCAGGAAAGCAGTAGCCGGGTGTCCGTCTCCACGTGACCTGGACGCACCTTGCCAGAGGGGCAGCCCCCAGGAGACCGACCTGACTGCGGGGCTGAGGTAACAGTGGCTTTGCCTTAAAACTGGAAGCCTGGGCCTCCGGCTCAGAGGGACACACAGACAAGGAGACGGACAGACGGGCAGCTGGCGACAGGCAGAAGCTGCTGAGAATTGACGGAAGCTGGGCGGGTGGCCGGCGGGTGGCCCGACAGGTCCTGGAAATCCTCGCTTCCTGTTTTCCCAACAAAGGGCCTCTGTCTCCGGGGAGGCCGCTGGCCAGCATCAGCGGACGTGCCTTTTCCGTAAACAGGGTTGTTTTCTTTCTCCTCTTGGCACAGTAACAGCGGGTTCCAAGCCCCTCAACCCCGGCCCCGGGCACGACCAGCCACAGGGTCCTGTTGGGGAGACTGTCCCGGCCAGGGCCATCCCACCACTCTGTGAGCAGGGGTCGTGGCTTGACTGCCTCTGATGTGTCCCCGTGGACAAGCAGGGGCCGGGCATTCAGTGGTGCCCGTCTCCTGGGACGGGTGGGAGGGCAGGCCACCCTGGGGTCCAGAGCCAGAGTCAGGGGCAGGGGCTGGAGTGGGCAGGGCCCTGGGTGCAGGGGGGCAGGACGAAGCTCTCACAGGCTGGTCTCCTCAGAGGGAGCAGCCTCGGCCTCGAGCTGACTTGGGGTGCCTCCTGAGGCATTTAACCGGGTCGACACCATGGTGCCTGCACCCCCAGACGCAGGTCAGAGGGCCTCTGAGATGCCCCAGCACCTGAGTGCGGCCAAAGGGGCCGACTGGGTGTGCCCACCTCCCCCAGAAGGGAGGCCAGGCCAGACCCCCCAGGAGAGGACCAGGACACAGCTCCAGGCTCCTTGGCTTGGTGGCCTGAGGAGAGGTGGGCATGCAAACAGTGCCCTGGCCTCAGCTGGGCGGCCCGAGCGGCCCTGGAGCCAGCCAGGAGTGGGCTCAGCGCCCGGCTGGCGGCTGAGGGGCCAGTGTGCAGGCGTGTGTGGGCAATTGTGCGCCAGGAGGCAGGCGCCTGAAGGGCCTTGTGTGAGGGGCTGGGGGTTATTTATAGCAGCTCCACTGCGAGAGGAGCTATTAATAGTGAGGGTGGAGGGTGAATGGACAATATGCCTCGGTGGGGTGGGGGCGGGTGCCACTCTCTGCCCGAGACACCCGGGGCTGGTACCCCAGCCCCCACCCCGCCTGCCGGACAAGGGCCACTGTTCTCCCGGCCACAGCTGAGCCCCGGGCAGCTCACCTGCGGCAGCGGTGGGGGTCCCAGGCTGGTGTTCCCGCCCCTCTCCCACCCTTCACCCTAAGGAGACCCGTGCAGATGGCGGGGGGCTGTGAGATGGGAGGGACCCCAGATGGAGGTGGGGTGCTCAGATCGGCCTTCGCACCTGGGGTCAGGGGGCAGCAAGGAGAGGGCGGAGGTGGGCTGGGGGGCGGGGGGCGTGCTGTGCGCTCGGGCATCACCTCACTTCTAGTCCGAGGCCGGGAGAGGGTGTGACAGGGCCCCAGCCGACCCTGAAGGGTGACTCTGCCTGCAGGAGGCAGAGTACATGGACGGGGGGCGGTCACCCCCGGCTCCCTGGGACCGAGGGTCACGCTCCGGGGCTGCTGTCTGAAACCACACAGGGAGCCTCAGCTCCGGGAACGAGTCGGACCTGAGCCCACGGAGGGCGCAGGGTGAAGGGGGGCCTCCGCTCTCCAGCCCCCCGGGATGGGGGCTCCTTGATCCCGGTCACAAGTCCCACGAGGGCCCGTCGGAGCCGCGGAGCCTCTGCTCCCCGCGCGAAAGAAGAGCTGTGCGGGCCCCGGCGCTGAGGACACGCAAGACCCGGGGCGCAGACCTCAGCGCCCGGCGGACCGGGGCTCTGCCGCCCCCCGACCTGGCGTCTCCCGCCCCCGCCCTCCCCGCGCGGACCGTTTCCTGCGGGAACCCCCGTGACGTCAAGAGCAGCGCGAGCGCCCCGCCCGCGGCCACCTGGCGCCGAGCGCGTTCCGAGAAGGTCGCGGCCCAGCGCGCACGCGCCGCCCCGAAACCCGGCGTCATCGGCGCAGCCCGGCGCTCCGGGAAGGCGGGGGCCGCGGGGAGGAGAGGGGAGGGGAGGAGGGGGAAGAGCAGGGGGTAGGAGAGGGGAGGAGGGGGAGGAGGAGGAGGGGAGGGAAGGGGGGAGGGGGCGGGCCGGACGCGCGCCTTCCCGGCCGCCCCGCCCCGGACTGGAGGCCCCGCGGCCCCGCCCCGCGGCCCCTCCGGCTGGGGAGCCTGGCGGACGCTTCCGGCGCCGCCCCCTTCCCGGCACCGCCGCCCCCTTCCCGGCGGACCGAGCCCTTCCCCGCCCCGCCGGCCCTCTTGCTCCGCGAGGGGGAACTCTGGGGGCCGCGGTCAACCGTCCCGGCGGCGGGGCTGGGCGAGGGTGGGGGGCGCGGCGGGGAGCTGGCACCTTCTAGGGGCTCCCACGCGTCCCCGTCGCGGGCCCAGACACTGCGGCCCACTGGCCGGCCCTCGGAGGGCGGGGCCGGCGGACTGCGTCCAGGGAGCCTGCGGCCTGGGGGGCGCTGCTGTGGACCCGGCTGGGAGCCCTCTGGGCCTTCAGGGGAGAATGGGGCAAGGGGTCAGATAACTTTTCCCGCCGTCCCCCGTTCATTTTCGGGGACAGGCCTGGACGCAGGGCCTCCCTCCGCGGAGCCCTGCCTTGGAGCAGACCCCCGACGCCCCTTGGCTGCAGGGATGTGGGTGCAGAAAGACCCTGCTGCTGACGCCGTTCGGTGGCTCAGCTGCCAGGATGGCCAGGCTGGACGGAGCGTGGCCGGTGCGAGTGGCCCGGGCCAGCCCCGATGATGTCACTTGGAAACGTCTCTCTGGAAGGGCTTTTCTGCGTACAGCTGGGAGGAGGGGTCTCTGAAGAGGGGGGCGTCCAGTCAGGCGGGGCTGACCCTCTGGCGGTGCGGCGCCAGCCGGCCTGACGTCCGGGATGATCCCAGCCACAGGGAAGGCTTTGAGGACCCTGGGCTAGGAGGGGGCTTGTGGCCCGAAAGCCAGGCTGACCCACAGAGGCCCAAGGCTGGTCCCGCCCAACCCCAGAACCCAGCAACTGCCCCCAGGGCGGCCCCCAGGCCGAGGCCTTCTATGCCATCTCTGCCCGCCCCCGCGCTGCCCCGGTGCCCCCTCCCCAGGCCCGTCAGGCCGGCGGTGGACATGCTGAGGGTGACGGCACTACCGCGTCCTGACTCGGGTCATCCCACTTCACAGCCATCCTGTCCCACGTGGCGGCCCAGAGCCCCAGCCCCTCCCAGGCCTGCCTGTCTGCACAGCCAGGCACCCACGGGCGGGGCTGAAAAGCAGAGGTCAGGAGAGCGCGGCAGGACCCCCGGGGCCCGGTCTGGGGAGGCAGATTTGTGAGCCCATTGGTGGCTGAGGAGGCCCCGAGGCAGCCCCGAGGCAGCGCCCCCAGCGGGGGACAGTGAGGGAGGGTCACCCACAGAGGGCAGCCCTGGGCCAGAGCACCTCTCAGGGCCCGCAGGGTGGGGGAGGGGCGCCCCCTTCCACCGTGAGCCCCCACAGGGGAGAACGGGCGTGCAAGATCCGAGCTGGTGCCAGGGTTCGGGGCCTGGCGCTCCGGGTTGGGAAGGAACGAACGGCCTGCACCAGGCTGCTTGGACTTGGCCCTGCGCCCCTAGAGCCCTGACTTCGGCCAGAGGTCACCTGGCCACCGCCATGCTCCTTCCCCAGGCAGAGTCCAGAGAGGTTCGGGGCCCAGCGCCCTCGCCGCAGCTTGGACACCTCTCAAGAGCCATCTGACTCACCCTCCCTGGGGGTCAGCTGAGGACCCGCGGCTCCTCTGGGAACCAACTCGGAGGGGCGGGGCCGGGCCGGAGGGGCGGTGCTAGAAGGCCCGCCCCCCGCCGCCGCGGGGCGCCGTCTGTTCTCAGCGATCGCTGGTGCCCTGGAGGGGCTGCGTAGCTGCGCGGGCCCGACCATCTAGAGTGCAGGGCGGGGGTGTCGTGGGCTGGCGCTCTGGAAAAAGACGGTGGCGGAGGAGGGGCCAACTCCCAGGAGGGCAGAGCCCCCAGCCAGGCACCTGTCGAGGGAGTGGGCCCTCGGTGACCCGCAAGGCCCCCACCCCGGCCACGCCTCCACCGGGCACCCCTTGAAGATGTGAGCCCTGCCGTCGGGACCTGCCCACCTCCCTCCTGGGCCCAAGTGGTGACGTCACCTGGAGGGGACATGCTGGCCTCCAGCAGAGCCTCAGGGCCCAGCAGCAGGTCCCAGACAGGCGAGGGGAGCCCCCGGACAGCAGTGCCTTTCCCCAGGCCCAGAGTGCACCCCCAGTAGGCACGCAGTCATAGCGCTGGGGGCCAGGAAGAGGCTGGCAGAGCTGATATGTGGCCGGGGCTGAAAGGCTGGGGCCAACGTGGGCATGGAGCTGCGGCAGGTCTGCCGGGGCTCCCACCACCCTGCTGCCGGTGGAGAGGCCGTCCCAGGACCAGTGGTGAGGGAGTGAGGGCGCCTGGCTGTGGGGCAAGTGTGTGCAGCTCTCAGGAGCGCCAGGGCTGGAGCCAGGCCAAGGCCTGAAGCACCTGAGGTTGTAGTTAACAGAACCCAGTGTTCCCGGGACTGGCCTGGCAGGAGAAACCAAGGATGCGTGCCCAGGGCCCTGTGAAAGGCCATGACCCCTCGCCTGGTTCCCAGACCTGAGGCTTCAGACCCAGGGCCCACCTAACAGCAGGCGGGTCCCCGGGGACCTCCCCGGGACCCCCAGCTGAGTGTGGCAGGGAGGAGAGACACCATGCATCTGAGGACCACCGGCCACAGTCACAGCGGGTCCTGGAGGCCCAGAGCATCCTCGTGGCTCCTCTGTTGAGTGGGGGGCTCACGGGAGCCCAGAAACAAGCGGGCTTTCAGCCACGGTCTGCACGTGGACCCCGTGGGCATATCCCAGGCCCAGAATAGACAGGAGCAGACAGACTTAGTGGCCAGGAACATCACTGCCTTGGCCACCGTTACGGACAAGCCCAGGGGAAGCCTCTGCAAGTGCCCCCACCCAAGATTGCAAGTCAAACGCAACACCCAGGGGTGATTGGTGGAGCATTTGAAGCCCAGAATATTCAGGGTGGTGGTCCCACCAGGTCTCTACTTAATGCTGCCAATCTGACTATGGAAAAGGCAGGGATGGATCCCAGGGTGTGGACAGCTGCAAAAGGCCCGCCTTGGCCAGACGTCGTGTTTTCACTCAATTCGCTCAAGTCCGCGTCTACAGCCACAGGTGTGCAGTGGCCAGGGGTGGGGCACGCTCTCCTGCAGCCCCATCGGAAGGGTGGTCAGAAGCAGTGTAGGTCACCGGGAGCGAACACGCGGCCCCTCAGGGTACCAGGTCTCTCCAGCCCACAGTCACCTGGACCAGCCACCCCCCCACATCAGCAGCCCTGTGCTGACCAGGCCAGGTGACCAGAGAGTGCGGAGCGCACCATGGCCTTTGCAGGACGCATGCACTCTAGGCAGAGACAGGCCCTATGCAGGTGCAGGGTCAGGCCCCCCGAAGCAAGGAGCGCGCCACCACAAAGGAAGGGGGATGCACAGGCCTGGGCCTGCGGGCGCTGAGCTGCACGTCCGGCTTAGGCTCTGCTTCAGGACCCAGGGGCTTCCGCTGTGGCTCCGCTGGGAAAAAATCCGCCCACAATGCAGGAGACCTGGGTTGGGAAGATCCCCTGGAGAAGGGAAAGGCTACCCACTCCTGTATTCTGGCCTGGAGAATTCCATGCACAGAGGAGCCTGGTGGGCTACAGTCCATGGGGTCATCAAGAGTCGGACACGACTGAGCGAAGTTCACTCCCTCGCTCAGGACCCAGGGCCAGTCAGCCCCCAGATGGACAGGGCACGGAGCAGGAGGGTGTGGTGTCCCTGCCCTGAGTTCAGGGGGCCCTGAGCGGGGGGAAGGGGAGGTCCTCCGGGGGACCTTGAGGGCAGGAAGGGGCCGTCTGCAGGCTGTGGCTCCGCTGGGGAGAGGGGTACCCAGCCATGGCTCCCCCGGAGCCGACATGTGGGGTGTCCTGGACCCCTGGGGGTGTCGAGCAGCATCGCCGGTCTCTACCCACTCGAGCCAGGAGCTCCCTCACCTCTGTGAGAAGTGTCTCCAAACAGTCCACGTGCTGCCCCCGTGCAGACCCATCAGATAGAAGGACACACTTTGCAGCAAAGCCAGGGCGGGTGGCCGGGACCGTGGCTGCATGCTTCCAGAAGCATCTGCCCATGTGGCGCGTGCTGGCCTGCTGAAGGCCGCCTGGGAGGGAGGCAGCCCAGGACTGCGTGTGGTGCGGGGACCCCAGGGACTTGCCCGGGCTACGGCCCAGAGGTTGGTGGGCGCAGCCCCAGGGGTCTGAGATCCGGCCCACAGAGCCTGATCATGGCTCCCCCGAGGCTCCCGGCCTCCTGCAGGGCCCAGCGGGCAAGCGAACATGCCCCCGGGTCCTTGAGCCTGACTGGACGGAGGGCAGGTTGTCCGGCTCAGAGGCAGGGAGGGGGCGCTGCCCGCTGTGGCCCTGAGGAGGAGGAGGCGGGGTCTCTGATGGGGTCTGGGGGCGCTGTGGCTCCCTGCCCTGTCAGCCTGTCCTGGGGCAGTACCAGGCCATAGGAGGCACAGTCCTTCACTGGATGGGTCACCCCGATGGCCGCGCCCGGGGCTCTCGGGACCCCCGAGGCCTCAGCGTGAGGACAGCCTGTCCCCAGACTCCGCCCAGGGCGGCCCCCACCCGGCGGCCCAGGCAGACTGCTCTGGAGGTGGTCCCGCAGCGCCCCCTGCTGGCCACGCCCGCCCCTCGGCCCCAGGCGCAGGGGCTGATCCACCGGCCCGGCCCGACTGTCCCCCGGCCTCACGGGAGCAGCGGCCACAGGGTTCCGGCAGGAGCCACCGCCAGGCCGCCCCGGTGACCGGCGGAGCCAGGCCCTCTGGGAGGCCAGCACCGTTCGGCCCCCCAGTGCCGACGTCCTCACAGCTTGCGTGCGGGCAGCGCGGGCACCCTGAGCTCCCGGCCTGTTCCGAGGAGGCCCTGCTCGGGGAGCGTCCACCTTCCCTCCCTGGTCGCCTGTTGACCCCGAACCACTGGCCAGGCGGGAGACCCCCACTTGCCTGGCCCAGCACGCTCAGCTGGGACGTCCTCCCATTTACAGATGGAAAAACTGAGACAGGGTGTCCACCATTGACTCCAGACCTCAGCCTGTGGGGTCGGGTGGGGGCAAGAAGCCCTGCTGGGTGCAGAGACCCGCCCTGGGGCGTGTGGGGCTTCGGGAAGGGGCTGAGGCCGCCCTCAGGGGGCCCGGGCCCTGGGGTGACCCAGCTCCAGTGAGGGGCTGACAGGGCAAGGAGCCACAGGGCCCCCGGACCCCCAACCTGAGCAGAGACCCAAGCAGATGGGGGAGCAGACCCCCATGTTCCCAGCACGAGAGACAGCAATGTGGAGGCCCTGGGCTGGGACCACGCCAGGCACAATGGAGGAGCCAGGTCTGCCTGGCGTGCTCTGCCCTAGTGGGGCAGGCGCAGTGAAGGGCTGGGGGCCTGACTGGGTGTCCCAGAGCAGACAGGTGAGGACTGATGGGTCCCCTGGGCTGTGGCCACAGCTGCTGCCAGCAGGGAGGCGCCCAGTTGGCCTCGTCCCTCCCCAGGCTACCCGGGCCCATTAGCATCCAGGAGGTGGTCTGGGGGGGTGTGTGTGGCACCGCAGGAAGGCAGGGAGGGGATGGGGAGAGGACCCCCAGGCCCCACGGGCCAGCACAGTGGTCACAGGCGAGCCAGCTGTGGGGCTCAGGCTGGGGTGCAGCTTTTGAGTCCAAAGCTGTGGGGGCCCCCAGCCAGGGTCCACCTCCTACTGCTGGGTGACCAGTCCCCTCAGGATACCAGCTGGTGCCCCCTGCGGGAGGGGGCAATGCAGTCGCCCAGCTGACCCCGCTGTGGGGGGGTGGTCGGGCCGCTAGGGTTGTGCGCGCCATCCCTCACAGTGAGGACAGGAACCATTGGGCTCCAGCTGGACGCGGGGCGGCTCCCTGCTCGGCTCATGCAGCTCCAGGGGGAGGCTTTGGCACCCAGGCCTGGGCCCTGTGCTGTGCAGGGACTGTCCACCCTGTAGACCTGCCGGCCCACAGCTGGCAAGGAGGCTTCTCTTCCCTCGGGAAGCCTTTGGATTGCCTCCTCCTCACAGCGCCCTAGGCTGGGGCCTTGCCCTCCCTCTCCTCCCCTGCCCACCGCCCCCCACCACCGCAGCGCTCCAGGCCAGGGCCTACCCCCACCAACCCGCCAGCACCTCTCTCAGTGCCCAGGCCCCACGCCCAGCTCTCAGGTTTGGCCCGTCCCCCCATGGGGCCCTCCTGGAACCTCACAATGCAGGCTGTGTCCCCCCATCTCTGCCCCGCCGTGTGCTGCCCACCTGCACGGCCGTCACCCCACTTTTGTGCTCAGTCCCTCGGCCTGCGTCACGTATCCATCTCCAAGAGGACCATGTGGCCCCCGGTTTTGCCCCCACCGTGGGTCTGGTGCTGGCCTCGCCCAGCCCACTGGACTCCTGCTCACCCCAAGGACTCGGGGAACCTGCCCTGGGCCTGGGACTGGAGGCTCCGCCTGACAGGAGCTGGGGGAGCCGGTGGAGCCAGCTGCAGGGCCCCACGGGTGGCCTTGGTGCTGTGTCCCTCTCCAGCAGGGCGCCCTGGGGTAGAGTCCTGATGCAGGCTACTCCAGCACCCAGGCGAGTGCCCAGCTGGGGCTGAGTGCCCATGGGCAGCCAGGGCCACAGGGACCGTCCTTGGGGCCAGGACTGAGGGAGAGGGTGACAGGTGGGAGTGAGGCCGGGGGCGGGGGCACCGGGGGCCTGGGGGAAGGAGACCCCGTGGGCGGCCGTGGTCTCAGCGCTGCGTGGGCCGGGGGCCTGGGGGAGGGAGACCCCGCGGGCGGCCGTGGTCTCAGCGCTGCGTGGGCCGGGGGCCTGGGGGAGGGAGACCCCGTGGGCGGCCGTGGTCTCACCGCTGTGCAGACTGCGGAGCACAGGCTGGGCCTGGGGGAGGGAGACCCCGCGGGCAGCTGTGGTCTCACCGCTGCGTGGGCTGCGGAGCACCAGCCAGGCCTGGGGGTGCAGGGTGCCTCCTTCCTACATGAGGACCCGGCCCTGGGAGTTCCCCTCTGACTTCTTCCCACAGGGTCCCTAACTACACTCACACTACACTACACTACACCCCGAACCCCCTGATCAACATTCCGCTGGTGCTCGCAAGCCTTTGGGGTGAGCAACAGGAACCACTGGGGGGCCTGCAGGCCTGGGGCTCCAGGACTGGGCAAACTCCATCCGAGAGCGTCCACATGTTTTTAACAAGACAAACCCACACCTGTTCTCTGCCTAATTACCTTCAGTGGCCAATTTTATTATAAAGAACAGTATCAAAATATACAAATCTGTTTAAGAACAACCAAGAAACACAGGTTTTGAAAGGCCCAGTGAGCACCGGCTGTTCCAGGAAGGAGTGCCCTGGAGCCAGCGGCCGGCACCGGACCGTCGGGACAGCAGTCTGAATAAGTTAGGGGCGGTGTGGCCAACGCCGTGCTTGTCATAAATCTTCCCGGGAGGGGGGCTGCGTCGGACTTGCCTCTGTGGCTTCTGTCAGAAAACAGAGGTCACTGGGTAAAATCCTGGCACAAGGGCCCCGCTGGAGCCGTGGCGGCTAGTGGACGGCCTGCCTGCAGCCATGGGGGCCCTGCCCAGCACGTCGTGAGCCCTGGCACACGGGGCTGAGCGGAGCAGCCGCAGCCCCTCCTGGCCTTGCTCTCTGCTGCCCCCGGGCCCCCCATGGTCCTGCCGGGGCCTCAGCTCCTCCTGGAGGCCCAGCCACCGTCCCATGGATGTCACACATCCCTCAGGATGCGTCTGGGACCGTCTTGGAAGAACTGCACCCCCATGGGACACCCGTGGACGTGACCTTGCTTGGAAATAGGGTCCCTGCCGGCGACTGAGGTCACTGGGGCGGGCCCTGAGCCCCCACCAGCAGAGGAAACTGTGGACACAGACTCCAGGGAGAAGGCTGTGAGATCACAGAGGCAGAGGCTGGAGGGACGCGGCTGCCCACCCAGGAACGCCAGGAGTGACCCCCCCAGAGCTGGGAAAGGCGGGAAGGATGCTCCCGACTGGCTTCAGGGGAGGCAGTCCCCAACACTGGAGCTCAGACGTCCCGCCTGCAGGGCTCTGGGGTTGAAGCCGCCAGGGCTGTGGTGCTCCCCCCGCCGCCCCCCGCCAGCCCAGGGCCACATGCGTGGACTTCCTGACTCGGGACCGGGGGCACGAGCAGAGGTGGCCGAGGTGTCACTCACCAGCCCCCGCCGGCCTGGTCTGCACACAGGTGTCCTCGGCCTCCTCGAAGCCGTCGGGGCAGACGCAGACGAAGCTCCCAGGCGTGTTGTAGCAGTTCTCGTTGTCCCTCAGGCAGGGCTTCTCTGCCAGCGAGCACTCATCGATGTCTAAATGAGAACGCTCCACTGCACAGGTGACCTCGCTGGGCAGACAGGCCCAGCAGGGGTCGAGGGGTTCGCGGGGGCGGGGGGGGTTCACTCGTGCACAGAGGCGGAGACGGGACGTGCATTGGACAAAGGAGGGAGGGGCTCAGCAGAAGCACCGGGCGGTCGTTTGGGGAGGGGACAGGCAGAGGTGTGAGGGCAGGAGCTGCGTGCCTCCCCGGGGCCCCACCCACACCGGCACGTGGCCCCGGGAAGGCCCCGGTGGAGCAGGTGCAGCCGCTGACCTTCACACTGGCCGCTCTCCTTGCTGTAGCCGGCAATGCACTCTCGACACTGGGCGGGGCCCTTCCCCGTGCAGCCCATGCAGGTAGGGTCACATTCTGCAACGAGGGGAGAGGGTGATGCCATGAAAGCCTTGTCCTGCAGGAGCCGCGCACAGGGCGGAGGAGGGCCTGTGGCCGGGAGAGCCGGTGTCCCCATCCTGTGAGGGGTGGACCCCCGTGCCGCGTGTCCGTGGAGCATGAGACAGGACGCCGCGGGGCTGTGAGCCACATGGACCGCTGCTGGGCGAGGAAGGGGCACCGCCTCTGGGGCGGGCGGCCCAGCTCGGAGGCTGATGCAGGGAATGTGAGGAGCAGCGTGAAAAGCCCCACCTAAAGGGCTCTCCAAGTCTAACTGGAGAACACGCACGGCTGAAATATTCAACCACGTGGGCTGCTGAAGACCAGGCATCAGCACGCTCCTATGGACACGACGCAGAGAAACGCGATGGACACACGCGGGCACGGTGTCGTTGAGGGAGAATCGAACAGGGGACAAGGCACCGCGTCCGGTCAGCGCCGCGCCGACCCCAGGGCCGTCCTGCCAGCAGGCGCTGCCCCCTTCCCCTGAAGTTCTGACGGTCGGAAGCGGCCGGCGCTCGTGCTGCCACCTTAAGCTTTTTAAGCAGGCAGCGCGGGCAGGGGCCACGCAGACAAACTACAAGCGCCTGGGGAGCTGGCAGGACGGGAGGCCAGGGCGGGCGGGGGCACGGACAGGGGCAGGACAGACCGGGGCGGGGGGAGGCCAGGGCAGCGGGCGGCACTCACCCTCGCACACGAAGGAGCCGTTGACGTTCTCGCAGTACTGCGTGTCCTCACAGGGTGGCGGCTCCGCCGCACACTCATCCACGTCTGGAAACAACAGCACCGCTGAGGGGTGGCCCTGACCCGACCCCAGCAGCCAAGAGCCCCTCGCCTGGGGACGCGTGGACGGCCTCTGTGCGCAGCGGGCACAGCGCAGCAGCTGAGCATGAGTCCCTCCTCAGGGCCGTGGAGGGCAGCACACCCCACTCAGTCTGGGACCTGAGGCAGGAGGCCTGCCAGCCGTGAGGCTGAAACCAAGCCCGGGGCAGGACCCCCCAGGAGCAGCCGGGCAGCGCAGGGACCCCCAACGCCCCCAAGGAGCAGCCCTGGGCATCACAGGACCCCCCAGGAGCAGCCGGGCAGCGCAGCACACCCCCCCAGGCCCTGAGACGCTGCGGACGGGGCTGCAGTCCAAGCAAGGCCTGAGGGTGGGCGGCAGGTGGTGGGAGGCCAGGCCCTGGTCAGGGGCCTCCCGAGCACGGGACTGCGCCGTCACTGCACTCAGAGGCCGCCACCTCCCGGCAGCGTCGCCTTGCCAGCCCTGCAGTGCCCAAGGGGACGTGACTGGGCCTGGGTCAGGCTCCCCTCCTGAGCCAACAGGACCCCCAAGGCCACAGACAGCAAGGCTGCGGCCACCCTCCCAGCCCGGGGTCGAGGCTGCAGTGGGTTCCAAGTGGCCGCCTGCGAAGCCAGCCTCCACCTGTGACCCCTTAAAGCACGACCAGGGACGTCAGTCTCCCCCCGCACATCCGCAGCAGGCAGAGTGTGGCGTGTCCTAGGGGTGGCTGGGCCGGCAGAGCCTGCGGAGGGCGGGGGGTTCGGGGTGGGGGCACGGAGGGGAGGGCCGCCCGCCAGCCTCACCCACGCAGGCGTCGTCCTGGCGCACCCAGCCCACTTCGCACTGGCCGCAGTCCCTGTTGGTGGGGCCCACGCACGTCTTACACGCCTCGTCACAGGCTGCAAGGCAGAGGCAGGCGCGTCTCAGGAGCAAACTCAATGCAAAAGTTGTCTGGGGCTTAGGAACTGACATTTGTTAGGGTGAAAACAAGCAAAAATCCCACAGAGGCAAGACTGACTCAATAACAGAAAAATATACTCGTGTAACTCACAACACTGGACTTAATGAGAAAACACAACACACGGGGATTTTCACGCCCAGTGGTGATAAAATTCTCGCAAACGAGGACTCAGAGGAGCTGCTCGTAAGCCTGGAGCCCAGACCCGCCTTGGTGTGCATGCTGCCCGCCAACACGAGCGGTCCTACAGGGCCCGGGGTGGGTCTCGGGTGGGAACCGGGGTGGCTGACCTCACTCCGGGCAGGCCCGAGGGAGCAGCGTGGCCCCCAGACCTGACTGCCGGCGCCCGCCCCAGTCCTCCCCTGGGCAGTGACAGCCAAGGAGGAAACACACGTCTCCCATGGCCTGCTCCCTGGATTTACATGTCGCAAGACACCAGCCTGGGCTGATGCAGCCTCACGAGCGGGGCGTGGGCCTCCCCAGCTGCAAGGGTTGGTGTGTCCAGCCAGCTGAGAAGGCTCATCTGTGACCCCACAGGCACATCTGGGACTCAAGGAGGAGCCCAGGATGATGGCCAGGGCGCCTTCAGAGACCCTGGTGGGGGCCGCCCTTCCCACATCAGGGTAACCGAGGTGGCGTACTTTCCTCACGGAGACCCGGGGGCCACACTGCAGGGCCTCTGCTGTCCCATTCTTGGCCACAGCACCGGCCCCCCGGAGGTGCGCCGATGGACCCGGCCCCGAGCACCGCAGGGACAACCAGCCCGCCTCCGCTGGTGCCGAGCTTCCCGCTGGGGCAGCAGAGCTGCACAAGCCTCCAGGAGGCCACAGCGCCCGGGCCCAGTGTGGCTGTCGTGGATTGACAATGCCATGCTGCCCATCCAGGAGGCTGTCGGGGGTCATCACTTCACGCTTCCCTCCGTGGCTTGTTCAGGGACAGGAAATGGGACTGTCCCCAGCCCCCCCACTCCGCTGTCGCAGTACCCACTCCCAGCCTGCGGGCACTGCTAGTACCTGAGCAGATGCTGTGCGTCTCACTCGTCGGCGAGCGGAAGTAGCCGTCCATGCAGTCGGTGCACAGCGGCCCCTGGTAGCCCAGGTGGCACTGGCACGACCCGTCGCCCTCTCGGGTGCCGTCTCCGACGCAGTGGCCGTTCCCGCTGCAGGGCCGCTCAGACCCGCCCTGGCACGCTGGGGACACGAGCTGCTCAGAGGGCGTCTGGGAGCAGAGGGGGCCCCGGGGAACCCCACCATCCATCAGCTCAGCTCCAAGTCCCTCTGCAACCCAGGCCCGCGGTGCCCCTTCTCCAGGATGCACGGGCGCCGGCCTCACCAGGGACATGGGGCCGAGGAGGAGGTGGCACACACCAGCAGGATGGCAGGAGGGCTGGGGCAGGGTCTGAGCGCCAAGATCATGCCCTCCGCCCAGGTGATCGACCTGAATGTGTCAGTGATGCCTGCATGGGTCCCTGAAGGCTGGACACCCCAGCCTCCCGCACAGGAGGCCGTGGGCCTCCTCGCGCTCAGTGGGCAGCGCCAGGCCGTGCGTTACGACAAACCCAGGGATGAGCTGGGAGTACACCCAGGCCCGTGGGAGCCCCCGCCCTTGGAGCCATGACAGGACGACGCGGACACTCGAGAGTCCCCAAGGAAAGACATACCCAGGCAGTCTGGCCCGTAAGTCCCCGGAGAACAACAAGCTTTCAGTGTCTGCACACAAAACCATTCAAATAAGTCAGGGTGCTTCTTCTTCCTAAGGATGTAAACAGCATCCACTGAATCTCACGTGGCGGATTTCCTCAAAACAAAACCACAGTTGAATGTAAGGCACTTCTGAGCATCGTGGGACCCGGGAAACGAGGGCCTGTGGCCACCGGACTCTCCCAGCTAACTCCCTCGTCAGGATCGCTGCACTTTGGTGGAACAGGACGGGAATGCGGGTGAGGAAGAAATCAGGTGTGTGGAATCCCTGCTGTCTCTGGCACGTTTTGAACCCCAGGCGCGGGGGCACCGGGCCCCAAGCACTCACAGCCGCAGCCACCAGGCCTCCAGGAGCTCCTCCTGCTCCTCCAGCAGCTGGTTGCACTCGAAGTCGCTGGCCTCACACAGGCCCTCCACGATCTCCAGCAGGCGGACTTCGCTGAAACACAGGGCCAGCAGCACCGTGAGAGGGGGCTCGAGGCACCTCAGGGGTCAGCATCCATGGTCCAGGGATGCCTGGAGGCCCCCTGCTGCCGGGGCGCAGCCACGCTGGTGTTCAGTGAGAACGGACCCGCGACAAACACCCAGCTGGGGCCGGGAGGCATCACTGCCAGGCAGAGAGCTAAACGCAGAGGGTGCGGTGGTCGGGGAGGCCTGTTCATCCTCAGGGAGAACATCAAGTGTGGGGTCCACCCCGGGAAGCCCGGCAATGGGCTAGAGCTCTGGGTGGGGGCGGGGCCAGCCCCACCTGTGTTTTGAAAAGACCCCTGTGTCTGCCCCTTGGAGGGCGAGGCGACAGCCAGGGGCCAGAGGCCCACACGCCAGTCCCAGGCAAGGACAGGTGACTGTGCCCAAGGGACCCTCTGTGTCTGCAGACACTCCCAGGGACACGTCAGGCCCCAAAGGAGGGTGCTGGGCCAGTCAGAGTAGGGTGCCCACCTGAATTCATACTTGGATAGCGTCTTCTCCTCCCAAGCCGTGTTCCCACCACCAAAGTTCTTCTTTGCCGTGTCCACCATTCCCTGTGTGGAGAGGGCCGCACAGGGTCAGCCCTGCTGCCTCACACTTGTCCATGGAGGGGTGAGCCAGGCTGTGGTGGGGTGACCACAGTCCATGGTGGGGTGAGCCAGTCCATGGGGGCTGACCCAGTCCATGGTGGGGTGACCCAGTCTATGGTGAGGTGACCCAGTCCCTGGGGGGTGACTCGGTCCATGGGGGGTGACCACAGTCCATGGTGGGGTGAATCAGTCCATGGGGGACGACCCAGTCCATGGTGGGGTGACCCAGTCCATGAGGGTGACCCAGTCCACGGTGGGGACCCCGTCCATGATGGGGTGATCCAGTCCATGGGGGTGACCCAGTCCATGTGGGTTGATCCAGGCCACGGTGGGGTGACCCAGTCCAGGTGGGGTGACCCAGTCCAGGTGGGGTGATACAGTCCATGATGGGGTGACCCAGGCCACAGCGGGGTGACCATAGGCCACAGTAAGTGACCACAGGCCATAGGGGGCGACCCAGTCCACGGCAGGGTGATCGCAGGCCCACGGTGGGGTAATTCTGGGCCATGGCGGGGAGACCCCGTCCCCCGCCCCCGTCCCCGCGGAGTGACTGGCCCACCTGGTTGAACTTGTCCACCAGCTCCCGGCAGCGCTTGCAGGGCGTCGGCTTCTTGGTGGCCTCGCCGGTCGGCGGCAGCAGCAGCAGCAGCAGCCCCAGCACGGCCGGGGCCGGCGGGCGCATGGCGGGCCGAAGCGGACGGCGCCACGGGATCGCGGCCGCGCGGACACGGGCCGAAGTCCAGCGGGAACCGGCCGAGCACTACCGCCTCCGGCCGCCTACCGGCTCCGAAGCGCCGGCCGTTCCCGGGGATACTCGGCGGAGCCGGCTGGAGCCCCGCCCCACGCCAGCCCTCGCGCGGCGACTGGCCTTCTAGGCCCGCCCCGCCCCCGTGCGGCCCAATCCGGGCTCGCCACGAGCGGCTACCAATAGGAAGGCCCCGGGTCAGCGTCCCGCCGGGAGGCCGGGAATGGGGGGCGTGGAGGCCAGGGCCCGCCCCTTGCGCCCGCCTCTCCCGCGCGTCGCCCGGCGCGGCCATCTTTACTCCGGGCAGCGAGGGCGTCCGCGACGGCGGCAGAGCCTCAGCGGCCATGTTAGGTTCGGGCAAGGGCGTCGCCGAAGCTCTTGGTTTCCGCCACCCGACTTCCGGCCGCGGGCAGCCCAGGCGCGAGCGCTTCGAGGGACCGCGTAGTGGGCTGGCGAGGTCAGCGCGCGCGGCTGGGGCTCGGGGCGGGCTGAGGGGACCTCGGGCTGGCGCCGTCGCGGGGCTCCTTGGGCCTCACCGTGTGCGTGCACGCGGGACGACCGCCACGCTCCTCACCTGGGGCCAGCCGCGTCACCTGGGGCCTGAGGAGTGTGTCTGGGGACCCAGGAGTCTGCATTCCCCGCCCCCCGTGCCCGAGGCCGTTGGCGCCGAAACCCGTGGTTTAAGTCAGGAGAAGGAACGTGGACATTACCTGGTCTCTTTAGGACAGAACTGCCAGAAGGAAGAAGCACAAGACAGTTTTCTCTGGCCTGATCTCTGCCAGCGCAGGTGCATCTGTTCACGGTCTCGGCCCAGTGGGGCTCACTGTGGTTTGTGTACTTGCTCATGCCCTGTGTGTCTCCTCCTGGTCCCGGGTGGGCATGCAGGGTGCTGCTAGTGCCTTCCAGAATAAGCTGCTTTGCTCTCGTCCATCAGCAGAGAGCACCCTCGTCTGGGGGAGAAGCCCCTAGGGCCTGGAGCAGGGCTGTAATGTAGCTTTCACCCCACAGCTCCTGTGACCCCATGAACTGTAGCCCACCAGGCTCCTCTGTCCATGGGATTCTCCAGGTAAGAAAACTGGAGTGGGTTGCCATTTCCTTCTCTAGGGATCTTCCCAATGCAGGGATCGAACCCAGGTCTCCTGCATAGCAGGAGGATTCTCTACCATCTGAGCCACCGGGGAAGCCCCCTGAGAAGTCAGGAGTGCGCTGCGGGCAGGGCCGTGGAGTGGGGTCTGCAGGGATGAGCCTGGAACAGCTGTGAGCCCCACTCCTGCCAAGTGGCACACGTGCAGCTAATCCCAGCACTCGGCTTCATACAGGCTTCCTAGTTCTTGACAGTTTTTTAACCTCAGAGGAACAGAGAGCAGCATATGAATGTTCTGTGGTCTGCTCGGCGTCATTGGAAATTAAAGCATTAATGTGTCTTTAATGGAAACGTCTGCCTTGGAAACGAACAGAGATCATTCTGTCGTTTTTTGAGATTGCACCCAAGTACTGCATTTAGAACTCTTTTGTTGACTATGAGGGCTACTCCATCTCTTTTAAGAGATTCTTGCCCACAGTAGTAGATATAATGGTCATCTGAGTTAAACCCACCCATTTCCATTCCCAGGAATCAGTTCACTGATTCCTAAAATGACGTTCACTCTTGCCATCTCCTGTTTGACCACTTTCAATTTACCTTGATTCATGGACCTAACATTCCAGGTTCCTATGCAATACTGTTCTTTACAGCATTGGACTTTACTTCCATCACCAGTGACATCCACAACTGGGTGTTGGATCATAGAAAAAGCAAGAGTTCCAGAAAAATATCCACTTCTGCTTTACTGACTATGCCAAAACCTTGACTGTGTGGATCACCACAAACTGTGGAAAATTCTGAAAGAGATGGGAATACCAGACCACCTGACCTGCCTCCTGAGAAATCTGTATGCAGGTCAAGAAGCAACAGTTAGAACGGGACATGGAACAACAGACTGGTTCCAAATTGGGAAAGGAATACGTCAAGGCTGTGTATTGTCACCGTGCTTATTTAACTTATATGCAGAGTACATCATGAGAAATGCCAGGCTGGATGAAGCACAGGCTGGAATCAAGATTGCTGGGAGGAACATCAGTAACCTCAGATATGCAGATGACACCACCCTTATGGCAGAAAGCAAACAGTAACTAAAGAGCCTCTTGATGAAAGTGAAAGAGGAGAGTGAAAAAACTGGTTTAGAACTCAACATTGAAAAAAATAAGATCATGGCATCCGGTCCCATCACTTCATGCCAAATAGATGGGGAAACAATGGAAACAGTGACAGACTTTATTTTCTTGGACTCCAAAATCACTGCACATGGTGATTGCAACCATAAAATTAAAAGACACTTGCTCCTTGGAAGAAAAGCTGTGACCAACCTAGATAGCATATTAAAAAGCAGAGACATTACGTTGCCAACAAAGGTCCGTCTAGTCAAAGCTATGGTTTTTCCAGTAGTCATGTATGGATGTGAGAGTTGGATTATAAAGAAAGCTGAGTGCCAAACAATTGATGCTTTGAACTGTGGAGCTGGAGAAGACTCTTGAGAGTCCCTTGGACTGCAAGGAGATCCAACCAGTCCATCTTAAAGGAGATCAATCAGTCCTGAATATTCATTGGAAGAACTGTTGCTGAAGCTGAAACTCCAATACTTTGGGCACCTGATGTGACGAACTGACTCACTAGAAAAGACCCTGATGCTGGGAAAGATTGATGGTGGGAGGAGAAGGGGACGACAGAGGATGAGATGGTTGGGTGGTCTCACAGACTTGATGAATGTGAGTTTGAGTGAGCTCTGGAAGTTGGTGATGGATGGGGAGGCCTGGCGTGCTGCAGTTCACGAGGTGGCAAAGAGTCGGATACGACTGAGTGACTGAACTGAACTGAACGAAAATGTAAGCTGATGACGTCCACACTTATTAGCGGTTATGAATTTGTTTTTCAAGTCGTCTGTTGAGCACCTGCTGAGCACCAGGTGGTGATGCAGCCGCGGGTCGTGATGGACAGGCCCCTCCTTGCTGAGGTTACAGTGGTGGGAAAACAGGAAAATCCCACCCTTACAGTTTGGTAAGGGAACCAAATTCTGTTACTTCTCTCGGAACTGCGTTATTTGGTAATTCTGAATTATTAAAGCCCTCTTGACTCCCTTATTTCCCCCACCTCGCCACCACCGCCGTATGGAACAGGATTCCTCTTCCTCCTCCAGATTTTATTCAGTTGTGGATTCCCCACTTGCTGACTTAGGAGAGCAGAGACTTCATACATCTCCCTCTAACTAAAAAGCAGTTTTAACAAATGGCACTGTGGTTTCCTTCTTTCGCTTCTTGCTCTTCTGGTTTTAATCAAAGAAAAGCAAACGTGTTTTAAGACAAGCCACAAACAGGAAGAATTTGCTGTCTTCCCACCCTCGCCGAGTGGAAAGATGTAGGTCTTCCGTGAGTAGGAGCCTCCCGGATGCTCCGTGGTTTTCTCAGAATCTTCGTTCCGCGGGGTACCCCCAGAGTCCTGGTGTGTGGGCGCCTGCAGTGCAGGCATCTGTCTGCGCCTCCCCCCCCCCCCCAAGAACATGCTTGTTTTCTGCCGTCCACCGGTTTGTGCTCACGACCAGCGTGGTGCTTCCCGGGGCTCGGAGAGGCTCCCGGGCGAAGTTCAGGATGCAGAATCCACGCCCCGTCACACAGTCCTGGGGGCGCAGGTCTTCGCTGCCCCAATCCACTCTCATGGCTGCCGCTCTGCTGCGCTCTAGGTGTGCCCCCCCCCTCCTGCTTCACAGCCCCAGCCTGTCTGCTCTGGCTACTGCCCTGGGGGCCGAGCCCAACATGTTCCTGACTCTCCCGCCAGATCCTAGCTTCTCGGTCCTGCTGTGTCCAGGGCCGGCTGACCCGGGCCCCAGCTGCCCACACACTCAGCTTGGGCTCTGCAACTCGGGTCCTTCTTCCTGGACGAGTATGCACAGACAGCTGAAAGAGGAAGATGGTTAAACCGTGAAAGTTTTTAAGCGTGATTTTTTTTCAGTATCCCGTGTCCATGTGTTTCCAGGTTACAGAAGCTGCAGCGCTTCAGAGCGGCCCTGTTCCCGCCACGTGTCTCCCAGGTGTTGATTCCAGCGGAGTTTTCGAGCTTGGGAACGTGTGTCTCCATCCTTTGAAAACACTCAAGAGCTGTGGTGCTGGCGGTGGATGAAGGTCCCTGAGGCGGGCGCACAGAATGGCTGGGAGAAGGCCGTCGGGCCTGGGCGGGCAGCGCCAGCTCCTGGGGCTGCTGGTGGCGGTGGCCGCGGCCCACCTGGCTGCCTGCCCCTACACCAAGGTGGAGGAGAGCTTCAACCTGCAGGCCACGCACGACCTGCTCTACCACCGCTCGGACGTGGAGAAGGTGAGCTCGCCTGAGTGACGAGGGGCCCCGGCCTGGGCCCAGCTGACCCGCCCTCTCCCTGCAGTTTGACCACCTCGAGTTCCCCGGCGTGGTCCCCAGGACGTTCCTTGGGCCGCTGCTGATCGCCGTGCTCTCCAGCCCTGCTGTCTACACACTCTCGCTGTTGGAGACGTCCAAGTTCTACTCTCAGCTCGTAGGTGAGGGCTCCTTCGGGGGCGGGGTGGAGAGCGGCGGCGACATCACACAGCTGCGGTCACCCGGTTAAGGGGCCCTCAGTGGGAGTGGCCACCTCCTGGAATCCCGGCCGTCTTGGCCACTTGGTAGGCAGTTCAGTGGGGGCAGCGCCCACCTCCCCAGGCGGTGCCTGCGTGACAGCGGGGGCTGGGCCCCTGTCCCTGAGCAGCCACAGCACAGCTCATGCTGGTTGGCTTGCATGGTCAGAGAGCTCCTGGGACCAGGCGGCTGTGCCTCGGGAAAGGGCGGATGAGGAAGCAGAGATCGGCCATCCACTCGCACGGAGGGCCAGGCAGCCTCGGCTGGGGGGCTGGGGCCATGTCTGAGCGTCAGGTCCCTGGTAAGTGTAACCCTGGAGGTGTCAGCCGGGTGACAGGGCCTCTGGGGTGCCGGCCCTCGCCCGCATGTGTCTGCCCTGCCCAGCCCAGCCTCCGAGTGTCCCAGCCCTGCCCGGCGCCACCAGGCACGGAATAGCTCCAGGGTTGGGGTGCCAGCATCCAGGCCACCTGCTTCCCACGCCCAGCCCATTTGTTTGAGTTTCAGAAGTGTTTACTGTTAAATAAATAGTGTCACAGGACTCAAAGGTGGCCCACCATGCTCAAAAGGATTCAGTTACTAGCCAGTGAGACAGAAAATGCACAAATTCCCCTAACTAGTTGCAGTAAAAACAACACACCGCTGCCTTAAATGGAACGTATTTAGTTTCATTTTGCACATCAGTTTTTACTGAAGTAGAGCCGATCCACAGCGCTGCGTTCACGCCGGATGCACCGGAGCTCAGTCTCGCGTGCGCGCCGCCTCTCCCCGCCTCTCCCGTCACGGCTCTCACACCTTGTTGCCGTCGCTCCCCGTGCTGCACGGCGCGTCTTTGCGTCTTTGTTGACGTCTGTCACGCACGGCCCATGTGTCTGTTGATCACAGACTCCTGAGCTGTCCCTCCCCGCTTCCGCTTTGGTAGCCAGAAGTGTGTGGCCTCGTGTGTGAGTGTTGTGCGTGCAGTGCTTTCGTGTCACATGGGATTCCACACACGAGTGACGCCACGTGGCGTTCGCCCTTCTCCTGCACTTGACCTCTAGCATGATGACCTCTCGGTGCACCCGCTGCTGCACACGGCAGGGCTTCTCCGCAGCTGAGTGCCGTCGTGCTGTGTACACAGGCCCGCTTTTAGTACGGGATCCCCTGGGCACACGCACCCTCTCTGCTCAGTCAGGGCCGTCGTGGGACTCGGCGTGATTCTTGGACTCTGGACGCTACAAAAGGAAGTGAGGCGGCAGTTCGGGGCCACGGTGGCCGCCCTCTTCTGCTGGGTCACGGCCTCGCAGTTCCACCTGATGTTCTACTGCACACGGACGCTCCCCAATGTGCTGGCCCTGCCCGTGGGTGCGCCTGCCCTGCCCGGGTCCCCCAGGCTGGTGGGGGGCGGTCCATCCAAGTGTCTGTTGAAAGCTGCTGCCCACCAGGTATCTCAGAAACGCAGGACAGGGAGGCCAGGAAGTGAGCGAGCTCTGTCCCTGTGCAGGGCTCTGGCTTGGCCTCGGGGAAGCTGGCGGGGTGAGGCCTCCCCAAGAGCAGCACCTGGAGGAGGAGCTGGTCCGCGGGGCTGGGAGGGGGCAGGGACCCCAGAGGGGCTGGGTGGACGAGGAAGAGGAGCTGGTCCGCGGGGCTGGGAGGGGCAGGGACCCCAGAGGGGCTGGGTGGGCTCTGCAGGAGGTGGGGGTGGTGCGGATGCAGCCTGGGCGGGCAGTCTCAGGGCTCCCGTGCCCCTTGAGCAGAGAGTGACGCCACACCCGCCCTCCCACAGTGCTGCTGGCCCTGGCGGCCTGGCTGCAGCAGAGGTGGGCGCGCTTCATCTGGCTCTCGGCCTTCGTCATCCTGGTCTTCAGGGCCGAGCTGAGCCTGCTCCTGGGCCTGGCGCTGCTGCTGCCGCTCTGCTGGCGGAAACTCTCGCTGACCCGGGCCCTGCGCTGCGCCGTGCCGGCCGGGATCCTCTGCTTGGGTGAGTGGGTCCGGGGGCTGGGCCGGTAGGGGGCTGTGCCCTCTTCGTTGGGGGCTTTCTCATCTCTGTTCCTCATTAAGTAGAATCCCCTGCACCTCCCATGGGGTTACAGAGTCCCAGTGCGGGTCTTCTGGCTCTGCTGCCCAAGCATCCCCCACTGGATCCCCTCCACAGGATCCCCGTCAGGGCCCCCTCTTCCTGTGCCTCGGCCAGGCTGGGCAGATGTGGGGGCACCTGCGTGTGGGGGCTGCTTTGGGGGAGGACCCAACACCTTAGCTCCTCCGAGGGACACTGCTGTGGCTCCTGGCTGCTCTGCTGATGGGGCCGCGTCTGGGGGGACCTCCACCTGTGACAGCTTCCGGGGTGGCCTGCGCTCTCCTGAGCTGCTCTTCCTTTCTCAGGACTGACGGTGGCCGTGGACTCCTATTTCTGGCGCTACCTCGTGTGGCCAGAAGGAAAGGTGCTCTGGTACAACACCGTCCTGAACAAGAGTTCCAACTGGGGCGTATCCTTCCGTCGGGGCAGAGCGAGGAACTGCTGTCCGCTGCACCTGCGCCTCAGGGAGCATTGCGGCTGCTGTGGCGCCGGCACCAGCACTTCCTCCTCTGCAGGGCAGGTCTCCCTGGTCCTGAGTCTGTGCCCTGAGGAGACATCACTGAGCATCTTAGCCCAGCTTCTCCTCTGTCCTTGTACTCTTCTGATTTAGCGTTTTACTCTGGGCTCTTTAAAAGACATCCCCGAAGGGAACGCTGTGGGTGCCCAGTGTGCCCCCACCCGGGACAGGCTGTTTTCACAGTGAAAGATGGAGGGACGGTTCTGGGCAGTCCCACTCGCCATCTGCAGCTGTGGCAGCCTGTGTGTGGGGTCACCGTCCCTGTGTGAGGGGTCACTGTCCCCGTGTGAGGGGTCACGCCGTGGCCCGAGCTGTGGGGTTCCTGGGTGCTGCGGGCGGGGTGCCATCAGGCTGGCAGGGGAGGGCGGGCTGCCACGGGGGTGCCCGCAGCCTCCTTAACCCACGCCCAGACCTCGCCGCTGCTCTGGTATTTCTACTCAGCGCTGCCGCGCGGCCTGGGCTGCAGCCTGCTCTTCGTGCCGCTGGGGGCAGTGGACAGGCGGGCCCTGGCGCTGCTGCTGCCCGCTCTGGGCTTCGTGGCCCTGTACTCGCTGCTGCCACACAAGGAGCTGCGCTTCATCATCTACACCTTCCCGCTGCTCAACGTCGTGGCTGCCAGGGGCTGTGCCCGCGTGTGAGTGCCGCCGGCCGCCTTGCGGGCTTGCCCGGGGCCGTGAACTGGGTTGCAAAGGGGAGGGTGTCCAGGGTGACCGACAGGCTCAACTGGGCGCCCGGCCGGGGTCCGGTGCGGGGTCCAGCCTGAGTCTGCAGGGCCTGTGGCCGGCCTGTAGGGCGCATGTCCGTGCTCTGCCCGGCACCAGGCAGCTTGGGACGTGCCTGAGGCCAGGCTCTGACCCAAGGGGTGACTCGGGACGCTTGAAGGGCTAACGCGGGCTTGACCTTGGTGCCTGGTGAGGTTTCCGAGTCTGTCGCATCCGCTGTGTGGTGACGGCTCCTGTAGGGACGTGGCAGCGGGCGGCTGTGCTCTTCATGGCGGTCCCCGGCTCTGCTCCCTCCCAGGCTGAACGGTTATAGGAAGTCCTGGCTGCACAGAGTGGGGTCCCTCCTAGTGCTGGGGCACCTCGTGGTGAACGCCGCGTACTCGGCCACGGGCCTGTACGTGTCCCACTTCAACTACCCTGGCGGCGTGGCGATGCAGAGGCTGCACCAGCTGGTGCCCGCCCGCACAGGTGGGTGCACGGCTCCGGGCCTGGGCGGTCTTGCCAGAGGCGCGGGCCCCCGGCGCTGACAGGGCTGGCCCGCTCTCCACAGATGTCGTTCTGCACATCGACGTGGCCGCTGCCCAGACGGGTGTGTCCCGCTTCCTGGAGATCAACAGTGCCTGGAGGTACGTCCTCCCTTTGGCGCGGGCTCCCGGGGGCGCTGGGTGCCAGAGGCCAGCGTGGGCCTGCAGAGCACGGCGTGCTCTCCTCCACAGGTACGAGAAGACGGAAGACCTGCAGCCAGGCTCAGAGCGCATGCTGGCCTACACGCACCTGCTCATGGAGGCCGCTCCCGGGCCCCTGGCACTCTACCGAGACACACACCGCGTCTTGGCCCGCGTCCCGGGCACCACCGGGCTGAGTGTGAACCTGAGCAGACTGCCTCCCTTTGACGTGAACCTGCAGACCAAGCTTGTGCTTCTGGAGCGGGTCCGCGGGCCTCCCTGAGGGGGTGGGGCCCCAGGGACGCAGGTGCCCGCCAGCTTCCGCCAGGCGAGCCAGGAACCGACAGGACAGCGGCTGCCCATCCCCGGCCGCGCCTGGGTCTCCGCGGCCGTGTTGCCTGCAGCCTGCGGTAATGAGGGCACTGGTGGGTACTGACCCTGCCCACCGTCCAGGCCATGGGCCTCGCCCTGAGGAGCTGCTCCAGGGCAGCAGGCGGTGGCCTCTCGGCGCCTGGCAGGGCCCCTGGGCGGTGGAAACCTGAAGGCCAGCATGTGCTGGGCGCACCCCCACTGTGCCTGGCCCTGCAGGGCAGGGCCTCCTCTGTGGTCATGGGCACGCCGTCTCTGTTTCAGAAGAGATCTTAGGAGATAAACATGTTCAGAAAGAATAAGAATGACACTGTACGTTGCCTTATCACTGATTCTCCGGCAGCTGGGAGACAGTCGTCCCTGGCTTTAAGTGAATCTGGCTCTTCCTGTTTCCTGAGCTGTGTCCACCGAGCTCCTGGCGTGTGTCCAGCCCCACCAGGCCCTGGTGAGGATGCGGAGAACTGCATGTGCTTTTCACATGTGTAAGAGCACTCTGCATATCCACACACATGCTACACGCCTGTGCAGAGACATGGACTCTCTGGGCACTCCAGAGTGAGTCGCCGACAGCCTGGCCTCCACCCCGAGCGCCTCAGTGCCCGAGGAAGTGCCGGGGGACTTCCCCACCTTCAGGGACTGCTCTTTGCGCTGAAGCTGACAGCCTGCGCACCCACCGACAGGGAGGCCCCTCCCCTGCAGCGCCCCCTGGGGTCCTGCTGCAGCCGGTCCGTGGCGCCCCCACACCCACAACTGAAGCTCCCACTTCCCTGCGTGTGTCCCCCACGTGTGCTCCCTGTGCATGGATGCCGCTGGGCCTGGCTGGGCTGTGAACGGCCCAGTGGGCTGCCTGGGTGTCCAGCTGCAGCCTGGCCTGGGGTCCGGTCAGCTGTGCTGGCCTGGCCACGTGCCCTGTCAAGAATCTGCTGCGTGGCTGCTTCCTGGCCCCGGGTGTTCACCCAGGCTGCTCGGGTGTCTGTCCCGCCCTGGAGGCAGCCGTTTTGAGGGCCCAGGCTCCTTGTGGCTGGGCTGGTTTTAGAGACCAAGATGCAGCTGCACAGTGTGCTCGCTGCTGTCGGCGTGCCCGTGTTTGTAAGCCTTTCTGCCGAGGCGGGGTATCAGGCACACCTGTGTGTGGACACGTGTGTACATGTGGACATGCACAGGTGTAAGGAGTCACACGCCAGGCTGATACCACCAGCCCCACCGCATCTCTGGGTGTCAGTGTACACTTGACCTTCGAGCAATGCAGGGGCAGGGTCGCCAACCCCCGCCCCCAGTCAGAAATCGCAGCTTCACCTTTGACTCCCCCAAAGCTTAGTTACTAACAGCTACTGTTGACTGAAGGCCTTACCGATAACATGAACGGTTGAGGACATTTTTGCAGGTATATACTCTTCCAGTTATGTAAGGCTATAGAAAAGAAAACCATGGGGATTTCCTTGGCGGTCTGGAGGGTAAGACTCCACACTTTGACTGCAGGGGGCCAGGGCTCACTCCTTGGTTGAACTGAGATCCCACAAGCCTTGAGGTGCAGCCCCCAGAAGAAAACAAGATCACGAAGAAAAACCCTATGGAACTGCATCAGCATCGCAGGTTTTGTCCCCTGCCCCTAGGATGGGTCATCTGTCAGGACCTGCACTGCACAGAGCGCTGTGGATGTCACACGTTACAAACCCCAGACAGAAAAAACGGGGGGACTGCCAACGCAGGGGATGCCCCTGCGGTCCCTGCGAGAAGACCCACACGCCCTGGAGCAGCTACGCCTGAGCGGCAGGGCCCTGCCTGCAATGGGAGAAGCCGCCTCAGAAGCCTGCACCCCGCGACTAGAGAAGGCCTGTGTGCAACGAAGACCCAGCACAGCCAAGATGATTACTTTTAAAAGGTTAAAAAAACAAAAATGTGAAAAATTCAGTTACGTACAGGTACAATTATCTGAGGATTGATAGTCAAAAGAAGCAGCAATACGATCGCTTAGTCACTCAGTACCATCAGCACTTCAAGGTAGCCCAGCCTATACGCTAATGGGTGGGCCATCCTGTCTTTTCTGGCGTATACTATTGCAGTCATGGTCACGATACAGTACTGGGGACACTTGCATTAAAAAAGAAAACCTGCGATGACAGACCGTGACACTTTATCCACTTAGGGAGAGTTGCACACAGTTCTTGGAAAGCAAAGTTAGAAACAAGACCGATGCGGTATCAGTTTCACCTTATGTCTCCGTGAGGACAGACTGTCCACTTCCACACGAGCCCTGTGCGCCGTGTGCAGCTGTTAGGCTTTCACATTGAGACACGACGAGCAGTCTGTCCGTTCCCTAAGTCCTCCCTGTCCTCACGCTGAGCAGGCTGGGGGGGTGGGGAGGGGGCTTCATAGAAATGCCTCGTGATGCCCGCCGGACTTCTGTCTTCTCCGAACGTGCTTCCACACCACACCAGCCCTTCCCCATCTGCCCGTGTTGCGCGTGAAGAGGTGGGAAGCTGTCTTGGAGAATCAGAGCCCTTCTGCCCCCTGCTCTGACGTCAATTTGCTCCCTGGCGCCGCGTCTTCCGGACCGTCTGGCCATGGTTCAGGAGTTCTCATCTCCACCAGTCCCTCTTCTGTCAATGCCTCTGTTAGCCCTGGAATTTTTAAATTTGGGGGCCATGCCTCGCGGCATGTGGGCTCTTAGTTCTCCGGCCAGGGAGCTGAGCTGCACCCCTGCAGTGGAAGCGTGGAGCACTAACTGCTGGGCCAGCAGGGGAGTCCCAGCCCTGGAATTTCCTGAAGACCTCTATCTCAGAACCACTCACCCCCCGGGTCATGTTGCCAGGCCCACAGTCTCTCGTGATTTCCTTGAGTGGCTGTGTCGTAAACCCTGGGAGTCACGCACAGCATCGAGACAGCCTTCTCCAGCAGGATTTTTTTTTAGAACAGCACTGTCAATGGTGTGAGCCTCCCACCTCTCACGGTGTTCTCTCAGTGTCTCTTCGGTAGCGCTGACGATCCTCCCGCAGTACCCTATGTGGAGCCTCACAGGTCCTCGTGACCCCTGACCTGGAGGCTGAACAGAGCCTCCGTGGCTGGGTAAGCAGACCTTGTCTGTGCTTTGGTGTTGAACTCCCGGGGAACTGACGAGCTTCCTGAACGCGGGGACGAGGCATCGATGGAACCAAGCCAGAGACGTGGCCTGGCCATGCCGGCCTCCTGATGTCCAACCACAGGCGGGCACCTGCTGGGCCCCTCCTCCCTTCCAGGCTCGCGGGCCGTCTCGTCATAAACCTGACCACGTCTGAACAAAGGAGAAGCGGCCCGTTCGTTCCCGCCTTAAACCCTGCTGCTTGCTTCTCATCGTGAATGGCCTTTGGGGCATTTCCCCCAGAATACAGTACAGTGCTTTGCCTGCACTGAACACTGCTCAGGCAGATGGCCCTTCTGCGCAGCGATTTTCTGAACGGTGTCTGGTCCTCGTGTGTGGGCTTGTGTCAGCAGAAGTTGCCGCTCCTGTTATCCTGACGTTTTTAAAGCCAAACCTCCATCTGAAATCATCAAACCACACTTTGCTGGCATTCAGTTCTCCATCTTTACCTCCTTCGCCTTCCGTTCAAGTTGCCATGTGGTGACTTTGCCTTTTCTTGAATGATGTTAGTATCTATAAGCACCCCTTTCTTATGGCAAGCCTCAGTTCACTCACTCAGTCATGTCCGACTCTTTGCGAACCCATGGACTGCAGCATGCCAGGCTTCCACATCCTTCATCATCTCCTGGAGTTTGCTCAGACTTCTGTCCATCAAGTTGGTGATGCCATGCAACCATCTGTCATCCCTTTTCCTCCCACCTTCAACCTTTCCCAGCATCAGGGTCTTGTCCAGTGAGTCGGTTCTTCTCAGCAGGTGGCCAAAGTATTGGAGCTTCAGCTTCAACATCAGTCCTTCCAATGAACACCCAGGGCTGATCTCCTTCAGAATGGACTGGTTGGATCTCCTTGCAGTCCAAGGGACTCTCAAGAGTCTTCTCCAACACCACAGTTCAAAAGCATCAGTTCTTCGGTGCTCAGCTTTCTTTATGGTCCAACTCTCACATCCATACATGACTACTGGAAAAACCATAGCTTTGACTAGACAGACCTTTGTTGGCAACATAATGTCTCTGCTTTTTAATATGCTGTCTAGGTTGGTCATAGCTTTTCTCCCAAGGAGCAAGTGTCTTTTAATTTCATGGCTGCAGTCACCATCTTCTGTGATTTTGGAGCCCAAGAAAATAAAGTCTGTCACTGTTTCCATTGTTTCCCCATCTATTTGGCATGAAGTGATGGGACTGGATGCCATAATCTTAGTTTTCTGAATGTTGAATTTTAAGCCAACTTCTTCAGTCTCCTCTTTCACTTTCATCAAGAGGCTCTTTATTCCTTCTTTGCTTTCTGCCATAAGGGTGATGTCATCTGCATATCTGAGGTTATTGATATTTCTCCTGGCAACCTTGATTCCAGTTTGTGCTTCATCCAGCCTGGCATTTCTCATGATGTACTTTGCATAGAAGTAAAATAAGCAGGGTGACAATATGCAGCCTTGACGTACTCCTTTTCCTATTTGGAACCAGTCTGTTGTTCCATGTCCAGTTCTAACTGTTGCTTCCTGACCTGCATACAGATTTCTCAGGAGGCAGGTCAGGTGCTCTGGTATTCTCATCTCTTTCAGAATTTCCTGCAGTTTGTTGTGATCCACACAGTCAGAGGTTTTGGCATAGTCAATAAAGCAGAAGTAGATGTTCTTCTGGAACTCTCTTGCTTTTTCAGTGATCCAACAGATTTTGGCAATTTGGTCTCTGGTTCCTCTGCCTTTCTAAATCCAGCTTGAACATCTGGAAGCTCACAATTCATGTACTGTTGAAGCCTGTCTTGGAGAATTTTGAGCATTACTAGCGTGTGAGATTTGGAGAAGGCAGTGGCACCCCACTCCAGTACTCTTGCCTGGAAAATCCCATGGATGGAAGAGCCTGGTGGGCTACAGTCCATGGGGTCGCTAAGAGTCGGACACGACTGAGCGACTTCACTTTCATTTTTCACTTTCATGCATTGGAGAAGGAAATGGCAAGCCACTCCAGTGTTCTTGCCTTGAGAATCCAGGGATGGAGGAGCCTGGTGGGCTGCCGTCTATGGGGTTGCACAGAGTCGGATACGACTGAAGCGACTTAGCAGCAGCGTGTGAGATGAGTGCAATTGTGCGGTAGTTTGAGCATTCTTTGGCATTGCCTTTCTTTGGAATTGGAATGAAAACTGACCTTTTCCAGTCCAGTGGCCACTGCTGACTTTTCCAAATTTGCTGGCATATTGAGTGCAGCACTTTCACAGCATCATCTTTTATGATTTGAAATAGCTCAACTGAAATTCCATCACCTCCACTAGCTTTGTTCATAGTGATGGTTCCTAAGACCTACTTGACTTCACATTCCAGGATGTCTGGCTCTAGGTGAGTGATCACACCATCGTGATTATCTGGGTCGTGAAGGTCTTTTTTGTACATTTCTTCTGTGTATTCTTGCCACCTCTTCTTCGTATCTTCTGCTTCTGTTAGGTTCATGCCATTTCTGTCTTTTATTGAGCCCATCTTTGCATGAAATGTTCCCTTGGTATCTCTAATTTTCCTGAAGTGATCTCTAGTCTTTCCCATTCTATTGTTTTCCTCTATTCCTTTGCATTGATCTCTGAGGAATTTCTCTTTCTTATCTCTCCTTGCTATTCTTTGGAACTTTTCATTCAAACTGGTATATCATTCCTTTTCTCCTTTGCCTTTAGCTTCTCTTCTTTTCTCAGCTATTTGTAAGGCCTCCTCAGACAGCCATTTTGCCTTTTTGCATTTCTTTTTCTTGGGGATGGTCTTGATCACTGCCTCCTGTACAGTGTCCCGAACCTCCTTCCGTAGTTCTTCAGGCATTCTATCAGATCTAATCCCTTCAATCTGTCATTTCCACTGTATAATTGTAAGGGATTTGATTTGGGTCATACCTGAATGGTCTAGTGGTTTTTCCTACTTTCTTCAAGTCTGAGTTTGGCAATAAGGAGTTGATGATCTGAGCCACAGTCAGCTCCCAGCCTTGTTTTGGCTGACTGTATAGAGCTTCTCCATCTTTCACTGCAAAGAATATAATCAAGCTGATTTAAGTATTGACCACTGGTGATGTCCATGTGTAGGGTCTTCTCTTGTGTTGTTGCAAGAAGGTGTTTGCTATGACCAGTGTGTTCTCTTGGCAAAACTCATGAGCCTTTGCCCTGCTTCATTCTGTACTCCAAGGCCAGACTTGCCTGTTATTCCAGGTATCTCTTGACTTCCTACTATTGCATTGCAGTCCCCTATGATGAAAAGAACATCTTTTTTGGGTGTTAGTTCTAGGAGGTCTTATAGATCTTCATAGATCCGTTCAGCTTCTTCAGCATTACCGGTTGGGGCATAGACTTGGATTACCGTGATACTGAATGGTCTGCCTTAGAAACAGAGATCATTCTGTCGTTTTTGAGATTGCACCCAAGTACTGCGTTTCAGACTCTTGTTGACTGTGATGGCCACTCCATTTCTTCTAAGGGAGCCTTGCCCACAGTAGTAGATATAATGGTCATCTGAGTTAAATTCACCCATTCCAGTCCATTTTAGTTTGCTGGCAAGCCTGCACACGCATAAAAGCTGCTTTTTCAAATAAAAACAAGTATTTTGCAAGCAGTGCCTGATGTTCACGCCTGCTGGCGCAGCTGCAGCTTCAGAGCTCCTTTTCTGTTTTTACAATGAGAGAAGCTTTAGGATGTACAGAGGTTTCCTTACAGTTAGCATTTTTCACAAAGTGAAGACTCCCACCTGATGTTAAATACAGATTTTTTTAAAAAGCAATTTTTATTTTAAAAGTTGGGAAGTTAAATCCCGTGACTTTACCTTCTAATTTATGATTTCATGACTTCTGAGATCTTCGGGGTTTTTGTCCAGTGAAGAGGGCCGTGCTGTGCAGTGTGCGTGCTCCCCGTTTACTTGAGGCAGAGCGTTTAGTTCTACTTTTCTGTTATTTCTGGGGCTTCCTGGTGGCTCAGACGGTAAAGAATCTGCCTGAAATGCAGGAGACCCGGGTTCAATCCTTGGGTCAGGAAGATCCACTGGAAGGTTCCGTCCTGTGAGTGGAGCTGAACGTCTTCGTAGAGTTCAGTCACTCAGTTGTGTCCGCCTCTTTGCGACCCCATGGTCTGCAGCACACCAGGCCTCCCTGTCCATCACCAGCTCCCGGCGCTTACCCGAACTCAGGTCCATCGAGTCGCTGATGCCATCCAAGCATCTCGTCCTCTGTTGTCCCCTTCTCCTCCTGCCTTCAATCTTTCCCAGCATCAGGGTCTTTTCCAGTGAGTCGGCTCTACACATCAGGTTGGTATCTATGTATCTTCTTTGGTGAGGAATCTGTTGAGGTCTTTAAGTCCACTTGTCAGTCAGGTTCCTTGTTTTCTTGAGTTTTAAGAGTTCTTTGTATATTTTGAATGATAAGTCTTTTTTTCAGCTATGTCTTTTGCAAATGTTTTCTCCCAGTCTGTGGCTTGTTTTCTTTCTCTTGACACTGTCAATGTAAGTTTTTATTTTTAGCAGTCTAACTAGTGATTTCATCTATCCAAGTTGTATCTAAAAAGTCATCACCACACCCAAGGTCACCTAGGGGTTTTCTCCTGTTACCTTCAAGGAGAGTTTCTTTAAGGCACGTGGGCCTGCAGTTTTTCTTGCAGTGTTTTGTCTGGTTTTGGTTTTAGGGTAATACTGGCCTCATAGGAAGTGTTAGGCACTAACCCTTTGCTTCTGTCCTCTGAAAGAGACTGTAGAGAATTCGTGTAATTTCTCCTTCAATGTTTGATACAATTCACCAGTGAACTCATCTGGGCTTGGAGCTTTCTGTTTGGGAAGATGATTAATTCCTGATTCAGTGTAACTGCTATAGGCCTGTTCAGACAGTTTATTTCTTGTGTGACTTTTGGCAGGTTGTGTCTTTCAAGAAATTGGCCCACTTAATTGAGGTTACCAAATGTGTGTGCTAACTTTGGTTGTGGCACATGAGATCTAGTTCCCTGACCAGGGATTGAACCCAGGCCCCCAGCATTGAGACCGTGGAGGCTTATCTATCGGACCGTCAGGTGAAGTCCCAATATCTCCATTTTTGTTCACACGTTACTGACTTTCTCCATGTCTTTTTAGTTTTTTGAGTATTGTTAAGACTGCAGTTTTAAAGTCTTTGTCTAGTATATTCACGTCTTTTTTCAGGGACAGACTCTGTGGTGTTACTTTTTCCCTTTGAGAGGACCAGACTTTTTTTTTTTTTTGTATGCCTTGTGATTTTTTTGTTGTGCACTGGACATTTTAATATAACAATCTGGTAACTCCAGAAATCAGATTCTTCTCTTCCCCCAGCTTTGTGCTTTGGCTTTTGATTATTGTAGGCACTCTTTGTGCAAAGGATCAGTTTGAGGTGTAAACTTAATGGATTCTTAAGTCTTTCCTGAGCCTTTCCCCGGAGCACAGTCACCTTCAAGTCCTCCCCATATATGCAATTATGTAATATGTTGGAGTCTTTAGGAGTCACTTCAGAAGAGGGTGGCGAGTTGCAGCCATGGAGGGGGAGCGCAGCAACAGTGGCGGCTGCCCCCGTCCGCCCCCGGGAGGCCAGCCGCAGTGACTCGCGGTCAGAGCACGTACAGGGCCTCAGCATCTGGAGGACAGGACCCTTCCCCCGTGCCTGCTGCTGCCAGCTGTGTGAGCTGCTCCGGGAGGCACGCACGGCTGCTGCATCACAGCTGCTTCTGTGCTCCACCCCGCCATCTCCCCCACCCCGAGCCCAGCGGTGCCCTGAAGTCTCAGCCTCCCGTGTTCTCCAGAGCCCCCACGAGTCAGATCCTGCTGGCGCCTGCTGTCTGGGAGGGACGTGCACTCCTGGGGCTTCCTCCTCCACCGTCTTCCCAGATCCTCTCATTTTGAGTCTTCCTAATGGAAGTACAACTGACGTACAGTACAAGCAAACACCACAGTGATTCCCTCGTTTCACACTGACTGAGGGATGGCACGAGGCCAAGGCGCCCTGCACCACCACACGCCTGCACGGTGCTCCCGCTGAGGCGCCCTCCGCGTCACGGCCCAGACTCATGGTGTGGAGGCCTGTCGTCTGCACCTCTCGCGCCTCCTTCACTCCGCCCTCACCCTCTCCCTTCTGGAAACTACATTTATTCTCTGTGAGTGTGTTCCCGCTTCACTGTGTTTAGGTTCCACGTAAACATGGAATTTCTTTGAAAAGCAGAGACGTTAGTCTGTCAACAAAGGTCCGTCTAGTCAAGGCTATGGTTTTCCCTGTGGTCGTGTATGGATGTGAGAGTTGGACTGTGAAGAAAGCTGAGCACTGAAGAATTGATGCTTTTGAACTGTGGTGTTGGAGAAGACTCTTCAGAGTCCCTTGGACTGCAAGGAGATCCAACCAGTCCATTCTGAAGGAGATCAGCCCTGGGATTTCTTTGGAAGGAATGATGCTAAAGCTGAAACTCCAGTACTTTGGCCACGTCATGCGAAGACTTGACTCATTGGAAAAGACTCTGATGCTGGGAGGGATTGGGGGCAGAAGGAGAAGGGGACAACAGAGGATGAGATGGCTGGATGGCATCACTGACTCGATGGATGTGAGTCTGGGTGAACTCCGGGAGTTGGTGATGGACAGGGAGGCCTGGCGTGCTGTGATTCATGGGGTTGCAAAGAGTCGGACACGACTGAGCGACTGAACTGAACTGAACTGAAAACATGGAATGATGCAATATTTGTCTTTCTCTGACTTATTTCACTGAGCATAATAGCCTCCAGATCCATCCATGTTGGTGCAATGACAAGACTTCTTTTTTCACGGCTAACCTTCCACTGTATAAACACACACGCGTCTTCTTCGCCCCCTCCTGTGTGGGTGGGCACTCTGGTGGCCCTGCATCTGTCTTTTCACATGAGTGTTTCTGCTTCAGAAAAACGCCCGGGAGTGGCCCGCTGGACCACACGCAGCCCCAGTCCCAACTCTGAGGCCCTCCGCACTGTCTCCACACTGGCTGCTCTTCCCGCCAGCAGCACAGGGGTCGCAGTGCCTGCTCGGAACACACGCCCCGGAAGGTTCTCGGATGTCACTGCTGCTATTAGAAATGCTGCTTAAGAATTACCTCCACTTCCCCCAGGTCCCATCTGCGGCTAACATGAAGATTTAAAGGCTGTGTTGAGGGTAGTTTCTGTACATGCTGGCCCCTAAGAGTAGGATTGTTTTATTATCCTGAGAATAAAAAGCCAGTATCCTCCAGCAGTAGAAAATTGCAAATAAAAAGTTTAATTTCAGAAACTGAGTTCACCATTTATAAATACACTAAAAACATAGTCAATGCAAATTCAGATTAATAACAGATACAGTATTTTAACAAAACAATAACTTTTCTAAAAGGTCATAGGCAAATCAGTGACTCGTTTCACCCAGAATATTTAACTGGTTTGAAGTAAGAAAATGAATTCTTTTCTAGACGCTGAGACAAAAACTTTGAAGACATATTATTGTTAAAAAAAAAAACCTGATGACTGATAATCCATTCTGATGTCCTTGGGATCCTAAAATACCCCACTGATGGCTGAATCCTCCCTATTTTATAAAAGAAAATCTAAACGCCTAAGGCTATTCTTACAACCATAACATAGCAATCTTCTTCCCTGTTAATAAGCCACCTCTTCTAAAAAGAACTGTGTACATAATTGGATCAATTTGGGGGTCAGTGCACAAATTTCAAGACAGCTTCATGATGTAGAGCCACTGAGTCAGAGGCTCAGAGATTCACCAACAGGAGGCTGTAAGCGTGTCGCGCCGCGCGCTGGCCACACAGTGCACACCACACGTGGGGGTGTCCACACCAGCCGCCCACGCGGCACAGCAGACCCTGAAACGGGCGCGTGCTCTCCGGAAACCCTGCGCGACCGACCCTTCGTCACATGTCAGCTCAGGCTTGGTGCCCATGCCACGCCTCTGTCGTGGTCGACAGCTGCCTCCCAGAACGCTCCGTCCCCCTCAACGCCCTGCAGAGCCGCAGTCAGGAACTGCTCGGCCAAGATGGCTTCAACTCCACCTCCTATTTACAGGTTTTATTTGACAGCCACAAAGGCTGTTCTGTTGCAATTAAAGCAATTTTTAACTAAAATACAGTACCTGATCTGATTTTTACATAATCGAATAAAAAGCCTACGGAATAAAACTGCTCACCTCTCCTCTGCCATTCTACTGAGACAAACTACTGATCCCCAACTTGTAAAAAACCTTACAGTTACGAATGAAAACCCAATCATCGTATTTCATCGTTGACGAGACAAGCTGCTTCTAGTGGACTTCTGAAAACACACACCGTGGTACCTGGCCTGAAGGACTGGTTAAGGCACGTGTGGCCGCAACAGCGAGGGCCGGGCGGCCCCTCCCGCGGCCGTGGACCTGAGCGCCCGGCCTGCCGTCCTGCAGGGCCGGCTGTGGCGAGCGCCAGCCTGGGCAGACGCCGGTGCTCGCCGGGTGGCTCCAGCGGGCTCTTCAGTACTGGAAGCATATTAAGGGAAGATTCACTTTCAGAAAGATGAGTTTCTCAAAATGCTCCATTAGGAGCCTGGATTGGCCGAAGCTGCCGTTCTCGGGGGGCGTGCTGAACAGCCGCTCGGAGGGGACGATGCTCGGGGGGCAGCCCAGGAAGCGCACAGCCAAGGCGGAGAGGCTGGGCCAGGCGGCCCTCTTGAGGCTCCAGTAGGCGAGCGGGTCGCAGCTGTGCTCCAGCACCTCCTCCTCCAGGTAGGCGAGCACCATGTCCTCGGGGACCTTGGGCCGCCCTCCGCGCTCGCTCTTCTTCAGCTTGGCCATGAGTGCCCAAAGGCTCTCCTCGCCAGTGCAGTCCCGGGGCGGGGAGCCCGGCTCGCAGCCGCTGGGGACGGGCGTGGGCTCTGAGGTAGGATCCAGCGTCTCCAGCTCCCTGATCAAGTCCTGCTTGCACTGCTCCGCCTCCTCCTCGGAGAACAGGGAGGCCTTGTAGCGCGGGTCCAGCAGGGTGGCCAGCACGTACCTGGGGTCGTGAAGCGTGGCGGACAGGCGGCTCACCATGGCCTCCCTGAGGGCGCGGAGCATGGTGTCGATGCCCATGGTCTCCTGGAACAGCATCTCCACCCTGCGGGTGAGGATGTGGATCATGGGGATGACCTGGCTCAGCGTGGACACGTGCGCGCTCATCTCCCGGCTGGCGGCGGCGAAGGGCTTCAGGGCGTGGCACACGGACTGCATCACCTCCCACTGGTCGCAGCTCAGCAGCTCCCGGAAGTCGCACTCGGCGGACAGCGCGTTCACCGCCCGCTTCTGCTCCAGCAGCCGCTCCAGCATGTGGAAGGACGTGCTCCACTTGGACGGCACGTCCTGCAGCAGGTGGTGGGGCGGCAGCCCGTACTCCCGCTGCAGCTCCGCCAGCTTGGCCTTGGCGCGGGGCGAGCGCTGCACCCGCTCGCAGATCTTCCGGGCGGTGCTCAGCAGGCTCTGGACCATCCTCTGGCTCTTGATGGCCTCGCTGACGATGAGGTTGACCGTGTGGCTGAAGCAGGGCACGCTGGAGCGCGCCCCCTCGTTCAGTGTCTTCCCGATGCTGGGGTTGTCGGTGACGGTGATGCCCACCTGCAGGCCGGTGGACGTCACCCAGGCCTCCCACCAGCACTCCAGCTGCTTCCGGATACTGCTGCCGCTGTAGTCACAGTCCACCTGCGACACGTCCAGCAGTGCTGAGCAGTGGTGATCCTCGCAGCGCGGCCGGGCCGCGGGCTCGAAGGTGACCCAGTGCGCCGTGAGGGTCAGGTACTCCCGCGTCTGGCTGCTCATCCAGATGCCCGACGTGAAGTGGACCACGCCGCTCTCGGCTTCCTGCAGGTGTGCCATGATGACGTGCTTCACGTCCTCGTACATGCCCGGGATGGCCGTCCGGGAGAAGTAGGCCGGCGGGGGCAGGGAGTACTGAGGTTTCAAGTATGCCAGCAGCCTATTGAAGCCAACGTTGTCCACCAGCGAGTACGGCTGGAGGTCAAGGGCGATCATCTCAGCAATGAGACTTGTGATTTTCTTAGCAACGGGGTGAGAATCGTAAAACTTCTCGCTGCCGTCGTCAGAGGCGGCGGCACCTGCCAACGGCCCGCCCAGGGGTGCCTGGGTGTCAGGAGGGGAGGGTGGGGCAGCCCGGGCGCCCTCGGGCTTCAGCACGCCGCCGTGGAAGCGCTGCAGGTGCCGCAGCAGGCAGCTGGTGCCCAGGTTTGTGGGCTTCTTGCCCCGGCTGATGGTCCGGCCACAGTGCAGGCACGCGACCTTCGTGGGGTCTGCGGAGCAGATAGAAAAATGGTTCCACAGCTTGGAGGTCTTCTTGCTGTTGACGGGAAACACAGCTTGATGGTTTTTGGTGACCATGGTCGGCAGGTTTGTCAACCGGGAGGAGGACGTTTCGGCGGAAGCCAGGGTGGCATAGGGCGAGCTGGCCAGGCCGGCCCCCAGGAAGCCCTTCTGGCCCCCGGCCACCTCGGGGTGGCGCCTGTAGAGGTGCCGCATGAGGCAACTGGTGCCCACGTCGCCCCGCTTGCCCCGGCTGATGGCGCAGCCGCAGTGCCTGCACAGGGCCTTAAGGCTGTCCGTGGGCGCCAGCGAGAAGTGGTGCCACACCTCCGACTTCAGCCGCTTCATCACTTTCTTGTTCTGCTGGAACACGGCGCCCGGCTCCCGCGGCCGAGGGCTCGGCGCGCCACCCGGCTGCGTCTCGGGAGACGACCCCCACGAGGCCTCGCCGGCGTCGGAGGAGGGGGACGCCGCGGCCCCGTGGCCCCAGAGCACCGGCAGCTCCTCTGCCGGCCGGTCAGGGGAGGAGGCTGCGGAGGCCGGGTCCTGGAGCGCCCTCCCTGGAGACGCCGGCAGGGGGCCGGGCTCCGCGTCCGGCGGCTGGGCGGGCCCGAGGGGCGGCGCGGGGCCGGGGGCAGGCGCCCCGGGGCCGCCGCCGCTCTCGCGCAGCACGATGGCACGGTGCGCCCGCCACATGTGCCTGATGAGGCAGCTGGTGCCCAGGTCCTTCCCGTTCTTGCCGCGGCTGAACTCGTTCATGCAGTGGACACACACGGCCTTGGAGCTGTCCAGGGGCGACAGGTAGAAGTGCTTCCAGACGGCCGACCGCCGGCGGGACCCGCACCCGCTCCGCGGCAGGGGCAGGTTCTTCTCCGCCCCGTTCTCGGCAGGCTCGCTGCAGTGCAGGGGGGGCGCGGGCGCGGGCGGCCCCGCCGGGCCCTCGTCCCGGCCGTACCTCTCCGAGGCCAGTGCGTCCGAGGCGGCCTCTTCGGAAGAGGCCGCGGAGCTGGCCTCCTCCGTCGCCTGGAGGGGAGCCGGGCCCTTGGAGGTCGCCCGGGGGAGCCGCGGGCGCCCGGCGTCGGCGGGCGGGGGCCCGGGGCGCGGCGCCGGGGCGGGGCCCCCCGCCAGCGCGCTGGGGTGCGCCCTCCGCACGTGCCGCATCAGGCAGCTGGTGCTCAGGTCCTTCTCGTTCTTGCCGCGGCTGAACTCCTTCATGCAGTACGTGCACACGGCCTTGGTGCTGTCCCGCGGCGAGATGAAGAAGTGCCTCCAGGCCGGGGACTTCTTCCTGGAGCCCAGGCCGCGGCCGGAGAGCAGGCTCTGCGTCACGGCCTCCATGGCCACGCTGTACAGGGTGCTGCTGTACTGCGCCAGCAGCGCCCCGTAGTCGGCCTCGGGCTCGGGGGAGGCGCGCCGCCCGGGGGGCCGGCCCGCGCAGCCCACCTCGCCGCCCTCCGCCTGCCTCCCGGCCTCCGGCTCACTTCCCAAGTCCATTCTCTCCACACTGTGATTAGGGGTGTGCGAGTCATCTTCCTCTTCTATTTTCAAGTTTGTATTCTCCGAATCACCTGCTCCCTGGGGACGAGGCTCCCGCTGGTTCTCCATGACTGACCATAACTATTCAGTTCTGCCCGAAGAACTCTCTCTCTCAGGACGTTTATGAATACGCTAAGCATGAACCTCACTGAGCAGTGGACGGGCGAACTCGTGAGCGTGTCACCTCACGCCGCTCCCGGAGTTCTCCCGGTAAACGCATCGCGGGGCAGACGTGCGCGCACACGGGGCGGACCTGCTGGTCTCGGGCACGGGGACGCTGGTGGCTTGATGGCACGGTGCTCCTTCTGCGTCACCTACAACAGATGGAACCGAGTAAGACAAGGACTCGCTCACGTTTCAAATCCAGTCATGGATACGTCAGCCTCAGTATGTGTGAGAGAGATCCCACAACGGTCAGGTGAGACTCTGCTTGCTCCTGACTTCACAGCCCAGTCACAGGACCAAACACCCTCTCCGTCGGCCTCTCCTGCCCCGAGCGCCCTGCTTACCTTCTCGGAGTCTCTGCCTCCCTGGGCCATCCCACTGCTCCCACGGACAAGAGGCCTGCGGTCTGCCTTCTTCTGCTGTCTGCCTAACCAGGCCTGAGGCTGAGCATTTATTTAAGAATAAAATCCTGGTGGTGGTAAAAAGAAAAAAGAAAGAAAATATCCTCTAAATAGACATGTCCCCAAAGAAGACATACAGATGGCCAAAAGGCACATGGAGAGATGCTCAACACCACCAATAATCAGAGTAGCAGGAGATGACAGTGAGGTGCGACCTCACACTGGTCACAGGGCCGCCATCCAGAGTCTACAAATGATCCACGGTGGGGGTGTGGGGAGAGGGAGCCCGGCTCCACTGCTGGCGGGATGCAAACCGGTGCAGCCACTACGGAGAACACCATGGAGGCTCCTTAAAAAACCACCAGCAGAGCAGCCATGAGACCCTGCAGTCCCACCCCGGGCACACGTCTGTGCCCCACGCACCGCAGTGCTCACAGCAGCACCGTGCACAACGGCCAACACGTGGAAGAAACCTGAATCTCCGTCAACAGGTGAACGGATGGAGGAGGCGGGCTACGACATAATGCAGGACTACTTGGCCATTGAAGAGAATGAAATAACATCTGCAGGAACACAGAGGGACCTAGACATCACCATACTGAATAAAGTAAGTCAGACAGAGAAAAATGTGACATTGCTCTGTCTGACTTACTTCATTCAGTATGGTATGTGTAGAACGTGAAAAAAAATAAGGTAATAAACTTATTTACAAAACAGAAATAGGCTCACAGACATAGGAAACAAACCTCTGGTCACCGAAGGGGAACGGCAGGGGAGAGGGGTAAACTAGGGATTTGGGAGTAACATATCCATGCTGTTATATACCCCAAAACGTCAGAAAAGATCATAAAGAGAAAACACCAAGGGATGTCCATGGTGGCTCAGTGGTAAAGAATCTGCCGGCCAATGCAGGGGGTGGCTTCGATCCCTGGTCCAGGAAGACCCCACATGGCTCTGAGCAACTGAGTCCTTGCGCCACCACTGAGCCTGCACACGGCCACCACTGAAGCCCACGGTCTCAAGCCTGTGGTCTGCAGCGAGAGGCCACTGCAGCGAGAAGCCCACCCACCGCAAGGAGCCCTGCTCGCCAAGACTAGAGCGCCCACACGCGACCATGAGGCCCGGCACAGCCAAAACTGAATTTTTTTTTTTAAAGAGAAAATACCAAGACTTGGTGAGGCCCATCATTGCAATTTTAGCCCTTCTAATTAGGTGGGCTTCCCTGCTGGCTCAGTGGTAAAGAATCTACTTGAAAATGCAGGAGTCCCTGGTTCAGTCCCTGGGTTGGGAAGATCCCCTGGAGGAGGGCATGGCAACCCTCTCCAGTATTCTTGTCTGGAGAATCCCATGGACAGAGGAGCCTGGTGGGTTACAGTCCATAGAGCTGCAAAGAGTCAGACACGACTCAGCTAAATGACTAAATGACTGACGACACTGAACACTTCACGGCTTATTCGCCATTTGCCTCTCTCCACTGGGAGCATCTGCTCACGTGTCTTGTCCATGTCTTATGGATCGTGTACTTCCTCGTTACCGAGTCCTCAGAGTCCTTCGTGTCTGGAGAAGCCCTTTATCAGGTGTGTGAGTCCAGTCTGTGGCTTGTCTTTTCACTCTTTTCAGTGTTCTCTGAAAGGAAAGGCTCTTAATTTTAATGAAGTCCAGTTTACCAGTTTGCTTTTTTTAAACCACGTGTTCTTTAAAAAGAAAAAGAACTCCTTACTTGGCCTGCGGGGTCTCAGCTGCAGCACGCGCGCCCTGCACTGTGGCACTCGCTGTGATGTGCGGCCTGGAGCTGCGGCTCCAGCCTCAGGTGCTTCTCATCACACGGGACCTTAGGGCCCAGACCAGGGACCACAGCTGAGTTCCCTGCACTGCAAGGCAGATTCTTAACTCCCGGACCATCAGGGAGGTCCCCAGCAATTAATTTTTTTATGGATTATGCTTTGGGAGCTGTATCTAAGAAAGATTTTCTCCTGTGTTTGTTTTATATTTAGATCTTTGAAAGACTCAAATTCAGTGTTTTGTATATGAATTGTTCAAATATCGTTTGTTGAAAAGATCATCCTTTTCAACAAAAGAACACCTTTGCAACTGTTGAAGACTCACTGTGTGTGAAGGTGCCTCTGCGCAGCAGCTGCCCACGTGTATGAACACGAGGGGAGTGTGTGTGTGCTCAGCACGTCCACCCTTTGAGTGCAGCTCACCGTTATGCCAGCTACCCCAAGGTGGGGGAGTGTGACACACGCATGTGTGCGGGTCTGTGCCCCAGCTCCTGGCACAGGGCTCCTAAGACTCTCGGGAGCTCCCGAGTGACAGGAACACCTTGCGTCCTGGCGAGGCGACGATGGAGGCTCATCAGCAGAAAGACCACACCACGGTCAGAAACCAGCTCTCAGCCCCCGACCCCCAGCACGGCCTGGAGACCGAGCGGACACTCCTCAGGCCCACAGCACAAAACCCCAGCAGAATCCCAACAGCTCGGGGTTTGGGGAACTGCTAGGCCAGCGAACACACCCACGGGTCCGGAGGGTGACGCACCCCAACTCCACGAGGACAGACACCCCTGCACTCAGGAGCCTGTGCGTCCTCATCTGGCTGTTCATCTGTGTCCCTTTTCACACAGTGAAAGTCGCTCAGTCGTGTCTGACTCTTTGTGACCCCATGGACTGTAGCCCGCCAGACTCCTTTGCCATTTCCTTTTCCAGGGCATCTTCCCGACCCAGGGATCGAACCCTTGTCTCCTTTACTGTCTGAGCTATGAGGGAAGCCCCTTTCTATATGCTATGCTAAGTCACTTCAGTCGTGTCCGACTCTGTGCGACCCCATATATGGCAGCCCACCAGGCTCCCTGTCCCTGGAATTCTCCAGGCAAGAACACTGGAGTGGGTTGCCATTTCCTTCTCCAAGGCATGAAGTGAAAAGTGAAAGTGAAGTCGCCCAGTCGTGTCCGACTCCTAGCAACCCCGTGGACCGCAGCCCACCAGGCTCCTCCGTCCATGGGATTTCCAGGCAAGCGCACTGGAGTGGGCGCCACTGCCTTCTCCGCCTTTCCGTATAATAAACCTGTAAATGTGAGTGAGTGCAGCCTTGCTGTGGGAGCCGCCCCGGCACTTATTGCGGGAACCTTGGCTTTGAAGCCTCTCAGTCAGAGACACAGGTGACAGCTGGGCTGCTGTGAGTGGGAGCAGTCTTCTGGGCCGCCCGGACCCCATGGCTCTGAACACGACTCCAGGCGGCAACGTCAGGAGCGGACGGAAGGACAGCCAGCTGGTGCTGGACAACAGCCAACGTGGGGCACCAGGGCACTCGCAGGCGGCCAGACGCGAAGCACTCTGTGCACAGAGCCAGGGAGGGGGACACGGAGAGCGCCTCTGCTCACAGGCCATACGGCTGCGGCCCAGGAAGCGCAGGGACTGGCAGACTAGGGCAAAAGGAAGGCTAACTCCACGCCGCCTACAAAAACACGTTACACGTGAAGAGAGAGAGGCTCAAAGCAAAAAGACAGGAAGGTGCAGCGTGCTAACCCCAACCCGGGCACGCCGGCGGGGCCACGGCACTGCGCAGTGAGGGTGCATGAACGCAGCGGACCACAGGGGACCTTCCACAGACAGGGAGCAGACCCCACGGGCCGGAGGCAGCTGGGCTCCCACGTCCCTACTCACAGTTAATGGGACAAGCGGACAGAAGACCAGTAAAGGTAACAGAAGAGCTGAAAACGTTACCATCAAACCTGGCCTCAATGACATTTATGGAACAGTGCAAACAAGTGGAATGCGTGTGGCCTCAAGGTGGGTACAGACTGTTCATCAAGACAGACTCTTCTCTGGACAATAAAGCAAATTGCAATACACTCACAAGAACTGAAATCAAAGAATGGCCTCGGAAAAGGGAACTGAACGAGAAATCAACATCAGAACGGTATCTGGAAAAATCCCAAGTATCTTTAAGTAAGTAACACTTAGACATGTATGAAGCCAAGGGGTTAAAGAAAAAAGTCCCAAGGAAAAGTACAGCCAATTTAATCCTGAAGCAAACAAAGTGAAGAAAAGGAGAAAAGATTTGAAATCAATTAAATTGAGGGGGAGCGGGGAAGAGGCGGGGGAGGGGGTGGTGGTGGAAATCAATGAAACCGAACACTGGTTTTTTGGACAGATCAAAAAAATTGGCAAACTTCTACACTGATTAGTAAGAGAAAAAAATGGAAAAGACAGGAACTACCAACAGAAGAATGAAAGTGGGCATTGCCACCAAAGAGCCCACACACACACAGGTGGCAAGCAGCGGCCGAGCGACTGCATGGTGATGAATTCAGCAGCTCAGGTGAAACAGGTAAATCCCGAAAGACACGCACGACGGAGACTCACTGAAGAGACGCGTCGCTGTCGCGTAGCGGTCATGCCGCCTGCCTCACACTGCAGCCTGAACAGCCCTCTGCCTAGTCCCTTCTCTTAAAATTCCAGGTCCAGATGGTTCCGTGCGTGAATTTCACCAAACTTTAGAGAAAAAAACAAATTACTGGTGAAACACACTCTTCCAGAAAATAAAAGACGAAACATTCCCCAAGTCTTTTAACAAGGTTCAACCACCATGACACCAAGACCCACAAAGACATAACAGGAAAAGAGTCAGAGTCACATCCCTACGATCACAGAACAACCTTAAGAAAACGTGGCAAGTTCTGAAAAATATAACAAGTCAAATTCAGCACTAGGTTGAAGATAATGTTCCACGAGTAAGTGGGCTGTGTCAGAAGGTTTGGTTTAACATTAAAAAATCAACCAACAGAATGCACCAGGTCGACAGAAAGCAAGGAGGAAAACCATAGGGCCACCGGGTGAAGAAACGCATTTAGTATCGTCTCTGCTCCGACTCCTGACGAGGACCCTCGCAAGGCAGAAGGGCAAGCCACGGGCGTCTGTGCGAGAGGTCTTGAGGCCTCCATGGAGAGGTGCTGTCCCAGGAAGGCCGCAGAGCAAGCTCGGCTGCCCTGAGCTCCCTCCCACCCAGCTGGCCCGGACAGCGCCTCCGGCCTGGACGACCTCGCCCGCTCCTCTCAGGTCTGCGAGGAACCAGCTCGTCTCCCTTCGAGGCAAACGTCCCATTCTCGGTGGACGCTGAGGCTCTCCGAAGACTCCTGGGGCCAGAGCCTGGGGTGATGGCGTGGACCGCTTCCTGCGGGCCTCTCTTACCTGCTCAGCCTGCGCGGGCTCACTTAAGCCACGTGACAGTCTTTCAAGGAAGGTTCAGTGTGATGCGTCTCCTTCTACACCAAAGGGCAGGGGCACAGAGAGGCTGAGAAACGTGTCCGGGGCACACAGGGCAAACAGGCTGCTGCTCCTGGAGCGCTGCAGGTCCGAGGGGCTGGGGGCGGTGCACAGAAGACACGCGTGCAGGGGGGGTGCGGCTACGAATGCGGTGACACACGTGGGCCTGGAGAGGGTCACACTAAGTGACGTCACAGAGAGACAGCTATCGGACACTCACTCACACGTGCACCCTGAAGTGCGACACAAGCGAGCTCACCTGTGAGACACAAACAGTCACCAAGAGGCCAGACTTGTGGCTGCGGGGGCGGGAGGAGCGGAGTCTGGGGTGAGCAGGCGCAAGCCAGGATACGCAGGACGCAGGAACCAGGGCCTCCTGTCGAATATGCTCTGATGTGCCGTAACGGAGAATAAGAAAAGAAAGTGTAATAAGAAAAGCATAGTTTTGATCAGACTTCAGACCACAGATTCAAGAATCCCTACAAACCCCAAGCAAGATTTAAAGAGAAAAAAAAAGTGCTAAAAATAAGAAAAAGCACAGAGATAACAGTGAGGAGGGCTGGAGGAACCTAGCTCAGTACCGCCAGCGGGAGGACATCAGCAGAATCCAGACCACGGGGCTTCTGCAGCAGGACAGACCACCCAGCTTCTCTAACGAACCGCTTGAGTCCCGTGTGAGTCAGCAGACGACCAAGCGCGTTCCTCAGGCGAGACGGGAGGCCTGGGCGCTGAGTGAACATTTGAAGTAATTCTTAGTTTATTAAGGTATAAAGATACTGTGGATACGACTTTTTAAAGAATCCCGTCTTTCCAAGACACTAACTGGAGAACGTCCAGATGAAACACAACTTCTGGTATCTGCTTTGAAATAACCGAGGGGGGACGCAGAGCTGGAATGGCCATGCGTCTGTCTGACTGTCTGTCTGTCAAAGCTGGGTGATGAGCGCACAAGCTCATTATATTCATCTTCCTAATACACACTGCAACACAGCCCCAGGAACTGTTTCAAGAAAAAATAACTAGACTACTGACTTTTCAAGACAAGCAATGTAAACCAGGAGACAAAAGAAGTACGTCTTCAGAGTTGTGGTGGGAAAAAAAAGCCAGACCAGAATTCAATACTCAGCAAAAATATTCCTACAAGAATTAATATGAGCTAACACCGCTAGCAAAACCACACAGAGTGCGTCACCAGGCGACTAGCAGAAGGGCAAACGATGTCCTGCTGGCAGAGAAACGCCGCGGGGTTCAGCGGCGCACGGGAACAGGAGCGACACGGACAGGGCGCAGCGGGCGCGAGGGACCCGCCGGGCTCCGCGTCCGGGCCGCTCAGCAGAATTAACGGAAAACGACTCACTGAGCTACACGAGGCTGTGGTCCATGTGATCACAAGGACAGAATGATCTCTGCTCGTTTCCAAGGCAACCATTCAATATCACAGTAATCCAAGTCTATGACCAGTAACGCTGAAGAAGCTGAAGTTGAACGGTTCTATGAAGACCTATAAGACCTTTTAGAACAAACACCCAAAAAAGATGTCCTTTTCATTATAGGGGACTGGAATGCAAAAGTAGGATGTCAAGAAACACCTGGAGTAACAGGCAAATTTGGCCTTGGAATACGGAATGAGGCAGGGCAAAGGCTAACAGTTTTGCCAAGAGAACACACTGGTCATAGCAAACACCCTCTTCCAACAACACAAGAGAAGACTCTACACATGGACATCACCAGATGGTCAACACCAAAATCAGATTGATTATATTCTTTGCAGCCAAAGATGGAGAAGCTCTATACAGTCAGCAAAAACAAGACCAGGAGCTGACTGTAGCTCAGACCATGGACTCCTTATTGCCAAATTCAGACTTGAAGTGAAGAAAGTAGGGAAAACCACTAGACCATCCAGGTATGACCTAAATCAAATACCTTATGATTATACAGTGGAAGTGAGAAATAGATTTAAGGGACTAGATCTGATAGACAGAGTGCCTGATGAACTATGGACGGAGGTTCGTGACATTGAACAGAAGACAGGGATCAAGACCATCCCCATGGAAAAGAAATGCAAAAAAGCAAAATGGCTGTCTGGGGAGGCCTTACAGATAGTTGTGAAAAGAAGGGAAGCAAAAGGCAAAGGAGAAAAGGAAAGATACACCCATTTGAATGCAGAGTTCCAAAGAATAGCAAGTAGAAATAAGAAAGCCTTCCTAAGTGATCAATGCACAGAAATACAGGAAAACAATAGAATGGGAAAGACTAGAGATCTCTTCAAGAAAATTAGAGATACCAAGGGAACATGTCATGCAAAGATGGGCTCGATAAAGGACAGAAATGGTATGGACCTAACAGAAGCAGAAGATATTAAGAAGAGGTGGCAAGAATACACAGAAGAACTGTACAAAAAAGATCTTCATGACCAAGATAATCACAATGGTATGATCACTCACCTAGAGCCAGACATCCTGGAATGTGATGTCAATGGGACTTAGAAAGCATCACTATGAACAAAGCTAGTGGAGGTGATGGAATTCCAGTTGAGCTATTTCAAATCCTCAAAGATGATGCTGTGAAAGTGCTGCACTCAATATGCCAGCAAATTTGGAAAAGTCAGCAGTGGCCACAGGACTGGAAAAGGTCAGTTTTCATTCCAATCCCAAAGAAAGGCAATGCCAAAGAATGCTCAAATTACCGCACGATTGCACTCATCTCATATGCTAGCAAAGTAATGCTCAAAATTCTCCAAGCCAGGCTTCGGCAATATGTGAACCGTGAACTTCCAGATGTTCAAGCTGGTTTTAGAAAAGGCAGAGGAACCAGAGATCAAATTTCCAACATCCGTTGGGTCATCAAAAAAGCAAGAGAGTTCCAGAAAAACATCTGCTTTATTGACTATGCCAAAGCCTTTGACTGTGTGGATCACAACAAACTGGAAAATTCTGAAAGAGATGGGACTATCAGACCACCTGACCTGCCTCTTGAGAAATCTGTAAGCAGGTCAAGAAGCAACAGTTAGAACTGGACATGGAACAACACACTGGTTCCAAATCGGGAAAGGAGTATGTCAAGGCTGTATATTGTCACCCTGCTTATTTAACTTATATGCAGAGTACATCATGAGAAACGCTAGGCTTGATGAAGCATAAGCTGGAATCAAGATTGCTGGGAGAAATATGAATCACCTCAGACATGCAGATGACACCACTCTTAGGGCAGAAAGCAAACAACTAAAGAGCCTCTTGAGGAAAGTGAAAGAGGAGAGCGAAAAAGTTGGCTTCAAACTCAACATTCAGAAAAGGAAGATCATGGCATCCGGTCCCATCACTTCATGACAAACAGACGGGGAAACAGTGGACACAGTCACTGCAGGTGGTGACTGCAGCCACGGACACGAAAGACACGTGCTCCTTGGGAGAAAAGCTATGACCAACATAGACAGCATATTAAACAGCAGAGACATTATGTTGCCAACATAGTCCATCTAGTCAAGGCTATGGTTTTTCATAGCCAGTGGTCATGTATGGGTGTGAGAGTTGGACCATAAAGAAAGCTGAGCGAGGAAGAATTGATGCTTTTGAACTGTGGTGTTGGAGAAGACTCTTGAGAGTCCCTTGGACTGCAAGGAGATCCAGCCAGTCCATCCTAAAGGAAATCAGTCCTGAATATTCATTGGAAGGACTGATGCTGAAGCTGAAGCTCCAATACTTTGGGCACCTGATGCGAAGAGCTGACTCATTTGAAAAGACCCTGATGCTGGGAAAGATTGGAGGCGGGGGGAGAAGGGGACGACAGAGGATGAGATGGTTGGATGGCATCACTGACTCAACGGACATGAGTTTGAGTGAACGCTGGGAGTTGGTGATGGACAGGGAGGCCTGGCGTGCTGCGGTTCATGGGGTCACAGAGTCAGACACGACTGAGCGACTGAACTGAACTGAATCCTGGACTATCTGGGGAGACCCAATGCTGTCATGAGGGTCTTCAAAAGTGAAACAAAGAGGCAGAGGAGAGACATGAAAATATGCCTGTGGAAGGTGAGAGACGCAGGGTCGCTGGCTTTGAAGATGGAGGGCGGGCCCACACGCAGGGACGCAGGGGCGTCTGGAAGTGAAGGGCGAGGAGCCACCCTCTGCCAGGCCTCCAGAAGGGAAGCCTGGCAGGACCGTGACCGAGGCCCAGGGCCCAGAGCGCAGCCTGCTGGCCTCCGGATGTGTGCTGCCTTCGACCACCAAGTCTGTGATAATTTGTTACAGCACCACTAGAAACCAATACAATAAACAACAGAAAAGGGTTAAGATTAAATCCTACAGAAGGATAAGAGAAAAAGTAATGAAGGCGGAAAAACATCTCTATAGGTAATGAAATCACGCTAGAAAAACATAAACACAGGTTAAGTGAAATTGAGTAACTTATTTCAAAAGAAGCTAACAAAATTAAGAAAATAATACAAAAGAACGAAATAAATCAAGACAGAAAAACACTGAGATGAGCTTACAGATCCTAAGAAACTATTACAAATAAAAGTAAAATGTCATTTTAGAATAAAGACTAAGTTATAAGCGACAAAAGAACAAATAAACTTCGCAGAGGATTGCGTAAGGTTAACAGAAGAGTTTAGGGAAGAAAAAGTTTTAATGAAAAAGAAATAAACGGATAAAAAAAGACTCAGAAGAAGCTGACTAATTTAAAACTTAGGTAAAGAAAATCCAACATGTGTATAATCAAGGTGTTTCCCCACAAAAAAGGGGGACAGGGCAAGAGAACAGATTACTGACAACTCTGGAATAAACAGGTGTACTGAAAGGCATCCTGGGCTTCCCTGGTGAAGAGTCCTCCTGCCAACGCAGGGACACCGGTCTGATCCCCGATCCAGAAAGATTCCACATGTCACAGGGCAGCTAAACCCTGCCTGTGTCTAGAGCCCAGGAACTCCAACTCCCGAGTCCACGAACTCCAGAGCACGTGCTCTGCGATGAGAGAAGCCACGGCAGTGAGAAGCCTGCACGTCGCAACTAGAGCGGCGCCTGCTCACAGCAACCAGAGAAGGGCCTGTGCACAGCCAGGCATGCAATTCAGCACACAAATAAAGTTACTGAAGAAACAGGAGAACAAGCCAGAGGGCGGAGACCATGCGCCTGTAACCATGAGCACACAGGCATATCCCAGGAAAACCACTGGATTGAAAAGAAAGGCCATTCGGGCAAAAACCAGGGCCATCTGTAAGGGAAAGGCCATCTGTAAGGGAAAGCAATCTGTCACGGGTCTGACAGCAACGTTTTACGCTGTGAGACGACAGAGTAACATGTTTACCACGTTCAAGGAAAACCACGTGAGTCAAGCATTTTGCCTCCAGTCAACCTGACATCCCAGTACAAGGACGCAGAGACACCGGTACCAACAAGCAGGAATTCGGGAGACAGCTTTCCTTGAGTCCTTCCTGAGAAGTCGACTGGACAGCGGAGTGCTCAGGGCGTCTCCCTGCAGGACGCGCTGCGTGAGCGTCCCAGGAGAGCCAGTGGGCGCCGTGCGGCTACAGCGCTGGCCCTGAGCCGAGGGAGCGGCTGGACGACACGTGGGTCCCTGGGCTAGAGGCACCGATGTGCCTTCAGCAAGGACTGGGCCGCGTGCAGAGCTGGTGAGGCGGGCCCCGGTCCCCCTCGTCCTCGCAGAGATGGACCGGGAAGGCCAGATGCGCATCCCGCGGCCCTGGAGTGGGACCCACCCCGCTCTGCTCGGTACAAAGTCCTGAGAGCAGCGACCCCCGCGACCTCCAGACTACAGCTCTCAAACACATCTCCCACTAAAGGAGCCAAGGTTCCCGAGGACCACAAGGTCCAGGGGCGGGAAGCCACGAAATGAGCCGAGGATGCTCTGGGGACCAGGGGAGCCAGGACCCCTGCGAGTGGACGAGGGCAGCGCGGGAAGGATCCAAGGTGTCAACCTGAAGGGCTCCCCCGTCCAAAAATGAGATAATCTGAACGTAAGTAAGGGTCAACATTATACATCAAAACTCATCAAATGTTTAAGTCTATTAATGCATAATCCCAAATAAAATCCTCAATCGGTCACCTCTGGAGGATGATAGGAACTACTACTTTTGAGAAGTGACAGAGAAATTCACCCTCAGCTCCTTACATCAGCTACAGCACCAGAGAGCCAGGGCAGGGCTCCCACTCCACGTCCAGCCCGTGAACAGAGACGCAGGAACTCAGCCGAATGGCTCCATCTCGTTCGGGGTGCTGATTAACGCCCGCACTGGGTGCACCCCTGGGGGAAGCGCCGGGGGGCCACACATGAGGCGCCGTCCGAGGGGGCAACAAACCACTGGAAGCAGTCTCCCCAGAGAGCAACCTGATCCCACCGCCCACCCCGAGCAGACCAGGAGCAGGGAAGACTCATGGGACCGCAGTGCCGCCGGCAGGGACCGCCCGGGTGACGGAACCCGCCACCACCGGCCCGGCCAGCCCCGAGGGCCTGCGCCAGGGCTAACGCCAGCACCTTCCTGGCACAGACGGGAGAGTCTGGCGCCGGGGTACCACCAGCACGCACCCGGGACGGGGCTGTCAGGGGAGCCCGCTGCCTTCCTGTTTGTCTTCCTCTATGGCTGGACCAGCTCTCTACACACTAGCTCAACATCGTAAGTGGGATGTTTCTATTTTTTTCCTTTTGGCTGCACGGGGATCTCGGTTCCCTGACCAGGGACTGAACTCACGCCCCCCGCAGTGGAAGCAGAGCCCGACCACTGGACGGCCAGGGAAGCCCCGACGTTTCTGTTTTAGGGAAAATGCTGCCTTTGGCTCTAGCGGCTTCCTACTACTTTTTCTACCATTTTCGCACCAAATATTTAGAAAGACAAAAAAGGATGTTGGCTTTAGTTCTCACACCGCAGAAGGATTATGCACCTGAGGCGCTGGGCATAATTCTACACGGGTGTGAGGAACAACTTGGGTTTGGTCACCCGTCCCAGAGCTCTGGAGCATCTCCGGCTTGAAAGGTGAGGGCCCCCGGTCACGGCACCTGGGTGGCATCCAGAACCAGCTGTCCTGCGGTCCAGCTTCCATGTCCAGCAAGTAGGAACTAGCCCACAGGAAAATCATCAACATGGAGGTCAAACAGGGTGATCAGGGGCAGCAGGTGAAACAGCCTCCTCCTCCGACAGATGCGGCAGGCCTCCCTGCGTGGGGCCGTGCAGCCGCCACCCCATGACAGCCAGAGGGTCACTCTGAAGCTGGTGGTGAGCGGTGTGGGGCTCCACTCAGCAGGGAGCACAGCCCCCTGAACTGAGCAGAGACGGGGGAGGATAGGAGTGCAGAGGACGGACCCAGAGCCCAGGCCTGCCGAGATGACTGCACGCATTTCAGCTCCGAGGGCAAAGCGCCTAAAGGCAGAGGCAGCCGACCAGAGGATCCTTCCACGGGCTAGAACAAATACCGTGTGTGGAAGAGTCTCAATTCCAGGCGTGTGCTCTGACTTGGGGAACATACAGTTATTTTTCATTTTGAGAATTAAAGAAAGCGCCTTCCAGGCTGCTGTAACGCAGGAGTGCCTGTCAGAGCAGGATCCCATGTGTGCATGTCCCGTCGCGGACTCAACAGCTTCCTAACACAGAGACCAGCTTTTGTGCAGGCCCTCACCTGCCACAACACCAAAAATACACGACCAAGTATCTCCATTCCTCATGCTGCAGACGCAGCAGATTAAAGAAAAACTTCAAGTCATCTCACCCACCCAGGCAGGAAGGGCCCAAAGCTTGGCACCACCCCAGCGAGGACTCTGGAGCCCCCTACCAAGCCACATTCACCCAAGGACCCAGGAACCCCATGTCCAGGGACAGACGCTGAAGACCGCCTCATCAGACACATGGCAACACCTGTCCCAGGTCAGGCGCTGCAGCTCCACAGCCAGGCTGCAAAACCACTCACACCGCGAGTAAGGCCTGGCACATACGCGCATCCCAGTCGCTTCAGTCTCGTCCAACCCTTGCGACCCTATGGACTGTAGCCAGCCGGGCTCCTCTGTCCATGGGATTCTCTAGCCAAGGATACTGGAGTGGGTTGTCATGCCCTTCTCCAGGGCATCTTCCCAAACCAGGGATCAAACCCAGGTCTCCTGCACTGCAGGCGGATTCTTCACCAGCGGAGCCACCAGGGCAGCCCAGTTCATACACAGACCACTGGGAAAAAGCGAGACACACACAGTAAACAGTGCTCGTGAGGTTTCATGACGTAAAAGACAGGAGAGAAACAGGTAAGTTACGAGCATTACTGTCTGTCTGAAGAGCTGATTTTGGCACTTCTTAGGTGGTGCTGGTGTAAAGAGCCTGCCAACCAACGCAGGAGGCACAGCAGACACGGGAGACGTAAGAAGCGCAGGTTTGATGCCTGGGTTGGGAAAATCCCCTGGAGGACAGCGTGGCTACCCGCTCCACTATTCCTGCCGGGAAATCCCATGGACAGAGGAGCCTGGTGGCTACCGTCCATGGGGTCACAGAGAGTTGGACATGACTGAAGCAACTTACACCCTTATTTTGCAGGATGAAGCAGAAATAAAAATGGTTGCCTATAAACAGTGGAGGAGACAGGAATGCGAGTGAGCTTGCTGATCGTATCTTTTATATAATGCTGACTTTTGAGCAGTGTGATTACCTCTACATTAAAACACGGAAAATTTCAAGTGTGAAATCTAAAGTGAAAGTGAAGTAGCTCAGTCACGTCCGACTCTTCTGACCCCATGGACTGTAGCCTACCAGGCTCCTCCCTCCATGGGATTCTCCAGGCAAGAGTACTGGAGTGGGCTGCCATTTCCTTCTCCAGAAAACATAGAAAATTGACTTTTGAGCGGTGTGATTACCTCTACATTAAAACATAGAAAATTTCAAGTGTGAAATCTAAAGGTGTATCAAATAAGCAACCATACTGCAAACAAAGAATGTTCACGAAGGGGCTTTAACACACAGGATTTTATTCACCTGAAGCAGAATACGTACTAAAAACAAAAAAACACCTTAAATTTTGCTAAGTGATTTCATGAGCAGCAGCAACATAATGTTTTCATTTTACCTGGGTTATATGTACTTTAGCACAAAACAAAATGTAACTATGCCAATGCCGTTAAGAATCAAAGTTTTCAGGATACAAAAAAGATATAATTTAAAAAAACAAAGAAATTAAGTAAAACTATATAATTTTAAATTTGTCTTGAAAACATCAGTATGGACTCTTGATGTTTTAGACACTGATCCCCTAGCTCTGTGCACCAGACCCGCGCTTAAGGCTGCAGTGCCCCACGAGCACACTGAGCACAGCGGCCCCTGGACTCTGGTTTCTAAACACCCTCCTGCAGTGCCGGGGGCCACAGCGCTCTGCAGAAAGAGCCGACTGCAGCTCTGGAAACAGGAAAGGCTGCAGAAAGGACGTGCCGCCAGGAGCCGGCTCCACGGGGATCCCACAGTCGGTCACAACTGTCTGAACGTACAACAGAGAGACGGAAGACCTCAGCAGGCTATAACATAACGGCTGGATCTGCCTGTCTGCACTGATGCTCAAGAATCAAGAGAAGAAATGAAAACACCTGCCACGGGGCGGGGCGGGGGGGACGACACTGCAGCCACCGCTCCCTGCAAAGGGGTGACGAGGGGAGAAGGCGCAGCGTCCCGCCTTCGAGTGTCACGGGCGAGGAAAAGCACGTGAAAGGCAGGGGAAGGAACCACAGCCCGGGCGGGGTCTGTCCCGACAGGACAGTCTGAGGGCGGCGCACAGGAGGCCCAGCACCGCCGCCTGAAGACGCAGGGTCCCCGGCGGGTGGCACCCACGAAGCTGCAACTTATCCTCGGACTGCTGACCACACGGAGGGTGGCCCCCAACTGCCCGCCGTGTTGTTCAAGGGTCAACTGTCAACAGCAAAGGAGAAAATGGCAAACAGACCCAGACACAGGGACATTTCTGCAAGACGACTGGCCTCGTCTCTTTAAAAAGTCAACGTCCCGAGTGGGGAGACCAGACTGCGGGTTGGCCGCTGAACGCAGTGAGGACTACCGTTCACTCCCTCCACGGCCGCGCTGCTGGGGCGAGCACGGCCCTCTGCCTCTTTCTCCCTCTGGGGGAGGGGGGCGGCGTGCAGCTCGCAGGACCTTGGGTCCCTGACCAGGGACTGAACCTGGGCCCTCGCAGGCAGCATGCTGACGCGCTGAGTGCGAACCGCTGGACTGCCTTTCCTGAGAAGAGGATGCTCAGCGGTGACGTGCTGCGGCCCCTGCTGCCTCCTCGGAGCCCGCAAGCACGGGCGGGGGATGCACACCAGCGCTGCAGCTCAGGGCCGGAGCAGCGGCACCTGGACCTGCTCCCAAGCCACCGCCCAGCCTCCAGGACACGCACACCGGCCTGCAGCCCGAGCCCCGGGCTCCTGGGAGCTGCCGGGCACAGCTGGGGCACCAGTGCCGCCCTGCGCCCGGCGGCCTCGCCCTCGGATGTGGCAGCCTTCCCACCAAGGCTACCAGTGCAGATCTGGTCCACACTGAGAGTGAGCCACACCTGCTGAGGATGCAGGGCCACGGCTAACATCTTCCCGGGGAGGAGCCGCCTCAAGTGCAGACAAGCCACCACCCAGGACTGGCCGCACAGAGCCCAAGAGCCGGACGGAGGCCAGAGCACACTGCGGGGGCCGAACCGAGAGACCCGGAGCCAGCTCCTCGAGACGCGGCGGGCACCCCGATGCAGCCGCGCTGGAAACATGGCGCGGCCCGAGCAGGCACACGGGCTCCGTGCGGGGCCGTGGCCCGTCCACCCCGAGATGTTGAGGCTCACAAACCAGGGCCGCCCGGCTGGCTCTGCTTTGGCTTCGAGGGCCCTCCACTCAGTACCAGCGGCTTCTCTGGGGCAGCGGATGGTCCCACCAGCCACAGGTCTGATGGGTCGCCGCGGTGGGCTGCCCCTGGACATGGTTCAAGTGTCCGCGTGCGACTGTGGGACACCCAAGCTCCTGCTCCAAACAGCACGCGCCCTGGGCTGCTCCCTCCCAGCAGGCCAACCGCGGGCAGGCTCAGTCGCCGGGCCCTGAGTGAGGACGGGCCCTACGTTTAGACCTGCGGGCTTGGGGCGGGCCGGGCAGGGTTGCAGGGACTGAGGAGCCCCTGTGGCAGCGGCGGGTCAGCAGGGGATGCCCCGCCCCAGGCCTGGCCTCTCCGGTTCCTAGGGTGCGCAGACCTCGCTGAGGGGGCAGGTGGCTGCCACAAGGGCTTCACCCAAAGGAGAGCGGAACCCAAGCAGGGTGAGCACCTGAGCAAGGTGGGGGACGGGCTCACGACAGGAGACGGCCCGAACGCAGGGGCCGGGCTCCGCAGCTCAAGGCCGCTCCTCACGCAGGGCCTCCGCTCCGCCACCCCTGGCCCCTCGGCGCGGGATGCAAAGGTCCCTTCCTCTCCAAGCAGTCTTCTGAGAGCACGCTTGTTGCACTGCCCATCACCCTCACCCATGCCTGCCTGTGATCTTCCTTGGAGAGCTCACTCCGCCTTCTCTGCCCATCCCCACCGGGACATGCACCACTGCCCCAGCAGGTAGAACGGCGCCAGGCGAGAGGAGAGAGGCAAGAAGCCTCGCGTGGAGGCAGGCACCTCCAGCCCTCCCGGGCCCTCCGCCTCAGAAACAGGAGGAAGGAGAAAAGGCCTGCTTTCATTCCTAACCGTGCCTTCCAGGATACCAGCTGCCAAAAGCACACATCAGATAGTTAGCTAGACGTGATCTAAATGCTTCAGAGTGATGAAAATCAGGCAGGGACGGAGCCTAAGGGAGGAGGGAGGGAAAGACAGGGAAGTGGAAGGGGCCGAGGCTCTGGAAGCTGCCTGACAGGAAGTCTGCCGCCACCCGGACAGACGGGAGGCCAGACGAGAGGCTGCGGGGTGGTCGGGGCAGGACTCCGTGCGGCTGAATTCAGTAAGACACCAACCGTAAACAGAGATGATGCCTCCTACAGCTTACATTAGACGTCAGGCAGTAACCAGGAGAATGACGGTCACCTCTCAGTCGCCTGCTTTGTGCAGAGAAGCTTAGGAGGAACCGGCGCTGCTGAGGGACAGTCGGAGGGGCCCCAGCCAACCCTGGCAGGCGCCCCCGTGTGCCTGTGAGCACTGCCCCCTGCGCCCTCGCCGGCAGTCCTCACACTGAAGGAGGGAATCAGAGCAGAGCTGGGAGGAAGGAGCTGAGGCCGGGCAGAGAGACACGGGGAGGACAGACTGACCACGGCCACAGCGCCTCGTGCTCCCGCAGCGCCGCTGCCCAGGTCTGCTCTCTCTCCAGCTTCCACGCCGGGCAGGGATCTGAAAGACAACACACACGCTCTTCACCATGTCCTGAGCACAGCTGCCTCGGCTCCTCTGCACAGACGCAGGGTTCAATCCACGGCCCTAACGGTTCCCCTCAAACCCTTCCCAGCGCTTCAGGAGCACTCCTGGCACAGCGTGAGCCACTCACGAACCTCCTTCTGTGTGTGGTGACATGAAAAAGTAGGGCAGACATTTCATGCCCCAAAACATCAGGGTTAACAGTACGTGTGCGGCAATGTGGACTCAAAGTCTGTGCTTTCTTCCCATACAGGAGGTTAACTTCCTGAAGATTCATAGAATCTCTTAACTTGTGCCACATCTTTTCCTGAGAAAATGTAAACCACCACAAGCCGATACCATCTGTTTAAGGATTACAGGAAGCGTGCGCCCGGCACAGACAGCTCGTGGCAGGCCCCGGGTATGAACTGGTGAGAGCAGTCTCCTCTCACAAGATAACTCTGCGTGGAAATTAAGTCATAACTGCAATTTGGCTTGTTCAGAGCGCTTTTTAAAAACTCCAACTAAATTTTTCCTCCTCTCCTAATTTTAACACCATACGTAGAGAAGACATCAAAAGTTAATATACAAAGTCACAAGAATGCCTTAGCAAACTGGTCTCACGCAAGTCTGAGATGCGTTTTCAATACTATGGACTTGATCTGATCAGAGTTCACTTCAAAACAAATAACTTCCCTTTTTTACAAACTTGAGAATGCCCACAGAAGCGTCTCCTGATGGCCCAGCTGGGCAGAGGCTTGCTTGCAGAGAGATGCATATTACGTGTGTCTACAGACTGTCACTCAAAATGCACCGAGAGTCTAGGGGGCTGGCAATTCTCTTAAGCAGGCAGAATGGTGTGGGTCACAGAAAAAAAGATAAATGACTCCATCGTTACTTGGGTCAAAAAAAAAAAAAACACCGCAACTGGAAAAATGACCGAAATTCTGCTCTGCAGCTTGATTCGGGCTTTGACTACTTACACTTGAATGTCATACCCAGAAACACGCTCAGCAACCAAGAAGCATCAGAAGCGTGCAGACATGAGGAGCGTCTCGTGTGCTGAGCCGTGTGAACGAGGCCCCGGTTGCCCCTTCCTGGAAGCGCACAGAAAATGAAATACTGTACCGGGGTTGGGGGACACCCGAAAGGCACAGGGTGGAAGGCGATCCGTGGCGGTGGCGGAGGGCAGAGGCCCTCAGGACGGACACTCACCGGGCACCTGTCTGCTGGCCGGTGACCCCCGCCCCAGGGCGACTGCGGCCCGGGCACGCCGCGTGGTCAGCCGGAGAGCCCACGCCGGCCGGCACGCCTGTCCCCGTGCTCGCCCGCGGCCGGCCCGGCGTCCGCGCCCGCTCCCACCGCCTCGCGCTCGCTCCGCCGGCCGCGCGGCCGGAAGAGGCGCCCCGGGTGCCCCGCTGTCAGCCGGGCCGGCGGCCGCGGGGCGCGCAGCTGGAGCGGCGTCCGGGCACCGAGGCCGAGTCCGCCGCCCGGGCGGGGTCCCCACCACGGCAGGCCGCCCCCGCCCCGCCCCGCGCAGGCGACCCCGCGCCCGCCCGGCCCGACCCCGGCCTCGCCCTCCAGCCCCCGGCCCCCGGGTCCGGCCCCGGCCCTCCGGTCCCGGCCCCGGCCCCGACGGCGCGCCTGGACGGCCGGCCCGGGACGCGAGCCGCGCACTCACCGCGGGGACCCCACGGCCGCGCAGGCGGACGCGCCCCATTCATCGGCCTCGGCTTTGTCCGCCCCCGGCCCCTCCCGCGCCGCCGCCGCCGCAGCCGCCGGACGCTGCACCCCTCCCAGGGCCCCGCGCGGCCGGGGCGGGGCCGGGGGCGGGGCCGGCGCGCGCAGGCGCAATGCCCGCACGCCCGCCTCTCCCCGGGGCCCGGCCGGACGGGCGGCTCTAGGTGCCGAGGCGCCGCTGAAGGGGCGATTCCACAGGCGTCGCCCCGCCCCCAGGGCTGGGTTGGGCCGACTGCGCAGGCGCAGTCCCGCCCCCGGGCCGGAGTGGGCCGACTGCGCAGGCGCAACCTTCCCCGGGCTCCGTGAGGGCCGGCCGCGCAGGCGCAGTCCCCGCGCGCCGGCCCCGCCCCCGGGCGGCCAGCGGGGCGGCCGTGAGGTACCCGGCGCTGGCGGCGCGGGGGGCGCTGGCCCCGCGTGGGGCGCTGGCGGGGTGGGCCGCCGGGGCCTTCCTGGTGACTCGGCGGCGGAGCGGGCGCACGCGGGCCGCGGCATCGGGGGCTGCGGCGCGACGGGCGCCCGGCTCCACCCGCAGGTGCGCGGCGTCCCTCGGCCGCGGAGCCTCGAGAGGCGCACGGGCCTTACCCGGACGGCGTCCGTCCCGCCGAGGAGCTCCGGGGGGCTCTGCGTGCGCGCCGGGCGCGTTTAGGCCCTGGAGTCTCGGACGATAAGGTGCAGCCGTGCGCGGGTGCGCCGGGTGCAGGGATCGAAGCTTAACGTGTGGGGGCCGGGGGGGGGGCCCTTCCTCTCGGGGAGGCCGCGGGGCCGGGCTCGCTCTCCGTGTCTGTCCCGGACACTCAGTTTCCTAACTCACAGTAATTCACCGACCAAATAAATTCTCCAACTTTGTCATCTTGTTCTAGGCTACAGCTCACTTTGTATGAGAACGAGACGACACGGGTTCATTCCCTAAGTCTCACTGTAAAGGTTAGGACGTCTTTCGTTCACCAATGACTGGTCCGCTTCAGTGGGGTCAGTCGGCCGTGTCTCCGTCTGCCCGGAGCCCTCCGTGTGTCCCCCCACAACGGCCTCCACGACCCCCGCCCCCAGCTCTGCCTGCCTGTCTGGCCTCTGATCTCACTCCAGCCCCAGGGGCCTGACCTCTGCGACGGAGACGGGCCGGCGAGAACTTACGGCCGCCTCCGCTCTTTTCATTTGCTTATCGTGGCAGCGGGTTGTGTTCCTTTTGTTCTCCTACCCCAGCGTCTGCTGGGTTCTGTCTGGCCCAGGACGACGGTGGAGGTCTGTTTTAAAGCTGGGGGCTGGCGGGTGGACAGCAAACGACGGCTGCGGTCCAAATCCTGCCGCCAACGGTTTTTATTTGACCCCAAGCTAAGAATGTTTTTTCAGTTTTCAATGGCTGGGAAGAAAAATCAAAAGAATGTTTCATGACATGAAAATTCTGTGAAATTCAAATGTCAATGTCCTGACTGGAGTTTTCCCGGAACAGAGGGGAATCTTCTGCTTCACTGGCCACCTACAGCTGTGTTCACCACACAGGCCATGTTGAGGAGCTGTGGCACAGACCCCGTGACGGGCAAGGCTAGGAGTATTTGCTCTCTGGCCCTTGCGGAAAAAGTTGCCAGCTCGTGCCCTAGATGAAGGAACAGCCTCTTACCTGGTCCCACGGCTTGTCATCCCTCCACTGACTACCTCATGGGGGTTCCTGTCTCACGGTCAAAGCTGGAGTTCTTAAAATCGTGGTGGCGGTGCCCACACTGCCCAGCCCCTGCCGCCCTGCCCTGCCCACACTCGCTGACTCCGCGCCAGCCGAACGGCGGCCTCCTGGGCTCCACCTCATGGCCTCTGCACAGACTCTTCCTGAGCTGGAATGCTCTCACCCACACGTCTGCCTGTCTCACCCTCTACGTCTGCAGATCTTTGCCCAGATGTCATCTGGGGAGGGGGCGTGGCTCTTTCTGGTCTTTCCCTACAGAGCAGTAGCCCCCCGCCCCATCTCCCAGCCTCATTCTTCTCTGACATTGACCTGTTTGTGGTCAGCCTCTCAGGGTAGAAGGAACGCTCCAGGGGAGCAGGGCCTCCTCTTCCTGTGTGATGATGGACAGTGCCCAGTGCTGAGGAGAGCAGGGGCTCCCTGCGTCTTGGTGGGTGGGCTGATTGCGACCCCACTGTGGCCTGGCACTGATCTGAAACGGATGTAAAAGGTTCCGCTGGCAGATGGCGACAACCCTTCCCCAAGGGCCTCACCAGTTCCACCTCCCTCCTTTGTCCGCGAGCGATTCTCACACCTGCAGACAGGCGGGGTGTGCCTGCTCTGACCTCTTCCAGGAGGGGTTTGAAGGGCTTTCGCTCCGTATCTCACTGACCCCAAGGACATGAATCTGAGAAAACTGCGAGACAGCGGAGGTCGGAGGAGCCTGGCGTGCTACAGTCCATGGGGTCACAGAGAGACACGACTGAGGGACCGAATAACAACAACAGCAAAACTTCAGTGCCCAAGTGGGCACCGTGGGCCTGAAACGGGGCACGGCACTCGTGAGGCGCACCAGCGTGAGGCATGCCGTTCCCGTGAATCAGGCCACCTCATGACCCTGTGAACAGCTGCAGGCCATTCATGTACCAAACCCTGGATGAGCACTTTCTGTGAGCCCAAGATGCTGGACTTCAGTTTTAATTTAAGCAAGAGAAGCGTGAGCGCCTGTGTTTTAACCGAGTTCTGAGCACAGACTTGAAGCCCCAGGAAAGAGGGAGGGTTCTGTCTCCTGCCTGGTGCTGGGCACTGTGTGCAGTCCACGCTTAGGCAACGCATGGAGTAAAGAGTGACCAGCCACCTGCTTTGAGGCCACCGGGGCGGAGGACTGACTGGCCTGCAGCACCCTCACGGCTGTCTGTCCACGCGGGGTGCACTGTGGCCCTTGGAAGGGGTTCACCACACGCCAGATTCTAAGCCCAGCTCAGGGGACATGAGGTTGATGGTGTCACGTGTGGAAGCCGCTGGGTGCCCGGCTGTGGTGACCACATCAAGGGTCCTGATGGCCGGGCCTGAAGTGAGGGCGGCTGTGCCATGGAGCCCCGTCTGCATAGGGGTTTGGGGCAGACACCCACCTGTCTGCGGCCGAGTCCCAGAGCCCACAGTTCCCCTTGCGGAGTGTGGGTCTTTGTGGCTCTGGGGCCTTGAGAACGGTCCCCCTCTCTTGTTCTCAGCACAGGTCCCTGCCTTCCCTTCGGGGCAGCAGGAATGCTGTGTGTGTGTGAGTGTGTGTGTGTGTGTGCAGGAGGGGAAAACTGCCAGCAGTTCAGGTGAGAAGACCCCAGGTGGGCCCAGGGGGAAGGGCAGCCATCCGTCCATCCGGCTGCAGGAGGCAGCTTTGGGTGCCAAGCACCCGCCAGACCCTCAGCGTGTTGTCCCCTGGTCCCTGGGAGTGCCACCCCCACCCCAGGCAGATGGTAGCATCTCTGCTCCTCTCGGGGGAGGAAGACTGCAGCTGGAGGGGGCCTCCCCGAGGGGGCGGAGCTGGCAGGGCAGAGTGGGGTCACATGAGGTCTGGGAGCCCAGGAGGCAGTTCTGGGCGGCCCCTCATGTCAGATGTGGATCGGGGCTGCTGGACAGAGCGGCCCGGACAGGAAGGCGCTCGGGAGTTTGTCCAGGTCTCAGGTTTTGCTCTGGGCCTGGGTGGGCGGGGGCTTGGGAACCCCGCCGAGGACCACCCGCTCCAGGCAGCCATCAGCAGATCACCTGAGGGCCCTACACAGCTCTTCTGAACTGGACCCTGGAGTCACTCTGCACACTGACCCCAACTCCTCACCTGGGGGGGCTTGGCCCTCCCCACCCCGTGCCTGCCCCAGCCTCCCAGGAGTTGGCACGTTTGCAGGTTGGGAGAAGGGGTGTGGGGGCACTCGAGGGCAAGGGGGCAACGGGCAGCCTGGGTTGGGGAGGTTTCCCCGGCGCTCCATGGTCGCTGGTTCCGGTGGGGGTGATGTCCTCAGGGTTTTGGGGGGGATGCAAGGAGGGCAGTGGGGCCTGGGGGTGGAAGATGGGTGGGGGCAGAATGGGACCCCAGGCTAGGGTCTGGGCTGCCGGAGGGACTGAGACCGAGGTGGGAGGGAGGCCCGTCAAGGCCGCAGACCTGAGCCCCCTGCCTGCCTTCCACGGCCCCGCGCCTGCCCTGCTCTAGGCCCCACGCCCCAGGAGGTGCCACCCCCACACAGGCACCCGGGCCTCCCCGGGGTGGGCGAGGCCGGGTCTGCGGCTTCCACTTCTCCACGCCCGGCGTTTTTCATCGTCACCTCCCGCCCTGCTGTCGGCGGCTTCCCGTGGTTTTCCTCTGGGCGGAGGGGGCCCGGGGCTGGGCGAGGCCGTCCTCCTTTGAGGCTGAGGAGCTTCCGGGGCCTGCGCTGAACCCCCGGGACCTCACAGGGACCCCGGGTGGTCCTTGACTTTGTGCAGGAGGCCATGCTGCTGTCGTGGTGCCGCCAGCCTGGGGAGTGGCGGCCCGAAGTGAGTGGTCCAGAGGCCTGAGCGCAGGGCGCTTGCGCCAGGAACACTGACCCTGAGGCCTCACTGCCGGCGGGACAGCCCGAGGCCCGTCCCACCCTGAGCCAGCGTCGCAAGGGGCCTGGCTGCCCTTCCTGAGACGCTGGAGTGACGGCAGTGCCAGCTTCCCTGGATGGGGCGGAGGGAGACCGCGAGCTGGGTGGCGGGTGGGGACCTGCGTCTGCCAGGTGCCGCCCAGTCACGCACTCCTGCTTAGAAGATTGTGGGGGCCTGTCCAGGTGGGGGGCCCAAGGGTGGGACCACTCAGCCGCCTGAGAAGGTGAGGGCGAGGGGCCGCTGCTGAGGCGCAGGGGCTCCTGGGGCTTTCCACTGGGCTTTGGCTGCTTCCTGGGCTGCAGATGAGGGGGCTTGAAGGGCTGGGGTGGCTGTGTTAGCAAGACCACTCCGGTGTGGGGGAGTCAGTGAGGGGATCCTGGCCTCTACAGGAGGCGCCCCAAGAACTTTAGGAGAGAGAGAGGCAGGACTCAGGAAGCGCTTGGAGAGCAGCTGCAGCTGGGGTGCCTCGCAGGGGGTAAAGGAACTGGACTCACCGTTTTTGTGGAGGGGGTGCAGGGAAACAGCAGCAGTAAGTGCCGCAGCCAGGAGAAAGCACAGCGGGCTGGGGTGGGCACGTGGAGTGTTCAGGGGCAAAGGCCCTGGGGCTGCGGACACGGGCCAGGAAGGGAGAGAGACGGACACAGAACGACCCCGTGGAGAGGCTGTGATCCCAGCAGGCCTCCTCGGTGGGAGTGTGTGGGACGGAGGGCCTGGGGGGCATGCCCAGGTGGGAGCAGGCCCTGACTGGGCCGAGGGTTCGGGGAGGGGGGCTCAGGCGCCAACCCCAGATGTCAGACAGTCATCACTGTCTGTGATGACTGGCTCTGTCTTATTTTCCAAGGTAGAGGTAACTCGGGGTTTATGCGGGTAACTAGGATTTCTAGATTTAGCAGATCTAAAAAAGTGTTGTTTATCTGATTTAAAATGTAACTGGGTGAACTGTATTTCATCTAGAAGCCTAATCTTAACAGGAGGGCCGTCCTTGTTAACAGTCCAGCCAACACAGAAAGAAAAATGGAGAACTATGTATGATCACACCCCTTCCAAAGGATAACTTGGAAAACAATTAGACATATACTTGGCCCGGGTGTTACAGACAAGGCTGTTAATTAAATTTTTTTACTATATGTACTTTTCTCAAATCTACTGTTTTCACTCAACAGAATGGCTTCTTCCACGTGGACGCACGGATGACGGCTGCGCAGGGTCACGCTTACGCTGAGCACGGCGCTGGAGGACGCCAGCCATCCTGACCCCGCTCGGCAAGCGTTCCCTGAGGAGCACGGGCTTCTCATGCCGTTTGCCTTTTGGTCATTTCTTCAGAAAACATTCCTAGCAGGGGTGGTGTTTTGTTTTGTTTTGTTTTAATGAAAATGTTACTGAGATAACTAGAGGTTCACTTGCAATTCTGACAAATAATGCAGAGGCGGCCTTGGACACCTTAGCCAGGATTCCCCAGTGGAAAGCAACGTTTTCTAAAAAGAAACCAGAAGACCGCAACCAGGACAGCGGTGCTGGTACAGCCACTGCTCCTGTTCCGGTTCCCCTAGCTTTACTCGTACGTGTGTCTGTGGTAAATTCTACACAGTTTTATCAGCCAGGTTGGTTTGAGAAATCTCCAAAGACACTGAAGAGTCCCAACAAGGACTGCTATTTTGTCCTTTTATAACCACACTGCCCCACCTTGTCCCCAAACCGCAGAAAGGCAACTGCTGATCTGTCCTCCCTTCCAAAAGCTTGTCATTTTAGTGTTCCTTAGATCAAAGTGCCAACATCCGCTGGATCATCGAAAAAGCAAGAGAGTTCCAGAAGAACATCTATTTCTGCTTCATTGACTATGCCAAAGCCTTTGACTGTGTGGATCACCACAAACTGTGGAAAATTCTTAAAGAGATGGGAATACCAGACCACCTCACCTGCCTCTGGAGAAACCTGTATGCAGGTCAGGAAGCAACAGTTACAACCAGACATGGAGCAAAGGACTGGTTCCAAATTGGGAAAGGAGTACATCAAGGCTGTATATTGTCACCCTGCTTATTTAACTTCTATGCAGAGTACATCATGAAAAACGCTGGACTGGAAGAAGCACAAGCTGGAATCAAGATTGCCAGGAGAAATATCAAGAACCTCAGCAATGCAGATGACACCACCCTAATGGCAGAAAGTGAAGAGGAACTAAAAAGCCTCTTGATGAAAGTGAAAGAGGAGAGTGAAGAGTTTGGCTTAAAGCTCAACATTCAGAAAATGAAGATCATGGCATCTGGTCCCATCATTTCATGGCAAATAAATGGGGAAACAATGGAAACAGTGACAGATTTTATTTTCTTGGGCTCCAAAATCACTGCAGATGGTGACTGCAGCCATGAAATTAAAACATACTTACTCCTTGTAAGAAAAGCTATGACTAACCCAGACAGCATATTAAAAAGCAGAGACATTACTTTGACAAGAAAGATCCATCTAGTCAAGGCTATGGTTTTTTCCAGTGGTCATGTATGGATGTGAAAGTTGGACTGTGAAGAAGGCTGAGCGCCGAAGAATTGATGCTTCTGAACTGTGGTGTTGGAGAAGACTCTTGAGAGTCCCTTGGACTGCAAGGAGATCCAACCAGTCCATCCTAAAGGAGATCATTCCTGGCTGTTGATTGGAAGGACTGATGCTGAAGCTGAAGCTCCAATACTTTGGCCACCTGATGTAAAGAGCTGACTCATTGGAAAAGACCCTGAAGCTGGGAAAGATTGAAAGCAGGAGGAGAAGGGAATGACAGAGGACGAGATGGTTGGATGGCATCACCGACTCAATGAGCATGAGTCTGAGCAAATTCTGGGAGATGGTGAAGGACAAGGAAGCCTGGCGTGCTGCAGTCCATGGGGTTGCAAAGAATTGGACACGACTTAGTGACCGAGCAGCAACAACAAAGATGGAATCAAGAGGTCAGGAACCTTTTGGGATTGGCTATTTTGCTCAGCATGGGGTTTCCGAAGTGGTTCTAGTGATAAAGAACCCCCCTGCCAAGGCAGGAGATGTAAGAGACACAGGTTCAATCCCCGGGTCTGCAAGATCCCCTGGAGGAGGGCATGGCAACCCACGCCTGTATTCTTGTCTGGGGAATTCCACAGACAGAGGAGCCTGGTGGGACACAGTCCATAGGGTCACGAAGAGTCTGACAAGACTGAAATGACTAACTCATCCGCCTGGTCTGAGTGTCACTGCCCATCGCTCGTGTTGCTCAGGAGTGTTCCCTGGTGTGGACGGACCAGTCTTTCTTCCAGCATCAGCCTGTGGCGTGGCTCGACTATGGTTGGCTCAGCCATCTCCAGTTGAAGGACATCTGTGTTGATTCCTGTTTGGGTCTATTCCAAATAAAGATCCTAGGGATGTGTATGTATGTGTTTTGGTGTGAACAGAAGCCTTCAGTTCTCTGGGGTAAATAACCAGAGGGTGCCTTCTGGGTCACGTGGGCCTGCATGATTAGATTCTGAGGAAACTGCCAGGCTCTACCTTTTCACTTTCCTGCTAGCAGGCATCAGTGATCTTGTCTCTCCACATCCTTGCCGGGGCCCGTTGTGGTCATAACTTTTTACTCTGTCACTGTTAATAGGGGTGATATCTCACTGTGCTTTAGCGGCTAATGTGAGATCTTAGTCCCCGGACCAGGCATTGAACCCTTGCCCTCTGCAGTGAAAGCTCGGACTCCTAACCACTGGGAGACCGCCAGGGAAGCCCCTACAGATACTTAATTGACATCTGTGTATGTTTTCCTTAAAATGTCTCTTCATATCTCTTGCTGATTTTTAAAGTTGGATGACTTATTTTTTTACTGCTGAGTTTTTAGGGTTTTTATATATTCTGTACACTAGCCCTTTGTCAGATAGACGGGCTTGCAAATATTTTTTCTCAGCTTGTCTTTTCCTCCTACAGAGCAAGTTGTACATTTCGATGAGATCTGCTTTATCAATATTTTCTTTTATGTCTTTTGCCTTTGATGTCAAGTTCAGAATTTTGTCCTGGCCCTAGATCCCAAAGATCTATGCATTTTTCCAAAATGTTGTCTAGCTTTACGTTAAAGCTCATGATCCATTTTGAGTTTTGTGTAAATTGTGAAACCCTTGGGTTTCCTTCCCCTCTTCCTCCCCCCGCCCCCGACCCATGCATGTCTAATTGGCTTTGTTTAGTTCTTCAGTCATGTCAGACTCTTTTGCAACCCCATGGACTGTAGTCTGCCAGGCTCCTCTGTCCATGGGATTTTCCCACTAGAGTACTGGAGTGGGTGGCCCGGCCCTCATCCAGGGGATCTTCCCGACCCAGGGACCGAGCCCACATCCTGCAGCTCCTGCGTTGCCAGGCGGATTCTTCACCACTGCACCCCCAGGAAACCCAGGCACATCTAATTGCTCCAGCGCAAGTGGTTGGAAACGCTGTCTCTCCTTCCTCAAAATGCTTTTACACGTTTGTCAAAAATCACTTGGACACCTTTGTGTGGGTCTGTTTCTGGGTTTTCTGTCTTGATCCGCTGATCTGTGTGTCTGTCCCTCCTCCAGTACCACAGTCTTGATTACCATAGCTTCCCTGGTGGCTCAGCTGGGAAAGAGTCCGCCTGCAATTGAAGGTGACCTGGGTTCGGTTCCCAAGTTGGGAAGATGCACTGGAGAAGGGATAGGCTACCCACTCCAGTATTCTTGGGCTTCCCTGGTGGCTCAGACAGTAAAGAATCCGCCTGCAATGCGGGAGACCTGGGCTCGATCTCTGGGCTGGGAAGATCCCTTAGAAGAGGGCCTGATGACCTACTCCAGTATTCTTGCCTGGAGAATCCCCGTGGACGGAGGAGCCTGGGGGGCTCCTGCCCACGGGCACAGCACACACAAGTGCACACAGGAGTGTCAGAGTCGCGTTGACTGAGTGCCCCCACTTTATTCTCCTTTTCAAAATTGTTTTGGCCATTATAGTGCTTGGCCATTCCGTACACATCTGAGGATAATCTTGTCCGTATCTACAGAAAGCCTTGCTGGAATTTTGATAGGATTTGTGTTATCTTGTATATCCATTTGGAGAGAACTGGCATTTACACTATTTTTAGTCTTATAACCATGAAAATGGAATGGCTCTCTATTTATTTAGATCTGTGATTTTTAAAATCAGCATTATGTTATTTTCAGAATTTTAACTTTATTCTGAATCATTGTAGATAGTGTTATGTTTTTAATTCCAGTGTCTTTGTGTTCATTGCTAGTATATAGAAATACAACTGATTTTTTAAAAAATGTTTATATTGTATTCTGAGACCTGCATGAACTCACTTATTATTTCTAGGAATTTTATGGATAGATTCCTTGGGCTACTCTAGTAGATAATCATGTCATCTGCAAATAAAATGCAGGTGGTTTTATTTCTTCATTTTGGAGATAAATGCATTTCTTCCCTTTTCTTATCTTATTTAAAAAAAATTTGGTTGCCCCAAGGTGTGTGGGGTCTTCTTGGACCGGGGGTTGGACCCGTGCCCCCGGCATTGGCAGGCGGACTCTAACCCCCGGAGCACCGGAGATGCCCCTTCCCGGGTTACTGCACTGGGCGATGCCCCCAGCCTGGTCGGGCCTGACTGAAGGTAGTGAGGGGAACGTGCTTCCCTTAGTCCTGGTCTTAGGAGGAGGCATTCAGTCTTTCACCATGAAATATGTTACTTACAGTTGACATCATTCCCTTACTGCTTTTCTGAGAGTTTTCATCACGTTGTATGGGTGTTGAATTTTGTCAAACTGCCTTTTCTGAATTGACTGATACTATGTAATTTTTCTACTCCAGATTGTTAATACAGTGGACCACATTACTTTTGAATATTGAACCATCCTTGCAGCCTTGGAATAAATCCCACTTGGTCATGGTGTATAATATTTTTTTTACACATTGCTGAATTCTATTCACTAATACTTTGTTGAGGGTTTTTGTGTCTATATTCATGAAGGACTTTGGTCTGTAGTGCCCTTTTTTGATACTGTCTTTATTTGGCTTTGGTATTAGACGATTCTAGCTTCATAAAATGAATTTGGAAATGTTCCTCTTTTTTCTATTTTCTGGAAGGGAGTGTGCAGAATTGGAATTATTCTTGTTTAAATATTCGGGAAAAGTCTTCAATGAAACCATGGAGATTTCACAGAAAGTTTGGAGATTTCTTTCCTTGTTTGAGTTTTAAATTATGAATTCAACTTCATTAATAGTTATATGACTTTAAATCATCTGATTTACTTTGAGTGAATGGTGGTAGTTTGTGTTAAGAGATTAGTTCATCTCATCTCAACTGTCAAATTCTGTCTGTAGAGTTACTCCTGTTGTCGTTTAGCCGCTAAGTCATTTTGGACTCTTTGTGACCCCATGGACGGTAGCCCGCCAGGCTCCTCTGTCCATGGGATTCTCCAGGCAAGAACACTGGAGTGGGTGCCATTTCCTCCTCTGGGGGGTCTTCCCGACCCAGGGACTGAACCCAAGTCTACTGCATCGGCAGGCGGACTCTTTAGCACTGAGCCGCCAGGGAGGATCCAGAGCCGCTCATGATACTTGCTTATTATCCTTTTACTGCGTGTGGGGCTCATAGCAGCACCCCTATTTTCTCCCTAATATTATTAATTTATCTTTCTTTTTTGCCTTCTGCTTTGTATGAGGGTTCTCCAGAGAAACAACCAATAATGTATGTGTGTGTGTTTATTTTAAGCAATTGGCTCATGAGATTGCAGAGGCTTGGTGGGTCCAAGATCTGATCAGAGAGGCTGGAGGGTCAGAATTCAAGTCCACAGGGAGTCTGCCTTGGAAATCAGGAAGAGCTGATGCTGCAGATGAAATCAGAAGGCAGTCTGCTGGAGAAGTTACTCGTGCATGGAGGAGGTCAGCCTTTGTTTTATCTAGTCTTCTACTGACGGGACAGGCTCTTTCCACGTGGCTCAGGGGTAACGAATCCGCCTGCCAATGCAAAAGATTCAACCCTGGGCCAGGAAGATCCCCTGGAGAAGGGAATGGCAACCCACTGCAGTATCCTTGCCTGGGGAATCTCATGGACAGAAGAGCCTGTGGGCTACAGTCCATGGGGTTGCAAAGAGTCAGACTCGGCTGAGTGACTGAGCACACGCACGCATGATCGGACAACACACTCTATATGATTTCAATCCTTTTACATTTGCTGCAGTTTGTTCTATGACCCAGGATGTGGTCTATCTTGGTCAGTGCTCCATGGATGCTTGAAAAGGGTGTCTATGCTGCTGCTGTTTGGTGGACAGCTCTATAAATGCCCTTTAGGTCCTGTTGCTTGGTGATGGTTTCGCCTTCTTCTAAATCTTTGTTGACTCTGTGTAGCCGTTCCAGCATTTGCTGACAGTGGAGTATGGAAGTCCCTAAGTAAACGCTGTAATTGTAGACTTGTCTATTTCTTCTTTCAGCTCTATTATATTTTTTTATACACACACACACACACATATATGTATATATGTATTTTTTTTGGCCACACCATGTGGCAAATGGTATCTTAGTTGTCCATCCAGGGATTGAACCGACACCCCCTGCGTTAGAAGCAAAGTCTTAACCACTGGACCACCAGACAAGTCCCACTTTATATGTTTTTAACTCTGGTGTTTGGTGTGTAAATACTTACAGTCATTATGTCTTCCAACTGGATTGATCCTTTTATCATTATGTGATATTCCTCTTTGATTCTAGGAATTTTCTTTGCTCTGCAATCTACTTTATGTGATTTTAATATATCATAAATTATAACATGATAAATAATGCATTCCGTCCAGTTCAGTCGCTCAGTCATGTCCGACTCTTTGCGACCCCATGAATCGCAGCACGCCAGGCCTCCCTGTCCATTACCAACTCCTGGAGTTCACTCAGACCCACGTCCATTGAGTCAGTGATGCCATCCAGCCACCTCATCCTCTGTCGTCCCCTTCTCCTCCTGCCCCCAGTCCCTCCCAGCATCAGAGTCTTTTCCAATGAGTCAGCTCTTCACATGAGGTGGCCAAAGTACTGGAGTTTCAGCTTTAGCATCATTCCCTCCAAAGAAATCCCAGGGCCGATCTCCTTCACAATGGACTGGTTGGATCTCCTTGCAGTCCAAGGGACTCTCAAGAGTCTTCTCCAACACCACACTTCAAAAGCATCAATTCTTCAGTGTTCAGCTTTCTTCACAGTCCAACTCTCACATCCATACATGACCACTGGAAAAACCATAGCCTTGACTAGACGAACCTTTGTTGGCAAAGTAATGTCTCTGCTTTTGAATATGCTATCTAGGTTGGTCATAACTTTCCTTCCAAGGAGTAAGCGCCTTTTAATTTCATGGCTGCAATATGTAATAAATAATATGCTGTGGTCACGGCTACATTTTTGGCTACTATTTGCATTATACGGACTCTGCACTCTTTCATTTCCGTCTTACCTATGTCATTATGTTTGCTGTCCTGTAGACAGCATATAGTCAGGTTATGTTTTTCTTTGATTTAGTCTAACAGTCTGTGTGCTTTACTCAGAGTATTTAAAGCGTTTATGTGTAGACTTTTGATACAAGGCTGAACTCTGCCATTTTATCACTTGATTTCTGTTTGCTTCCTTTCTAATCGTTCCTCTCTTCCTCTTTTCTTGCCTTCTTGTGGGATACTGAACATTGTTTAGAATTCCATTTTGGGTTTTTTAGAGTGTTTTTGAGTATAACATTTTGTAGCTTTCATCAACTCTCTGGGTACTACAGGACACAAATACAAGTTATCAGAGCCTGCTAATATAATTTCAGCCCTTTGAGTGATGTGTAGAAACCTTGCTTGCATTTCACTCCCTTTACTGCTGCTGCTGCTGCTGCTAAGTCGCTTCAGTCGTGTCCAGCTCTGTGCGACCCCACAGATGGCAGCCCACCACGCTCCCCCGTCCCTGGGATTCTCCAGGCAAGAACACTGGAGTGGGTTGCCATTTCCTTCTCCAATGCAGGAAAGTGAAAAGTGAAAGTGAAGTCACTCAGTCGTGTCCAACTCTTAGCGACCCCATGGACTGCAGCCCACCAGGCTCCTCCGTCCATGGGATTTTCCAGGCAAGAGTACTGGAGTGGGGTGCCATTGCCTTCTCTGCACTCCCTTTATATTCCCATTTAAAAACTAGAAGTGCCCAAGTCTTTCTTATCTGTACATTTAGCACCACATCGGACAGCGTTACAAGTGTTGCTTCAGCCACCCAACGTGGCATAAGAGGGTCATGATGAGAATAGTTATTACATTTCCCTCTGTTTTACCCGTTCTGTTGTTTTTCTCACCTTTCTGAGGGTTTAAGTGTTCGGGGATCATTTCTGTTTGAAGAGCTTCTTTTAGGGATTCTGTCGGGGTAGTTCTGCTAGGGACAAGTTCTTTTTGTTTTCTTTGTGGATGTCTCTGTTTCCCCTCACTTCTCTTTGTGGCTGTGCTGTGTGGCAAGGGGGTCCCAGTTCTGCAACCAGGGATCAAGTCTAGGCCGTTGGCGGTGAAGTGCAAAGCCCTAACCACTGGGCGGCCAGTTAAATCCCTCTCCGGCATTGGCAGGCAGACTCTCCACCGCTGAGCCACCAGGGAAGCCCCCCTTCGTTCCTGAAGCATTTTTCGCTAGATATGCAATTGGTGGTTGACAGTCCTTTCCTTCCAGCATTTGAAAAATGCGACACTTCCTTCTGGCCTCTGTGGTTTCTGATAAAAAAGCCAATGTTATTCCAGTTGTCCTTCCCTTATACGCAGTGTATTATTTCTGTCTGCTTTCAAGAGGTTTTTGGTTGTGTTTTTATTTTTTGTTTGTTTTCCTTCAGTTGTTCAGATCAGGTAATTTCTGCTATCCTGTTCTCTAGTTCATAGATTGTCTGTCGTAACACAATTCATTGTGTTACTCACTCGGTGAGTTTTAAATTTTGGTGTATTTTTCAGTTCTGTGATTCCATTTGACTTTTTTTTTTTTTTTTAAACTTTACAATATCCATTTGACTTTTTAATAGGTTGTTTCTATGCAAGAAGATTTTCTATTTTTCTACTTGTTTCGGGATAATTTGTAATCGGTTATAGAGGCATTTTTGTGGCAGCTGCTTTTCAGTCTCTTACAGCATCTGATTCATTTCACTGTTGGTATCTGTTAATCGTTTCCCTGTCCTGTAAGTTCTTTCTTTTTTATACGTGATCTTTTTATCCATTTATTTTGGCCGTGCTGGGCTTTTTTCTGGTCGCGGCGAGCAGGGCCACTCTCGCTGTGCTGTGCAGGCTTCTCATCGCGGCGGCTCCGCTCGCAGAGCACAGGCTCGGGCGCGGGCTCCAGCACTGTGGGTTCCAGGCGCAGGGGTCGTGGCGCGGGGACTTAGCCGCTCTGTGGCACGTGGGATCTTCCCGGATCCGGGATTGAGCCTGTTTCCTGCACTGGCAGGCAGATTCTTTCCAGTGAATCACCAGGGAAGCCCTTTCCCCAATTTTTAAAGTTATATTTAGTTGGGGGAGCAGGAAGAGGTGAGTCTAAATCATCTGCTCTCTAGTGTTAGGATTTTTAACTTTTAATCTATGTGATTGCTCAGTGTATTTTAAGACAGCTTTGAAAGAAAGCGAAAAAAGTGAAAGTGAGTCGCTCGGTCGTGTCGGACTGTCTGTGACCCTGCGGGCGGCAGCCCACCAGGCTCGTGTCGGACTGTCTGTGACCCTGCGGGCGGCAGCCCACCAGGCTCCTCCGTCCGTGGGATTCTCCAAGCAAGAGTACTGGAGTGGGGTGCAATTTCCTTCTCCAGAGGCTCTTCCCAACCCAGGGATTGAACCTGGGTCTCCCGCATTGTAAGCAGATGCTTAACCATCTGAGCCATCAGGGAAGACGGCTTTATTGGGATATAATTCACATGCCCTACAGTTCGCTCATTTGAAATGTGCAATTTGAGGGCGTTCCCTGGCGGCCCAGAGCCTAGGGCTTGGTGCCGTCCCTGCTGTGCCCAGGTTCCATCCCTGGCTGGGGAGTTAAGGTCCTACGAGCCACATGGTGTGGTCAGAAAAGTGAAACTCGATGGTTTTTAGTCTATGCACACGGTTGTGCAACCCTCACCAGAGGCAGTTTTAGAAGAAACTTCTTTCCCGTAAGAAACCCCACACCCACCGGCCTGACCAAGGCCCTGGCAACAGCTAATCTGCTCTGTCTCCGTGGGTTCTCCTGTCCTGGACATTTCATGTGAATGGGGTCATGTGATCTGTGACATTCTGTCTCTTTCACTCTGCAGAACATGATTCAGGATCCACCCTGTTGGGGCCCATTTCAGTGCTTCATTCCTTTTCATTGCTGAACAGTACTTCATCTGGGCTTCCCTGGTGGCTCAGTGGTGCAGAACCTGCCTGCCAATGCAGGAGATGAGGGTTTGATGCCCGGGTCGGAAAGATCCCCTCGAGGAGGAAATGGCAACCCGCTCAAGTATTTCCTGCTTGAAAAACTACCATGCACAGAGGAGCCTTGCGTGGTACAGTCCATGGGGTTGCAGAGTTGGACACAACTCAGTAACTGAGCACTATAAGCTAATACTCCATACACGCCAAGCTGGATGAAGCAAAGCTGGAATCAAGGTTGCCGGGAGAAATATCAATAACTTCAGATATGCAGATGACACCCTCCTTATGGCAGAAAGCAAAGAGTAACTAAAGAGCCTCTTGATGAAGGTGAAAGAGGAGGGTGAAAAAACTGACTTAAAACGTAAAACTCCACATTCAAAAGACTAAGATCATAGCATCCAATCCCATCATTTCATGGCATCTTCATGGCAAATAGATGGGGAAATAATGGAAATAGTGAGAGACTTTATCATCTTGGGCTCTAAAGTCACTGCAGATGGTGACTACAGCTATGAAATTAAAAGATGTTTACTCCTTGTAAGAAAAGCTGCAACAAACCTAGACAGCATATTAAAAAGCAGAGACATTACTTTGCCAACAAAGGTCTGTCTAGTCAAAGCTATGGTTTTTCCAGGAGTCATGTATGGATGTGAGTTGGACCACAAAGAAAGCTGAGTGCCAAAGAATTGATGCTTTTGAACTGTGGTGTTGGAGAAGGCTCTTCAGAGTCCCTTGGACTGCAAGGAGATCCAACCAGTCCGTCCTAAAGTAAATCAGTCCTGAATGTTCATTGGAAGGACTGATGCTGAAGCTGAAGCTCCAATACTTTGGCCACCTGATGCAAAGAACTGACTCATTGGAAAAGACCCTGATGCTGGGAAAGATTGAGGGCAGGAGGAGAAGGGGGCGACAGAGGACGAGATGGTTGGATGGCATCACTGACTCAGTGGAGTTTGAGCAAGCTCCAGGAGATGGTGCAGGACAGGGAAGCCTGGCGTGCTGCAGTCCGTGGGCTCACAAAGCGTCGGACACGACTGAGTGACTGAACAGCAGCAGCAGCGTGTATGGAGAGACCACATTTCTATATTGGTCGGTTGACGGACGTTCGGTCTGCTCCGCCTCCTGGCTGTTACCGGCAGTGCGCTGTGAACGCACGGTGCACGCTCTGTGTGTGCCTGCGCTCCCCTTTCTCTTGGGTGCACACCCAGGAGTGGAGCTGCTGAGGCGCTGCCCAACTCAGCTGCACCGTTTTTCATTCCCACCAGCAATGCAAGAGGCTTCCAACTTCTCCACATCCTCACCTATACTTGTTATTATCTGATTTTTTTTTTTTGGCCACACGGCTTGCAGGATCTTAGTTCCCCAATCACTGATTGAACCCCGGCCCCAGCACTGGGAGGTTGGAGTCCTAACCACTGGGCTGTGAGGGGAGTCCCCTAACTTTTTGATTCTGGGCACTCTAGCGGGTGTGAGGTAGTATCTTATTGTGTTTTTTTCAAATTAATCCGTTACTTTGGCTGTGCTAGGTCTTAGTGCTGCACGTGGGCTTTCTCTAGTTGCAGCGAGTTGGGGCTGCTCCGCACTGCGGGGCACGGGCTTCTCACCCCAGTGGCTTCTCTTGTGAGCTCAGGACCGAGGCACGTGGGCTCAGGAGTTGTGCGGGGCTTAGTTCTCCGTGGCATGTGGAACCTTCCCGGACCGGGGATGGAACCCGTGTCCCCTGCACTGTGAGGTGGCCCCCCATCCACTGCACAACCAGAGATGCTCCCCACTGTGGCTCTGGGCTGCCTTTCCATGACGGCCAGGGACGTTGGGCATCTTCTCACGTGCTTATTGGCCATTTGCAGGTCTTCTCTGGGCAAGTGTTTATTCAGTTCACATGTCGATTCTTTCATCTGGTTATTTTTCGGTTGTCGAGTTGAGGACTTTGGCTTTTATTCTGAGAGAGACTGCAGAGCCACCAGGAGGTTCTGAGCACAGGGGTGATGGTATCACGTGGGCTGCTGTCCAAAGAACAGCTACAGCGATGCCAGGGGCGGCGGAGAGACCGGTCAGGACACCTGGATGACACAGGTGGGAGACGAAAGCCTGGCGCCGGGGTCGTAGCAGGGGCGGAAACACCGGGCTGGTTCCCGATGCCTCCGAGGGGAGCTCGCAGGATTCGCTGACGGCTCAGGGAAGCCTGGCGTGCTGCAGTCCACGGGGTCACAAAGAGTCAGATACAACTTGGCAACCGAACAACAGCAACAACAGATGTGAGCAGCAGGAGTGCCTCTCAGGACGCATGGAGTCACCACCAGCTGAGACGGTGGATTAGTGTGCTGCGCGCCCTGACAAAGCACCGCAGACCCGGTGGCTGTGAGGCTTCGGCCACAGAGCCCTGCAGGCGGGACATCTGAGCTCCGGTGTCAGGCGCTGCCCCCCCGGAAGTCCGTCGGGAGCATCCTTCCCGCCTCTCCCGGCTCTGGGGGTCACTCCTGGCATTCCCGGGTGGGCAGCCGTGTCCCTCCAGCCTCTGCCTCTGTGATCTCGTGGCCCTCTCCCTAGAGTCTGCGCCCACAGTTCCGTCTGCTTGTGGGGACACCACTCATGGGCTCAGGGCCACCCCCAGTGACCTCGATCGCCTGCAGGCACCCTATTTCCAAGCAAGGTCACGTCCATGGTTACTGAGCATGAGGGTGCCAACCTATCTTTGTTGGGGGGACACAATTCAACCTGTAACGGATGGGGAGACACCAGAGGAGCAGGTTGGGGATGGAGGCCAGGAGCCGGGCGTCAGGCGTGTTTGTTTAAGGGCATCCGTTACACCTCTTAGAGAAGATGCCGAGGACGCAAAGAGATACGGAGCTGCCCAAGTGTGATTTTCAAAAGTTAAGAATACGACTCCCCAGCTCTGAAGCGAGGATGTGTCCAAGATTTACTTACCTCGTTAACAAGGAAACCAGCGTAATGCTGAGGCTGGTTAAAACCCTGGAGAGAGAGAAGGATGTGTAGTGAGTGGCTGAAAAAGAGCTTGCTTGAGTAAGTGCGCTGATTTAGATTAAAACCTGGTTAATGTTCTACAGGGCTGTAAAACTGCAACCTCTTCCAACTAACCTTTTCTGCAGAAATAAATTCTGTCACCACTGGGAAAATTCATTTGCAATGCTATCAGACAAGAATCTCATTACCTACCCATCCATTTTCTGCAATCTACCTTTTCTGAGTTATTAAAAATCATAGTCAGTAGTAAACAGCAAGTAAAACAGACACACACCCTAGAGAATCAAAAAGTACCTTGGCGGGTCTGCTGGAACACACTCAGACTCCCACCGAAAGGACCCACCGCCATCCTCTCGCTCATTCACATTTTGGAAATGTTTAAGTAGTCCCCCGCTACGAGGATACATATTCTCCAAAGGCGGTTCTTCACAGAAAGCCGGTCTTTCTGTGTTTGGACGTGACTCACCTTCACAGGTGCTGAAAGAAGTGGTAATTAACACACCCGCGCCTCCTCGCTGGGCTGGCACAGCTAAGCCACGCGGGGTTACCTAACAACCAAGGCCGGAAAATCCACTTCTGTCTGGAGATGTCCTCACCAGGAATGTGGGGTTGAGTCTCTAGCACGCCTGAGATTCCAGTTTCTCTTGCCTGCAACACCTGTGCATGTGGGAGTTTCTTTCTGCACAAGGACCTCGGGGTTGGGCACAGTTCCCGTCTGCCTGACTGCATCCGAAGCTGAACCCGGGCACACCAGGGTTCAGACCTGGCGTGGGCCTGCGGGCCCTGGTTCATCACTGAGGCTACAACCCTGGTTCCACAGGTGGACGGGTCATCCTGAATCACGGGAAATGTGTTCTCAAATGTGACACCTGTCTCAGGCCATGGCGGCACAGTCCTTTTGTCTAATTAGTGGCAGTCGCTCAGTCATGTCTGGCTCTTCGAGACCCCATGGACTGCAGCCCGCCAGGCTCCTCCGTCCATGGGATTCTCCGGGCAAGAACACTGGAGTCGGTTGCCATTCCCTTCTCCATTTGTCTAATTACATCCTGGTAAAAAAAGAGGGCTGATTTCTACTGAACCTATGCAAATAACTAGATTTCTCTTGGAATTTAATTGTGGGAAAAAATGATTTTCCCTGAATTCCAAAGTAAGAAAATATCATTTAAAGAATGTTTTGTTTGCAAAAGCACAGTCTACTAAATGAAAGGTTAGAGGCAGATCAAGAAGAAGGATTTTTTCGTTCCCGGGTTTCGGCACCAAAAAAAAAAAAAAAAAAAAAAGAAGGATTTTAATCTTACTCCTGCCAAAAAATGTCAATAGAACATTACAAAGTAACACCAATACCGTCTCCTTGGCTTTGTCAGGCCCAAGCTTTCAGCAAAGATCCAGTGGGGTGGGGAGGGAGGGAGGGCTGTGGAGGGGGAGGGTCAGGGATGTACCCAGAGCTGGGCTCAGCTTGATGCGCCTAATGGGGAGCTTCACTGATGGCTTGGCTTCCGTGGTGGCTCAGCAGTAAAGAATGGGCCTGCAGTGCAGGAGACACAGGAGACCCAGTTTCAATCCCTCAGTCAGGAAGATCCCCTGGAGGAGGGCATGGCAACCCACTCCAGTATTCTTGCCTGAAAAATCCCATGGACAGAGGGACCTGGCCGGCTACAGTCCAAAGGGTCGCAAAGAAGTCAGACACGACTGAGCGACTAAGCAAGCAAGCAATGGGGTGTGGGGGGAGGTAGTTGTGCATCTTGGGCGAAGTTTCTGGCTGGTATAGCCCAACAGACGATGGGGCTGGAGCTGCAGGGTATACACTCAGAGGCTTCTCACTGTTGAAAGGGTTACAAACTTAGAAATGCGGAAGGACAGACGAGATGTGTTGTGCCACAACTAAAGCTATCATTGTGAGCTCAAGATTTGTCCACAGACATCAGGCGAGAATCAGGCGTGTGTGTGTGCACGTGTGCGTGTGTGTGCGCGTGCGTGCGCATACCATGCCCTCCTGACTCTCTCTGCAGAGTGCAAATGGAAGCACACTGTGCATTATCATGATGATACTATATTCTGTTTCTCCCATTCAGCGTCACGTGATTGAGACCCAGCCACGTGGACCCAAATGGTGCGGCTCCTTCACTTCAGTTGCCGTGTGCCAGACCATTGTGTGGGCACCCCTCACTCTATTCGTTCTATTGTCTGGACATGTACATGTTCCTCCCCCCAGTATTTTTAGGGCTTCCCTGGTGGCTCTGACGGTAAAGAATCTGCCTGCAGTGCAGGAGACCTGGGTTTGATCCCTGGGTTGGAAGGTCCCCTGGAGAAGGGAATGGCAACCTGCTCCAGTACTCTTGCCTGGAGAATTTCATGGACAGAGAAGCCTGATGGGCTCCAGTCCATGGAGTTGCAAGGAGTCAGACACGACTGAGCGACTAACACTTCCACTTTGCAGTATTTTTGTTCTTAAGTGGTGCTGCTTTGAAAATGTTGCCAGGTCTCCTGATGGGTTAGTGCAGCTTTCTCTGGCACGCAGCCAGGCATGGGACGTCCCTAGGAGTATCTGTTGACTGAACCTTAGCGCTGGGAACAGGTGTGCAAACCCTGGCAGCTTGCATTTTCCCAAACGCCGGTCACTTCTCCCTGCCACGTGCTCGTCTCAAAACTGACTCTGACGCTGATTTTCACAGGAGGTAGGGGTCATCGTCCCTCTGTCTGCTGAGTCGGGTCAGCTTTGTCGACAAGTGATGCCACGTGACGTCTGGAAAGTGATGCGGGGACCGCCTGGTTCTCTGGGCACTCTTGCTCTTGGAGCCTGGCCACCCCCCCTTGAGGGCATCCCCACCAGGCCGTCAGCCCACAGCAGGAACCACCTTGCCAGGCACACAGGTGCTGGATGTTCCGGGAAGCACCTGGGGTGCAGCGAGGAGCAGACCAGCCATGCCGCTGAATCTCTCCCAAGTAGCAGATTCCTGAGGGAAAGGAGTGAGTGCTGTTGTTTGAAGCTGCCCAGTTTGGGGGTGCTTTGTTATGCGGCAGTGGCTAACTGATGCACACACCCAGTTTCTTTGAAGAATGCCACATTGTTTACAAGATAATTGTACCACCTGGAGTTCCAGCCAGCAGGGCTTGTGCTCCTTTGGTGTGGTTTTAGTTTCTATTTCCAAAATCGCCGGTGAGGTTATTGGCTTTTTCCATGTTCTTCTCTGAAAGGAGACTGATGACAGACGTGCCCGTCATTCTTTTGGCTTGTCTTTCTCTAACGGATTTGGAGGGTTCTTCATGGCATCGCTGACTCGATGGACGTGAGTCTGCGTGAACTCCGGGAGTTGGTGATGGACAGGGAGGCCTGGCGTGCTGCGATTCATGGGGTCGCAAATAGTTGGACACGACTGAGCGACTGAACTGATCTGATCTGATCATTGTGGATACGAATCATTTGCAAGGTGTTTGTGTTGCAAATATCTTCTAGTTTTCAGTTCTTCATTCTCCTTATGGTCTTCTGAGGAACAAAAGTCGCACGATACATACTTTTCACCTTTTTATTTTCAATCTTGGTGACGTTTTTGGGGTGTGTTTCCTGTAATTAGTATTTAAGTGTGTCAACATTCTAATTAGAGAGTCTCTAACAGATGTTTTTAATTCTACCATGTCTCTGATTACTCAGGTGTTTGAATTTATTCCCATCATCTAATTTTGTGTTCCTCATTTATCATGTATTTTTTTTTTCTCTTTTCTGCTTTTTGTTGGCACAATTTGTCTTCACTTCAGTTTTCTCCTGGCTGTTTTGAAATCTGCAAGTCCTATTTCCATTTTTCTTGTGGAAACTTTGGAATTTCAAACTTTTCTTCTTTTGATTCTAAAATTTTCTTCTTGTTCAGTTGCTAAATCATGTCCGACTCTTTGCGGTCCCATGGACTGCAGCACACCAGGCTTCCCTGTCCTTCACTGTCTCCTGGAGTTTGCTTAAACTCATGTCCATGGAGTCAATGATGCCATCTAACCATCTCATCCTCTGTCGTCCCCTTCTCCTCCTGCCCTCAACCTTTCCCAGCATCAGGGTCTTTTCCAATGAGTCACCTCTTCGAATCAGGTGGCCGAAGTACTGGAGCTTCAGCTTCAGCATCAGTCCGTCCAGTGAGCACTCAGGGTTGTGATACAAGAGCTGTTGGGTGCTCCTCCTTCCTGCTCCTCCCTCCTCTTTCCATAGGCCGTGTTCGTCTCATGTGGGACTTTCTCTCAAGTCGTTGTTTGATTTTCCCTGAACAGTTTAAGCTGGTTTCTTTGCGGCATCAAGGTCTTAACCTTGGATTCATTTTCTAGGGCATATCTTTCAGTCCTTTTTGAGACACTTGGTGTGTGGATGTTTGTAGGTGTGAAGACACCATTATTTGCTGTTTCACTTGAATGCAAGTTTCACTGTGTATGGAATTTTAGGTTCAGTTCTCTAAGAATGTTGACAGGTTCACCCCTTTGCCAACTGACAGTCAGGTTCTGTCTGATTAAAGAAAGCCCTTCCCCACTGAAGGCTTTTGAGCTATTCTCTCCACCCTTGGAATTCCGGAAGGCCACTAGGACAGCCTTCCCTCCTCCTGCCATCCCCCTGGTGGTGGAGAAGCCATCCTCCTGGGCTGTCTCCTGTTTCCTGTCTCCAGCTTCCTGTTGGCGCCCGGCTTGCCTGAGGTGGACAAGGGTGTTTATTCTCCACTGCTGTTCCCACACATCTGGACCCAGACAACAGACATTTGCAGGACAGGAGGACATGCGTGCGGCTCCTGCATCTGGTGCAAACGTGGTCGGGGCCCACTGCTGGGTCTGCCTCACCTTGGCCCAAGGATGTGTCTGGAGGTTGGACTTTGCTCAGGAACTCGATCTCTGGGTGGCCTTGCCTGCAGCCCTCAGCCACCTGCCAAGCCTTCACTTTTCAACGTGTACACTGGCTGCACAGATTCTGGTCAGCGAAAGGCCCCGCCAGAGCCGTGGGTGGACAGGGCCAGCCGACTGCCAATAAGATGTTTGCCCGAACAGCCTAAGCGGCGGCCTCTGCCCTGCCTGCCCACGTGGAGGAAGGTCTCCCGGGGCTCCGAAGAACCCAGGCTCTGCCCTGGGAGCGTGTTTCTTCTCCTACGCTGGGGCCTCCCTGGCTGCCACAGACTGGGGGCCATCTGCCGCTTGTCCCCAGGCAGGGCTGGGCTCTCTCATGGCCAAATCCTCAGGGAAACAGCCAGGCCTCTCCCTCCTCCCAAAACACTTCGGGATTCAATCTCGAGATGAAAACTATCATGAAACCACTGAATTTTGGAGTTTAAGCTAAGGCCACAGTGGAAGCTGCCAGTGCAGACTAAGGCTAACCCTCAGGCCTCTGAAGTAGCGCTGCTCAGGTCCCTTCTGTCCTACCTGGATCCTACACGGTGTTCCCATCCAGGCCCCCCCGCCCTCAGTTCCTCAGGGCTCCCCGCTGCTTGCCCCTGCCAGTACTGGCGCCCCCCCAACCCCCCACCCTGGTCTCCAGCGCAGGGCCCTCCAGGCTGCCCGCGGCTCTCTGCCTGCCCAGCACGTGTGCATCTGGCGCTCACTGTGGGCTCCCTCAGTCCTGTGGCCCCCTCCAGGCACCCTACCCCCCAGGTTCCCCCAACACTCAGCGGGGCCTGCCCCATCCAGTGCTCCCGACTCCTAGACCGGCCCCCCTCATCCCCTTCCCGCTCCCCTCCCAGGCTCCCCCACCAGCGCCCCCTCAGATGCCCCCGGTCAGGTGTCCGCGACTCCCTCGCGCGCCCATTGCCCCTTCTCGTGAAGCCCGCGCCCCGCAGACGTCCCCCACAGCCGGTTTCCAGTCCCCATCGCCCGCCCGGCTCCCCCTCAGACAGCCCGCAGCCCGTGTCCGGGGCCCCGTCGCCCGCCCGACGCCCCCTCTCATGAAGCCCGCGCCCCTCAGATGCCCCCCACAGCCGGTTTCCGATCCCCGTCGCCCGCCCAGCACCCCCTCTCGTGAAGCCCGTGCCCCTCGGAATGCCCGCCCCCCCCCCCCCCAGCCCGTGTCTGGAGCCCCGTCGCCCGCCCGACGCCCCCTCTCGTGAAGCCCGCGCCCCTCAGATGCCCCCCACAGCCGGTTTCCGATCCCCGTCGCCCGCCCGACGCCCCCTCTCGTGAAGCCCGCGCCCCTCAGATGCCCCCCACAGCCGGTTTCCGATCCCCGTCGCCCGCCCAGCACCCCCTCTCGTGAAGCCCGCGCCCCTCCGGTGCCCCCGCCCGAGCGTCGGCGCGCGGCCCTGCCCTCCGTCCCCTCCCCCGGCGGCGGCCGCGCGTCATGGCGGCGGCGGGCGGGGCGCGTCTCGCACGCAGCGCGCCGGGCGGAGCGCTCGCCGCATTGTTTGCTTCGCTGGGGAGCGAGCGGGCGAGCAAGCCGGCCCTGGCGTCCGAGCAGCCCCGCGCCAGCGCCCCGCCGCCCCGCCGCTGCCGCCGCCCGCCGCCCGCCGGCCGGGCTCCCGCGCCGGGCCTCCGCTCGGCCCCGCCGCCCGCGCGAGCCGCCGCCCGCGAGCCCGCGGCCGCCGCGCCGAGCCGGGCCGGGCCGCCGCCGCCAGGAGCCCGCGCCCAGAGCGGCGGCGGGCCGGGCCTGCGCGGCCGTTGGCGGAGGAGCCGCGGGCGCCATTAGCGCCGCCTCGGCCGCGCCGGCCCCCGCGCCCGCCGCCCGGCTCCCGCGGCCGCGGCCCCGAAGGTGAGTGCGCCGGGCGGGCCGGGGCCGGGGCCGGGGCCGGGGCCGCCGCCTCGCCCGCGGGCCGCCGCCGCCGCCGGCCTCTCGGTGCTGGGGCCGCCGCCATGTTTGGGGCCGCCGCGGCGACGCATTGTCCGCGGGCGGCGGGGCCGGGGGAGGCCGCGATGTGGGGGCAGCGGCGGGGAGGCCGGGGCCGGCGGGCGGGAGGCCGGCCTGGCGAGGCGGGGAGGGAGGGCGGCCCGGAGGCCCGGGAGGGAGGCCGGGTCGGCAGGCCGGGGGACCGGGGAGGGAGGCCGGGCGGCTTGGGAACTCGACAGGGAGGGAGGCGAGGCCGGCGGGCGGGAGGCTGGACGGCGAGGGAGGCCGGCCGGGTTGAGAGGCCGGGGGCCGGCGGGGAGGTCGGTCTGGCGAGGCGGGGAGGCCCTGGGTCCGGTCGGGAGGCTGCAAGGCCAGGGAGTGAGGGCGGGCCGGGTTGAGAGGCTGAGCGGCCGGCAGGGAGGGAGGCCGGCCGACGGGGAGGCCCGGAGGTCCGATCGGGAGGCTGCGAGGCCTGGGTGGGAGGCTGGGCCGGGGGTAGAGAGCCCGGGCGGCTTGGGAGCTCGACAGGGAGGGAGGCGAGGCCGGCGGGCGGGAGGCTGGACGGGGAGGGAGGCCGGGCTGTGGAGGCGCCGGGGCCGCCCTGCCCGCCGCGCCTCCTGCCCGGCCGCCCGGCGAGGTGGGGGCGGCCCGGGGGCTCGGCTTCTCCGGCCGAGCGTTTGCCCGAGGGTCGCGTTATGTAACGGACGCGCTGGGCTTGTTGGGCCCGGACGGGAAACTTCCTGTTCCAGGGCCGCGCGGACCCGGGCGGCCGCCCCTCCCGCGCCCGCTGCGGGCGGCCTCCGGGCCCCCAGGAAGAAGTGACCTGGTTGTAATTTACGGGGCACGCGCTGCAGGCGGGCCCCGCTGGAGGAGCCGCCCACCGGCGGAGAAGGGTCGCGGGGGCGGCGCTGCGTGCCGCCCCTGCGCGAGGGTGTTCGTGGCTTTCCTAGGGCCAGGCGGGAAAGGCGGTGTTGGAAGGTGAACCGGCCCTGGGTGCCGCGTTCCTCTCTTGTGGCCACACGGCTTTTCAAGGGGCATTTATCAGAAGGGTCTGGAGGGGCTGCCGATAGTGTCCACGTGGGAACCTTTGTCCTGCACGGAAGCTCCAGGTGGACGGAGGTTGGAGGTTTGGAGCCTGGGGTGTAGGGGAATGGTGGGCTGGTGAGGTGGTCTGCAGAGTGACCAGCGCCTTCTGTCCCTGTCACCATCGAGCTTTCAAATTGCAGAGCTGCCATGAGCAGTAACTGCTGTCCTTATAGCAAGTGGCCAGATAACAAAGCCTCAGTCACTTCAGGAGCGTGTGGGTTTTGAAGAGCCGGTTATGGTTAGTGCTGTTGGTACTGTGCTCTGGAGGAGAAAATTACACGTTTGCCTTTCGTCTGCTGAGTAACCAACTGTGGCTTCTGCCCCACCCCAGAGGACCCCTGAGGCTGCACTGGGGGCCCTCCGCAGGCTGTGGTGCTGACAGCAGGGGGACTTGCCCTCTCCCCAAGAAGGGCTGGCAGGGCCAGGGCAGCTGGGGCGCAGCTTGGCTGACTGCACCCCAGGAATCCAGGGCTGTGGGCCCCTGGGACGTGGAGATGCAGGTGGGTTAGGGTTGGTTTGCTCGTGGTGGCTCTCAGGCTCCCCTTTGTAGGGCATTCTTGTCAGATTTCACATGAACGTTTCTGTTTGACAAAAGAGAAGGAAAACCACAGTCAGAAGGACCTGTCTCAAGGAATGCATTTCGGGTCTGCTGCGATTTCCTCTCAGGTGTGACAGTGCAGGCTGCCGCATGGCGGCTTTTCCTGGCCGACTCCCCAGGGCTTTGTCCATCGGGGGGCCTTGTCCAGCGGGGGGCCTCGGGCTCCACCTGGCATGTGTGTCGGCCAGTCTCGTCAGCATCACTCTGATTCCTGTCAGTGGTGTGTGGTGGTTTGGAGTGGGGAGAGGGCATTGTCATCAGTTCCTAAGGTGTCACCCTGCTTGGCGGGTGGTGGACCAGAGTCAGGGATCGTCAGGAAAGGGAGACTGGAAGTAGAACTTGCTGGTGGCCGATGGCAGATGTCTGACAAGAGCAAGTGCTTGAAAGTCTCCATGGCCAAGGCTTAAGTCGCCTGAGCCTGTGCTGCACCCGGTAGAGGGGAGGAGCACTCTGTGGGTGGCGAGGGGGTCTCCGGGTTGCCCTCACTGTGACGGGATGATGGCCCAGCACTGTGGTCAAGCCAGCAGCCGAGAAGGCCCCCGAGGGGCAGGCAGGTGGCTGGCGTGCAGTCGCCACTTCTGAGAAGCCTGCCCAGGCCAGTATGGGGCTGCCCTCTTGGGTCCCGGCACGGCCGGTGGCCTTTGCCTCAACACGGTTGTGGAGGGTGTGTTCGTGGAGACAGTGACGGGCTGAGGGCTCTCTCCTGGGTAGCAGTGGGGGTCAGACAGTGGCCAGAGCCTGCAGGAGTGCAGCTCTGTGCACGTACTGTCTTGGGCTTGGGACAACTCCTGAGGGGTGTGGATCCAGGGTGACCAGTGAGCAGTGGGCGTCAGCATTCTGGAAGGACTCGTCCCCGTGTGTGCCTCTGGGGGCCCTCCTGACTGCCTGCCTTCTCCTCTGGTCCTGGGAATCCTTGGCGGGGAGCAGTGGCTGTAGGTGGTGGTTGTCATACCTCCGTGAGTCCCGGATGTGTGATTTTGGAAGCCTCAGGGGTGGGTTAGCTGGGACGTCTGCTTGGATTTAGTGCCAGTTGGTTAGTTCTACCCATGTGTGCTTGGTGGTTTTCGCCTCTCCTGTCTTCTGCGTGGCGCTCACGTGTTGTCTGTCTGTTTCAGGGAGTCAGTGCCAAATGAGGAGGAAAGGCCGAGGTCATCGCGCTGCAGCGAGGCACCCTTCCTCCCCTGGCAGCACCAAGCACTCCCCCACACGAGAGACCCTGACCTACGCGCAAGCCCAGAGGATGGTGGAGATCGAGATCGAGGGGCGCCTGCACAGGATCAGCATCTTCGACCCCCTGGAGATCATCCTGGAAGATGACCTCACGGCCCAGGAGATGAGCGAGTGCAACAGCAACAAGGAGAACAGCGAGCGGCCGCCCGTGTGCTTGAGAACTAAGCGGCACAAGAACAACCGGGTCAAGAAGAAAGGCGACGCCCCGCCCAGCGCCCACGGCGCACCGGCCTCCGCCAGCGCCCTCCCCGAGCCCAAGGTGCGGGTGGTGGAGTACAGCCCCCCGTCGGCGCCGCGGCGGCCCCCCGTGTACTACAAGTTCGTGGAGAAGTCTGCCGAGGAGCTGGACAACGAGGTGGAGTACGACATGGACGAGGAGGACTACGCCTGGCTGGAGATTGTCAACGAGAAGCGCAGGGGCGACTGCGTGTCGGCCGTGTCGCAGAGCGTGTTCGAGTTCCTCATGGACCGCTTCGAGAAGGCCTCACACTGCGAGAAGCAGAAGCAGGGGGAGCAGCAGTGCCTGATCGACGAGGACGCGGTGTGCTGCGTGTGCATGGACGGCGAGTGCCAGAACAGCAACGCGATCCTCTTCTGTGACATGTGCAACCTGGCCGTGCACCAGGAGTGCTACGGCGTGCCCTACATCCCTGAGGGCCAGTGGCTCTGCCGCCACTGCCTGCAGTCCCGGGCCCGGCCGGCCGACTGCGTGCTCTGCCCCAACAAGGGTGGCGCCTTCAAGAAGACGGACGACGACCGCTGGGGCCACGTGGTGTGCGCCCTGTGGATCCCCGAGGTGGGCTTCGCCAACACCGTGTTCATCGAGCCCATCGACGGCGTGCGGAACATCCCGCCCGCGCGCTGGAAGCTGACCTGCTACCTCTGCAAGCAGAAGGGCGTGGGCGCCTGCATCCAGTGCCACAAGGCCAACTGCTACACCGCCTTCCACGTGACGTGTGCCCAGCGCGCCGGCCTCTACATGAAGATGGAGCCCGTGCGCGAGCTGGCCGGTGGCGCCGCCACCTTCTCCGTCAGGAAGACCGCTTACTGTGACGTCCACACGCCCCCCGGCTGCACCCGCAGGCCTCTGAACATTTACGGGGACGTGGAGATGAAAAACGGCGTCTGTCGGAAGGAGAGTTCCGTCAAAGCGGTCAGGTCCACCTCCAAGGTCAGGAAGAAAGCCAAGAAGGCCAAGAAGACGGCCCGGGAGCCCTGCACGGCCCTGCCGCCTGTGTGCGCGCCCTACATCCCCCCGCAGAGGTGAGCGCTGCGAGGGGGCGCAGGGTCTGTGCGGGCCCGCCACGTGCCATCTGCCCGGCCCTGACGGCCCCTCTGATGGGGCCTTGTTCCCGCTGCACTTGGCGGGAGCGTGGCTGTTGTCAGAGACTCGGGTCTGAGGCGGGGGTGTGTGTGCGTCTGGTCTCCTCGAAGCCCGGGGCCGAGCCCGCCCAGCCGCAGCCCCGCCTCGGGTGCCCAGGATTCGCTGCCCTCTCTGCCTTCCTCACCGTGCTCACAGCAGCATTTGGGGGTCTTGGGACTGAAAAAACGCACGCATTTATTTATCCGGCTGCGTCGGGTCTTAACTGCGGTGCACGGGATCCTCTGTGGCGTGTGGCCCCGAGCGTGCAGGCTCCGTTGCCCTGCAGCATGTGGGGGCCCAGGTCCCCAGCCAGCAACTGACCCCGTGTTCCTTGCACTGGGAGGCGGACTCCCACCCGCTGGACCACCAGGGAGTCCCCTTGTGGGATGTTTAACTTGCTGAACTTAGGCAGTGTGGCCGGGTGAGGCAGACACGGTGGAGATGAGAGTGGGGCTGACGGGGACCCTGGCGGGAGATCCTGGCCTCATTCCTGTCGGGGCACGGGCTGTCTGGTTTCCCAACCTTTTCTCTCAGATGAGCGTTGCCTGGTCAGCGTGGGGTTCTCTTTCTAGAGTGGTCCCGGTGGTGGGTCAGGATCCCGCCGGCCACCCCTGTCTCTAAACTCTCCGCCTTCTGCTTATCTCTCTTGCTACTGACTTCCTGTTTTTATTTCATTGGATTTAAAATTGCTCTTGTTGGGAACACCAGGTAAGTGGCTTGCGGAATTTCTTAGCAGACTTGTGAGCACCGTGTGGTTTGGGAAAGACTTAAACACAGGCTCTAGTGTTGAGCGGCAGAAAGGCAGGGAGAGCGGTTCAGGGGGCTGCGGCAGGGTGGCCTCGGAAGTCCTGCCTTGTGCTAGAGGAACAGGCACTTCCTGGGTGTTTGTTAGGAGTGTCCAAGAGGAGAAAAGTACGTAGATAACAGTAAATTCAGACAGTGAATAGAAAGCACTTCTCCTTCTTCTTATCTGGAGAAGACTTCTGGTAAAACCAAGCGTCTCTTTGCAAGTAAGTCGGTCTGACTTTTAAGACAGTTTCGCTTGCATTTGGAGAAGGAAATGGCACCCACTTCAGTACCTTGCCTGGAAAATCCCGTGGACGGAGGAGCCTGGTATTCAGGAATCCATGGGGTTGCAGAAAGACAGGACTGAGCGAATTCACTTTGACTTCACTTGCGTTTCTTCCTGAGGGTTGGAAAGTATAGGATTTGTATCAAGAAGTTCTGTTTAAGACCCCAAAGTTTTCAGGTTTACTAAAATCAAAGTAAATAAAAGTTGTGACTTTATAAATTGAGAAGCCAGGAGCCAGGTGCTGCCCTCTGTCCAGTCCCACGTGGTGCCCACTGCCTGCCTGTCTGTCCGTCCACCCGAGGGGCAGGCACGCGGCGGGGAAGTGCGGGCTCCTGGGGTCGGAGGTGCCGCCTGATGGGGGCCGAGCGGAGGAGCGACAGGCCCTTGCGCTGCCCCCCCCCGCCCCCGGCTCAGGGCGGAGGTCAGCGATGCACCTGGGCGAGTGTGTGTGGCCGTGGGCCTCGCCGTCGCTGTTGCCCAGCATCTCCGGAGACCCTGACGTCAGGCCAGCGTGTAGGGTGTTGGGTCGGCTGGGACGCCCAAGCTCACGACCACTGCTCTCTTGCTGAAGCTGTGCTCCGCGGTGCGGCCTTAGGATCCAGGCCCCAGAGGGGGTCAGTGAGGGTGTAACCCCGCGCTCTCCACAGCCGCAGGACAGAGCTGCTGCCAGGACGGTGTTCAGAGCTGGCTCAGGCACTGGCTGCACGAGGGACTCTGAGGTCTCAGAAGAGGAGGGGCCCCTCACTCGGCTGAGGGGAGGGTTGGCTGTGAGAAGGCTGGGGGTGGTGGCAGGGACTGTGAGTGCTTCTGTAGTTTGCGTGGTTTAAAAAGTTGTTTGCAAATGAAAAAGATAGTTCAGACACACTAATTTTGAGACTCTCATCTGTTCTCAACAAGAGGCAGATGGTTTAGTTTTTCTCATCTTGCAGCATGTTTACACTACAAAGGTCGCTTTTTTTGTCTAGTAACAGACCCCAGAACAGAGGTGTGGGTGCCCTGAGCATGTGCTCCCTCCTGTCCGAGGGCCCCAGGCCTGCGGTCAGCCTGGCTGGCTGTGCAGGCTCAGCCCTGTGGCTGCTCCGTGCGCGGCCAGGCATGGCATTGGCTCTTTCGGGAACACCGAGCGCTGCCCTGGGTGGCCCTCCTGGCCTCCCGCTCCTGTTGCCGTGAGGGCCTAGCCTGCAGCGAGCGCGGGAGCTGTGCCCGTCTGCCCGCCTGTCCCCTCCCTCTCCTGCTCTTCAGTTAGAGTGACTTTCTCCCTGATGGAGAGGCGACACGTTTGAAGTTGGGGAAGACCCGTGAGGTCAGGTCGGAAGGAGAGAGAGCTGTTGCTCGCCCTCCTCTCTCCCTCCTGAGCTGGTGCCGCCCTTCTGGTGAAGCGGCCCTTGTCCTCGGGGCCGCTGTTCTCCTTGGAGCCTCTGTCTCCTCATCCGCTTCCTCTGCCTTGTGCGCGAGGGCAGAGGGCGGTAGAGGCAGTCACGGCAGGGCGCAGGCTCGGAGAAGGCGTGTGTGGGATTGGAGCTTCTGGGTCTCTGGGGTCACTGGCTGAGTGAGGCTCCTGCAGAGCCGCAGGCCGCTGTGGGCGCCGTGGCTGCTGCCCTGGGCGTGGGGAGGGGCCACGGCAGGCCCACGTGGCCCCCGGGTGGTTTACGCACTGCTGCTCACTGTGGACGCTGCCTTGCGATCCCTGACAGGGCCCTTGCCAGGGTGGGGGCTCGGCGTCTCATCCCTCCGAGGACGCGGCTGAAATCCCAGGGGGGCCGGCTGGACGGTGGGGGCTCGGCTCACGCACTTAATGCTCGTTGAATGTAGTAGCGAGGAGTGTGGGCCTTAGTCTTGCCTGCATTCTTTTCTAGCAGCTAGTTTTACTACGATTTCTGAAGTTCTGATGGGCTGTGGCCTGGGTAAACGGGGGAGCCTCGTGGCCCCCGCAGGTGGGAGCACAGCTCTGGGTGCCCCATGCGTGTGAGTGTCGCCAGGCAGCCCCCCACTGGGTCCTTGGGGAGGGGCTGTTGACAGAGCCCAGGTCGGGAATGCGGGTTGAATGGTGGCCATGGTGCGGGGAGCCGGCTGCCCCGCTGGGCGAGTGCACGGCTGGGGGACCGCGCCACGTGGGTGCCACGTGTCTGTGCTGACCCTCCCGTGACTTCGCTGGTTTCCCGGTACTTGAACTTGGGGTGGGGTATGGGGGCTGGCGGCCAGCTCCAGGCTCTGCCCCCAAGGGCCTTCGGGGGTGGGGTGGGGTCTGGGCACAGGCCAGCCCGTGGGCACTGTGAGTCAGTGAAGCCCAGTGTGGGGTGCCTGGCGCCTCATGGTGGCTGTGCCATGTCTTGGGCGTCTCTGAGCGCCTCCCGCAGGCCCCCGTGTTTCTGGGGCTGAAGCAAGCGCCGAGCGGGGTTCAGCGGGGCGCGTCCCGTGTGCCTCAGGTGTGTGGACCTCTGGTGGGCTGGGCATCCTGGAGGCGCAGAGGGGGCCTGGCCCCTAGGGCGTCTGCCGAGGACTGGGGTCTGGCAGTCCCTGCTCACGGCCCCCGTGTCTGCTTTGCAGAGGGGGGCAGGCACACGTGGGCGTTTTCCTCCGTGCTGCGCTTGGGGTCGCTGCCTGGAGTGGACCGTGGGGCGGGCCCGGCGCACGTGGAGACCGGCCTCGGCATCCCGCCGCGTCTCGTCCTGTATTAGTTTCGAGTTTTTCTCTGAGATAACTTCAGATTTATAAAAGCTTGCAGAAGTAGGAGGAGAGACGTCTCCCCTCACCCCCTTAGCCAGAGGCCCCTCTCACTGATGGCTCACCAGTGTGCTGTCCCGGGGGCAGACCATGTGCCCCTGGGCACCACCTAGGCGGGGGCTGGCCTCCCGGGGCGCCTTCTTGCCTGCGGCCGGGAGTCCCACTTGGCCTCCCTGGGATCGGGGTCACCCTTAGATTGCCTGTGCCTCCCTGTGAGGGCTGAAGGGCATACCCACCCCATGGGGTTCTCTTCTCCTCTCAGTGCCATGGAGGGAGGTGCGGTTTTCGGAGGGTCTGCCTAGCGGGCCTGGGTGCTGAGGTGGGCGTCTGGGGGCGTCACCGCTGGTGGGGTTTCTCAGGAAAGGGGGCTCTGACCAGCTGGCTGTCACGCGCCTGCTTGGGCTGTGAGGGGCGGCGCCCGGCGCAGGCAGCTGCCTGGCTGGGGGCTGGGGGTCCTGCTGGGAGGCGCGCACAGGCTCCTGGGGTCCCGGCCGTGATCTGTGCCGTCGGGCAGGGGGTGCCCCAGGAACCAGCAAGGCCCAGAGCTGCGCCCCTCCAGAGGCTGACTCTGGGCTTTTTGGGTCTGGTGGGGGGCTTCTCTCGCATCCCCTGATCTCCGACTGAGCTGTTCTGAAAGCGCAGGGCCTGTTGTGGCTGGGAAGGGAAGGTGGCCCTGCTCCCTGAGATGCCGGCGGGGCGGCCTGGGCCCTGCTCCCGCGTCTGTGTGTGTGAGGAGGGATGGTGTGTTTAAAAAACCAAGTAACGAATCTGGCTGCGCGGGCTCTGCAGTTGCGGCATTTGGGCTCGTGATTGCGGCCTGAGGGGTCCCTGACCTCGGCCCCCGCGTGTGGAGTCTCAGCCAGTGGACTGCCGGGAAGTCCCAGGGGTGGTTATTAATGCTGTTTTCTCCCTGTTTTTCATGACTTTAATATAGAAAGTTAAAAAAGAGACGCTGACAGGGATTTATCAAATGTAGCAAAAAACGGTGACTGACGCTTGTTCCTGAGGCGCCTCCAGGCCCACCAGCCCGGCCGCGGTCGCAGCAGCCGCTTGGAGTGGATGGGGCTGGGTCCCTCTCAGGCCTGCCTTTCCGTTCTTCCTGCCGGGGTGGGCTGCTCTCCCGCTGCGGGCATGGGCAGGCCTTGAGTGCTGCCCTCTGACCGCAGGCCCCTGGCGCGGGCCTGGGCCTTGTCAGCAGGGTTGGTCTCCGTGCCCCGCGGTCCCGGGTCTCTCCCTGGTTTGGCCTGTGGTTGGCAGGCAGTTTGCTGGTGCTCAGCGCACGTCTCCCCCTCGGCGTCCTTGCTCTTTACGTCTTTAAAAGCCCTTGTCAAGGCTGGATGTTTGTGAGGCTGGAAGCGCCACCCCCATACCCCAGCTTCGGGAGCACTGGGCTGGCCCCCTCGCCCGCTCCTTCCTTTGGGTCACTTGGAAGCACACCCCAGTCCTGGACGTCCCCCGGGGCCTTGGCAGCGCAGCTAACAGCACACTTCAGAGCCTCGCCGTGCCTGGGCCCTGGAGTGGGTGTGTCTGGACAGCGTGTGTCTGTCTGGCCTGAGGACGCGGCGTGTGACCCTGTGGTCCTCAGCCCACACACCTGTCCTTCCCGCTGGCGGGCAGGGCCATCACTGGTCTGGCCCTGCACCCCTGACCTGGAGACCGCTCTGAGGGCCCCCCATCCCCGAGATGTGCGTCTCGGAAGCCCGGCTCCATGCCTGCCTTCAGCCTGACCCAGGCGTGGCTCACCTTTTGCTCACTACGACCTTTCCAGCGTCTGTTGAAAGTTCACGGTTTTCTCCATAAAAACGTCCATGGAAACCTCAGTCTTAGAAGCAGTGCTCTCTCGGCGTGTCTGGGTGCTGGTGAGATCCAGGGCTTGACGCTGGTGGTGTGCGTTGCAGCCTCCCTTAGGTTCTCTGGACGTCGTGTGTGAGGTGACGGTTTGGGCGGACTTTCCCTCCTTCGGGTTTTCCTGTCTTCTTTTTTGCTAGCCCGAGTGGGTTTGACGGGCGAGAGCGGGCAGCCCCGCCACAGGGATCACCGCCTGCCTTTAATGTGTATTTTTGATCTATTTTATGGCTTGTATATGTCACATCTTACTTACCCGTTCATTTCCTGAGGGCCTCGAGGTTTTCTTCTGAAAGCTTTGCAGCTATCCCTGCGCTCCTGCCCCCTGCCCCGCGGCCTTGGCACTGACGGGACCTCTGGGGCCTGGACTGCTGGCCTCCCGGGTCAGGATGGCTCCGAGGCGAGGCGTCGCAGGCTTGTCGTCCCTCGTGCTCACGCACCGGCGTCCGTGCAGCCGTTTGCCTGCTTTGCCCGCTTCGTCCATGAAACACCTCCTCCCCGAGACTCACACCCACCCAGCCCCGGGGGCGTCTGTGCGGCCAGCCTGTGCGCGTGCCTGCCTGCCTCCTGTGTGCCCCCGGTCATCCGTCAGGCTCTTGGGATTTCAGGTTGGTTTGGGGGTGACCTGCGTGTCCCTTTTTGTCCTCCTCACTGGTGCCTCCACTTCTGGCCTTCCTGTCACTCACACGTGTCTTGTGACCGTCTTCCTTCATGGTTGGTGTGCCCACTTGTGTGGTGAGCGTAGCCCTGGCGGGGGTCCTGGGGGGCTGCTCTCGAGGGGCACCTCCCAGTGCACCAGGAGCAAGTCGCAGGGTGCGAGGGCCCCTTTCCTTGTCTTTTGTCGGGGGGTCGCAGTCTGGTCTCCGCTGTGTGAGTGGTGCTTCTGGGACTTCGGTCTCTAGACCACTGGCCTCCTGCGCGTGGCCGTGGACCCCAGGCCCTGGGGTGTGTCTGTGCGTGTGGCGTCTGGCCTGACCCCCCTGTCCCGCCTGGTTGGGACGCCCACCCGGAGGACTGGACGCGTGTCCTCGCCTTCCTGCAGTCAGTGCGGGGCTGGGTTGGCCTGAGTTTCTTTTCTGATAGTGAACCTCCTCTGAAAAATGGGTTCCTTTTATTTCTTTTGGGGGTGGTAAGAAAACTTTTAAACGGTTCATTCAGTTTCTAGAGTAATTGTTAAAGGAATGTATTTCAGTTTTCTTCTTTTTTTTCATAATTCAGATTTGGCCAGTTACATTTTTCTACAGGTTTGTTTGGCATCTCAGTTTTCATGATACTTTTTTTTTTTTTAATTGAAGTATGGTTGATTGATTTAGAAAGTGTTAGTTTCTGCTTCATTGGAAGGACTCATGCTGAAGCTCCAATACTTTGGCCACCTGATGTGAAGAGCTGACTCATTGGAAAAGACCCTGATGCTGGGAAAGATTGAGGGGAGGAGGAGAAGGGGGTGACAGAGGACGAGATGGTTGGATGGCATCACTGACTCAGTGGACGTGAGTTTGAGCAAACGCCGGGAGACAGTGAAGGACGGGGAATCCTGGCTTGCTGCAGCAAGTCCATGGGGTTGCAGAGAGTTAGTGACTGAACAGTGGCAAATTTCTGGTGTGTTGCAGAGTAACACAGTTACACGGTTGTTTTTTTCATATTCTTTTCCATTGTGGTTTATTACGGGACGTGGACTATAATTCCCTATGCTGCGTAGTAGCCACTTGTTGTTTATGTGTTTTACATACAGTTCTGTGTATATATTAATCCCAAACTCCTGATTCATCTCTCCCCAACCCTGTCCCCTGGTCACTGTAAGTCTGGTCTCTAAGCCAAGCCTGTGGGTCTCTGTTTTGTACTTAAGCTGATCTGTGCCATTTGGATTGCACGCATAAGCGACACAGTGTTTGTCTTTGATTTGGCTCACTCGGCGTGACCGTCTCCAGGTCCATCTGTGCGCTGCTGCTGAGTCGCTTCAGTCGCGTCCGATTCTTTTCGACCCCAGAGACGGCAGCCCCCCAGGCACCGCTGTCCTGGGAGTCTCCACTGTGTCATTATTTCCTTCTTTTAATGGCCGAGTGATATTCCCCCTCTCTCTCCCTCTCTCTCTCTCTCTCACACACACACACACACCCCATCCCTGTTGCTACTGTGTCATTATTTCCTTCTTTTTTTGTGGCTGTTTCTCACACACCCCATCTTCTCTGCCATTCCTGTTGACGGGCATTGAGGTTGTCTCCGTGTCTTGGCTGTTGTGAACAGTGCTGTTTTAAAGGCACAAGGCTCACTGTTAGTTGCTTTCTGCTCCCGTTTGCGTCTTTGCTAGTCTTTTCAGCTAACACGGTTCTGGTTTTGCCGAGGTTTTCCCACACTCTTGTGCCCTGCCTCATGTTCCTCCCTGGCGGCCTCAGTTGGTGTCGCACGCCGAGTCCACCTTTTACTGGTGCCACCCTTCACCGTTGCGGGAGCCGAGCATGTGAGAGAGCACACGTCTGCGTGCGCTCCGTGTGTGAAGCTGCCTGCTCTTTGCTGGTCCTGAGTCAGGTGGCAGTCACAGGGTGAGGACAGGTCTCAGCAGAAGGGCACCTGCTAGGTGCCCAGGACAGACACAGCCCCTCTGCAGAGGGGGGGCCCGGGGTCCCCAGCGCCTTCTGCTGGAGCCGTGGAGGGGCTGTGGGGACGCTCTGGCTGCCGCTGGAGCCGGCACCGTGTAACCGGGCGGGCCTGTGGACGCGCTGGGCTGGGGCTCACTCTCTGCCCGGGCCGCTGTGCCTGGGTGGAGCTGCCCCTCGCTGGATTCCTCGGCCGCCAGAAGAGGCCCCGGGCAGGGCCATCCTGAGCGGCACGTGGCCTTCGGCCCCGAGGCTTGAGCTGCAGCCACTGCCTTAATGACGAGGAGCGTTGTGGGTCTGGACTCAGCGGAGCCGAGGGCGTCAGCACAGTTACATATGAATTAGGAATCACATATGAATTAGGAATCACACTCCTCAGAAGATGTCCTTTTAAAATTCCTTTATCTCCGCCCTGAAATGTTGATGTCCTGTGTACCGGAAGGAAGCCTCCTGGTCCCATTGGAGTTTGGTCCTCAGCCTGCATTTGTTGTCTTCAGGAGGCGCGGTTCCCAGGAGGGGCAGAGGCAGAGGCCAGAACCCAGCCTGGAGGGTGTGAAGCCCTTGGTGTGCCCTTGAGTGTTCTTAAAATCCTTCGAGTTTTACAGTCTCTGAAACGATGGTCTTGCCACGAGGCCTGGAGACGCTTGTGCTTACTTTTGTGATGAGGAGCTGACCCCACCCCCAGCAGCTTCTGCCTCCAGCTGTCCCATTGCTTTTTGTCTGGCGGGGACCGGGGCCCCCTGAGAGGAGCCATCCTGCAGGGCCGCTCCCACCTGGGGGAGGTTGGTGCGTGAGCATGCGTGGCTTGGGGTGGGGGATACCCGGGGTCCCTGGACGCGTGAGCTGAGGGCTCAGAGGAAGGGACACCCGGGGTCCCTGGACACGTGAGCTAAGGGCTCGGAGGGGGGCACACCCAGGGTCCTTGGACGCGTGAGCTGAGGGCTCAGAATGGGGGACACCTGGGGTCCCTGGACACATGAGCTGAGGGCTCGGAGTGGGGGACACCCGGGGTCCTTGGACGCCTGAGCCGAGGGCTCGGAGGGAGGGACACCCGGGGTCCCTGGACGCATTGAGCTGAGGGCTTGGAGGTGGGGACACCCGGGGTCCCTGGACGCATGAGCTAAGGGCTCGGAGGAAGGGACACCCAGGGTCCTTGGACGCGTGAGCTGAGGGCTCAGAATGGGGGACACCTGGGGTCCCTGGACACATGAGCTGAGGGCTCGGAGTGGGGGACACCCGGGGTCCTTGGACGCCTGAGCCGAGGGCTCGGAGGGAGGGACACCCGGGGTCCCTGGACGCATTGAGCTGAGGGCTTGGAGGGAGGGACACTCGGGGTCCTTGGACGCATGAGCTGAGGGCTTGGAGGTGGGGACACCCGGGGTCCCTGGACGCATGAGCTAAGGGCTCGGAGGAAGGGACACCCAGGGTCCTTGGACGCGTGAGCTGAGGGCTCAGAATGGGGGACACCCGGGGTCCCTGGACGCGTGAGCTGAGGGCTTGGAAGGGGGGACACCCGGGGTCCTTGGATGCCTGAGCTGAGGGCTTGGAGGGAGGGACACTGGGGGTCCTTGGATGCCTGAGCTGAGGGCTTGGAGGTGGGGACACCTGGGGTCCCTGGACGCATGAGCTGAGGGCTCGGAGGGGGGGACACCCGGGGTCCCTGGACGCGTGAGCTGAGTGGCAGTGGCAGGTCGTGGCCCGCAGACAGACGGAGCCAGGAGGCAGGTGGTGGTGGGGGGGCGGGGGACAGGCGGGGGCCGCACGCGGTTTGTTAACTGTAACGCTGTTGTTCTAGTTTCCGTGATAACGTGTCCACGTCCTGCTTCATAGCTAAACCCCGAGTTTTTCCATGTTCTAGATTAAATAGGATTGCAAATCAGGTGGCCATTCAGCGGAAGAAGCAGTTTGTCGAGCGCGCCCACAGCTACTGGCTCCTCAAGAGGCTGTCCAGGAACGGAGCCCCGCTGCTGCGCAGACTCCAGTCCAGCCTGCAGTCCCACAGGAGCTCGCAGCAGGTACGTGGCCCGCCGGGGCCGGGAGGCGGCATTCGGCCGGGGCGGCAGGCGGAGCCTCCGTCCGAGGTGCCCCTCGGCCCCGCGGTGTGCTGGCCTTTCCTGGCCCCGCCCACTGGGGGCGCGCGGGGGAGCCTCTGCCAGCTGAGCAGGGGGTGGGTGTGCCGGGGCCTCTGGCAGGGACCAGTGCGCAGGAGGGGCAGCCGGGGCGGGACGCGCGCCTTCCTCTCAGTAGCTGACGCAGGTTCACAGGCCGGCTGACGTTCAGAGTCCTTTTCTGAAAGGCGGGTTTAGGAAGGGAGACACCGACTTCATGAGCTGTCACAGATAAATGGGGCTTGGCCGCTGCTGGAGCTGAGGGCGGGCCTCAGGGCTGAGCGGACTCTGCTCTTCCCACTGCCCGCGTGCAGCAGGGCCGCCCAGCACGTTGTCCGGAAGGCTCCGTGAGCCACGACGCCCGAGGGGGTGCAGGGGTCACGGTGCCCCTGGGCTGGCGGGGACTTCCCTGGTGTGGGGAGCCCCCTGCCGAGTTCCAGTCGGGCAGGGCTGCCTGGCTGGAGGCTCCCGTCGCTGGTCCCACGGCGGGTGACGGCGGCCGCCCGTCCGTTCGCATGGTCCCCAGAGCCGCCGCTTCCCCGCTCTGTGTGCCTTCTTCCCGTGGTTCCTGTGCGAGTCCCAGGCTGTGTGCCGCCCGGCCTGGACGGAGCTCTGCCTCTTCACCTCCTTAGGCCTTCACCTCCTCAGGCCTGCAGAGCTGATGGCAGGTCATTCAGCATTGCACACACATGAATGCTCGTTTAAAAAGGGAAGCTTGGATTCTGCTATCTCTCTAATGCTTTTTGAAATCCAGAGGAGTGTGACGTTTCTGGGCGACTGTGGGGTGGGCCGTGCCCCTGACCCTCCTCTATCTCCAGGGAAGAAGGTGGCACACGGCCGCGGGGCCGCTCCCTGGACCTGCCACTCCCGGGGTGTGACAGGCAGGTCAGGTCCCCCCGCCCGGCGGTCCTGGTGCCTGCAGTGCCGTCTGAGTCCCCTCCCCCGAGACGGGCCCAGATGTGCAGGCTCACCAACACCGCCCCCCCGCCCGCTGGGGAGGCTGAGCCCCACGCACCAGGCTGGAGCCGCCCTGGACGCGTACAGAGGGGCTGACAGGGCCAGGTGCTCGGCTCCCGCCTCCTGCGGGCTCCGTGCAGCGGCAGGACTGCTGACGGCTGAGTCCTGCGGCCCGCCCTGGGGCGGGGATGCTCGTCCTGAGCCTTCTGCCCCTCCTGGGCCTTTCTTGGGGAGGCCGTGTGCTCTCCTTCTCCCCACTGGACACGGGGTTCTGTCTCCGTCAGGGCTGTGTCAGGACCTGGGCCTGTGGGCTGTGAGGGCTGGCTGTGGGCTGGGGGAGCGTCCTTGGGGCTGCAGGGCTGGAACCTTGGGGACTGAGGGTGGCTGTTTGGCTTGGTGCTGCCTCAGGAGCTCCAGGAAGGAGGGCAGGGCAGAGCCCACAGGGCCTTTGGGTGCTCGGAGAGGGTGCTGGGCCTTGGGGCTGGTGAGTTAGGCAAAGGGCATCTCGAGATGGGAGCAGGGAGGCCGGACGGGGGCCTTTGTCCTCAGCCCGGTGACGCGGAGCAGTGGGAGGTGCAGAGAGAGCAGAGCTGGGAGTCTGGTCTGGGGCTGGGCTGGCGTGGGGAATCGAGTGGGGAGCGGGACCTGGGCCGAGGTTGGGGTGCGTGAGGGGCCTGCCTGCACCTCAGGGGAGCACGCATTCCCAGGGTCAGCATGTGGGTTTGAGAGCAGTCATGTTCTTCTCACGTCCTGCTACGCATGGGGAATTCGTAATGACGGGAGAGTCCACGCACAGGAAACAGAAGGGCCGGTCCTCGTGGCCGAAGGAGTTGGAAGGAGCCACAGAGACTCAGACGGGAGGTGCAACCGGGCTTGACCAGGGGCCAGTCCTGCTCGGTGGTGGTGAGCTCAGTGGTGCAGCCTGTGTGGGCAGGGCCACGGGTTGGGGGTCTGCCTGCCCCCCGCCAGCCTGGCATGGCCGGGAGCTCCCCATCGCGGGCTAGGTGGGAGGGCTGCACTATCTCTTGCTTCCCACCCATCCTAGTGAAAGTTGGCTTTGGGGGGCAACCCGTTCATGTTCCACATGGACTGTCGAACGCTTGGTGTGATTTTGATGATTTTTGAAACTTGAAAAATGTTTGGTATCAGAGTTTAACCTGACTCACTAGTCTGTGTGTCTGGGCATCTGCCCTGAGCTGGGCCCTGGGAGAGGCTAGGTGCAGCCCTTCTCTCTCATGGCAGACCTTCCAGTCAGGGACGGACGGACAGATGGGATGAGCTGGGCTGGACGGGATGAGGCGCTGCGGTTGCTGGGCGCTCCTGGCCCCTGCCTCCTTGGTGGTCTGGCCCCTCGGTGGTCTCTCCTGGGCCCATGGAACCCTGGCCTCTGTAGGTTCCCGTGGTGGTTCCATCCTGCAGAGCAGGCTGGGGGCCTGCTGGGCATGAGGGTGCGGCTGCTGTCCCACCCGCCCTCGAGTGCTCACGTCCGCCAGATCTCCCTGATGCGTCCTGTGGTGGGAGGGCGTCCCCCATTCGCTTTCCGGGGGCTTTCGGACAGCTGGTTGTCCTGCCAAGCTGGGGCAGGGCCTCTTGCTGTCCGCACTGCTGCTGCTGGTGGTCCGGCAGGGCGGGGCGAGACGGCCGTCCCTCAGCGTCTCCCACCCTTGCTCGTGTCCTGGGAGTCGGCCTGATGTGCGGGGTCCTCACGCTGCAGAGCTGGTCTGCTCTGTCCGCAGCTGGGGTGCTGGTCTGACCCAGTTGGTGTTGACCTTGTGGGGTGAGGGGGTTCTGTCCGTCTCACTTCTAGGCACCGGGTGTGTTCCCCTCCTTCCACGGGTGAACGACGGCTGGGTTGCAGTCTTCTCAGAGCTCTCTTGATAGCTGTTTGAAACCAGAAATGACTGCAGTACTCCCCCAGTATATGCAACCTTCCAGGATTGGTTTCACTAGCAATTAAAGTGGAGAAGGCAATGGCACCCCACTCCAGTACTCTTGCCTGGAAAATCCCATGGATGGAGGAGCCTGGTAGGCTGCAGTCCATGGGGTCACTGAGAGTCGGACACGACTGAGCGACTTCACTTTCACTTTTCACTTTCATGCACTGGAGAAGGAAATGGCAACCCACTCCAGTGTTCTTGCCTGGAGAATCCCAGGGACGGGAGCCTGGTGGGCTGCCAGACGTCTATGGGGTCGCACAGAGTCGGACACGACTGAATCGACTTAGCAGCAGCAGCAGCATCAATTAAAGACTGCTCATGTGGAGTCAGAAAGGCAGGCCCTTCTGTACACAAGAGGCGTGGGGCTCGGTTACGTCCTCCCTGCAGCTTCCTGCTTGGCGGGGGCACTGTGTCGGAGGCAGGGCCTGTGGTCTTGCAGCCAGTGGTGGGCACAGCAGGTGGGCATCAGGGGTTTCTGGGGACTTAATGCTTTCCTCTGTCTCATGTGGGGCACCAGGCTAAACGTCCTTGGAGCTGATATTTTCAGTGTCTGTTTCAAACTGACGAACAAGATGATTTCAGATGCTCTTGGGGAATTTGGTTTTCTGAGCCCATTGTTTAATGTATTTACTGGCCTTGTTTATACAGCTGATGTTACTGTTAACTCCTGTTTGATGCCTGAGAATTTCAAATAACGTAAAAACAAGCCGGTGATTGGAATCCAGTAGAGCTGGAGGATGCCGGTGGAGGGGAGGCTCAGGCCCGGCTCAGTCCCTGTGCCCGGCCTCCTGGGTGGGCCCCTCTGCTGCCTTCCCCAGTAAAGCGAGAGGGGCCTTGCAACTCTGGCCACGGGTTTTTCGCCTTCAGACCCTGAGGTCCTGGAACGCAGCGTCAGCCTTAGGGTCGATCCTCTCAGAGCAGAGTGCTTCCTGCTGCCAGGGTTCAGGGTTTGCACTGGGATAGGGGTTGGGGGCCGCGGACGCAGCCACATGGCTGTGCTGATACAGCTCACTCCGGATGGGGTGGGCCCCAAGGGGCAGAAGAGGCTGAGGAGAGAAGAGGGCCTGAGGCTTGTGCGGAGCGTTCTGGAAAGCGGTGCCTGCGCCGCCGCAGCCGGAGCAGGTCCACGGTGGCAGCGGCGGCAGGGAAGGGGAGCCTCATGCGTGAGGTCGGACTCGGCTTCCGGGTGGCCTTGACCGGGAGGGCCCCAGACTCCCGCCTGGAGGCTTAGTGGGGGTTGTGGGAGGAGCTGTGGTGGGTTAGTCTTCAGGTGTGCTGAGCGGCCAGCAGGTGCGGCGGTGGGAGGGTGGGCCCCGGGAGCTGGGGGCAGGCAGCCCTGAGCCCCTCCAGGAGGCTCTGAGGACCCCAGGCCCTGGGCAGAGCTCGGGGAGGGAGGGGAGCGAGGCCGGGGATGCGGGCACTGGCGGTGGGGTGCAGGCGGAAGCGCTGGGCGCCCTGGCCGCGCGCTCTCCCTGCCCGGCCCCACCCCTCGCCGCAGCGCTGGCCTGGAGATGAACCAGCTACAGGCGAGCTTGTCCCGGGAGGAGGCGAGGGGCTGAGCCGCGGAGCCCTCCCCTTGCGTGTCTGTGTCGGGGACAAGGTCGACTCCATTCTTCTTCTCAGAGAGAGAACGACGAGGAGATTCAAGCTGCCAAAGAGAAGCTCAAGTACTGGCAGCGGCTGCGGCATGACTTGGAGCGCGCGCGCCTGCTCATCGAGCTTCTGCGCAAGCGCGAGAAGCTCAAGCGGGAGCAGGTGAGGCTGCGGGGGCGGGGCGCCCCGGGAAGGGGCAGCTTGCGCTGGGCCCCGCAGTCCTTGCCCCAGCTTCCTCTGAGTGGTCCTCTCTGGTGAGGGGTGCTGGTGGCTTTAGGGGTGATACCCATCTCTGCCGTGAAGAAGACTGGCTGGGGTGGGATCTTGGTGGTGTCCAGCGGGTCCCAGGAGGTGTGAGCAGGAGGAGGGTACCGCTTGTGCCTTTAATGTGGACCTCCATTGGCCCCTGGACGGTGCTGCGCCCTCGAGGTGGGGGGTGGCTCCTCAGAGGGAGTGTCCCCTCGGGCGCTGAGCCCTGGTGCCCTGGCCCCCAGGTGAAGGTGGAGCAGATGGCCTTGGAGCTGCGGCTGACCCCGCTCACTGTGCTGCTGCGCTCGGTGCTGGACCAGCTGCAGGAGAAGGACCCGGCCCGCATATTCGCTCAGCCAGTGAGCCTGAAGGAGGTAGGTGTCCTGGCCTCCTGTGCCGGCCTCCCTCGGGTCTGCAGTGGCCCAGGGGATGTGGAACGACCCCTCCCAGTGCGTGCGTGTCTGGCCAGAGGACCTGGGCTGCCCCGCGGTGCTGCGTGAGCCTGGAGTGCGCCTGTGTGTGTGTGTACATGACGGGTGTCCTGGTTATGTGGAGTGTGTGACTCTGGTTGTGTCTGTAAACAGTTGCTTTGTTCCCTGAAATCAGGTCCCGGATTATCTGGATCACATCAAACGCCCCATGGACTTTGCCACAATGCGGAAGCGGCTAGAAGCACAGGGGTACCGGACACTCAGGGAGCTGGAAGAGGACTTTGACCTCATCGTGGACAACTGCATGAAGTACAATGCCAAGGACACGGTGTTCTACCGGGCCGCCGTGCGGCTGCGCGACCAGGGCGGCGTGGTGCTCAGGCAGGCCCGGCGCCAGGCGGACAGTGTCGGCTTCGACGAGGCCTCGGGGATGCACCTGCCCGAGCGGCCGCCCCCGGCCCCCCGGCGGCCTTTCTCCTGGGACGAGGGTGAGCACGGCCATCCAGGAGCGGGTGGGGGGCACTTTCCCTGATGCTGGAGTGCAGGCTCAGGAGGCGGGATGCGAGCTGCACGCTGGCTTGAGGTTTCCTAGGAGCCTCGTGAGGACTTGTGTTCACGTCGTATCTTCAACCTAGTATGCCTGAGTATGGTGATTTTAATGTGTAAGTGACACAGGAATCACAGAGGGTTGCTTTCACTGGCTGCTGCTTCTCTGCCGTGTGGCGTGTATCTTACACTCAGCACATCTCTGCTGAGAGCATCCACGTTTCAGGTGCCCACTTGAGAGACACATGAGCCGTGGCCCGAGTGGGACAGCAGGTCGCCCTGATACAGACCAGGGAGCAGTGTCGCTCTGGCCGTGTGCTCAGGTGGGCCTGGGGGCCTGTGAGGATGTCCTGTGGCAGAGGAAGCCCCTGGCGAGGGAGCAGGGAACAGGTGCAGGCCCTCCCTGCTGGGGTCTGCCTACCTCAGGAGGCGGCCTCCAGAGGGACGTCCTGTGTGCGCTGGCTCTCCCAGGTCCTATCCCCTCCCTCACCTGAGCGCTCGGGGTCGGGAAGGGGCGCCGGCCGTGCAGGAAACAGCCGGGCGCGTCACTGTGAGTCTCTGCATCCATTTCCGCGCCCAGGTTTTCACGAAGGATGGACTGGGGCGAGAAGCGCACTTGTGTCCCCTCTGCGTTTGGGCGGCCCCAGGCCCCTCCCCACGGTGTCCTCTGCCCGAGGGCAGGCCAGATGCTACAAGGCTTTCGGATGAGATAGGATTTCTTTCTGTGAGCCTTCCCATCTGTGGCGTCCTGTTAGGACGCGCTGTTACTCGATTCCCTGCACTGGCTTCTTGCTCCTCTCGTAATGAGGTGGGCGCTTTAGGGAGAGGTTTGCCGGTGGAGCAAGGGCGTCTCCTTGACTGATGGCCGCGCTGCCATGCTTTTTGTTCCAGGTATGTCTGCAGGGGGTTCTGTAGACTCCTTTAGTTTCTTAGCCGCGTCTCACTGACTCAGGGTAGTCACTTTATACGTTTTGGTGTTTGGCTGAAATTGAGAATTCGTTAAGGATTTTTCTTATAAATATGCCCCAAACACAGGATTACCTGTGAACTTTGCAGCCCAGTTAAAAAAAGCCACATAGCCACCTGGGACTATGACTTGGGCTCAGACGCACTGGCCCCGAGCTGGCACCCCTGGCTGGTCTGGACCTCTTTCCGGCCCTTCTTTGCCTGGGCACCTGGTCTCGGTGGGAGAGCTCAGCGTCCCCGGGCGCGGCCCCGGCCCCCGTGTCTGCCAGTGGCACCCAGCCAGCAGGCGCCATGCGAGGCGGGCCCTGGGGCCCCTGATGAGGCGGTCTCAGGTGGGCGGCGCCCATGTGGCGGCTGATGGCCGTGTCTCTGCTTCCAGTGGACAGGTTGCTGAACCCGGCCAACAGGGCCCACATGGTCCTGGAGGAGCAGCTGAGGGAGCTGCTGGACATGCTGGACCTCACGTGCGCCATGAAGTCCAGCGGGTCGCGGAGCAAGCGGGCCAAGCTGCTGAAGAAGGAGATTGCTGTCCTGCGGAGCAAGCTGAGCCAGCAGCACAGCCAGCCCCCGGCCGTGGAGTCAGGTACTGCAGGCTCGGAAGAGGACGGTGCTCCGCGGGGGCAGGAGGCCGCGGAGGAAGGTAAGCGCTCGGAGATGCTCCGGGCTGAGGCCGGGGTCTCGTCCTGTCTGCGCCGCGTTTGGCCACTTAAAAACGTTGGGGTGAAATGAGATTTGTTCTCGAGCGCGGTTCAGGTTGTCCACAGCCTTGCAGGGCGGTTGGAGGGTGAAGGGTCGGTGTGCCGGCAGGCACGGCCGTGTGCTGGGGCGGGAACGTGGAGCAGAGTCTCCCAGCAGGTGCCCGGTAACCCGGCAAGGCTGCTCGGGGGGAGGACTGTCTCAGCCCCCCTCCCAGGGCGTGTAAGGTAGCAGGGCCCTCCAGTGGCCCCATGCCCCTGTGGGTGGGACGCGCGCTGTGGGGGCTTCTCCCCGAGGACAGCCCCGGGCTCAGCCTGGGCTCCTGGAGGTGCCCTTCAGGTGCCCTTCGGGCGGGTGGAGGGTCCCCCCCTTCTGCCCTTCTCGCCTCACTTGGGACTTGGGCGTTTCAGGCAGCAGCACAGGCCGTGGGGTCAGGCTCCCTCCCTGCACGGCTCTTAGCAGCTGTGTGTCGTCTTTCTGAATTTTTACCACTTTGTCCAAATAAGAACAACAAAGCGGTTCATGAAAGGACGTCGAAAGCCGTCCTGCTGCTCACCCTTTGAACAGGGCCGTGGCCTCTGCGGGTGTGTGCTGGCCTGCGGCCCTGCCGTATTCTGCGGTGATGCCATGACTCTGTGGTGCCTGTGGGCGGGTGGGCTGCTCTGGTCCAGTGGTGTCCTGGGGTCCAGCTGCCTGAGGAACAGCGGGTAGGACCTGGATCCCTAAGCTTTCTCTGTTGGGAGAAGGTGGCCGTGTGGTGGGGCGGGGCCCCTCGTGGTGCCCTCTGCCTGGGGGGCCGTGTGCCAGCTGCAGGCTCTGGAGTGTCCCTGCTCGGGGGCGGGACTCAACGCTTGGACGGTAGAGTCCAGGGCCTCCCTACCATCAGCACACTGGCCATGCCTGTGGGTTTGGTTCCTAGCAGCCCTTCTCCCGGGGGCCTTTGGCAGCCGGGTCTCTCTGGGCTCCTCGGCTGTGCTCCCCTGTGCCCTCGGGGTTCTCAGGGTGCAGGGCGGCCCCTCCTGCCAGCCACCCCTGCTGCCCCCGCTGCCCCTCAGGGTGAGGGCGTGCGTCTCCCTTCTTGGGGGAGAACGGGTCACCAGGTTGGTTTACTATCCACAGAGCAGCTTCTCTGAGCTCTCCCGCTATGCGGGTGTCCCTGCGGGCCCCTCATGCTGCTTCTGGGGCTGGGCCCACGTTAGAGGAAGCCAGCACAGTGGTCTGAGTGGGGCCGGCTGGAAGGGACGTGTGGGAGGAGCAGTGTGGTGGAGGTGGCTGGCCAGCGGCACGGGTGGGGGTGCCCCCTGTGAGGCGACAGACATCAGCGCTGGGGGTGTCTGTGAACAGTGGTCGGTGCAGACCGCGGAGACGGCCGCGTGTGAAGGACTGCAGGAACGTGCTTGGCGACACGGTCCTGGGACGGAAATCACGCAGTATCGTCTATCACACCTGAAAGGGCAGTGGTTTCTCAACGTCTTAGTTGTCATTTGATGCTCACGGGGTTTCCCCTGGAAACCCTGATGAGGAGATGTGGGGCAGGCCGGAGGGGTGGCAGCCGTGACCTTCCCATGGTCAGCGGGGAGCCTTGCAGGCAGGTCTTCCAGTTTCCAGGTTGGTTTTCTTGAGCAGTGGGGGCCCAAACAGTCAGGAGGGCGTGGCCGTGGGCCTCAAGGGGGTGTCTGCCTCCCGCTGCCACACTGCGGTCTAGTCTCAGGGTGAGGCTCTGTCTTCGCGGCTCAGGACTGGGTCCTCTCCCTCCCCAGAGGGGTAGGGGCTGCCGGGACCACTGCAGCTGAGGCTGGATGACGAGGTCATGCTCAAGTTGGGTGGGGGGCGCCCCGACTCGGGAGAGACGGCGGCACGGTGTCGAGTGAGGCGCCAGGCCGGGTCCCTGGTCCATGTGTAGCTTTGGTTTGGAAGCATCTCATGGGAGGTCAGTGCCCGGGGCATGGATGGTGGCGTGGGGTGCCCTGGGCAGGGCCCATGCTGATCTGTGCGTCGTGAGTTCCCTCAAGTGGGACTCCAGATGCCAGGTTTCACGCTGGCGCGTCCTGAGGCTCTGCGTTCGTTTATGCCGCGAACACGTCATTTATTCCAGATGTTCCCGGAATGTTTCTCCCGAGCAGCTGAGTGGTGTGTTAGCAACCAGTGACCGCGGGGATGGTTAGTCTAGTGTGTCGACCCCGAGGGCAGGCCCCAGAGCCAGTGACCGCAGGGAAGTCGGTCTTGTGTGTGGTCCCTGAGGGCAGACCCCCGAGCCAGTGACCGCGGGGAAGTTGTCTAGTGTGTCGACCCCAAGGGCTGGCCCCAGAGCCAGTGACCGCGGGGAGGTTGGTCTAGTGTGTCGACCCCGAGGGCAGGCTCCAGAGCCAGGGACCGCAGGGAAGTCAGTCTAGTGTGTCGACCCCAAGGGCTGGCCCCAGAGCCAGTGACCGCGGGGAGGTTGGTCTAGTGTGTCGACCCCGAGGGCAGGCCCCAGAGCCAGTGACCGCGGGGAGGTCGGTCTACTGTGTCGACCCCGAGGGCAGGCTCCAGAGCCAGTGACCGCGGGGAGGTCGGTCTAGTGTGTCGATCCCGAGGGCTGGCCCCAGAGCCAGTGACCGCGGGGAGGTCGGTCTAGTGTGTCGACCCCGAGGGCAGGCCCCAGCGTCCCTGGCCAGCACCTGCTCTGTGGGCCGCCAGATGGCGGGCACGGTTCTGTCTGTTCCCGCCTGACGGATGAGAACACCGAGGTTTGGAGTCCGCGGCCCATGAGGGGCCCACAGCTGCTGGGGGGATGGTTTGCACTGGGTCACCTGAGCACCTTCTGCCGTGATCCCCGCCATCTGTGAGGCTGTGGACACCCGGGATACGTCTGTGAGCCGCGCTGGCAGACTCAGAGCCCTGAGCCATAGCGTCATCTTCGGGAGGAGGAGCGAGGCGCCCCTAAGACGAGCCCCCCTCGTGGCTGGTGCAGGCAGAGTGTGGGCACAGTGGGTGCCGCCGGGTTCAGGGCCTGTGTGCTGGGGGCAGCTGCCCTGGCAGGAGTGCCCAGGCCTGGGGTGGGGCGGCCATCGTCTTGGCCTGCTGCCGAGTGGGGGCCCTGGGAGGGGTGTCCTCCACGGAGGGAGGGGTGTCCTCCATGGAGGGCGGGGCGGCTCCAGGGCAGTGTGGGTCCCCTGCCCAGGTGGAGGCAGAGGCAGATGCCGGCAGCTCGGGTATCGGGTCAGCACGAGAGCCCCTGTGGGGCCCCAGGTTGAGGGGAGAGGAGGCCTCTCTGGGGAACGAGGGGGGCCTGCTCCCAGGGAGCGTCCAGTGCTCACTCTGCCCGCCTGCAGCTCCCCAACGGGTCATTGTCCCTCACGGCCATGGGCAGCGGGTGGGAGCTTCGTCACCAGTCACCAGCCACACGCTGTCAGCAGGACTCGAGCCCTGCCAGCTGCACACGTGTTTCCAGTTTACACGTGTATTTGCACTGACGTTTCTAACGGCTTTGGTCAAGGAAAGGCTTTCTCTTCATTTTCCGAGCTGTGTCACGAGCCTTCATAGGCTCGAGTGGCGTCTGAAAGCTCTGGGCGGAGCCTGACCGCTGCCGCCCTCCTGGGCGCCAAGCCTGGCCGGCCCATCTCACTATCAGTGGGGAGAATTCACAAAACGTGCTCCGAGACATAAGTGAACCTTGGAAGTTGTGTAGCTTTTCACTTTCAAAATGACTTCGAGTTGAAAACTTTAACATTGTGCTGTTTCAGATAGATGTGGGGAGGTTTGCAGGCTTCGTCCACTAGAGACGACTTTGTGGCCGTGTGTGCTGCGCAGTCACTTCCTCTGTGTTGCACGTCTTGATGCCAGCCTCAGCCTCGATTGGAGGAAAACCTCAGTGGCTTATCCCAGAGGACGTGCCCAGCCCGTCCTCCAAGGACAGGTCTCTCCAGCTACCCAGGGCCCGGGGCTAATGCACTGGCTCTCAGGCGTCTTGTTTTGTAATTTCTAAAAGCCTTTCTAAAGAGGCTGAGATAGTCGTCCAAAGATTATGTTTTTATCTTTCAAGTCAGATTTAAAATAACGAGCTTGGATTGTAACGTTTCTGAAGGCGGCACGGTCTGAGAGCCGATGGGGGGCTTCCCTGGCGCGTTTGCAGCCACTCACGGCTCCGTTTTTTGACATCAACTTAGAATGCCCTGGTCAGAAATCAGATTCACATGCTTGTTTCCTTCTGTTTGCTAACCTTGTGGACCAGGTCAGGACTGTGGGAATGCCCGCTTAGACCCCCTTAGTTACGTGACATATTTTTCTTCCTCAAGGTAAGTGACTGTCGATTGCAGCGACTGTCATGAACTCGAATGGTGTCTTGGGCTGGCGCATGTGCGGTGGTCTCAGGAGCCTCTGACCCTGGGTGCAGGTGCCGGCCGGGCGTCAGGGGCGCGCAGTGTGGCCGTGGCTGCTTGCAGACAGTTATGTGTGATGCTGTGTCTCCTTGACTGAATTAGTGTTTTGGTGGACTTCACAATTATAGTAAGTTTTATGATAGCTTTGAATAATTATCAGCTTTCAAAAATCACTTTATTTATAATTTTTTCAGGAGATAAATCTCCCCCTAAACTTGAACCATCAGATGCATTACCTCTTCCTTCAAACTCGGAGCCTAACTCAGAACCACCAACCCTCAACCCAGTAGAACTCCACCCAGAGCAGAGTAAACTGTCCAAAAGAGTCACATTTGGTAATGAGTCACATAGCACTTGCACTCAGAGCGCGCTGCTAAGCGGACACTCTCCAGAGCCCACCCTCGCCCGTAGTGGTGCTGCGCCGGGGGCGGAGCCATCGAGCGATGTAAACAGACGCACTTCTGTTCTCTTCTGCAAATCGAAAAGTGTAAGCCCCCCAAAGTCTGCCAAGAACACTGAAACCCAGCCAACTTCTCCTCAGCTAGGGACCAAAACCTTTTTGTCTGTAGTCCTTCCGAGGTTGGAGACTCTTCTGCAGCCAAGAAAAAGGTCGCGGAGCACCTGCGGCGACTCTGAGGTGGAGGAGGGGTCCCCGGGAAAGCGCCTGGACACAGGTAAATAGCGCCACCCGTGCGCCCCCAGTCCCGGGCGGAGTCGGGTGGGGGCGCCTCCAGGGCCGGCGTTTGCCCTCTGCGTCCACGGGAGGAGACACACGCTGTTTGTTTTGGAGAAGCACCCGGTCGCAGGCCTGACGTGGCAGCGCCTCGGGGTGGCCGAGGGCTGGGGTCGGCCTGGCCTGGGGGCCTGCTGGTCCCTCCCGGGGAGTCTGGGCCTGGGGGGCTCCCGACTGGCGGGCGCGTGGGTGCCGGGCGGCGGGCCCCTCTTCGGAAGCCTGCGGGCCCGGGTGGACGCGGCGTGCTGTCCGCCTGCGCTCTGTCCTGTGTGGCTTGGTTGGGTCACGTGCACTGAGCTGTCTGCTGCTAAGGTAGTGCGAATGTGCTTCTGGTTTATCAGGGAGCTCTCATGGCTGAGGTCTGTCTGGTGAACTCCCGTCCGCGTGCCTGCGCTCCTCAGGAGCCCCCGGGCTGTGTTTACACCGGGCACCTTCGCGCCCCTGTGCTCAGCCTGCGCTGAACCCCAGCCCTCCCGGCGGAGGCACGGGGTTTCCGTGTGGGTGAACTAGCGGTGGGTCACCCTCGCGTCCGCTCCACCGTGGCTGTGCTGCGGGTGTCTATGGAGGTGTGCTGGCTGCGGACCAGAGCCGTGGCGTGAGCTGTCGGTGCGTCGGTCACAGCCACGCAGAGAAGTGCGTCCTCCCCTCTGCTGCTTGGATTTGAGCCGCAGCGCAGGTTCGCGGGGTGGGTGGGTGCCCAGCTTTCACGGAGGTGTGTCTCCTGCGCCTTGATGGATAGACCGATCTTCTTGTCGCCAGAGTAAACTTGTGCCCATTAATTAGTTCTATTAGATAATACACTTTCCAGTAAGCACAGTGCTTTGTTTTGATGCGCTGATAGCAAGTGGGTAACTGTTGGTGCGTTGTTGGGGCTCTGAGCTCTGGGCTGCGTTAGTGCCCAGGACCCAGGTTCAGATGGGTCCCTTCGTGGCGGGGCCTTTCTCAGCTAGGCTTAGTGGGAGGCGCTCCGCTGGGTTTTCTGTTGCTAGCATTCTCCTAGCAGGCCCCCTGCTGCCGGGAGGCGAGTCGGACACCGCCCTGTGGGTCTCCGGCTGCTGGACTTTTGGGGCCTCTGGGCTCCCTCCCAAGATGTCTCTGTGGAAACCACGTCGCTTCTTTGCTGCCACCCCTGAGCCAAGGACGCTGCAGGTTCTCGGGTGGTGGCAGCTCTGGAAGGCGGTTCTGGAGGCCTTGCGAGTGGGCTGGGTGTGTTGGAGGTGCCGGCCCTGCGGCCCGGCTCAGGCAGAGCCCTTTCTTCCTCTCCAGACAGCGGTGTCTTCCGTCTTCCACGCGCGGTTTGTCCTGAGGGTTTGCTTGGCACCAACTGGCCTGGTCCCCGGTCCTGGTGTGGCCTCAGCTGGGCGTCTGGCGGGGCTCCGTGGCTCCAAGCCACAGACTTTGCGGTCTCAGGATATGGGCATTCGCAGCCTTGCAGTTTTCCCAGAGAGCCGTTTTGTGCCTCGTAGGAAGTCCTCGGCGTCCACTGCGCACGGCAAGGCCTCCTCCTTCCGGACACGCGGGCCTCTCGCTGCAGGTGCCCCGGGGGTCATCGCGTTGGCTGTTGGTCCCAGAGCCACGTCTCCGGGGCCCGTGCTGTCTGACTGCTTCCTCTGTGCCCGCCGACTCTTGGCCCAGGCCGGGCTCTGAGCTGTCAACCCCTCCTGTCGCGACACCTGCCACGTGGCTCCTGGCATGCGCGCTGCTCAGGGAGCGTCTGGCCTTCAGTCAGACTAAACGGCTGTTTCGCTGTTTTCCAGGTCCTCGTTTTAGCTACTAACATGCGGGCTAACTCACTCTTTGGACCCTAACTGTTCTCTCTCGCTCACCTTGGACGGGAGAAGCGGAAGGACCCCTCATCCTTGGGTGTTACCCGGTCCTTGTGGATGGCATTGGAAGCGCCACACAAAGCCCACACACAGCACCTGGAGGAGCCAGGCCACCTACCCCGCCCGCCCCGTCAGGCGTCCGGCCGCCCGCAGGCGCTCAAGCTGGCTGGGACGTCGCGTGGCCTCCCTGCGCCCGGGGTGGCCGTGCAGAGCGAAGCCTTGGGCTGAGGCGCCCTCAGAGCCGCTGCCTCCACAGGCGACTGATGTGGACAGACCTGGCCTGCGCTCGGCCGGCACCGGACTGGCTCTAGAGGACCTGGGGTGGAGCTGGGGCCGGCGCAGGAAGGACCACGCTGCCCAGCCGCGTGGCGTCAGCGCCTCCGCCCTCGCTGTCTGCTGTTGGTGCTGGCCCCCTGGCGTCTGCCGCCCCCTGCTTCTCCGGTGCCTTGGTCGCCCCCCGGGTCTCCGGGATGCACGGCTCTGTCTCTGTCACCACGCCAAATGCCTGCTGCCGGGAGCGGACGTCCTGTCCCCTGGCGTGGGCATCCGCTGACGGGGGACCCGCTGGCCTTCCTGCTGCTGCGTCTTCTTGGAGCTGGTCTGGGCACGAGCAGGGAGTCGGAATCCTACTTGCTGTGCATCTGTGTTTTCATTGAAAGGTGGAGAAACACCCCCAAATGCAGCTCCATCGCAACACTGAAAATAAAAGCTTGTAACCAAAACAGAGGCTGGCTGCGGCCCCTGCTGCCCCGCGCGTGCCCGGCGGGCTGTGGCGTGTGGGCCTGGTGCCCAGCGCACCTGTGGGAGCCTCTAGGGGCCTCCTGTCCCCGTGGTGTGAGGGTTCAGGACGCTTGCTGTGGCCCCGCCGACCGGCGTCTTGACTTGGGCCAGGGCTCCCCACTCGGCGTGTCAGTCTCTGGGATGGAGAAGGGGGTTTGAGATCCTGGGTGCCTCTGTCATCTGAGGCTTTGGCTCTGATTCCCAGGGAACCTGGGGGCTTTGGCCTGTCCCCAAAGCCACTTTTGACTGGGCCCTGACCTGACTCCTGGTGTTTCAAAGGGACCCTGTGCGAGCTCCTGCCCAGTGTCACTTCAGGCCCCGCGAGGTCTCTGGGCGGCGTGGGGCAGCTGGCAGAGCCTGGCCCTGCTCCAGCCCCGGGCCTCATGCCCTTGGGCTTGTCTGCCGCTCAGCGGGTAGCGTGTGGAAGACTGCTTGACTCGCTCGTCACCCCGGGTGGGTGTGTCCCCTGAGTCCTGGGGAGGCGCGTGTCCTCGTGTCCCCAGCTGCCCCCGGGCCCTCTCTCCCCGGTGTCGCTCGTCACCAAGTGTGTGCATGGGCAGGGCTGTCGGCGCCGTCTCCCCGGGATGTGCTCAGGGTCCTGGGGCTGGCCCGTCTCCCCCTTTTCCCGCCCTCTGTCGGCCTTGGGAGGGCGGCTCCCGCCTCCCGCTGTGTGCTGGGGCCGCAGACGGCAGGCCCCGTTGACCCCTCACCGAGCCCTTCCCAGGCGCCGGGTGCCTGTGGGGGTGAGGCTGCCCGTCACCCTCTCGGGGTCCTCCTCTCCGCCAAGAAAGGCAGCTGAGCGGCTTGGAGGGCGGGGGGAGGCGGCCCCCAGCTCTGGTTCCGTGGCTGAGCACCTTTGGCCCTGCTGTCCCTGAGGGCGTGTCTGGGCCTGGCCCCGCGTTGGTCTGTCTGGGGGCCTCCTGGGGGTGTGGGTGGGGTCTCAGAGCCCCCATTGCAGGGCTTTTGCCCGGGGACCTGGCCCCTGGGCTGAGACGAGACGCGTGCTTTCTCTGGGTGGTTTGGTCCAGGTTCCAAAAATGAGTGTAACACCCCTGACTACCTGTGGCTGCTACTTATAAGTAAATAAGACTTGGTAGGAGAGAGAGAGTGCCAGGCTTGGGGTGCGTCCGGCAGAGCCGCAGCCTCCTGACCGGCTCACTGTGGGCGGGGCAGCAGAAAGCGCGCTGTCTTCCTGCATCTTTGAGGCTGTCTGGTAAAGGGTCTCCATGTCTCCTTTTATTTACAGAGAAGTATGTACAGCAGATGAGAAAACCAGTAATCAGCCAATTCCTTCAAAACATTTTTAAAGAAATAGATTTTTAGATTTTTAAAGCATGAGGAATGGGATTCTTTTGGGGGAAAAGGCACCTCCCCCCTGCAGCTGTCGCCCAGAGGGGCCGGGCCGGGCCGGGCCGGGCGTCGCTGGACACACCTCGGGCTCCTGGCACCTCGTGACCCGGCGGGTGGGGCGCTTGGTCTCCTCCCTGCCTCCTGCTGGCGTGGACTTCTGGGGCAGGACCTGAGGTTGGCTCTGAGGTCCTCCTCGACCTGTGGCCTGATGCCGTGGGCCTGTGGGCCGCTTGCTCTTCGGGCCTCCTGGCCTCGTGTGTGCTGTGGCAGGCTCGGTGTGAGTGGCTTCCAGACACAAGGGTCCCACGCGGACCAGACGCTTGTGTTGGGTCTCAGGCTCTGGAGGGCTGGGGACCCTGCTCGTGCTTTGTCTTGGAAGAAGGTGTTCCTTCGCTGGGGACGTGCAGATCCCCTGGAAGCCTACCCAACCCCCACCCCGCAGGCTCAGGGCCTCGGTCAGTGGGACGGGAGCGTCCAGGAAGGAATAGCTGGTGTCTCTTTGCCTTCGTGGGATCTGTGTTTCCACTCAGTTCCCCCCTTCCTTGCATCTCCTTGTACTGGGCGCGTGGGTGTGGGTTGCAGGGTGCGTTTGTCTGTGAGCTGGCGAGCTCAGGGCTGCACGCACACTTGTTTTTCAGGTCTCACCAATGGCTTTGGGGCTGCGCGGGGCGAGCAGGAGCTGGGCGGCGCCCCGGGGAGGACCGCCGCGCCACGCCGCCGCTGCGCCTCCGAGTCCAGCATCTCCTCCAGCAGCAGCCCGCTCTGCGACGCCAGGTGGGCCCCGGGTGTGCCTGCTCCCCGCCGCCCGCTCTGTGGAGCTCACAGTGGGGAAGGCACCGTGTGAGAGCTGAGCACAGCTTGCGGACGAACAGGCCGTGTCCATACGGGCTTCCCAGCCTGGTTTGTCGCGGCGATGGCTGGGAACCCCTGGCGTCCTGTGGTTAGGACCTGGCACTCTCATTGCCTGGCCCAGGCTGGTCCTTGGTTGGGAAACTGAGATCCCACGTGGTGGAGCCAAAACAAAGTGGCTGTAGCCCACACCGCCTCCCCTGAACAACCCCCACGCCGGGCACCCATGTGCTCTGGGTGCTGACAGTCTGTCCGCTTCCCCCTGAAGCTTCAGCGCACCGAAGTGCGGCCGCGGCAAGCCGGCCCTGGTCCGCAGGCACACGCTGGAGGGCCGCAGCGAGCTGATATCCTGCATCGAGAACGGGAACTATGCCAAGGCAGCACGCATTGCTGCTGGTGAGTGTGTGCCCACCAGCCCTGCGCGCAGCGGGAGGTGCCGGAACCCCGAGGCCCGGGGCTGCGGAGCGGGGCGGGGCGCAGCCGCAGAGGACTCCGACACCACGCCGGGCCACCCAAGTCCCCCGGTCTTGGTGTCCAGGTGATCTTAGGTGCGCGGCCCAGTGGGTCCTGAGGGCCCTGCCGTGACTCCCCTCTCCCCCACTCTTCTCCCCAGAGGTCGGGCAGAACAGCATGTGGATATCCACCGACGCGGCCGCCTCCGTCCTCGAGCCCCTGAAGGTCGTGTGGGCCAAGTGCAGTGGCTACCCCTCGTACCCGGCCCTGGTGAGTGCGGTGGGCGGGTCAGGGTGTGCAGGCACCCAGCCTCGGGGCCGCGTCCCCCGCTCCTGGGCCTGGGGCCACCCCAGCAGCGCTTGGACAGGTGTCCTGGGAGACCCCACGTGGAGTCGGGGTCTCAGGGTGTTGGGCAGTCAGGGTATCAGGGAGTTGGGGTGTGGAGGTCTCAGTTGGGGACTCGGAGTCAGGGCCTCAGGGTGTCGGGGAGTCAGGGTGTGGGGTTCTCAGAGTTGGAGTCTTGGAGTCGGGGTCTCAGGGAGTGGGGGTGTCGGGGTGTGGGGTTCTCAGAGTTGGGATCTCAGGGTGTTGGGGAGTCAGGGTGTCAGGGTCGGGGTGTGGGGGTCTCGGGGTCGGGGTCTCAGGGTGTCGGGGTATCAGGGTCTTGGGGTCAGGGTGCGGGGGTCTCGGGGTCAGGGTCTTACGGTGTTGGGGAGTCAGGGTGTCGGGGTCGGGGTCTCAGGGTGTTGGGGAGTTGGGGTGTTGGGGTCGGGGTGTGGGGGTCTCGGGGTCAGGGTCTCACGGTGTCGGGGTGTCAGGGTCTCGGGGTCGGGTGTGCCTGGCGTCCCTTCCCGCCCACCGCTCTCTGGCCGCGCAGCCTGTGCCGTGACCTCGCGCCCCCCTCTGTGCAGATCATTGATCCTAAGATGCCGCGCGTGCCTGGCCACCACAACGGGGTGACCATCCCCGCCCCGCCGCTGGACGTGCTGAAGGTCGGCGAGCACATGCAGACCAAGGCCGACGAGAAGCTCTTCCTCGTGCTCTTCTTCGACAACAAGAGGAGCTGGTGAGCGCGGCCCCGCTGAGCGCGAGCGGGCGCTCACCCTCCCCCCGTGGTGGGCGGGGATGCGGGCGCTGGGCCCCCGGGTCCACGTGCACCCTGCGGGCCCCACTGAGGCTCCCGGACCCCTGTCTCTGCAAGGGCTGCTCCTGCCGTGGCTGCACGGCCTTCTCCTCTGCAGCCCCTGCCCCGAGGCCCGTGTGAGGCCCACCACCCTGTGCGGGGCCTGCGGTGCCCCAGGTCAGTGGGGGGCGTCTTGCTGACCCTGCCTCCCCCAGCCGGCCGCCCTGCTGAGTTCCGCTTGGCAGCCCTGCCCTCCGCCGGCTGGGGAGCGGTGTGCCTGGAGGTCAGGCGGGGGCGGTGGGAGTGCCCGCAGGGCCCGTGCTCTGGGGTTCCGAGGCGCTGCCTGGGGTGTGGAGGCCGGGCGTGTGCGGGGTTGCCATGGGCAGGCGGTGCGCTCGGGCCTCACATTCTGTTTTCTTCCTCAAAGGCAGTGGCTTCCGAAGTCCAAGATGGTCCCTCTGGGCATCGACGAGACGATAGACAAGCTGAAGATGATGGAGGGCAGGAACTCGAGCATCCGCAAGGCCGTGAGGGTCGCCTTCGACCGCGCCATGAGCCACCTGAGCCGCGTGCACGGGGAGCCGGCCAGCGACCTCAGCGACATAGACTGAGGGGCGCCGCCCAGTGTGCAGAGCTGTACATGCTGTACATTGTTCACCACTTAACTTATTCTGAGTTTTAGGGTTAGTTGAGTTCTTTCTCCCAGGGAGGGGGAGGTTTTCTTTCCTGGTTTTCTAGGACCCATCCCCATCTGGCGCCGTGACGGCGTGGGCGCATCCCGGGCGCCGCTCCGTGCCCCTCACAGGGCACCGGCCGGATGCTGCTGGCGTCATTTCTTCCATCTGTAGCGCTCTCTCTCTCTCTCTTTTTTTTTTTAAAGACTTTTGAATGTTTAATAATTTTGTAAATCATACTCTTTACACAGAGTACCACTATTTAATAGACGGGATGTACATTTACAATGACAAATGTGTATTTTAAGAAAGAAAATGACATTATTTTGAATGGTACTTTGTGGAAAGAGGTGGAGAATAAATTTATGCCGCGTGCATCACTCGCAAATCACCAAAAACACTCCGCCGCCTCCGTGAGGGCCGGGGCGGGCCTCCTGGGCCTCCCCTGCAGCCTTGCCCGCCTGCCAGCCTCCCACGGTGTGCCTCCCAGCGGGTTATTTATTGTAGAAAGTGTATTCATTTGCTTTATAATGAAAAATAAATTTGCAGAAGTATATTGATATGCATTTTTATACAGGCACATAAAAATTCAACTTGCTTTGGGAGCAGGATGTTGGTTGTTGTATAAATGACTCTGGCTGTGTGTGCTTTGATTTTGTAACTTGTAATCTTTTGTTTACAATGAGGGGCTTTCTGTAACTCGTTTTAATTTAGAACACTTTGGTAGCAATAGAAACTTTGGATACATTTTTGTATGGTACATGTGATGTATATAGAATTAGTACTTTATTTTTATTTTTAAGAGGTAAAAGCATTATGTTAGGGGAAAAGGTAGGGTGGGTTTCCAAAATTGCATTTTTTATATAAAAAAAATAAAGTCAAGATTTGGACGGTGTGGCCCTTTCATTCCTGCCTCCCCAGCACGCCGAGCGGCCGGCGGCCGGGCTGGGGAGGGCGCCCTGGCCTGCGCCTGCCCCTGGCTCGTGCCCCGCCTTCATCTCTCGTGTTCTGGGGTGTCGTTATTTATTATTTCACCTAATCATATTTTTATTTTAAAATGGTAGCTTGAAACTTTAAATGTTTTTTTCTTTTCAGTTTCCATTGTTTGTAACATTTCCATAGAAACTTGAAAATAAACATCTTCCTTGGATAGCTCTGTCCCGTGTCTGACGGCCGCCTTCTCTCTGCCGGCATCCCGGGTCCCCGTGGACGGCCTGCTGGGGCTGCCTTGCCGTGGTGCAGCTTTGGCCGTGGTCCGGGGGGACGAGAGGGACAGAGCCCTCCCGCCCAGGGCTGTGCTCGTGGTGGGGTGGGGGCTCCTGCACCTCCGCTCTGGGGCTGCCCCGCCTCTCAGGGCCGCCCGCTTGGCCCTGCCCAAGTGCAGCCTGCCAGTCTGCCCAGGTTCTGTGGTGTAGGCACGGACGTTGGCATTGCCGCTGCTTGCTCTGCTGTGAGGTTCCACCGGGCGCGCCCAGCCTGGCAGCGGCTCCTCTAATGGAGGCAGCCCCAGGGAGCCCCCATCTCGGAAGCTCCCTCGGCCCAGGGCTGACGGCCTGGCCCCCGACCCTGGGCAGGGGCGTGGTGGGTGGGGCTGCTGGCGGACCCCTGCCTGGGCCGAGGGCACCTTGTGTCCTTAGCTTGGGTCATGCCCCAAGGGCCCTGGGGCTCCAGGATGCAGATGTTTCACGGTTGAGAGAAAGATTTGTCCAAAGTCCAGTCTCCTGGGGCCCGACTCCAGCCTGTTCCACTCTTGCTTCCAGCTCATCTGTCTTCCCCATCTCTGTTTCAGACAGGAGTACAGAGCAGGCTGCTGAGAGCTTGGAGTGGGTGTGGGGTGGTGTGTGCCCGCTGGGGGTGTTGGCCAGCCTGGGCGCACTGCTCCCTGGGTCCTCCTGCACTTCGGTCTCTGGCCAGGGTGTAGCATCTCGTCGATAGTCTGAATTCTGTCCCTCGCAGGGTGGTTTAAAGTGCGGGCACCTGTGTTTGGGGTCTCTTGGCCCTGGGTCATGCGGAGGTGTCCTGGGCCTGGTGGAGACAAGGCCTCGGGTGGGCAGTGTCGGGGCTGGTGGAGGGGAGTAGGTTTTCCCAGGGGCTGTGTGGGGAGAGGATGGGTCCTGGGGGACCAGTGGGCAGGGGGCAGTTTCTGTGTGTGAGGGTCTGCACGGATGGCTGGGGGCCCTCGGGCTGGTCTCTCAGCTTCTGCAGCTAACCCTGTGTGCTCTCTGCTCAGGGCCCTGGCCCTACTGACTTGAGGCCACAGGGGCAGAGACTGGACACGGGTCTCCTGGTCCAGGCAGAGGAGCCTGCGCCCCCGCCGAGTGTGGCCCTGGTGTCCAGCTCCCAGCCTGTCCTGGGGCATTCTGTGTTCAAGGCAGTGTAGACGGTGCTTGTTAACGGGGCTGGGGCTCCCGACCTGTCCCCTCACACAGGGCTCCCCAGTGGTGCGGCTCCCCTAGTCCTGTGGGGGGCCCTGAGCAGGGCAGGGATCCTTGCGTCTCCCTGCATGCCCTCTGTGGGGCCCTCCGTCCCAGATGTGTCTTCCTGGCCCCCTCCAGGCCTGCTCTGTGGGTATGGTGGATTCCCCACTCCTGGACCAGGTACATCTGGCTTCATGGGGGAGGAGGGATCAGCGGTCCCCCAAATCCTTCCCCACAAACCAGGGGCTGACTCCAGGCTGGGGAGACTGTTCACACCCCCCTCACCCCGAGAACTTGTGGGGTCAGGTCTTGCCACCCTCAGACCCCAGCCCCTCCTGGGACCCCCCCAGGGAACACCATCCATGGGCAGTTGAGGCCCCTAGCTTCATCCTTGAGCCCCAGGTTTCCAGAACCGAGTTCTGTGGGGTGGGGAGTGGCCTCTGCTATAGTGCCTGCTGCTGAGATATCAGCCGGCCTCCCCCACCGCGTTCTGCTTGTGTGTTGTAATGAAGCCTCTTGAAATAAAGGCCACACCTCCAGTCTCCTTTGCAGCTCGGTGAGGCCTGGGGACCAGATAGATGCTAAGTAACTGGGAGCACCACTGCCAGGAAGTGTCCTCCAGGTGGGAGGAGTTTCCTCTTGCTGGCTGGAATGTGGATGGGGTGGTTGGTGCCAGAGCAGCCATTCTGGGTCCTGTGGAGAGTGGCAGAACCACAAGATTGATGGAGCCTGGGTCTCTGGTGCAAGCACAGAGTTTGCCTTTTGTGAAATGCAACTCCTATTTTATGGCAAGACAGAAGTTTGTACAAAAGCGTTCTCCACCCTTTGGCCCACTCTCTTCCCCTGCTGTGCCGTGCGTGGGGCATCTGCAATATGCAGCAACCACGCTTTCCCCATTGGCAGAAATACCTGCTCAGCCATGAAAACCAATCCTCTCCCAGTGTCAGCAAGACAACTCCTTAGAGATAAATTCCTTCTTAATCTCCTGAGGGGCCATGATGACACTTACATCTGGGTTATGTAAACTGTCAATAATACGTCATTTGATGTCCAACCCTCAAGGTTGAGGTATAAGGTCTCAAAAGCCTTGTCTCACTGTGCCTCGATGTGTAATGGGCAGGACAGTTCTCGGAGCTTACCAACACGTCCTTCCCGGGTTATAACCCTCAAATTTGGCTCAAATGAAATGTTCCATTTCTTATGTAGCTTGACTGATTAATTTTTCGTCAATACCATGAATCCTGAAGACTTTATGTGATGTGTGTTTGTGGCAAGTCACTTCAGTCCTGTCTGATTCTTTGAGACCCCATCAACTGTAGCCCACCAGGCTCCGCTGTCCATGGGATTCTCCAGGCAAGAATACTGGAATGGGTTGACATTTCCTTCTCCAGGGGATCTTCCCAACCCAGGAATCGAACCTGAGTTTCCTGTATTCTCCTCCTGCATTGCAGGCAGATTCTTTACAAGTGCCATTTGGGAAGCCCGATAGTTCACCAATAGGACAGAAAAAAACGGGCAAACAGTGGACTCGTTTCACAGAAAAGTAAGTACAATTGGCTCTACACATGTTGAAAAAAATGCTGAATTTCACGCATAGTAATAGAAACGCAAATTACAGAGGCGCCATAAAGGCCATTTTAAACCTTCGGGAGGGCAGAGAAGCAAGACGGGGCGCGGGACGAGCGCCCCTGGCGGCTGGAGGACGCCACGCCGAGCCCGTCGGGCCCCACGCTGGTCATCCGGCCGGAGCCCTTCCGGCCCGACGCTGCCTGAGTGACGAGCCGTGAGCTGTGTCCACCGCGAGAAGCGCTCTCCCAGGCGGCAGAATCTGGGAAGAGCCACGGTTGGCAGCGCCCTTGACGTCCACAGGCAGGGAGCGGGGGGCCGTCAGAGACACAGTGCACGGGGGTCCTCACGGCCTCGCCCCCTGACGGGGGAGGGTGGACACTGTGTGCCCTGCTGGGTCAGAGGGGGTGCCCGCTTGCATCTGCGGGGACTACATGCAGAGACCCGATCCCGATCCCTGGAGCAGGCCCGGAGCCAGGCAGCCCAGGGGCTCCCTCCAGGTGAGGCCGGGTGGGCGGGGGTCCAGCCTGGGGTCCGACAAGGACCAACCGGTGTCCAGCTGCTCCTGGTTCCCATGTAAAAGGTCTCTGCTCCACGGCCAGGCAGCCGGGGCTGCGGGAACTGGCCTCGGGTCGGGGGACACTGGCTGGCTGGGGGGCTCCTCGGGGCTCATGTGCTTCCTCCCCGCTGGGGGCCCCGCTGTTTGTAACCCAGACTCTCACTTTAAAATACCTCATGTCACTGTTGAGTTGGCTTCTGCCATAAATGACGTGAATGAGCGACAGGAACACACGTCCCCTCCCTCCCGAACCTCCCCACCCCACGTCCAACCCTTTAGATTGTCACAGAGCGCCCCTCCGGCAGCTTCCACTCCCAGTCCCATGGTTATCACCCCACTGGACACATGAGACTTGTGTTTAAAAATAAATGCTTACCTGTCCTGGAGGACTTATTTTATTTGGTCTTAAAAAGCAATATACACAAAGATATTGAAAATTAAAAATTCATCAGTGCTCCAAGACCCCATCGGGCTCACCGAGACACAAGGGGGTGATTTGTCAAGGTGGCTGGGAGTGGGGGGCCTGGGCTCTTTGTTGCAGATTTGGGGAGACACCACGGAGGGCAGAGACTCCTTGGGAAATCCGTCTGATGGCGTTCTGTTGCCTTATCTCATTAACGTGCTTCTTCTGTTGCAAATGAAAAGCGTCTCTTGTAGTACTAACTCCCATCCTGGAGCCTAGACCCTCCAGGCCCTCACGCCTCCCTCCACCTGCCCTACCAGAGGAGGCCCCCAGGGTAGAGGTACAGAGAGGTCTGAGGGCCGTGGTCGTGTCCGGGTTGGTGGGCGGCCCTGTGCACTGGACCTGGGCTGGGTCGGGGTAGCGGGTGGGCAGTAGCCCCAGGCCCTCCTGCTGTTATTAACCAGTTCAGCTCAGTCTGTCCGACTCTTTGCGACCCCATGGACTGCAGCCCACCAGGCCTCCCTGTCCTTCACCAACTCCTGGAGTTTATTCAAACTCATGTCCATTGAGTCAGATAAAACAGCCATAGTTGGAAAGTGTTCCCTTGGTATCTCTAGTTTTCTTGAAGAGATCTCTAGTCTTTCCCATTCTCTTGTTTTCCTCTATTTCTGTGCATTGATCGCTGAGGAAGGCTTTCCTATCTCTCCTTGCTATTCTTTGGAACTCTGCATTCAGATGCTTATATCTTTCCTTTTCTCCTTTGCTTTTCGCTTCTCTTCTTTTCAAAGCTGTCTGTAAGGCCTACTCAGACAGCCATTTTGCTTTTTTGCATTTCTTTTCCATGGGGATGGTCTTGATCCCTGGCTCCTGTACAATGTCAGGAACCTCATTCCATAGTTCATCAGGCACTCTGTCTATTGATCTAGGCCCTTAAATCTATTTCTCACTTCCACTGTATAGTCATAAGGGATTTGATTTAGGTTAGGTTATATGTGAATGGTCTAGTGCTTTTCCTACTTTCTTCAATTTAAGTCTGAATTTGGCAATAAGGAGTTCATGATCTTAGCCATAGTCCACTCCCGGTCTGGTTTTTGCTGACTGTATAGAGCTTCTCCATCTTTGGCTGCAAAGAATATAATCAATCTGATTTCGGTGTTGACCATCTGGTGATGTCCATGTGTAGAGTCTTCTCTTGTGTTGTTGGAAGAGGGTGTTTGTTATGACCAGTGCATTTTCTTGGCAAAACTCTGTTAGCTTTTGCCCTGCTTCATTCCGTACTCCAAGGCCAAATTTGCCTGTTACCCCAGGTGTTTCTTGACTTCCTACTTTGGCATTCCAGTCCCCTATAATGAAAAGGACATCTTTTTTGGGTGTTAGTTCTAAAAGGTCTTGTAGGTCTTCATAGAACCATTCAACTTCAGCTTCTTCAGTGTTACTGGTTGGGGCATAGACTTGGATTACTGTGATACTGAATGGTTTGCCTTAGAAATGAAGAGAGATCATTCTGTCATTTTTGAGATTGCATCCAAGCACTGCATTTCGAACTCTTTTGTTGACCATGATGGCTACTCCATTTCTTCTGAGGGATTCCTGCCCGCAGTAGTAGATACAATGGTCATCAGAGTTAAATTCACCCATTCCAGTCCATTTCAGTTCGCTGATTCCTAGAATGTCGACGTTCACTCTTGCCATCTCCTGTTTGACCACTTCCAATTTGCCTTGATTCATGGAGCTAAGATTCCAGGTTCCTATGCAATATTGCTCTTTACAGCATCGGGCCTTGCTTCTATCACCAGTTACATCCATGTTGGGTGTTGTTTTTGCTTTGGCTCCATCCCTTCATTCTTTCTGGAATTATTTCTCCACTGATCTCCAGTAGCATATTGGGCACCTACTGACCCAGGGAGTTCATCTTTCAGTGTCCTATCTTTTTGCCTTTTCATACTGTTCATGGGGCTCTCAAGGCAAGAATACTGAAGTGGTTCGCCATTCCCTTCTCCGGTGGACCGCATTCTGTCAGACCTCTCCACCATGACCCGCCTGTCTTGGGTGGCCCTACATGGCATGGCTTAGTTTCACTGAGTTAGACAAGCTGCGGTCCATGTGATGAGATTGGCTAGTTGTCTGTGATTGTGGTTTCAGTATGTCTGCCCTCTGATGCCCTTTCTCAGCGCCTACCATCTTACTTGGGTTTCTCTTACCTTGGATGTGGGGTATCTCTTCATGGCCGCTCCAGTGCCATGGAGCCAGCAGAAGATATTAAGAAGAGGTGGCAGGAATACACAGAAGAACTATACAAAAAAGATCTTCACGACCCAGATTATCACGATGGTGTGATCACTCACCTAGAGCCAGACATCCTGGAATGTGAAGTCAAGGGGGCTTTAGGAAGCATCACTACAAACAAAGCTAGTGGAGGTGATGGAATTCCAGTTGAGCTCTTTCAAATCCTAAAAGATGATGCTGCGAAAGTGCTGCACTCAATATGCCAGCAAATTTGGAAAACTCAGCAATGGCCACAGGACTGGAAAAGGTCAGTTTTTGTTCTAATCCCAAAGAAAGGCAATGCCAAAGAATGCTCAAACTACCACACAATTGCACTCATCTCACACGCTAGTAAAGTAATGCTCAAAATTCTCCAAGCCAGGATCAAGCTGCTTTTAGAAAAGGCAGAGGAACCAGAGATCAAATTGACATCTGCTGGATCATCGAAAAGCAAGAGAGTTAAAAAACGTCTATCTCTGCTTTATCGACTATGTCAAAACCTTATGTGGATCACAACAATCAGTGGGAAATTCTTCAGGAGGTGGGAATCCCAGACCACCTGATCTGCCTCATGAGAAACGCGTATGCAGGTCAGGAAGCAACAGTTAGAACTCCACATGGAACAACAGACTGGTTCCAAATAGGAAAAGGAGTATGTCAAGGCTGTATACTGTCCCCCTGCTTATTTAACTTCTATGCAGAGTACATCATGAGAAACGCTGGGCTGGAAGAAGCACAAACTGGAATCAAGATTGCCGGGAGAAATAGCAATAACCTCAGATATGCAGATGACACCACCCTTATGGCAGAAAGTGAAGAGGAACTAAAGAGCTTCTTGATGAAAGTGAAAGAGGAGAGTGAAAAATTGGCTTAAAACTCAACATTCAGAAAACGAAGATCATGGCATGTTGTTCCATCACTTCATGGCAAATAGATGGGGAAACAGTGGAAACAGTGAGATACTTTATTTTGGGGGGCTCCAAAATCACTGCAGATGGTGACTGCAGCCATGAAATTAAAAGACTCTTCCTCCTTGGAAGGAAAGCTATGACCAACCTAGACAGCATATTAAGAAGCAGAGACATTACTCTGCCAACAAAGGTCCGCCTAGTCAAATCTATGGTTTTTGCAGTAGTCAGGTATGGATGTGAAGGTTGGACTATAAAGAAAGCTGAGCGCCGAAGAATTGATGCTTCTGAACTGTGGTGTTGGAGAAGACTCTTGAGAGTCCCTTGGACTGCAAGGAGATCCAACCAGTCCATCCTAAAGGAAATCAGTCCTGAATATTCATTGGAAGGACTGATGTTGAAGCTGAAACTCCAATACTTTGGCCACCTGATGCGAAGAGCTGACTCATTTGAAAAGACCCCGATGCTGGGAAAGATTGAGGGTGGGAGGAGAAGGGGATGACAGAGGATGAGATGGTTGGATGACATCACTGACTAAATGAACATGGGTTTGAGTAAGCTCCGGGAGTTGGCGATGGACAGGGAGGCCTGGCGTGCTGCAGCCCCTGGGATCGCAGAGAGTTGGACATGGCTGAGAGACTGAACTGAGTTGAACTGAGTTGGAAAGTGGCGCCCTCCGTTCCTCTTCCCTCTGCCCCTCCGTGTCCTCTGTGAGCCTGGCTTCCGTGACCTGTCCCGGTGGGGGTGGGCCTCAGTGGGTGACCACCAAGGTCTGAGGACAGGCCGATCCTACTCTGCTCTGCCGGGGGTGAAGCTGGTGGTCCTGGGGTGGGGGCTACAGGTGGGGGGCAGCCTGGCCCGTGGCCCCCGCAGCAGCGGCTCCCTGGCTGTGCTGGTGATTCTGTGCTTTCTGCACATAAATCACGTGTGTCTCGCGCATGCGCCGGCCGCGCCTGTGACGGCTGCATGTCCTCAGAGAGACGGCAGATTTGTTGTAATTTATACGTAGCAGATGCTGCGACTTTGCTGGCGCACCCAGTGGATCGTGGCCTCTGTGAATATTAAGCAATCCGGAGCCCAGAGGTGCTCAGCTCAGGGCTGGGGGCTGGTGTGGACCCGGGAACTTGACTCCCCGCACTCAGCTGCCCACCCCAGCCTGGGAGCCCCACATGCCCCTGACCCACGCACGGTGGCCCCCGAGCAAGTCCTCCCCACCGGACTCCTCACGCCTCTGTGAGCACCCAGCCAGCAGGGGCAGGAGGCTCGGTCCATAGGGGACGATGACCGGACTCCACGGCCACTGCTGCTGAGGGGGGCCCTGGGGAGCCGATGGCCTCCCGGGAGGGAGATGCCTCTGGTTTGGGGGTGCTGGGGCCCCACCGTGGCTCCTCCAGTACTGCCACCAGACCCAGGCCTTCTCTGTCCTCTGCACAGAGACAGCCCTCACGGCACATCTGGGTCTGGGGCAGCCCTGCTGGGCACGCACCAGCTCCCCATGCACCCCTGCCAGCCCCCTGCATTGCTTTCCAGACCCCGGGCCTTTGTCTCCTGGGCTGCAAGCCTGGCAGGGCCCTCCTTGGGCAGTGCCCCCCAGCCCGGCCTCCTTGGCCTCCCTTCTCCCTTCAGCCTCCTCCTCTGGGTCTTCCTCGAGCCCCCTGGTTACTGAGCCTCCTTCCTCTAGCCCATCTGTTCTCCCCCACCTTTGTGCATGTATCTACTTGGGTCCACAGCTGTTTTCTGGAAACTACTGTGTGCCAGATTCTGTGTCAGAACAAGAGATGGGTGAGGGCCTGGTGCCCCCTCCCAGGCAGGAGCTGGGCAGCGCCCAAAACGACAGTGTGGAGTCACAGGTATGCCGGGCAGGCTGCCTGGAGGAGGCGTCTCACAGCTTTGCCCAGGATGGGGTTCTCCTGGGTGCACGGCAGGAAGGCATCAGTTCAAGGGAGGGGGCACAGGGTGTTGGGATGGAGGCGCCCCTGAGAGGCCTGGGGAGGGGCGTAAGACCGCCACCTGGACAAAGGTACCAGGTTAGCTAGCTAGGGGTACCACCACGCTAGCCAGACAGTTGTGCACGTTGAAGGGTGAAGTGGAGGCCGTGACGTGGCTGGACTGAGCTGTAGAGGAGGCAGGTCTGAGGCTGTGGATGGAGTCGCGCCCATGGGGGCTTCCGGGCAGAGGGGCTCTGAGGACATGGCACAGAAGCGCGTGGTGTCAGGAGGGGCGGGCGTCTCAGCTCCCAGTTCTTTCTGAGCCGGGGCCTTTGCGCTCTGCTTATTGTTACCTGGCGGGTCCTGGGTGGAGGGCAAGGCAAGGGCAGAGACCCGGCACCCGGGCAGGGGCCACGAGGCCAGGGCAAATGAGGAGGAGGAGACGCTAGGGGGTGTGCTCCAAGGCCTGCGGGTCGCCCGGTGGGTGACGCCATCCGAGCTACGGGGGCCCTTGAGGCTGCGGCTCTGAGTGCAGGGCCTGGGGCCGCGCGGGGCGGCTCGCCTGCGGGGAGGTGGCGGAGGGGCCGCGTGCGCAGGCGGATCTGCAGGTCAGCGACAGCTGTGCTGATGGTGGGACCTGCGGGCGGGGAACCGCGGGACGCCTGCTGACCCCTGAGCTGGGGGTCCCGGGGAGCCCTGGGGGCTGGAGAAGGCGGGGCAGGAATTCTTCAGAAAGAGGGAGGGTCCCCAGAGAGTGGGTGTGTTCAGAACAGAGTGGTCTCGAGGGGGAGGGGCGAAAGGAGGGTCCAGGGAGGGAGGCGTCCTGGACACCAAGTGGAGAAGCTTCTAGAGGGGGGGGTGGGGTGGCCGAGGGGGTTGGAAGGGAGCCGGGGGCCCCTGGGACCCTGGCGAGGTCGCCTCGATGCAGGGGGGCGGTGGAGCCGCCGAGGAGGCGGGTCCGACAGGGGCGTGGCCGGGGCGTGGCCGGGGCGTGGCCGGGGCGTGGCCGGTACGGGGTGGGGCCGGGGCGGGGCCGGGGCGGGGCCGGGGCGGGGCCGCCTGTTCTCAGGCCCACCGTCTAGTCCCACCCAGGATAGTGCAGTCTGTGGACACCGGGGCCTCGGAGGGCCACAAGGCTTCTTTGGCCTTGAGAAGCACAGGTGCCCGGTCGGAGGGGACCTGGGACGCAGGCGAGGTCACGGCCAGAGAGACAGGAGGACAGGCCACGCGGGGAGACAGCCCACCCACAGGCCCCACCGGTCGCCCCTGGGACGTGGGATGGGAAGCCTCGGGGCCACTTTGCTTCCAGTCTTGCCGGGGGGCCGGGGTGGGGGTCCAGACCCCTGCCAGCAGCTCCCCGGGGGTCCGGGAGCCGCCCTCCCAGTGGGCGACCAGGGCCCGAGTTCTGCCAGTGAGGTCCATGGGTGCCCCGAGGGGCTCTGGGCACAGTTGGCGATGGAGGCCCTGCCACCCTCTTCGGGGCATGCTGCAGCCCCGACCCAGACTGGGGGGTGGACGCGCCCCCCCCTAAGGTGACCCCCAGGCTCACCCTGCCTCACCCCTCCCGGCTCCTGGCAGTTTGAGAAATTGGATTGTGAATGATGAGGTTTGGCTGGATTACTCCTGATGGATTCCTGCAACTTAATTGAAAATAAAATGCATGATCTTTTCTTTTGATGAGAAAAGGCAGATTTAGCTGGAACTAATCAGCAATGGGGCTGGAGAAACTTAGGGACCGTGGAAGGAAAATAAGTTTGAAGGCATTTGAAAAATATGGTAATTCTCCCCAAACTGTGTGAATTATGATATATTACACTGGGCCGCCAGGCGCTGCCCCTCCCCGACACGGCCCCAGGTCCGCCGTCAGCACTTCATCACAGCTCCTTACTAATGCCATCCGCTTCCTCACTTCCGCTGACCATCCCCAGGGAATTGGACTGGGAGCCAGGAGCTGGAGCCAGGGGCTGGCTGGGGTGGGGGGCCATGTACCCCAGCCTCGCGGGACCCCCCTGGCCCCCCTGCCCACCCGCGCCTGCTGCTCCCCACTTTCTGCCCCGCTTCCTTCCTGAGCTCGGCTCTCAGCACTGTGGGCGTGGGGCTGCTGGTGGCGTCCCCCGGGCTCCTGGGCGTGGCCTGGGAACCACCTGTGGTGACCCCTGTGCTGCTGAGCTCTGCCAGGGGCCTCACCCGCGGTTTCTGCGGGCGGGCTGGTGCCGCCGCGTCCTCTGCTACGGCCTCCTGCAGCCGTGGTGCACGTGACTGCGGTGCTTTGAGCTCAGTCCAGCGGCTGGCTCTGTCCAGCTTCCTTTGGTCGTAGGACTGTGGCTTCCCTTTCTGCTGGCTGTTTGTTGGCCAGAGGCCACCCTCCATCCTGGTGTGTGTCTGTCCTAATGTGGCTGCTTTGCCCGGTCCACGGAGACGGTTCCCCCATGAGGAGGGCATGGGTGCCTTCACTGGTAATGCGTTCCCTTGTTCAGAAGTGAGTCACGGGTCCTGCCCACATAGGGTGGCCAGCAGGACGTGGGTGGCCTGGGACCGCCCTGTGTCTGTCTGCCGTGAGTCTAGGCTCCTCTCGCTGGGTTCGCCGAACTGGCCTGGGCCTGGCTCCCTCCCCTTGGTGTGGCCCCCCTCCCTGCCCAGACAAGCCCCCAGAGCCTTTGCCCTTCCCCCTCAGTGCCCCCGACCGCCTGGCAGAGGTAACCGTCTCTGCCCCGACAACAGAGCGTCCGAATAGCGGGCAAAGATTGCTAGACCTGCAAGGACAGACGGCCAAGTCCACTGACAGACGGCCTGGGCTCCTGTTAGTAAGGGGCAGAGAGATGACTATAAAGATGGAGCTGAGCTCACAGCGCTGTCCACCGACTCCTGCGGCTGACGCCTGTGCACAGCTGCCCCCAGCGCAGGGCGCACATTCTTCCCGGGCGCACAGCATTCTGGGCCACAAAACGCACCTTCACAAGCTCAGAAGCCTTGTAATCTTACAAAACACGCTCTCAGACCACAATGGAATTAAACGGGAAATCCGTAAGAGAGAGATGGCTGGAAAGCCTCCAACTATCTGCAGAAGAAGCAGCACGAAGGGCAGAGGAAAGGCTCAAGAGAGGTTGAAAAATATTATGAAGTAGATGAAAACAAAACTGTTATCAAAATAGGTAGGATGCAGCAAAAGTAGCTCTTACAGAGGAATTTACAGAAGAATGGGTGTGTTGGAAAAGAAGAAAGAGCTGGAGCCGGCCGTTAAGCTCTTAGGAAACTAGGTGCAGAAGGACAAGTTGAATCCAAAGAAAGAAGAAAAAGGGGTAGGAAACGGCAGACGCCAACGAGGTGAGAGACGGGAACGGCACTGACGGGCATGGACGCTCGCAGCTGGCTCATTGAAAAGAGCAGCAGAAGTCATAAACCTCCATCGAGGCCAAAAACACACAGAGAGAGAATACACCAATCAGTAATGTCAGAAAGGCGGGCCGCCACTACAGATCCCACGGATGCTGAAACGGCAAGAAGGGAACACCGTGAGCGACTCGATGCCGCCAGTTTCATAATCTAGGGGAGATGGACCAGTTCCTTCAACGACACAATCTGCCAAAGCTCATGCAAGAAACAGGCAATCTGAAGAGGCCCACACCTACTAAAGAAGTTGAATTAACAATTAGTAACCTTCCCAAACGGGGCTTCCCAGATGGCACTGGTGGTAAAGACCTGCCTACCAATGCAAGAGATGCAAGAGACCTGGGTTCAAACCATGGGTCGGGAAGATCCCCTGGAAGAGGAGATGGACACCCACTCCGGTATTCTTGCCTGAAAAATCCTATGGACAGAAGAGACTGGCGGGCTGCAGTCCACGGGGCCGCCAAGAGTCGGGCACGACGGAGAGACTGAGCATGCACACGGCAACCTTCCTGAACAGAGGGCACCAGGCCCAGACGGCTTCTCCAGGGAATTCTGCCAAACGTTTAAGGGAGAGATTATGCCAGTTCGCTACAAGCTGTCCCAGAAAACAGCGGAGGGACTATCTTGTAACTCATTCTGTGAAGCTCTATCGCTCAAGGGCCAAGACAAAGATTAATTAATTAATTACAAGAAAAGGAAACTATAGGCTGGTATTTCTCACGAACGTAGGGTGCAAAAGCTCTCAACAAAATATTAGCAAATCGAATCCGACAGTGTATCAAAAGAATGAACTGTGATGACGAACAAGTGGGATTTGTTTTAGGTAGGCAAGGTTGGTTCAGCATTTAAAAATCAATTAATGTAATCCGTCAACAGGCTAGAGAAAAAGTTCCACAGAATTATATCAATAGATACAAAGAAAGCCTTTGGTAAAATATGATACTCCTTCCTGATAACAATTCTTAGCAAAATAGGGATTGAGTGGAACTTCTTCAGCTTGTACATCCGCAAAACCTACAGGTGGCACCATACTCAGTGATGGGAAGCTACATGTTTTCCCACTCATTTTTGGCCGGTGGGTGCAGACGCACCGCCTCCAGGCAGCCTTCTGGACTCCCCCTCCCTCTCCCGAGTGAGGGACCTCCTCTCTGGGGTTCCAGGTCCTCGTGCAGTCTCAGCTTGCCGTCCTTGTGTCTGCTGCTCGTCTGCCTGGGCAGAGGAGCTGCGTGCAGCAGACGTGCTGAAGGCGGACGAGCATCACAAGAGGGGTGAGTAAGTTTTGCAGTGAGGACACCCCTCAAGGGGCTTTTGGAGCGAGGGGGCCGCGTTCAGAATGTGGCCCACGGGTGTGGGCGGGTGGTTGAGCGGGTCAGTGATGAGGCACGTGCAGAATCTGGGCCAGTGACTGGCCGCGGTCCTCAGGGCTGTTGCCTCCACTCTGTGGGCGGCCGTGTGTCACGGCTGGGGGTGGGACTGCACCGAGGGAGCTGGAGATCTTGAGCCGTGAGTCTTCAAAGGTGGCTGATCAGCTGCCCGGGAGGATTTGTGGCAACCTGCCAGGTGAGAGGAGGCTCAGGACTGAGCAGGGTCGTGATGAACTCCGGGCACGCTCTGGTGATGTCGAGGGTCATCCATCCCTCCCTCTGTTTTCTGTCCACTTACCCATCCACCCAATGATCCACCCATCATCCATCTATCCACCCATCCACCCACACATCTAAGCACACGAGGAAAAGGACACAGTACACTGCTTAAAACGAGTGCTGAGACAACCTCAGGTCTGCAGATGACACCACCTTACGGCAGAAGGTGAAGAGGAGCTGAAGAGCCTCTTGAGGAAAGTGAAAGAGGAGAGGGAAAAGTTGGCTTCAAGCTCAACATTCAGAAAACGAAGATCACGGCAGCCAGTTCCATCACTTCATGGCAAATATATGGGGAAACAGTGAGATACTTTATTTTTGGGGGCTCCAAAATCACTGCAGATGGAGACTGCAGCCATAAAATTAAAAGACGCTTGGTCCTTGGAAGGAAAATTATGATCAACCTAGACAGCATATTAAAAAGCAGTAACATTACCTTGTCAACAAAGGTCCGTCTCATCAAGGCTATGGTTTTTCCAGTGGTCATGTATGGATCTGAGAGTTGGACTACAAAGAAAGCTGAGCACCGAAGAATTGATGCTTCTGAACTGTGGTGTTGGAGAAGACTCTTGGGAGTCCCTTGGTCTGCAAGGAGATCCAACCAGTCCATCCTAAAGGAGATCAGTCCTGGGTGTTCATTGGAAGGACTGATGCTGAAGCTGAAACTCCAATACTTTGGCCACCTGATGAGAAGAACTGACTTGTTGGAAAAGACCCTGATGCTGGGAGGGATTGGGGGCAGGAGGAGAAGGGGACGATAGAGGATGAGATGGCTGGATGGCATCACCGACTCATTCATTGGACATGAGTTTGGGTGAACTCTGGGAGTTGGTGATGGACAGGGAGGCCTCGCGTGCTGCGATTCATGGGGTCGCAAAGAGTCGGACACGACTGAGTAACTGAACTGAACTGAAAGAGAACATCCCGCATGCAGGGAGAACAAAGATAAGAATGACAGCTAAGTTATGCTCAGAAATAAGCAAGCAGGACTTGGTGGGTCAACATTATGAAAGTATTGCAGTAAGATACTGGAACCAAGAGCTCTTTACATGAAAATATCTTTCAAAATTGAAGACAGAATAAAGATGCCCAGACGCACGAACCTGAGAGAACGTGTCCCCGGGAGAAGCAAAGCAGCCTTGAGGTCTGCTCTGTCTGCTTCTGCTGCAGCTCAGAGCGGAGTCTTGGTGCCCAGCTGGGGTGGGTAGAGACAGGGGCAGCTGCCATGTGGCTGCGCTCCCGGGCATGGAGACCCTCCTGAGCCACCCAGGGCCTGGCTGGTCAGAAGGAGGGCCCCTTCTTGGGGGAGCAGAGCTGCGCAGGGAGGATCCTGAGAAGGTCTGCTCTGAGACCCCACCCCACCTTGACACTGGCGGATCCCGAGGTGCGAGCTATGTTGATCGATGCTCTGCCTCCAGGGCCCCCAGGACCATGGGCCGCGGCATTCTGGTCATGTCCCCGGGTCCCCCCGAATACCCAGCCATCCCCCTGAATATCTAGGCTTCCTGGTTGTGTCTCGGGGGTCCCCCTGAACACCCAGCCATCCACCTCAATATCTAGGCATCCTGGTCTTGTCCCGGGGGTCCCCCTGAACACCCAGCTGTCCCCCTGAATATCTAGGCTTCCTGGTTGTATCCTGGGGGTCCCCCGGAATACCCAGCCATCCACCTCAATATCTAGGCATCCTGGTTGTGTCTCGGGGGTCCCCCTGAACACCCAGCCATCCACCCAGGACCCAGCCATCCAGCTGGCCCTTGCCTGTGCCCAGCATCTTAGCTGACTCCCCGGGTTCTGGGAATGGTCTGGTGTGCCGGCCACCCCCCTCTGAGGAGGTGGGCGACGCGTCGAGCCCCTCTCCACCCGGGCAGCCCTCGCAGGCCCCAGGCCACAACTTCACATGAGGCTGGTCCCCCTCTGAGGAGGTGGGCGCCGCGTTGAGCCCCTCCCCACCCGGGCAGCCCTCGCAGGCCATCCCCCTCTGAGGAGGTGGGCGCCGCGTCGAGCCCCTCCCCACCGGGCAGCCCTCGCAGGCCCCAGGCCACAACTTCATGTGAGGCTGGTCTCCATTCTTCTCGCTCTTGGTGTGAGACCCACCACTCAAGCTGAAGGGTGTTTGAGTCTTTTCCGCTTCTCCAAGGAGCTCCTGCCAGCTCATCTACGGGCCCCGTGCTTCTGCCCTGTCCACGTGGGGCAAGCACGGCCTGGAGGGGCAAGACAGGAGGAGGCCCGGCACGGCTTCCTGGGCACCAGCTTGTTTGGGCGATTTCCTCCTGGAGCCCTGATCACCACCCAACCGTCAGCATTGCTCCTCGGAGGCCAACGCTACCTGTCAGGCGAAAAGCCCAGATGCGCAGCATTCGTGTGCACTAAAAACCATTCCTTTATTTCTGGTTGCTCTGGGTCTTGGTTGCTGTGCCGCTCCTCCAGTTGTGGAGCGTGGGGGCCGCCCTCTAGTTGTGGTGGGAGGGCTTCTCTTGCTGCAGAGCACGGGTCCCCCGGCACAGGGTCAGCAGCTGCAGTGCACGGGCTTCATTGCTCCCCATCATGTAAAATCTTCCCAGACCAGGGGTCGAACCCGTGTCCCCTGTGTTGGCAAGCAGACTCTACCACTGAGCCACCAGGGAAGCCCCAACACTCACCTTTAAAACAGAGTCAGAAGAGCCCGGCTCGGGGGTCTTTCCAGATGCGTGTTTAACCTACAGATCTTAATCTCTGAGGAGGTGGAGAAATTTGCTTCCCTTCGAGTTCATACCCGTCACCCTGATCCATCCCCAGGGGTGGCCTCAGTAGGGGCCCCTCGCTCGTCCCAAGGAAATGCTTGGAAGGGACTTAAAAGAAGCCATCTGACTCTATCATAAACGAAAGCCCAGTAAATAGTCCTGGTCCAGTTTTACAGACAAGCCGCTGTCTCAGTTTCTCAGCTCCTGTGCAGCGGCCGCAGGTACAGGACGGCGCTCACCTGTCCTTGTCTGAAGCATGCTGCCATTCTAAGTGACCCTGCGGCGACCATGGGGTCCAAGGAAGCGGAGCGCTCGCCGCTGTGCTCGTAGTTCAGCAGGGCTTGGGGGGGTGCTCCTCAGATCCCCTCAGGATGCCACGGGACGCCACGGGACCCTGAGTCCTGCGGCTGGGCCGTGGGGCAGGTGTCCTCTCGGACCCGGACTCGAGCGGCCTCTGCAACCTGCCCCTCCCGTCCTCCTGGCCCCTCGGGGGCCCCTCAGGTATGTGAAGCCCTCAGAAGCTGCCCCCACCGAGGTCTCACTGTCCAGCTGCTCCCGGGGCCCAGGGCAGCCTGGGGTCCATGAGGACTGACCCTCCAAGGATACCCCTGCCCACTTCAGCCTGCCTCCCAAGGACACACATTAGTCACCTTCTGCATACATGCATGCAGGTGGGGTGTCAAGAGGGCAGGGCTTCTCTGAGCTCCGGGTGCGACCCCCGGGCCATTTACTATCAGAGGCGGGTTTCCCAGAACAAACTGTAAAATTGCTCAGAGTCTGTTTATAAGGAGGGTTTTCTTAATTGCAGTGCATAAACAGTGATTTTTATTAATAAAAATAAATTTTACTTAAGAGCAAGAAAATGCATTAAATAATATTTAGGATCTTGAATTTACGTGAAGTGGCTGATCTAAGAATAAAGGAGAAAAGAAAGTCAGGGTGACCCCTGCAGGGAGCACAGCTTTCCTGAGTGGAGGGTGGGGCAGTTTTCTGCCTGGGCCCCTCACCTCCTCCCACGGGGTGGGCCCCTCTCCTCCCGCCCCGGCCCCTCCCGCTCGATCTGACCTGGTGCCCTGACCGGGCGCCATGTGCCCCACTCTCCAGCACGGCCCCCGGGCTGGGCTCTGGCCTCAGGCCCGGGGAGAGGTGCTGTCCGTGGGCACTGCTCTCACCCTCGCTTACCTCGCTGGGACCTGGGGCCTTCAGGGGAGGCTGAAGCAGAGGTGGGTGCTGACGGTGGCCCTGCCCACGGAGGAGCCGAGCCCGCTCCCTTCCAGCCCTTTGCCCTGGGGGTCTTGGGCGGCCCAGGCTCCTCCCTGTCTAGCCGGTGCTGGGCCCAGGGTCCTGTTCTCTAGGATCTGTTCCGTGCCTACTGGGCTCAGGGGGACAGCGGGGAGGCTGAGGGGGGACCGGCTGCAGAGTGTGAACTCAAGCCCCAGGGGAGCGTGGCACTCAGCAGGTGTTTCCTGCAGCGTCTAAGGCGTCCTGCTCTCTGGCCGCCGCCTGGGGGCGAGGACTCCTGTCTGCAGGGTTCTGGTTCCCCGGGGCTGGGCTTTCCCGCGGTTGCTGTCATCCCCGGCACGGCCACCAGGTGGCATAAGTGCTCTTTGCTGGCCAGGCCGCTCAGGCTGTCACCAACCTCAGCCGGTTTCTTTTCTTTTTTTTTTTTTTAATTTTATGTATTTACTATTCTGTGTTCTCTGGGCCCTGCTGCTGCATGAGCAGTTGCGGTGAGCATGCCCGCGGCTCCTGGGCTTCAGCAGTTGTGGCACACGGGCGTCGGTGCCCCTTGGCACGTGGGATCTTCCGAGATCGGGGATCAAACCCCTGCCCCCTGCACTGGCAGGCGGATTCTTCCCCACCGAGCCACCAGGGCAGTGCCCGCGACCCATTCCTGTGAACTCGAAGTCTGGGGGCGAACGTGAAATATGAAACAGGGAAAGTTTAAGTAGTAGCTTTGGGCAGAATTGGGACGTTCTGCTGGGTTTTGTAGGGGTTCAGTTCAGTTCAGTCACTCAGTTGCATCTGACTCTTTGCAACCCCATGGACTGCAGCACGCCAGGCCTCCCTGTCCATCACCAACTCCCGGAGCTTGCTCAAACTCATGTCCATTGAGTTGGTGATTCCATCCAACTGTCTCATCCTCTGTCGTCCCCTTCTCCTCCCACCTTCAATCTTTCCCAGCATCAGGGTCTTTTCAAATGAGTCAGCTCTTCACATGAGGTGGCCAAAGTATTGGAGTTTCAGCTTCAGCATCAGTCCTTCCAACGAATATTCAGGACTGATTTCCTTTAGGATGGACTGGTTGGATCTCCTTGCAGCCCAAGGGACTCTCAAGAGTCTTCTCCAACACCACAGTTCAGAAGCATCAGTTCTTCGGCACTCAGCTTTCTTCACAGTCCAGCTCTCACATCCGTACCCCACTGTTTATTAACGGCGTGTTTGAGAGCCGGGTGGGGGACCTGCTCCTGGTAGGGTGTGGGGCCCATGGGCTCCGTGGGTCTTCACACGGGGTGTGTTCTGTGTGTGATTTCTAACCAGGCAGGTGGGCGGGGTGCTGTGGACCCAGGAGACCCTCACACCAAGCCAATGGGTGGGACCCAGACTGCAGGGTGGGGGTGCAGGGGGACCTGAGTCTGCTGAGACCCTGTGGGGCTGCCTCCCCTGCATGGTATCAGGAAGCCCCTCTTAGAGTTTAGGCTGCAGAGCCTGGAGTGGGGAGGACCGTGTCTCTGAAGCAGAGCAGGGCTGGCTTTAGGTGTGGTTCTGACCGGCCGGCAGGCGTCTCGACCCCTACCACGACCCCTGCGGATCCCCTGCCCCCCAGGGCAACCTTGGAACCCCTCAGAGGATGGGTCATTCCCCCTCCCTCCCCTGGGCTGCGGCCTCCACGGGTGCCCTGTCCGCAGACCCCCAGTGCAGGGTGCGGGACCCAGCTCCAAGTAGGTCGACCCCTGTGTGGGCAGGGACCTCGGGCGGCTGGTGTGGGATGCGGCGGGGACGAGGGGGTTCCTGATATGGGGGGCTCCCACCTGCTCAAGTGGCTGGGGGTCTGAGATCGTAGCTGGACGTGGAGCGAGCATCCCTGGATATTGAGACGGAGAGGACGTCCGGCTGGGCGGGCCGAGGCGCAGCTCTGCGTCCTTGTCCCCAGGGCCCCTGAGGTTCCCAGGGCCTCGGGACAGGTGGGGCTGGCGAGGAGCAGGCCGGGCCCCCCCACTGTCCCCCCAGACGAGGGGCGTGGCATGAAGACAGAGGCTGCTGGGGACCTCACATTCCTTGGGGGCACAGGAGGCTTTAAGGACAGTGAGCCTGGGCAGCGGCACGTTAGGAGATGTATGGTCCTTAAAGAACCCAATGGCGGGGTTACCAAGAGGCAGCTGCGTGCACAGGTGGGGTCTGAGCCAGAACCAGGAATCTAGAAACTGATGCTGGAAGGAGCTCCACTCCTGCGGTGACAGCTGAAGGAGCTCTATGGACGGCCCCCGGCAGAGCAGGCCAAGCTCACAGGACTCTTTAGAAAACCCACTTAGAGTGTGTTGAAATTGTCCTCGGGGTGTACAGCAAACGAAGCAATATTTACTCGGGAAAATTTACTAAAACTTGGTGAGAATTCCGAGAGCTGGGGCCCCAGCCCGGCCTGACGGAAGTACTGCTCCGGGAGGTGAAGCCCGGGACGCAGGGGCTCGCCCCCGGCCGCTCCAGGCCTTTGCAGCTTGCCAGCCCCCACGCCCACTCCTCAGCTCCACGACGCCCCACGATCCACTCCTGGGGGGCGGCCAGGAGGCGGGAGGGTCCGCGCCAGCTGTGGAGGGCTGACTGGTGGGGACCGGACTGCTCTCACCCCTGCTTCCATGAGAAGCCAGCCTGATGCCCACAGGTCACGTCTTGCCCAGAGTGTGGCTGAGAGACTGTCCAGGGGAGAGGGGGTCCCTCGAGAAGACCGCACCAAAGGCTCCCCAAGGGAACCAGCTTCATCTGAAACAGAGTGAGTGACAGTTCAAGCCTCTTGAAAGATCAGTTCAGTTCAGTAGCTCAGTCTCTCAGTCATGTCCGATTCTTTGCGACCTCATGGACCACAGCACGCCAGGCCTCCCTGTCCATCACCAACTCCCAGAGTTTACCCAAACTCATGTCCATCGAGTCAGTGATGCCATCCAACCATCTCATCATCCCCTTCTCCTCCTGCCTTCAATCTTTCCCAGCATCAGGGTCTTTTCAAATGAATCAGTTCTCCGCAAGAGGTGGTCAAAGTAATGGAGTTTCAGCCTCAGCATCAGTCATTCCAATGAACACCCAGGACTGATCTCCTTTAGGATGGACTGGTTGGATCTCCTTGCAGTCCAAGGGACTCTTAAGAGTCTTCTCCAACGCCACAGTTCAAAAGCATCAATTCTTCGGCACTCAGCTTTCTTTACAGTCCAACTCTCACAAACATACATGACCACTGGAAAAACCATAGCCTTGACTAAATGGACCTTTGTTGGCCAAGTAATCTCTCTGCTTTTGAATATGCTGTCTAGGTTGGTCATAACTTTCCTTTCAAGGACCAAGCATCTTTTAATTTCATGGCTGCAATCTCCATCTGCAGTGATTTTGGAGCCCAAAAAATAAAGTCAACCACTGTTTCCATTGTTTTTCCCCATCTATTTCCCATGAAGTGATGGGACCAGATGCCATGATCTTCGTTTTCTGAATGTTGAGCTTTAAGCCAACTTTTTCACTCTCCTCTTTCACTTTCATCAAGAGGCTTTTTAGTTCCTCTTCACTTTCTGCCATAAGGGTGGTGTCATCTGCATATCTGAGGTTGTTGATATTTCTCCCGGCAATCTTGATTCCAGCTTGTGCTTCCTCCAGCCCAGCGTTTCTCATGATGTACTCTGCATATAAGTTAAATAAGCAGGGTGACAATATACAGCTTTGATGTGCTGCTTTTCCTATCTGGAAACAGTCTGTTGTTCCATGTCCAGTTCTAACTGTTGCTTCCTGACCTGCATACAGATTTCTCAAGAGGCAGCTCAGGTGGTCTGGTATTCCCATCTATTTAAGAATTTTCCACAGTTTGTTGTGATCCACACAGTCAATGAAGCAGAAATAGATGTTTTTCTGGAACTCTCTTGCTTTTTCGATGATCCAGTAGACATTGGCAATTTGATCTCTGGTTCCTCTGCCTTTTCTAAAACCAGCTTGAACATCTGGAAGTTCATGGTTCACGTATTGCTGAAGCCTGGCTTGGAGAATTTTGAGCATTACTTTACTAGTGTGTGAGATGAGTGCAATTGTACGGTAGTTTGAGCATTGTTTGGCATTGCCTTTCTTTGGGATTGGAATGAAAACTGACCTTTTCCAGTCCTGTGGCCACTGCTGAGTTTTCCAAATTTGCTGGCATATTGAGTGCAGCACTTTGACAGAATCTTTTACGATTTGAAATAGCTCAACTGGAATTCCATCGCCTCTACTAGTTTTGTTCACAGGGATGCTTCCTAAGGCCCAGATCGCATTCTAGGACGTCTGGCTCTAGGTGAGTGACCACACCATCATGATTATCTGGGTCGTGAAAATCTTTTTTGTATAGTTCTTCTGTGTGTTCTTGCCATCTCTTTTATAATGGTCCATACCATTTCATGCCCACCTTTGCATGAAATGTTCCCTAGGTGTCTCTAATTTTCTTGAGGGCAGCTCTAGTCTTCCCCATTCCATTGTTTTCCTCTATTTCTTGGCACTGATCGCTGAGGAGGCTTTCTTATCTCTCCTTGCTATTCTTTGGAACTCTGCATTCAAATGGGTATATGTTTCCTCTTCTCCTTTGCTTTTCACTTCTCTTCTTTTCACAGCTATTTGTAAGGCGTCCTCTGACAACTGGAAAAGAGTAACTCTTCTTAATTAATAGCACTCACTACCCCATGGGCCATTAGAAGGAACCGTGGAAAGAGCAAGAGCAAACCTCAAAGACTGCCTGAGCATCGCCCCTGCCTGGATTCAGTTGCATTATCTGCTGAGTGCCCTACCACCCAGCAGGGAAAGCAGCAGAGCATCAGCCGAGCCTCACAGGCTGGGTGTGATGCCTGAGGAGGTGGGCGGCTTGGCAGACAGACAGACAGACAGACGGGGAGGAGATCTATTAGAGCTAACAGACAAGTTCAGAAAGGCTGCAGGACATGGAGCCAAACACAAAAGGAGATTGTATTTCTCCACCGTAGCACTGAGCAGACTGAAAATGAAATTAGGAAAACAATTACACCTATAACAGTATCAAAATAACAAAACACTTGGGAATAAATTTAACAAAAGAAGAGCAAACCTTGTACTCTGAAAGCTATAAAACATTGTTGAAATAAATTAGATCTAAATAAATGCAAAGACGTGTTCATGGTCAGAAAATTTAAAATTATTAAAGTGGCAATGTGAGTGTTAGTTGCTCAGTTGTGTCTGACTCTTTGCAACCCCACAGACTGTAGCCTGCCAGACTCCTCTGTCTATGGGATTCTCCAGGCAAGAATACTGGAGTGGGTTGCCATGCCCTCCTCCAGGGGATCTTCCCCACCCAGGGATCGAACCCTCGTCTCCCGCATTGCAGGCAGATTCTTCACCTGAGCCACCAGCGAAGCCCAAGATGGCAATACCCCCAGACTGATCTACAGATTGTTATGCCGACCAAAATCTAAGCTGACGTCTTTTTAGAAACAGAAAAGTCATTCTACAATTCATATGGACTCTCAAGGAACCCTGAATAGGGTAAAGCAATCTTGAAAAAGGAAGAACAAAGTTGGAGGATCATATCTCCTGATACGCCTTACTTCAGTCATATCTCCCGGAACTTACTAAAAGCTGCGGTGAACAAGGCAGCGTGGCGCCGCCGTGTGGACAGACGAACGAAAGCCAGAAACAGCAGAGAAGCTCATGGTGGGCTTGCTGGCGGCTCAGGGCTTAGAGTCTGTCTGCTAATGCAGGGGACACGCGTTCAGTCCCTAGTCTGGGAGGATCCCACGTGCTGGGGGCAGTAGGCCCGTCCAGCGCAGCTACTGAGCCTGGTGCCCGGGGCCGGCACTCCACAGCAGGAGAAGCCTCCGCAACGGGAGGCCCGCACCCGCAGCTGGAGGGCAGCCCCCGCTCGCTGCAACCAGAGAGAGCCCTCTCGCAGCGCAAGGACCCAGCACAGCCAAAACTAAATACATTAATTAAAAAACCAAAATGTTAAAAAGACCTTACCCTGGAAGTCAACTGATTTTTGACAGGTGCCAAGACCTGTGCTAGGATGAAAAGAACATTTTTCAACTAATAGTGTTGGAACAACAGGATATGTGTGTGCAAAAAATAAATGTGGAGTCCTACCTCAGACCACAGGCGAGAATTAAACCAGAATGAATCGAGGATCCAACTGTAAGAGTTAAAATTGTAAAACTCTTAAAAGGAAATAGGTATGAATCATCATGACCTTGGATAAGGTAATGGTTTCTTAAATATGGCACCAAACGCACAGCAGCAAAGGAAAGCATAGATAAGCTGGACTTCACCAAAGCTAAAAGTTTGTGTATCGAAGGACCCCATCAAGAAAATAAAAAGACGACCCAGAGGACTAGAGTAAATATTTACGGATCTCACATCAGGTAATGACTGGCGTCTAGAATACGTAAGAATTATATACAGTGTCATTGTTGTTCTTGTTCAGTCGCTCCGTGGTGTCTGACTCTTTGCGACCCCGTGGACTGCAGCACGCCAGGCCTCCCTGTCGTTCACTGCTTCCTGGAGTTTGCTCAGACTCATCTCCACTGAGTCGGTGATGCCATCCAACCATCTCATCCTCTACTCCCCTTCTCCTTATTATCATTGAGGTGCCATTACAATTCAGCAAGAAATGATACCTAATTGAAAAATGAGTAAAGGATCCGAAAGATATTTCTTCAAAGAAGATATGTACATGGACAGTAAGCATATGAAAAGATGCTCAACATTATTATGTTAGTCATCAGGAAAGAGCAAATCAAAGCCACAAAGAGACACGACCTCCAAGCAGGAGGATGGCCGGCACCTAGGGACAGAGGCACAGACTCCGCTGTGCTGATCAGAACGACAAAGGCTATAACCACCTCGAAAAACACTTTTGCCCTTTTTCATATGGTTACATGTAAAGTTACCAGATGACCCTGAAATTCCACGCCTAGGTATCCATCCAAGAGAAGAGGAAACATGCCCACAGAAACTCACACGTCAGCATTATTTGTAACAGCCAAAAAAATGGAAACCGTCCCGATGTCTGTCAGAGGATAAATGGATAAATAGAACGTGGTGTAGCCGTAGAACGGGATATTACTCGACCACGAAAAGTGATGAAATAACGACACATCACGGTGTGGATGGACCTTGAAAACGATAAGCTCTGGGAAAGAAGCCAGGATCCCAGGACTGTGTATCGTACGAGTCAGTACACGAACCGTCCGGAGTGGACACTTGTATGAGAGGCAGAGGTTCGTGGTTCACAAGAGCCGGGGGTGGGCTTTGGGGTTGATGAAAATACTCTGAAATTGAGGTGGCGGTAGTTGCAGAATTCCATAAATATATTAAAAGGCATTGAATTGTACACTTTAAATGGGTGAGTTGAATAATATGTGCATTATACTTCAATAAAGCCATTAAGTATAAAAATGAGACCTGTACTAAAAGCTCCTTTACCCGCCCCGCCGCCCTCCGGAGGCTGGAGCAGAAGGGCACGGACCGGAGGGCATCCAGCCTCTGGGCCCTGGAGATTAAAGGCGGCCTGACATCCACGGGCCGCGCACGTTCTGTGTCTCCTGTAGCCAAGTTATCACTGTTATGGAGCTGCTTTTCCAATTATGGCCATATTTGTAATTAGTTTGGAAACCATTAAATGTCTTATTACTCTTGTTTTTCTTAAGTCAAAATTCTCTGCTAATTACTAACCATAATTTTAAAGACAAGGGCTGGAGCTGGGGATAGCTGTGCATCTCTCTCTGATTCCTGCAAGTATTTAATCGCTACTTTTCATTAGCCTGGCGGTGAGGTTGTGCGTATGCGTGATCTGGCCATTCTCCTCTCTTCTGGCAGGAACACCAGACTCTCGCCCCAGAACAAAGACAGAGCAGACAGCCCAGGCCCCGCGGGCTGCTGTGCGGGGGGACCAGGCTCTCTGGGTGTCCAGTGCTGTGGAAACCTGGGGGTCACAGGCGAGCTGGCCACCTCATGCCTCTGAACAAAGCGCACCTTCTTGGGGGCGGTGCTGTGATGGGATGGCGGTGTGGTGGGGTGGGATGCTCCTTCTTTGGTCCATCCCCCATCTATCCACCCACCACCTATCTCTCCATTCATCCCTTCAGCCGTCCATCCACCCATCCATCCATCCACCCCTCGCCTCACACATCCATCCATCCATCCACCCATTCATCTCTCTATTCATCACTTCAACTATCCATCAACCCATCCATCCACCCACCCCCTCGCCTCACACATCCATCCATCCATCCACCCATCCATCCATCCACCCCTCGCCTCACACATCCATCCATCCATCCACCCATCCATCCAACCACCCCTCGCCTTACACATCCATCCATCCACCCATCCATCCACCCATCCATCCATCCATCCCTCGCCTCACACATACATCCATCCACCCATCCCTCGCCTCACACATCCATCCATCCACCCATCCATCCATCCACCCATCCATCTATCCACCCCTCGCCTCACACATCCATCCATCCATCCACCCATCCATCCATCCACCCATCCATCCATCTACCCATCCATCCATCCACCCCTCGCCTCACACATCCATCCATCCCCCCATCCATCCATCCACCCCTCACCTTACACATCCATCCATCCATCCACCCATCCATCCATCCACCCATCCATCCATCTACCCATCCATCCATCCACCCCTCGCCTCACACATCCATCCATCCCCCCATCCATCCATCCACCCATCCATCCATCTACCCATCCATCCATCCACCCCTCGCCTCACACATCCATCCATCCACTCATCCATCCATCCACCCCTCACCTTACACATCCATCCATCCATCCACCCATCCATCCATCCACCCCTCACCTTACACATCCATCCATCCATCCACCCATCCATCCATCCACCCATCCATCCATCTACCCATCCATCCATCCACCCCTCGCCTCACACATCCATCCATCCATCCATCCATCCACCCCTCGCCTCACACATCCATCCATCCACTCTTCCATCCATCCACCCCTCGCCTCACACATTCATCCATCCACCCCTCGCCTCACACATCCATCCATCCACCCATCCATCCATCCACCCCTCGCCTTACACATCCATCCATCCACCCATCCATCCACCCACCCCTCGCCTCACACATCCATCCATCCACTCTTCCATCCATCCACCCCTCGCCTCACACATCCATCCGTCCACCCCTCGCCTCACACATCCATCCATCCATCCATCCATCCATCCATCCACCCCTCGCCTCACACATCCATCCATCCACTCTTCCATCCATCCACCCCTCGCCTCACACATCCATCCATCCACCCCTTGCCTCACACATCCATCCATCCACCCATCCATCCATCCACCCCTCGCCTTACACATCCATCCATCCACCCATCCATCCACCCACCCCTCGCCTCACACATCCATCCATCCACTCTTCCACCCATCCATCTACCCATCCATCCATCCACCCCTCGCCTCACACATCCATCCATCCATCCACCCATCCATCTACCCATCCATCCATCCACCCCTCGCCTCACACATCCATCCATCCATCCACCCATCCATCTACCCATCCATCCATCCACCCCTCGCCTCACACATCCATCCATCCATCCACCCATCCATCTACCCATCCATCCATCCACCCCTCGCCTCACACATCCATCCATCCATCCACTCTTCCATCCACCCATCTACCCATCCACCATCCATCACCCATCATCCTCTCCTCCACTGTCTGATGACCCACCCATGCATCTGCTAATTCACGCCACCTGACTAAGGGCTACAGCGTTCCTGACACCTGGCCAGCTGACTTCCATGCAGCCCCTTCTTTTCAAACCACAGCACAGAGCTGCCCTCCTGACCATTTTCCAGGAGAGGAGACAGGCCCAGAGAAGTTCAGTGACTTGCCTGGGGTCACACAGCGAGGACCTGGGGCCTGTGTTTGGTGGCTTTCTCCTGTACACACTGCTGGTCCTCAAGGGTGTGCTGAAGACAAATTCCACGTAGGGCCACATGCCGACGGGCCCCGAGGCCAGGACCCTGAGGCCAGCAGGAGGGCAAGCAGTTGGGGAGCTCTAGGGGTCCCAGGTCCTGCGAAGGTGGGTCTGACTCTGGCAGACAGGTGGGTGGTGGGCAGCTCCACCCCTCCTCCAGCCTTGGGCTCTCATCTGGCCTCTGACTGTCCCTTCGCCTGCCTAGGCCCCAGGTGTCTCTGTCCACGGGGGAGGATGGTCCAGCCACATGCCCACAGGCCACTGCATCCCAGCCCCACAACTGAGGGGAGCCTGAGCCCAGAGGGTGATCACTCTCTTCACGTGTCTAGGTTGACATTGAAAATGCCGCCTCCAGGAAGTCTTCCTGGGCTGCAGCTGGCACTGGGACAGGCAGCTGACATGGTGGGGAGATGGGCAGGGTGGATGCAGCTCCTGGGGCGGGAAACACACAGGCGAGGGCTGGCGGGTCAGTGGTGTGAGCAGGCGCGGTTGTGTCTCAGGCGGCAGATGAGGGCTGTGAGGGGGTGATGTTTGAGGAGGGACCACCGGGAATGAGGAGATGGAGGACGGAGGGCCTTTGTCCCAAGTAGAGGAGGAGCCCGTGGAGCCCCGGGGCCCTTGGGGGTCCTATGAGGCAGCGGCGGGGCAGGGTGCTTGGACTGCAGGTCTGGAAGGAGGGGGCAGCTGGCAGGTCTCCGGGTGGTGGGTGGGGCCGCTTGTACCTGCGTTGGGGGGCCGGGGGCTGAGCTGTGGGGGGACAGGAGCACTCTCATGAACCTGACGCTGGACGGGCTGGTCTTCCAGGGGCAGTGGGCTGGGGGGAGAAGCACTCCTTTCCAGCTGCGTGTGACCTGGTGATGTCACCCTGAGCCAGCCCCAAAGGGGAGAGGGTCCCCAGAGGGTGGGATGCAAGCCCCAAGCTCAAGGTAGAGCCCCGACTCTGGGAGCTTTAAACCCTCCAGAATTTGAGCAAATAAATTTGTCAACACGCAGCTTCTTTTCACAAAACAAGAGATTTCCTCTAAATAATATTTGCAGCTAAAAGTGAACTCGATTTTTCAGATCTGTAATTGTGCTCATTCGGAAACCGACTCTCATTTGGCCTCATCCTGTGTTTTATGAAATAAAGACAAAATTGCCAACACATTTCCTTATAGTTCCGTTTGGAAGGGGTTATAAACAGCCGGGCTTGGAGAGCCAATATAGACACACAGCTGCAGACTGTTCCTGTCAACAGCGGCAGAGCCTTGGCTCCAGGGTCGGGGTGCAGGCAGGCCGCAGGCCCCAGAGGTCAAGGGTGACTTTGGGGCGAGGACACCGTGGCCCATCTGCCCCTCCAGGTGGCACCCACCCTTCTTTGCGGCCTAATGTGGACGCTTCTGCCAGCTCCTGAAGTTGCAGAGCGGACAGGCAGCTCGCTCCTTCACAGAAGCTCCTGGTCTGTTTCTACACAATCCCGTCATCCAGAAAGTGTCTCGTTCCCCGAGCTGAAGCCCAGCAAGGCTGCCCAGCCAGGGGCCCCCCTTTCCTTGCCCAGTGCCCTGGCCTCGCTGCCAGTGCTCATGGACACGCACCGCTCGTCTTCCCGCGGCCTTCCTCTCACGTGGCTGGAAGCCCCAACTGTCCACTGCTGGCCCCCTGCTCAGGCTCTGTCCAGTGCTGCACTGCCCCCGCTGGAGCTCAGGCCTCATGGGCGCCTCGCCCGAAGGGGATGGAAGCCAGGGCCTTGGGGTTGCTGGTAGTTTGGTGGCTGTGGGCAGACAGCTGTGTCCCGTCAGTTCCTGGGCGGTGCCTACACTCCTCAGCCCCCGTGACCCTGAGAACGGGGGCTGAGCAGGATCCCCGTCTGTGTGAGCCCCATCGTCCCCCTGTCCCTTGTGGAAGCACCCCTCTTTCCCTGCTGGCATGTCCTCGTGAGCCCCGAGTCCATCGCTAAACATTCCCAGCCCCGAGTCACCCGTGAGGCTTTACAGAGCGACTGTGTGTGACTTCCTGCAGCTGCAGATGGGCTGCTCAGCACCGTGGACAGTGCCCCTCTCGCTCTCGGGGACCAGACTCGGGTGGGGCGAGGGTCGTCCCATGTGGCCCCGCTCGGGGCTGGCCACCTCCTTCTCCGGGCCCCCAGGGGCTGGCCCCTCTCAGGACACACTTCCCTCAACAGTTCAGTTGGAAGTAGTCTTTGCCACGAGACCCTCAACCCGCCCTCTTTCTTGGGTCATCTGTGATCTGATGTCTTCTGGGGTCTCTTGGGGTGAAGGGCCCTGAGGAATGTCTTTAAACTCCACTCATCACCCAACCGGCACATGGGGGTCCACACCTGTGCAGGTGTGAGCTCTTGAGATGCCGGAATGCATTGACCCAGCCTGAGGGTGCAGATGGCTGGGGGTGGGGAGGCTCGGGGGTCTTTCTGTGGCTCCTGCCCTGGACCTCCAGGGCACTGTCCCTCTGGAGCTCGCCTCAGCAGGGTTATGTGACCCCGTCTGTGCTCCTCTGGACGTGGACTGACGCTGGTCCTGGCTCCTATTGCCCTGGCTCCTGTGTCCTTGTTTCTTTGCGGCTTTTTGTTCTGCGCTGCTCTGACCCCTCGACCACAGAGCTGGCACACACGACTGGTCTTGGAGAAAGGACCACTGTGCTCTGAGTGGCTGTGATGCTGGCACTGCTCAGGTCCCAGAGGCAAAGCCCAGTTGGCCAGTGTTCAGGCGACCCTGCTGTGGAGGAGAGTCAAGATACACCATGTGAGCAGAGTGAAGAAAGGAAAAAGGAGCACACGACCATCTCAATGGACGCAGAAAGTGTTCAGCAAAATTCAGCGCACTTTCTCGGTGAAGACGTGCAACATTCATGGTGACCACCTTGTATGTAAATGTGAAACGTTATGTTGTACGCCCGAAACTAAGTCAGAATTGTATGTCAATTATATTTCAGTTAAAAAAAAACCTAACTGAGGAAAACACTCGCCAAACTAGGAACAGAATTAAACTACCGTGACCCAGTAATGGCCGTATGAGAAGACCCACAGCAGACATCATAATTGATGGAGAAAGAATAAAAATGTTTCCTGTGGGATCAGGAACAAGTCATGAAGCTTAATTTCATCACTTCAATTCAACATAGCACAGAAGTACCAGCCAAAGCAATTAGGGGGAAAAGGAAATAAAAGCCACCCGAGGTGGAAAGGAAGATGTAAAATTAACCTCTGTTTGCACGTGACATGATTTTAAATGTAGAAAGCTGTAAAGACTCCACAAACGCTCTTTTAGAATTCATAAATTTGGCAAATTTGCAGGATGCAAAATCAGCACCCCCAAATCAGCTGCGTTTCTGTGCTCCAATAGTGAACAATCCAAAGGAAGGTAACAATTCCGTTTATGACCGCATCAAAAAGATTAAAGTGCTTAGGAATTCACAAGGCGGTGGAAGACTCACGCACTGAACAAAATGCTGCTAAGAGAAATTGACAAAGACATAAGTAGAAAGACACCCTGTGTCCACGTCTTGGGAGACTGAAGATTTTCAAGAGGGCAGTTCTACCCAAAGCGACCTGCAGATTCAGTGCAACCTCTATTAAAATCACAGTGTCTTCTTTTTTTTTGCTGAAAAAGAACAACTTACCCTAAATCTCATGTGGAATCTGGAGAGCTAGAATAGCTGAAACCATCTAAAAAAAGAAGAACAAAGTTGAACTCACAGTGTTTTTGGAAGTTACTACAAAGCTGCAGTAATCAAGCAGTGTGGCACGATAACCAACAGACAGACAGACCTACAGGTGAGAACGGACAGCCCAGAAGCACAGGCCCCGGACAGAGATGGCCAGGTGGTTACCAGCAGGGTGCCAAGACCATTCAACGGGGAAAGGACGATTTTCCTAAACAAATGACGCCAGGAAATCCGGACGTCACGGGCGAAGGAAGGAGCTGGAGCTTTGCCTGACGCCATATTCAGAAATGGACTGCAAACGGCCAAAGGCCTAGACAGAGAGCCGAACCAGAAACTCTCGAAGAAACCAAAGGAGACCTTCCTGACAGAGAGCTGAACCAGAAACTCTCGAAGAAACCAAAGGAAACCTTCCTGTTAGTGGGTTGGCGCTGAGTTCCTGGACGTGATACCAGCAGGCAGCAGAATGAAAACAGGTAAATGAGGCCTCACCAAAGCAGCAGAATGGAAACAGATAAATGAGGCTTCACCAAACACAGTGTTCTTTTGTGCGTCAGAGACACTGTCGACAGAGTGGAAGAAAACCCACGGGATGGGACAAGGTATTTACAATTATGTATCAGATGAGGGTCTAATGTCCAGAATAAATAGAGAATTCTTACAACTCGACCACAGGAAACAAACACCTGATTAAAAAAGGGCAAGACGCTTGAACGGGTATTTCTTCAAGGAAGGTACAAATCGCTGATCATTAGGGAAATGCAAGTCAAAGCCATGTGGAAAGAAAGAAAAAACAGCCACATGAGAACCCACCTCACACCCATCACGATGACGGCTACGCAAAGCAGACCGGAGCGAGGGCTGGCGGGGGTGCGGGGACCTGGAGCCTCTGGGCACCGCTGCGGGCCCGCAAACGCTGCGGCCGCCGTGAAAGGCCGCGAGGAGGTGCCTCAAGAATTACGCACGGAATTACCATGTGACCCAGCAGCTCCACTTGTGGGGACGTGCCCCCCAAAGTGAATGCAGGCAGATTCTTTACCATCTGAGCCACCAGGGAAGCCCCAACCCTTTACCGTGGGACGTCCCCCGAGAAGTGGAGTCAGCGGCTTGAGCAGGTGTTTGCACACTGCGTTCAGCAGCATGGTGACCACAGTCAGAGCTGGAGCCGCCCAGGCGTCCACGGGCAAGTGGGTGGAGGACACAGTGTGGTCCCCGCGCAGGGGGATGTAGTCCAGCCTTCAGAAGGCAGGGAATTCGGGCCCTGCCACAGCGTGGGTGTGCCTGAACGACAGTATGCTCCGTGGAATAAACCAGTCACAAAAGGACCAGTGTTACCTGATCCCGCTTCTCCGAGGGGGAATCAGATTCATTGAGACGAAGAGTAGACGCAGGGGCCGTGGGCTGGGGGTGGGCTAGGGAGTGAGTGTTTAATGGGGACAGAGTGTCAGTTTGAGAGGACAAGAAACTTTTGGAGGTGATGTGGTGATGGAGTTTTGGAGGTGATGTGGTGATGGTTTGGACAACAATGTGAAGGTACTTATAGCCACTGATCTCATACTGAAAGATGGCTGAGATGGTCCATTTCACGTTATGAGTGTTTTTACCACAATAAAGGAAATATAATGGAAGGAAAATGTCAGTTGAATTCAAAGCCCGAAAGGACCTGGAACGACCAACACAGGCCACACGATAGCAAAACACAGTCCCGCCGGGCGGTTCCCACGGGAGCTGGGGACTCAGCGTGGACACGGCCGTGCGGGAGCAGCGGGCAGGTGCAGGGGACTGAGAGCGTGGCGAGCGGGCTTCTTCACGATGCTCAGGAGTGGGGCAGAGAGGCAGGAAGTTTCCTCACATCAGAGCCAGTAAGTAAATACAGGGCTTTAGAAGGAAAGCCACACGATCTCAGTACTCCAACCTCTTAATGTGTTCTTGTAATTTCTTCTCCCTATCCTGGTTTGGTGGGATCTTATAGGAACTTTCAAGAAGGAAGAACATATTTTAGCAATTTCTCCACTTTCACTTAAAAAAAAATCTGTTTAGAGTACAGTGTAAAAGTCTTGTTGAAGATCCACGCCTGCTGTGCGAGGCTGCTTCCACAGTTAGTTCTGTCCACCTTCCCGTCCATCTTCCTCCAGGGACAGTTTGCAGGCGTCGGGAGCTGTGTTGTGCTCACCAGGGCTTGCATGGCAGGATTTTAAATTTTAATCCTTTCCTTTCATTTTGTGTTGCCTTAAGTTTTTATAATGAGCATGTACTATTTTAAAAACCTGGGTAACCTATTTTTTAAAATTAGGGTAACCACTAGAAATTGGATAGATAACTTTCCAGAGGGAGAAATGGAACAGAGGAAGCTCCATCCAGCAATGGCCAAGAAACGCAGAGCCGGGGAACGTTAAAATAGGACGTGTGGAGGGAGGGCTGGGCCACGGCACGTGGGCCCCCAGATACAGCGGCTGGCAGACGGTTTCTATCTAAAGATGGAGACTCTCAAATCAAGTACAGACGTGACCCCATCCCATGGTGACAAGGGACAACCTAAACGATGGCGAAACACAAAAAATAAAATGTGTACCAGGCGATCGCCAACCGGCAGAGCAAACACACTGAAGTTACTACCAGACAAAATGAAGTCCAAGACGGAGCGCCCCCAACGGGACGAGGGTGTCTCTGTCGTTTTCACAGTACAGTCCACAGAGAACCATCGGGGAAAACTGCTGACCATGCGCACTAGGTCCCTGCCGAAGCCCAAGCACCAGCGAACGACACGCCCCCTTCAGAAGAGCAGAGGTGGGGACAGGACCCCTCCTCCTGGGCGCCGCCCTCCCAGCACCGAGTGTTAGGTAGCCGGCTGCTGGGGGTCTCAGGAGGAGGGTCTCTGCGGAGGCCTGTGATGTTTCATGAGACTGGCACAGCCCTGACACCAGGATCAGAAAAGAAAGAAAAATACATTGGAAACACAGAAGTAAAATCCTAGAAAGTCAAGCCTAGCAGGAAACTACAATGTTCAGTACTAGTACATCAATGGATAACACTAAAGCCACATATTAAGTGAAAATGTAGAAACAAAAATTAGTACTTGATTCAATAAGACTTTACGTTTCACTCCCGATGAAAGTAGTGCGCACGATGAGCTCAGCCGGGAGTGCCTTTAATTCAGAAATCGTGCGTTCTTCCACCTGCGGGACCCTCACGGCCAGACCCACGGACACAGGACCCCAGGGAGGTCAGGCCAGGACAGAGGGAGCAGCTGCCCTAAAGGGCCCGGGAGGAGTCCAGGCAGGTTCTAGTTCCCGACGATGGACTGGCACTGCCCGCGCCTGCTCTCCTCTCTTCTTTCCCACGACCCTGTGATGAGGTCGCTGTGGTATTCTCTATTTTATGTTCCAGGTGTGCAGCATCACGATCTGAGGTCTGCACGCGCTGCAGCGCCATCACCCCACAAGCCTGGCCGCCACCTCCTCCATCCGACCACCCCTCACCCACATCCAGCACCGGGTGGGGGGGCACAGGCCCCAGCAGAGCAGGGGCACCAGGTGGGGGGGTGGAGGGTGGGGGGCACAGGCCCCAGGAGAGCGGGGGCACCGGGTGGGGAGTGGAGGGTGGGGGGCACAGGCCCCAGGAGAGCAGGGGCACCAGGTGGGGGGTGGGGGGCACAGGCCCCAGGAGAGCAGGGGCACCAGGTGGGGGGTGGGGGGCACAGGCCCCAGCAGAGCGGGGCCACCGGGTGGAAGGTGGAGGATGGGGGGCTTGGCGCCCACCAGCAGCTCCCATGTCACTGTGCAGATATAACCTCAGTGGAGAAGCCGGTGACACCCTGATGTTCTTGGGGAAGGGGTCTGGCCCAGGGGCTCGGGGACCTCTGGACTCACGGGGCCTCACTTGGGCTACTGTTGGTCTGAAGGAAGGTCTTTCTGCATGCAGGAGGTGGGGCGCGGTGTCCTGGGCAGTGAGTGGGGGTGAGCGGGCACTGAAGGGGCGACAGTTAAGTGAAGGCCACCTTCGCAGGAGAAGTGGCCACGTAAAGGCCCTGAGCAGAAGGGCGCAGGCCTGTGGGGGGTCAGGGAGCCTGCAGTGAGGCGGGGGCCCTCAGACCCAGGGCTGCAAGCCCACCGTCAGGTTCCAAGGAGCACCTCTGACCCGCTGCTGGGGCCTGGAGGCCGGGGATGGTGCAGGGAGCCGTGGGTGCCGGGGGCCGGGTGGACAGAGCGCTGGGCGCGGCGACGCGGCGGCAGGTCACCAGCAGCGGCTCTCGGGGGCCTGCACCGTGAGCCCACCTCCGCTCGGAGAGGCTAGATTTTACACAACCGCCGTTCACTCCCTTCGTGACGTGCTGGGTTTCACGCTTGGTGTTGGCACTTGGCCACATCTTCATCATCTTCATCTCGGTGGGTGACCACCAGAGGGACTTAAAACAAATCAGCTGGGCATGGAATCTTCCAGAAAGATAGGACTTACTAAGGCTTCATTTACTTTGTTTTTAATTACAGTAAAAATACACATAGGGCTCGCCATGGTAACCGTTTTAGGTGCGCAGCTCCGCGGCATTAAGTACACTCCTGTTGTTGTTTGACCTTCACCTGCATCGCCTCTGTTACTGACCTTGGACGTGGGGCACCTCCTCTCGGCCGCTCACCGGAATGGGCCGTGAGGAGATACCCCTCGTCCAAGATCACGAGCAGCGGCAGCGCTTTGCTGGAGCAGCTGTGAAGAGACACCCCACGTCCAGGGTAAGAGAAACCCCAGTAAGACGGCAGGCACTGTGAGAGGGCATCAGAGGGCAGACAGACTGGAACCACAATCACAGACAGCAGGCCAATCTCATCACATGGACCGCAGCTTGTCTAACTCAATGAAACTAAGCCATGCCATGTGGGGCCACCCAAGACGGACGGGTCATGGTGAAGAGGTCTGACAGAATGTGGTTCACCAGAGAAGGGAATGGCAAACCACTTCAGTATTCTTGCCTTGAGAGCCCCATGAACCGTATGAAAAGGCAAAAAGATAGGACACTGAAAGATGAACTCCCCAGGTCAGTAGGTGCCCAATATGCTACTGGAGATCAGTGGAGAAATAACTCCAGAAAGGATGAAGGGATGGAGCCAAAGCAAAAACAATACCCAGCTGTGGATGTGACTGGTGATAGAAGCAAGGTCCGATGCTGTAAAGAGCAATATTGCATAGGAACCTGGAATCTTAGCTCCATGAATCAAGGCAAATTGGAAGTGGTCAAACAGGAGATGGCAAGAGTGAACGTCGACATTCTAGGAATCAGCGAACTGAAATGGACTGGAATGGGTGAATTTAACTCAGATGACCATTATATCTACTACTGCGGGCAGGAATCCCTCAGAAGAAATGGAGTGGCCATCATGGTCAACAAAAGAGTCCAAAATACAGTACTTGGATGCAATCTCAAAAACGACAGAATGATCTCTGTTCATTTCCAAGGAAAACCATTCAATATGACAGTAATCCAAATCTATGCCCCAACCAGTAATGCTGAAGAAGCTAAAGTTAAATGGTTCTATGAAGACCTACAAGACCTTTTAGAACTAACACCCAAAAAAGATGTCCTTTTCATTATAGGGGACTGGAATGCAAAAGTAGGAAGTCAAGAAACATCTGGAGTAACAGGCAAATTTGGCCTTGGAATACAGAATGAAGCAGGGCAAAGACTAATAGAGTTTTGCCAAGAAAATGCACTGGTCATAGCAAACACCCTCTTCCAACAACACAAGAGAAGACTCTACACATGGACATCACCAGATGGTCGACACTGAAATCAGATTGATTATATTCTTTGCAGCCAAAGATGGAGAAGCTCTATACAGTCAACAAAAACAAGACTGGGAACTGACTGTGGCTCAGATCATGAACTCCTTATTGCCAAATTCAGACTGAAATTGAAGAAAGTGGGGAAACCACTAGACCATTCAGGTATGACCTAAACCAAATCCCTTAGGATTATACAGTGGAAGTGAGAAATAGATTTAAGGGACTAGATTGAGAGCCTGATGAACTATGGACAGAGGTTCGTGACATTGTACAGGAGACAGGGATCAAGACCATCCCCAAGAAAAAGGAATGCAAAAAGCAAAATGGCTGTCTGAGGAGGCCTTACAGACAGCTGTGAAATGAAGAAAAGCGGAAAGCAAAGGAGAAAAGGAAAGAAAAACCCGTTTGAATGCAGAGTTCCAAAGAATAGCAAGGAGAGATAAGAAAGAGAAATTCCTCAGAGATCAATGCAAAGGAATAGAGGAAAACAATAGAATGGGAAAGACTAGAGATCTCTTCAAGAAAATTAGAGATATCAAGGGAACATTTCATGTAAAGATGGGCTCTATAAAGGACAGAAATGGTATGGACCTAACAGAAGCAGAAGATATTAAGAAGAGGTGGCAAGAATACACAGAAGAACTGTACAAAAAAGATCTTCATGACCCAGATAATCACGATGGTGTGATCACTGACCTAGAGCCAGACATCCTGGAATGTGAAGTCAAGTGGGTCTTAGGAAGCATCACTACAAAGAAAGCTAGTGGAGGTGATGGAATTCCAGTTGAGCTCTTCCAAATCCTAAAAGATGCTGCAAAAGTGCTGCATTCAATATGCCAGCAAATTTGGAAAACTCAGCAGTGGCCACAGGACTGGAAAAGCTCAGTTTTCATTCCAATCCCAAAGAGAGGCAATGCCAAAGAATGCTCAAACTACTGCACAATTGCACTCATCTCACACACTAGTAAAGTAATGCTCAAAATTCTCCAAGCCAGGCTTCAGCAATACATGAACCATGAACTTCCTGATGTTCAAGCTGGTTTTAGAAAAGGCAGAGGAACCAGAGATCAAATTGCCAACATCTGTTGGATCATGGAAAAAGCAAGAGAGTTCCAGAAAAACATCTACTTCTGCTTCATTGACTATGCCAAAGCCTTTGACTGTGTGGATCACAACAAACTGTGGAAAATTCTGAAAGAGATGGGCATACCAGAGCACCTGACCTGCCTCTTGAGAAATCTGTATGCAGGTCAGGAAGCAACAGTTAGAACTGGACATGGAACAACAGACTGGTTCCGAATAGGAAAAAGAGTACGTCAAGGATGTATATTGTCACCCTGCTTGATTAACTTCTATGAAGAGTACATCATGAGAAACGCTGGGCTGGAGGAAGCACAAGCTGGAATCAAGATTGCCGGGAGAAATATCAATAACCTCAGATATGCAGATGACACCACCCTTATGGCAGAAAGTGAAGAAGAACTAAAGGGCTTCTTGATGAAAGTGAAAGAGGAGAGTGAAAAAGTTGGCTTAAAGCTCAACATTCAGAAAACGAAGATCATGGCATCTGGTCCCATCACTTCATGCCAAATAGATGGGGAAACAATGGAAACAGTGTCAGACTTTATTTTCTTGGACTCCAAAATCACTGCAGATGGTGACTGCAACCATGAAATTAAAAGACGCTTGGTCCTTGGAAGGAAAGTTATGACCAACCTAGATAGCATATTCAAAAGCAGAGACATTACTTGGCCAACAAAGGTCCATCTAGTCAAGGCTATGGTTTTTCCAGTGGTCATGTATGGATGTGAGAGTTGGACTGTGAAGAAGGCTGAGCGCTGAAGAATTGATGCTTTTGAACTGTGGTGTTGGAGAAGACTCTTGAGAGTCCCTTGGGCTGCAAGAAGATCCAACAAGTCCATCCTAAAGGAGATCAGTCGTAGGTGTTCGTTGGAGGGACTGATGTTGAAACTGAAACTCCAACTTTGGCCACCTGATTCGAATAGCTGACTCATTTGAAAAGACCCTGATGCTGGGAAAGATTGAAGGCGAGAGGAGAAGGGGATGACAGAGGATGAGATGGTTGGATGGCATCACTGACTCCACGGACATGAGTTTGGGTGAACTTCAGCAGTCAGGGATGGACAGGGAGGCCTAGTGTACTGCAGTCCATGGAGTGGCAAAGAGTCAGACATGACTGAGCGACTGAATTGAACGCATCATCTCCAGAACTTTTCCATCTTCCCATACTGGAGCTCTGGGTTCAGTTCAGTTCAGTTCAGTCCCTCAGTCGTGTCTGGCTCTTTGCCACTCCATGGACTGCAGCTCGCCAGGCCTCCTTGTCCACCCCTGACTCCCGGAGTTTACTGAAACCCATGTCCATGGAGTCGGTGATGCCATCCAACCATCTCATCCTCTGTCGTCCCCTTCTCATCCTGCCCTCAATCTTTCCCAGCATCAGGGTCTTTTCAAATGAGTCAGCTCTTTGCATCAGGTGGCCAAAGTTGGAGTTTCAGCTTCAACATCAGTCCTTCAATGACTATTCAGGACTGATTTCCTTTAGGATGGACTGGTTGGATCTCCTTGCAGTCCAAGGGACTCTCAAGAGTCTTTTCCAGCACCATAGGTGAAAAGCATCAATTCTTTGGCGCTGAGCTTTCTTATAGTCCAACTCAGGGCCAAGTTCCTCATCTCCTGTTCACATCACCCCTCCCACCCCCCACTTCCCAGTTCCTCCAGGTGGAACACACCCATGCTGTCTGCACGCCCATTTCTCCCCACCCCCACCCCCACCACATCCAGCCAGCCTAACCACACAGAACCAGCCTAACCAGAAGCAACCACTCCCAACCACACCCAGCTACACCCAACCACTCCCAACAGACTCAGCAGCCTAACCACGTCCCCCTGTGTCATGGTGTTCCACCCAGAGCATGGGAGGGCTGCGTCTAGAACCACCCCGGTCAGATCTGGGCAGAAGAGGCCCCCTGAGGCTGAGTCCCAGAGTGCCCGCTGCCCCAGAGAGAGGCAGGGGCGGGACTTCCAGACCTGGGGCCTTGGTGCTCGGTCACCCGAGACGCTTCTGGAAGTCAGCATGACGGCCGAGGATGCCGGAGCACATTCATTTATCCAGGTGGCCTCTTCAACTGTTCTTCAAATGGGAAAAACTGCGGGCACTTTTCTGCCTCTTTCCTGGGAAACACCTGACTGAAAGGTGGTGGATATTCGCCTCCCAGTCTGCTGTTTCTCATTAAAATATTTTATTCTTGCTTTTGTTTTCAAGCCCACAATGTTAAACACACAAATTAAAAATGTTTATTGACATTTACTATAAAAGCCCTCAACGGTGAAGCGGAAATGAATATTGTGGGTTAATTTAGCATATATTCCTGCAGACGCTCTGAGGAGAGACCCGTCTGCAATCATGATTTACGAGGTGCGCTGGAAGGACCAGCTGATGAAATCTGATAGGAGGAGGGCGCGAGGCCTGCTGATCGCGCGAGCCTGGGAGTGAAGCTGGAGTGCGCTCACTGATTACCTATCACAGGGAAGTCACTTACTCTCTACCGTCCGGAGCCTGTTTAGGTTTTGCTGGCAGGGTTTGCAGGATGCTGCTGCAGACAGATCTAAGGCCGGCGGGGAACAGGGAGTGTCTCCCGTGGGCAGACGTGTCAGCGGGTCGATTTGCTGGGAGCGTGAGGCCCTGCTCCAAGCAGACAGGATGTGTGTATACAGACAGCGAAGAGGACCCTGCGAGTGCCTCCCGGCCGCTGTTCTCGCGCTTTGCCTTGAGGGGCGGGGGGCTCCCTCGACAGGCGTTGCTGCGGGTGCCTTGGGGTGGGGGCCAGGCGGATGGCCCCGACCCCAGCAGCTCGTCCACTGAAGCTCTGCGGAGAGGCAGGCCTGGGGGCAGGGGGCAGCCACAGCTGTCCTGATTGTGCCCATGGGGACCGGGGCTCTGGGCTCCGCACCGCGCCCACCGGTGGGGCGATGACCCCAGAAGGGCTCCCAGGGCCCACGGTCTGGCCTGTCGCCTTGCAGCCGCCCAGGGCCGTGCAGTCTGCACCCCCGTTCATGACAGCTGGGCTCAGGCCTTGTTTACTTGCAGCAGGGCACAGCAGCTCTGGGCCAGGGCAGCCTGCTGGACGGCCAGACGCCGGTGTCCCGGCCAGGCCTTCCCAGAGCAGCCTGCCACCCGCCGAGCCCCAGACATGGGGCAGGGTCAGCTGTGGACAGCAGGGCTGTAAGTTCCCACTCACAGCTGACCCCACTCACAGCTGACCACCCCCCACAGCTGACCCCCACTCATAGCTGACCCCACTCACAGCTGACCCCACTTACAGCTGACCCCACTCACAGCTGACCACCCCCCACAGCTGACCACCCCCACAGCTGACCCCCACTCACAGCTGACCCCACTCACAGCTGACCCCACTCACAGCTGACCACCCCCCACAGCTGACCCCACTCACAGCTGACCCCACTCACAGCTGACCACCCCCCAGAGCTGACCCCCACTCATAGATGACCCCACTCACAGCTGACCCCCACTCACAGCTGACCCCACTCACAGCTGACCACCCCCACAGCTGACCTCCACTTACAGCTGACCACCCCCCACAGCTGACCCCCACTCACAGCTGACTCCATTCACAGCTGACCCCCACTAACAGCTGACCCCACTCACGCTGACCCCACTCACAGCTGACCCCACTCACAGCTGACCCCCCCCACATGAGCAGAGCAGCCTGTAGCCCCTCTGGCTCCTGAGCAGCGGGGCACTTCAAGCTGCTGAGTTGGGGTGTTTGTTTGCTTTGCAGTGACAGGAAGTGATCCGACCCCCAGCCCAGGGGACCCTGGTCTGCAGGGTGCACCCTCCAGAGTGCACCCGGAGGAGGACGGGAAGGGAGAGGGCAGGAGGGCGGTCTGGTCCGGGACGGGCTGGGAGTGGCTCCCTCCACCTGCTGTCTCTGCCGGGCGCCCTGCGGCTGGGTCTCCGCCATGTGGACCGAGGGCTAGGTGCCTCGGATGCTGGATGCCCGAGCATCAGCGAGATTCCTGTCAGATGCTGGCAGCAGGGGGGGGAGCCCGAAATTGCAATTTGGAAATTTAATTATGTCTCTGGAAGACATGTATGCTCCTTAGAATGATTGTATTTAAAGAGCCCTCAAAAAACTAGAGCCTATTTTTTTCCCATCTTGTGATTAATTCAAACCAAATAAAAGGCACCAGTGCACCTCACTGACAGCCTACGGGGAGTTTTCATTTGCAGTATCTGTAAACCTTGAAATCTCAATTTGTGTCAAATAAGCTCCTACAGGTACAGTCCTGGGTTCCAGGGCTGCGTGTCACATTTTGTTCCGTTTAAGTAAATTACATACGCGGCCACTGCAGCGTTATTCCAGCTTCTAATCAAATTGCCAATCTGTGGAGCGCCGGGCCACACGTCCCCTGGGGGCAGGCTGCTCACGCTGACGGGCACGCTTGGCCCCCAGAATGAAGTCAGGATGTAAGCATAGCTGTAAAGAAGGGGGTCGGCCCTCAGCCCCAGGCGATGGGTGCGCCTCACGTCTTTAAGGGGCTCAGCTACTTCTTCCATTACAGGCCAGATTCGCTTTCCTGCCTCTAGAAGCAACAAGTGTGAGCCTGTGTGCAATGGCTGGTAGGGAGCAGCCCCGTGGGGACACGAGTGCCCATCAGCGTGGGGGTGCATCCAAGCACAGAGGCTGCTGACCTGCCCGTGGACTTGTGCACGCATGTACCTGAGTGCAAGTGTGTGTGGACGCATTTGTACACATGTGTGTTTATGTGTTTATGTGGCATGTATGTGTCTTTGTGGGTGTGTGTGTGCATAGTTAGCTATGCACATGGATGTGTGTGTTATGTTGTATGAAAACACGTGTGGTATGCGTCAGTGTGGGCGTCCCTGAGGCTCAGAGAGTAAAGAACCCACCTGCCGATGCAGGAGACCCAGGTATGATCCCTGTGTTGGGAAGATCCCCTGGAGGAGGAAATGGCAACCCACTCCAGTATTCTTGCCTGGAGAATCCCACGGAGTGAGGAGCCTGGTGGGCTACAGTCCATGGGTTTGCAAAGAGTTGGACACGACTGAGCCGCAAGCACAGACGCAGATGTGAGTGTGCGTGTCAGTGTCTCTGTGCGTTAGTGTGTAGATGTGAGTGTGCGTGTTTATATGGCAGTGTGTGCACGTGTGTGTCTGTGTTGATGTGTGCAGGCGTCTGCGTATCCATGTGTGCAGGCATCTGATGCACGTGTGTGTGACCGTGTCTGTGTGTCTGGGGATCAGCACTGTTATCTTCCACCCGCTCCGCCTCCACCGGGGTCCTCGTCCCGTCTGGGTCTAGTTTGGAGGTGGTGTCTGCAGTCCCTGCAGTTCTTGGGCCCAGCCATGGGCCACGTCAGAGAGGGGCCCCCGAGGAGCCCATGGTGATGCTCTCTGGGCACTGGGCACCCACCATGTGCCACGCCTGCCACCCCCACCAGCACTCGGGGGACACAGAATCACCCCCACTTTACCCTCAAGGGAGCTGATGCTTAGATAGGGTGCGTGACTCCCAGAAAGCAGGGAGTGGGCAGAGGGAGCTGCAGGAGACCCTGGGGACATGGGGGTGGGGTCATGTGGTCATGTGACTGTGGTGGGGGTCATAGGGTCATGTGACTGTGGTGGGGGGCATAGGGTCATGTGACTGAGCAGGGACATGTTTGAGACCCAGCCTTGCCCAGGTTGGAGGGCCGAGCAAGGCTGGGGGTCAGGCCCCCACGGACAGCTTCCGGACCCTCGGGGACTCCCCTCCTCCCTGGCTGAGCGTCCTGCAGGAGCCCTGCACACGGGCTTGTTGTTTCCCTGCCCTATGCCCAGCACAACACCCTGCTGGTGGCTGAGCCTGTGACCCGAGGCCGTGGAGCCCCGTCTCTGCCCCGTGGTGCCTGTGAGGAGACGGCCCCGTGTCCTGCCCACCCCAGACCCTCCTGGACAGTTGCGTGGAGGCTCAGTGCACTCAGGGTGGATGAGGACTCTGTCTGGGCCGAGCTGGGGGCTGGGTCCTGGGGACCTAGAAGTGGACACCCAGGTGGGCCCTGCCTGTGGGGAAACGGGGGATCAGAAGCACCTTCTTGTCACTTGCTCAGTGAGAAGTGACCTAAGGAGAGGCCGGCCCACCAGGTGATGGACGGAGGCTGGCGTCCTCGGGGTAGGAGGGCGGCTGAGCCCTCCTATCCAGCCCGCGCCACGCTCCCGTGTCCAACGGACCATCCAGGTGCTCTGATCTCTGTGCTGTGAGGTGATTTAGTATGACAGCAACACTTGGCATTCAAAGAGAAAGATCGTGAAACTAGAGAGAAGACCATTGTAAACACAAAAGACAAAACCCACGTATTGGAACAACAACAGCAGAGACCACATCTGAAAACACAAGTGGTTCAAATAGCTGCTAAAAAGTAGCCAGGACCCCAGTAGGACAGCAGGCAAAGGCCTCAGGAGCCTCTGCTGCTGCTGCTTCTAAGTTGCTTCAGTCGTGTCCGACTCTGCGTGACCCCATAGACGGCAGCCCAACAGGCTTCTCCGTCCCTGGGGTTCTCGAGGCAAGAACGCTGGAGTGGGTTGCCATTTCCTTCTCCAATGCATGAAAGTGAAAAGTGAAAGCGAAGTCGCTCAGTCGTGTCCGACTCTTATCGACCCCATGGACTGCAGCCCACCAGGCTCCTCCGTCCATGGGATTTTCAGGCAAGAGTACTGGAGTGGGGTGCCATTGCCTTCTCCTCAAGACCCTCTACGGGGAGGGAAATCCTGACCATGATAAGCCCCCAGGTGAGCCGCCCAGCCCGGCTCCACTGTCCAGAAAAGTGGGCTCTGGGTCCCAGGGTCCCAGCTGGTCCCTGGGAGGAGGAGCGTCTGCCTCACTTGGTTTCGTGTCCTCTCCGCCACTTCTGACTTACTTTCATAGCTGAGACTGTTTTCCCTGAGTTCTCGGTATTTCACGTAAGATTCATCAGATTTACTCTTTAGAAGTCATTTATCTCTGGGCCTGGTGCTTGAAGATTCAGCTAAAAGTAGGTTTGTTAAGCAGGTCCTAAAACACCCAGAGCCCACTCTGGTTAGAGGTTTGCCCTTCTTAATAGGATTTGTGCCTTTAGCAGAGCCTGATTTCAAGCGCTCAGGAACATCTGTGCATTCACACCTGCAGACCGAGGGCCCTGGGTGCCGGGGCTGAGCCACGCTGGGGACCCAGCACGCTGGGGACGCAGCAGGGCGGTGGGCGTCTGGGCCTGGGGCCGTGGGTGGGGGTGAGTTCTCTAGCGTAGGGCTCAACAGTGCCCAGATGAGGGAAAGTCTTGGATCTTGTAACACTGACTGACACAAGTGACTTTTTCTTGGCCTCAATTAAAAACATGTAAAGATATAATATACAAGTGATGCGTGCTTATGTAACAGAATTTGAAAAACACTTAAAAATAGAAAGGATTAAAAAGTTATTTATAGCTCCATCCACAAAAGATAGCTTCTGCTATAATTTTGTCTGTTTCATCCTGATATTTTCTTCTACAAACATTTTAAAAAACATAGTCCTCATTATGTTCTAAAGGCATCGTGCAATTTTTAACATTTTGCCATTAGCCTGGCTCTGCTATTTTCCTTCTACGGGACTTTTAGTGTGTATGTGGTCAAATGGATGGATATGTGATTATTTACCTTTTTCCTTTTGCTGATATTGATGTTATTTCTGAGTTTTCATTTCATAAACGATACTGCAGTTGTTATCTTTGAGCCCAAGCTTGTAGTTTGGGACATTCACTTTAAAAAATGGGTTAATGGAATTCCTCGGTGGTCCAGTGGTTAGGGTCTGGGGTTCCATCCCTGCTCTGGGAACTAAGATCCCACAAGCCTCACGGTGCGGCCAGAATAAAAGTGGATTAAGGGGCACACAGATGTGCTTGACTGATGCCGCCAGAGCACCTGGCTTGCCCCCGGCACCTGCCAGGTGGGACGCGCCACCTGCTCCCCGGTGTCTCCCAGGTGGGCGGGGCGGGCTGGGTCCCTGCCCGGGGCTGAGGCAGGCTCTCCTCTCCTCGCTTCTCCCAGGGTCTTTCCCTCGCTGTCTCTGAGCCGAGAACAAGCTTTCTGCCTCCAGGTCTGACGCTCCTATCTTCTGTCTTCTCTTATTTCCCCTGGAGCATCTTCATGGTCTTGGGCCACCTGCCTCTGAAGGCCCAGAGAGGGTGCTGTGCTGAGGATCCCTGAGGCTGCTGCTCGCCGGGAGCCCCCGCCAGGGGGGCAGGGAGCAGGAGAACCCCCTTTCCTGAACTTTCCAGCCCCGCCCCCCACCCACCGGAGCATCCTCTGTCAAAATCAGCAACCTGGAATCTGCTCATTGCTTGAAATTAGGGCACAGTGTTCTTAGATTCACTTGGAAAAACTGAAAATACGACCATGGGGGAAATACAGCCAGGTGGGAAACACAGCGTGAGAAACACCACAGCAAAGGATGGACGGGATGCAGGGTCCTGGGGGAGGGGCAGGCATCCGGACGGCTCCATGGGCCTCTGCCGGCCCTTCAGGTGGACGCCTGCGCTTCACCCGGACTTGTCATCAGGGGAAAGAGGTGCCTCATTCTTTCTTTCCTCAAAGGCCCGCTCCCCTCTGCTGCGGGCAGCCCTGTGCCCCGAGGGCTCTGACCCCCACCTTGAGGCTTGACTCCGGGCTCTGGGCAGAGCACCCACTGTGCGGGGTCCTGGGGGCCTTTCACCTGCCCCTGCGCCAGGACAGAGGGTGGGCGGCGCCTCCGCTGCCCTTAGCCGCCCTGGTGCCTGGCGGGCCTCGAGTGGCAGGCAGTGGCTGCAGGCTCAGGAGGGAGCCATTGACCCTGGAGGAGACGCAGGCCCACCGCGAGGTGGGCGCACGGTCAGGGGCTTCGTGGGAGGACCTCCTCTCTCTGCAGCCCTCCCCCCGCCTGCCCCAGAACTGGAGCAGACTGCGGCCCGCCGGGCGGGGAGCGGCCATTCCTGCTGACTGCTCTCCCCCGAACCCCCTCCAACCTCAGGAGCCGCCGGCGACTGGCAGGGCGGTGGGCACAGGCCGTGAGGACAGGACAGAGGAGCTGCTGGATCCGTGGCCGAGCCCACCCGCTGCGGCGGCGTCCCTGGCATCACGGCTGGTGGAGGGGTGTCCAGGCGGAGGGCGGAGAGGGCGGGGCTCAGGGGACTCCCTGGCGGCCACTCCGCCTCCCAGGGCTCGGGCCAGTGGCCAGTCTCCCGGGACTGACCGGGACCCTGGGCTCCTGTTCCTCCCACCCCCGCGGGACGGGTGCCCTCGAGGTGGGGCCGGCCCGTCTGGCCGCTCCCGGAAGGTGGGCCGGGCCGTCGGTCGCCCTGCAGCGGGGGCATCTGTGCCTGGTGGTCCTGCTGTTTTCGGGAGATCCTGGAGGCTGTATTCGGGCCCCCCAGTGGGCGCCGAGCCTGCGGGGGGCTGGAGGGCGCGGCCAATCAGGGGCCGCTGGTCCCGGGAGGGCGGGGCCCCGCCGAAGCCGCTGGGAGGGCGGGCTCTGCGGGTCTCTGTCCGCACCCCGCCGTCCGTGGAACCCCGCCGCCCAGGGGTCCCCACTGATGGCGCTTCCAGGGCAAGCCCCCAGTGGACACGGTGGGGCCTGACCCTCCGTGTGCCGCTCAGGGCGCGCTGAGCTCTACCCCGGGGCGGGGCGCTGCGGGCACTTTCGTCCTGGGCTTTGGGACCGGGATCCGGCCGGGTGTGGGGCGAAGGCAGGGCCGGGCTGAGGGCGGGGCACACACGACGCAGGACTAAGCCCCGGGGTCCAGCCGACAGAGGAGCGGTGAGCAGCTCCTGGGGGCTGGTTCAGGGCAGGGGCGTCCCGGGCTGCAGTAGGGGTGCCGGACGGGGAGAGGAGGCCCCAGCCCGGAGCCCAGGGGGGCTCAGGGGCCGCGTTGAGGGCCTTCTGGGGAGGTGATCAGAGTGCCCCCACCTCCATCAGGGGCCCCGTGACCCCGCTGGACCCGGTGAGCCTGGCTGTGGGCTTGACAGCTGTGTGTGGAGGGGTCAGTGCAGTGAGCTCGGGGCGGCGGGAAGCTGGGGGTACTGGAGGTCCGCTTTGTCTGCATGTGTGGAGTTGGGTAGACGGACAGCCATCGTGGCCTGCGAGAACCGAGCTCTAATGGGCCTCAGAAGCTGACCCCCACGCTGGGCTGGGCGGGGGTCACAACAGGCCTGCGAACCGTGTGCTTCCCTGACTGCAGCTGCCCCCGCGTGGATGGACTGGGAGGACGAGCACCTCACTTACTGGCCAAGGGGCCCCCCTGGAGAGGATGGAGGCCCCTGAGTCTTGCTGGGGAAGTGGTCCCAGCAAGGGGATGCCGCCCACAACCAAGCCTCTCCTTTGTTCCCGCCCTGCAGCAGCCACGGCCGCTCTCAGCTCCATGGATGCGCTGGCCAGGTGACCAGGAGCCTCCCTCCTCTGAGCTCATCACCAGCAGTGGGTGGGCAGTGGGTGGGGCTCACCTGCCTTTGGGGATGGCTGCTCCCAGGGGGGAGGCTGTGGGGGTGGGGGGTGGGAGGCCGGTCCCTGCTGCCCAGGCTCCGGCTCACAGGGCTCCCTCCCACTTTCAGGGGAAGGCCTGGTGGGGGCCTGCTCGGGGCCCGGAAGGGACCGTCTCCGGGACTCGAGCCCTGCGGGACCCCAGGGTGTCCACCTTCCAAACACGTGCCCACAGATGCCCCCACATGCAGCCGGGCCCCGGCCTCCCTTCAGGTGCCCCCTGGGTCCTCCTCAGGACTTCAGTGGCTAAAATTAGATCCCCCACCCCTAGTCTTGTCTCCCGGGGTGGGGAGGCTTTTAAAAAATACAGTGTTTTCTGTAAGTAATTGATATGTAGGTTAAAAATTGTGTTTAGTTATACTCAGAACAGAAGTCACAATTCTCCATAGAAATACATTTTGGTGCATAAACAAAGCAAACCACCCCACGCGAGAGAGTGGCTGGAACAGGGGATGCGTGTCTTGCCAAGGAGCCTGGGATCCCAGGGTGATGAGGGAGTGTCCTGATTATTGGGGCTGTGATGACATTGTTTCAGTGAGAAGTTTTGACAGTACTGTGAGTGCCGACTTGTGACTCATAAAGGATCTCCACCTCTCGAGCCGTTGTGGGGTTGAGTTGCATGATGCGTCCTCCTGGGGAGAATTCAGATGAGCAGCTGACAGCTCCAGGCCCGGCAGAGGCACTGGGGCGGGGCTGGCTGCCGCAGGACCGGGCTGACCCAGCTGCTTGGAGGCCGTGGGTGCTGCGTGGGCATCCCAGCGGTCACTCACACCCTTCTCCAAGCACTGTTTTGGACTCCAGGCCCCCAGGCCGTAAGTCCTGTGACCCCCGAGCTTCGGAGAGCGCAGGCCCTGGCTCAGCCTCCAGGGCTCAATGGGCCCTTGTGTCCAGCCCAGCCCTCCAGCCCACTCCCCGCAGGCCTCCTGCACGGCCCGAGGGGGGCCTGGAGCCTGGGAGCGCCTCCCCTTGCAGGAAGACGCTGGCCTCTCAGCCTTCCTGGGTGTCGGGGGGGCGCGAGTGCCCCAGCTCGCTGAGGACAGGGCACTCAGCATCGCCTGGTGTGCCGTCGGCTGGGGTGTTATGCGCCTGTTTCATAAGAAAGCAAGACCCAGCTCTCTGGAGGCTGGAGAAGGATGAGAGACCGCCACCCCTTCCTGGCCCCTCCCCTACTGGGGACCGCCCTGACAGAGCACCCTCGGCCGGTCACTGGCAGACCAGAGGCCCCAGGGCCCCGGAGGACAGGGAGGAGGAGGGCCAGGCCGCTTGACCCGGAGCTCGGCCCCTTAGGCGGGGTTCCTGGGGGAGGGGTGTGGGGGGGACGGGGCTCAGAGTTTTCTAGTTTCAGTTTGCTGTAGTAGCAGAAGCCACTCTTCAAAGCAAAGGGAACAGTCGGTTAGACGGTGAGAAACCCCAAATGTTGTGCCCTTGATGGGGGCGGGGCGCAGGCAGAAGGGGCTGCAGACCCTTGCTTGGCCCCCTGCCCCGCCCTGTCGGCTGTCCGCCTACACTGCTTGTGGCCACTGTGACATCTCCAGGGCCACAGCCCCATCAGCTCCATGGACGTCCCACCAGGAAACGTCGCTGACCTCCAGGGGCAGAGCAGGGTCTCCTCCGGGGCAGAGCAGGGCTCCTCCAGGAGCACGATGGGGGCTCCTCCAGGTGCAGAGCCGGGGCTCCTCCGGGGGCACAGCAGGGGCCCATGGCACCATGGTATGTGCACGCTTGTGCACTCGCCTGTGCACACGTGTTTCCAGATCGTGTTCCATGAGCACGTGGGGGTGTCTCATGCAGATTGCTCCAGGGGCTTCGCTTGGCCCATGCTGCGGGTGGCCCCTGGGCTGGGCTCCAGCTCTGGGTGCCTGGGTGATCTCGCCCTTCCCTGGGCCCACGGGGTGTCCGCCAGGACCTCCCCTGCCTGGCACCTCTGCCCCGAGCTGAGGGCTGGGTGAGAGGGTGGGACAGGAGCAGCTGCTGCAGGACTGGGGGCACCCTGGGGGGTGCTCTCTGAAGGTCACTCATCACTTGAGGCTCCCTGCCCTGTGGATGGACATCGTCACCCCTGATTCCTGGAGACCTTGACCCCAGGGAGACTCTGCCGTCCACCTTGACCGTGGCCTGAGGTCCTGGCCTGGGTGGCCGAGAGCCGGGTCTGGGGGAGAAGGTGGGCTTCCAGACCGTGGTGTGGAGGCGATGGCCCAGATGTGGACTCAGGGTGTGGGGCCTCCCACGCCGCCCAGCCTCCATCCTCCAGCCTCCCCTGCAGTTCGGGGTTGCATTAGCATCTCAAAGCCTTCCCTCTGGGTTTTCAAAAGCACCTCTTTCCGCCTTGGAGGGCTAACTCTTTTGTTATCATTTCTGGCCAGAAATTGATTTCTCCTTTAATTGTGTTCCCTAGTGAGACAGCCTCCTGACAGCGGCCTGAGACTGCCCTTCTGGTGTTAGGCTATTGCACCTGAGCTCTCTTGGGGGTAGGGGGATGGGGATCAGGGGGCTTGGGGAACAGGGTCGGGGGAGCACGTCTGAACTGTCCGGTCGGGATGACCACGGCCTGCGCTGGGGCTCCTGGGGGAGGGCGCCTCGGAGAGGAAGGGCGTGCTGCCCCGGGGTCTGGGCGGTCGTAGGTGAGGGCAGAGCTGCCCGTGTTTGGGCCCAGGGCCCTTGGGGGGTGCCATGAGGGCAGAGCACTGACGGTCACGCAGGGTCCTGGGAGGCTGGTCCTGGCTTTGGGTAGAGACTTCCAGCTTCATGATCTCAACCTGTTGGGATCTGACCTAGGTGACCCCAGGCTTCAGGAGTCGGCACCTCCTCCTGACCGCCTTTGGGTGACCCTGAGCTGCGAGAGGGTGAGGATGGGTGTCGAGGTGGCCGCGTCCAGCCCTCTGTGTGCCCAGAGTGTCGCTCTTGCCAGCGTGTCCCCGTCACGCCAGGGGGACCCCAAGGAACCACACTAAGCAGCACTGGGGCCTCGGCCCCCGGACGCCAGGCGCCCCCCAGGCTGGGCGTCAGAAGCAGAAAGGTGTCCCGGGGGAGTCCTGCTCCTTGGGATCCTGCTGCTCAGTCACTGCGGCCAGTGGCTGCACGGCCTGCTGACCACTCTGGGTGAATGGCCTGGGCCCAGCATGACCCAAGCTCGAGACTGCATGAGGGCTCTGAGGGTCCAACTGGGGGCCTCACAGACACACACAAACACATGTACACCCATGGTTGCAGGTCACACACGGTCACAGGTCCACACACACAACACATGCAGTCACACCAGCGTGCTCCAGACACTGCACACACGTACACACGTGTGCACGAGGCATACCTCAAATGCACAGACATGCACACACACACTAACACATATGCGTAAACATGCAGGCTCATGGATGGACTAATACACTCACACACAGACACACACACACATGCACGCAGACACACACACACGCACGCACACACACACACACACACACCCCTGAGTCTCTCTCTGCTCCTCACAGGGGCTCTTGTCACAGCTCTGAGAAGGCTAAGGAGATGGGGCCAAGTGGACGGCATGTCCTGGGTGGGTCCCTGACCTGGCCCTGCTGACCCCTCCCAGGGGCCTGTCCCTTCACCTGTGTGTGGTCCTGGGGGACAAGGAGGCCCGGGACAGCTCAGGTGAGTGGCTGGGTCCTGGTAGATGAGCTCAGCCATCTGGCATGTCCTGCTCTCCAGCCCATCTGCCTGCCGCCCGGGACGCCCCCTAGGACCCCACCAGCATGCCCTGGCACCCCTGGGAGCCACTGTCTTTGGGCAGGAATATGGAAATTTCATCATTTCCATGAAGAAAGGAGGTTGATTTTCCAGCTTCTGGAGAAACTTCTGATTGAGTTTGTGGCCTGTGTTTCCCACAGATGCCTGCTCAGACACTCTCCCCTCTTTTTAGCAACTTTCCTGTTTGTGGGAGGAGAGCTAGAGGCTTTCATAGAGGGAAAAGAGGGGAGCAGTGAGTGGTGTCTGGACAGACGCTAGACAAAGTTCTCCCCAGAGTGAAGCAAGCATCCTCTGCTCCTTGAGTGAGTGAAAGCAGACATGCACCTCGATCATGTTGACATGAAATGGTAGAACATTAGAGATGCGTGCACACACATCCACACCCACCCACATATATACACATGTGTGCACACACATCCACACCCACCCACATATATACACACGTGTGCACACACATCCACACCCACACATCCCCACCCACACACAGACCCACACACACACCCATCCATACACACACCCACATACATACACAGACAGGCACCTGCATGCCTCCACACCACATCTGTCCACCCACACACACACGCACACCCCCATCCATATCTGTCCATACACACACCCACATATATACATACAGACACATGCACACACACCCATCTGCACACAGCCATGAAATAAAGATACCTGTTTCCTGGAAGAAAAGCTATGACAAATGTAGACAATGTATTAAAAAGCAGAGACATTACTTTGCTTATAAATGTCTGTCTAGTCAAACTATGGTTTTTCCAGTAGTCATGTATGGATGTGAGAGTTGGACCATTAAGAAGGCTGTGCACTGAAGAGCTGGTGCTTTTGAACTGTGAAGTTGGAGAAGGCTCTTGAGAGTCCCTTGGACTGTAAACAGACAAAACCAGTCAATCCTAAAGGAAATCAACCCTGAATGTACATTGGAAGGACTGATGCTGAAGCTGAAGCTCCAGTAACTTTGCCACCTGATCCAAAGGGCCAACTCCTTGGAAAAGACCCTGATGCTGGGAAAGGTTCAAGGCAGGAGGAGACGGGGATGACAGAGGATGAGCTGGTCGGATGGCATTGCCGACTCAATGGACATGAGTTTGAGCAAACTCTGGGAGACAGTGAAGGACAGAGAAGCCTGGTGTGCTGCAGTCCGTGGGGTTGGCTGCAAAGAGTTGGACAGGATTGAGTGGCTGAACAACAGTCCATCCACATCCATCCATACAAACATGCACACACACACATACATACATACACAAGGCAAATTCACAGATGTACACACACACACACACACACACACGCATAAAATATACTTCACCAGAGAGTGAGAATGTTACCGTCCAAAGAAAGAGAGGTAATCAGAAAGGCTTGCATCAGCAGTAGTGCAGCTGAGGGCAGTGGGCTACCTCGTATGTGCTGACAGAAAGTCACCGTCGGTCCAGATTCTATACCCAGCTAAAATGCTCAAGACTGACAGTCTGAGGCCAAGACCAGGAACTTGCTTTCACTGGAGGAACTCAACAGGGTGTATTTCAGGATGAAATGCCAGAAAAGACTGTGATCAATCTGGCGTTGTGACTGACCCGGCAAACCTGACATGAAGTCTGAATGACAGTGCTGTGTGAGGAGGCGGCTGATTCAGGGGTTTATCCCAGTGCCGGGTGAGGAGGTGGCTGATTCAGGGGTTTATCCCAGTGCCAGGTAAGGAGGTGGCTGATTCAGGGGTTTATCCCACTTCTGGATGTCCACACCTGGCCATGTGGCTAATAACGCCCTGAATATAATCTGACCACAAACAACGATAAATGCCACAGGCCATCTGTGTGAAGCTTCTTTTCATCACATCACTGGACTATCAGGCAAGTAAGGAGGCCTCCTCTGGAGGAGGACATGGCAACCCACTCCAGTATTCTTGCCTAGAGCATCCCCGTGGACAGAGGAGCCTGGCGGGCTACAGTCCATGGTGTTGCAAAGAGCTGGACATGGCTGAGCAATGAGCACAGCACAGTAAGGAGACTTCAGAGGCCAGTGCGCGGAGAAAGTGCAAATCGTGGGTGATGAGATTTTACTGCGGGTGCAGAGGAGCCCTGGCGGCCGAAGTTCACTCCTGACAATGTGGAGAGTCTGAGGAGGAAGTGATGATGTAATGTGTGAAGTAACGTGTAATATATGTGGGATGTAGTATCTGCGTGATGTGATATATGTGGGATGTAGTATCTGCGTGATGTGATATATGTGGGATGTAGTATCTGCGTGATGTGATATGTGTGGGATGTAGTATCTGCGTGATGTGATATATGTGGGATATAATATCTGTGTGATGTAATATGTGTGTGATTTCTGTTAATAACAGAGATGGCCTTGCCCCTCAGTGGGGAAAGGAGGTGTTTAGTAATTGATGCTGGAGAAATTGGTTAAAATCTTGAAAAAGAAAGCAAAGGGGCTCTTACCTCACTCCACACATAAAAATCAGTTTCGGAGGGATTAAGCACTTAATGGTAATATAAATGCTTGTAACACTTTCATGAGACAATACAGGAGAACATACCATGACCACCGACTAAGAAATTGTTTATTAAAACCGCAGAAGTGAAACAAAAGGGAAGGACTGACAAATTCTGCTCCATTAAAATTCATCAACAGCGGCATAAATAAGTGGACACAGGAGCCACCAACTGGGAGGAGATGTTTTCAATGCATTCAGCTGACAAAGGATTAGTGTCCAGAATGTGTAACTAACTTCCAAATCAGTCAGGAACAGACAGATAACAAGATAAAAATGAGCGAAGGATTTGAGCCTGGAAGAGAAACAGGAGCTCCGAGCGGAGAAGCTCCCGGTGTTCAGTGAGAGCAAATTAAAACTGTAATTAAGAACGCTTCCCACACCTGTCCACAGTCTGATGCCATGGCGCACAGGTGCGGCGGCAGGAGGCTGGACTGGGGTGTAAACTGAGGGGGGATCTTCGAGAGAGACTCTGTGAAAAGGAGCAGGCTTGAGATGCGGACCCACGGAAGTGACATCCAGACTCCCCGTCGTGGCCCGCGTGGACGAGCGTGCACGTGAAGTGAGCGGCGGGGGGCACCACGCCTCGGCCCCCGGGCACCCGGAGGAACCTGAGCTGGGGCGGGTGTTGGACTCGTCCTCGCGGTGACGTCTGTAATTCTGCAAACTGCCTGGCATGGTGGAGTGGACAAGCCAGGTGTGACAGGCTCAGACAGTGGGGACACTCAGCTGTGAGGGCGGGTGAGTGGCCGGGAGCGTGGGTCCGGAGCCTCCCTCGGGCTTCCTTGCAGGTGTGGGGAAAGGACTTGAAATTCCAAAGAGCAGGAAACACAGAACTCAGGGTGACGTTTCACCCAGGGGTGGGTTTGAAGAAGGTCACTCAGGGGGCTTCAGAAATTGTTTTTTTTTTTTTTTTTAGCCTGGGTGGTAGATAATCCAGGGTTTACTGATGGTTAATACTTGTATCTTACATATAGTCTGAACAGTCTTCTTATCTATTGAGTAAAAAAGGAAGCACACCCACCCAAGTCCCACGTCCCTTGTATCAGTTAGCCTCTGCTGCGTAACAGATGGGTCCCAAAGCTTCCCAGCTTCAAGTGGCTCATGCTACCCAGTGCCTGCAGACCTAGTGGGCACCACTGATGGGCACCGGCCTTTACAACCTTCGAGATGGGGCATCCGCTGGGACCTGTGTGGTCTGAACTCAGCTTCACCTTTACAGCCTTGGGGGCCTTCCCTCCTCAGCGTGTCCTCCTCCCACTGTGGGCCTGCGTGGTGGGGACCCTGCGTGGTGGGGACCCTGCGTGGTGGGGACCCTGCGTGGTGGGGACCCTGGGTGATGGGGACCCTGCGTGGTGGGGACCCTGTGTGGTGGGGAGCCTGCGTGGTGGGGACCCTGTGTGGTGGGGACCCTGCGTGGTGGGGACCCTGGGTGATGGGGACCCTGCGTGGTGGGGACCCGTGTGGTGGGGACCCTGCGTGGTGGGGACCCTGGGTGGTGGGGACCCTGCGTGGTGGGGACCCGTGTGGTGGGGACCCTGCGTGGTGGGGACCCTGTGTGGTGGGGAGCCTGCGTGGTGGGGACCTGCGTGGTGGGGACCCTGCGTGGTGGGGACCCGTGTGGTGGGGACCCTGCGTGGTGGGGACCCTGTGTGATAGGGACCCTGCGTGGTGGCGACCTGCGAGGTGGGGACCCTGTTCGGCTCCCTGGGCTCCTGCCAGCGCAGCTCCATCTCTCCGTCTCTGTTTCTGAGGGTCTGTCTCTTATTCTCTGTCTTTCTCTATCTTTCTGTCTCTGTCTCATCCTCAGACTCCAGGTACTGGGAGCTGACTGTCCCTGTCCCCGAGGGGTGATCAGTGCCCACTTGGAAGACCCTCTACGACAGTTTAAAACGGAGGAGAAATCTTTCCATGGGTTCCTAAGGGCCAGCTGCTGTCCTGTTTGAGGGAAGAAATATTGATTGCTAATATCTGCAATAATGAACCCCAGCAAATGACACAAATTACATTTCAGATGGCAACTTGACAGATGACACCTCCAGAGGAGTCCGCAGAAACGTCATTTGCCAAACTCGTATTAAATGTTCTCTGGAGACAGATTTAAAATAACTTTGGGGGTGAAAGTCTGAATCGCTCAGACGTAACAGTGACAGCACGTGCTAGCTGGAATTATATATTTGTGAACTAATTCTCGCATAAAATTAGAGTTTGAGGACTTGATGGCTAAGCTGGCCGTTTTCATTGTTAGCAATTATCTTGCAACCAGTTAGAATCTATACCCCCAAACCTCATTTAAATCTTTCCCACAAAGCGCTGCGTAAGGAAAAGCAGCCCCTACAGAGCATCTGGGGAAGTTTCTCTTTCTCAGATGGGGGGGCTGCCTGTAACACTGTGAGTTGGCGGACAGCCCTGTGTGGGCGGTGCGGGGGGGACGTGCGTTTAATTCATGAGGATTACGGGGCAGCCCGGCCCTCTGGGCATGCCTGTGGCTGGACCATGCGTACGAGGTCACACACGGCTCTGATTTCACGGCCCCGAGATGGGAGACCCTTCTGTTCAGACCTCCAGGGGGCAGGAGGAGAGGAGAGAGATTTGGGGTCTTCAGGTACAAACCTCAGGGTTCACGCCGGGCTGGGCTGGACACTGATGGCGCTTTGCCCTGTCCGCTGTGTTCGCTCCAGCCCAGCTGCCCCTGCCGGCGTGTGGCTGGGCAGGTGGGGACCGCGGGAGGGCACTACCTCTGAGGCCACGGGGCAGGTCTGGAGGGCTCCAGCAGACGCAGTCGCCTCCCCATCCACATCCCCAGGGCCACGGCTGTCACTTCCTCACCTCGATGGCTGGGAGGGGTGCCCAACCGCGTCCTGCCTGCCTCGCTAATCTACGCCGAGGTCCTGGACGGGAGCCGGGGTCCAGGCGCCCCAGTGCCTGCCCACGGCTGACCGGCTCTGGATGCATGCCCTGTAGCCCTTGGTGCCCTTCTCAGAAGGACCCTGCGAAGGGTGAGCTGGCGTGAGGTCTGCACTGGGCCGCGCCCCTGCAGGGAGACCCCCGGGCGCTGGGGCAGCTAACCAGAGGGGCTTCGTGGCTGCCTCGCTGCAGGGGCTGTGAGTGTTCCTTAGCGCTCTTGGCCCTGGAAGGGCTGGGGTGGGCTCTGCCCCTCCTGGCCCCTCTGAGGGTCTCAGTAGGAGTTGGAGCCCTCACACCTCACTTGCATAGACCACTTTGCACAATTCTACTTAAAAGGCTATAATCCCATGAGTACTTAGGGATCCAGACCGTGGTTCCGTCTCAAAGCATCCATGTTTTTCCCCACCTGCAACCAGGCCTGCTGATTACTCCGGACCCACACCAGCAGCCCAGTGGCCTGCACGACGTTTCCTCCGTGGGTCATCACCCTTTGGACCAGCCTCACTGGGAACCCTCCCAGCGGCTGGCTGAGATCTGGGGCTTTGGGACACAGATGTTATCTCCTGGCTAACCCTTCTCACCTGTGACATTTTCACTCTGTTTTACAGACTTCATACCAGCTTCAGCTCTACCTAATCTCCCCGAAATGGCTTCTGGTTCATCACTGAAAAGCCTCCCGGGGGAAGGGCTGTGTGTTCACTGTCAAGCTTGCACCCTGCCCCCCTGTGCCTGGCGGGCACCCATGGGATGAACGGTCACAGGTCAGCCGTCCGCATCAGAGGAGGGCTCGCCCTGCGCTTACGTGGCTGTGAGGCCGTCCTCACGGGGCCAGTCCCTCTCGGGTTTCTGCTCGGCCGTGCGTGGCAGCGTGGTGGGGAGGTGCCCGGCTTGGGGCCAGGCTGTCTGGGTCCAGTTCTCAGCCTTACTAGGTACTGCTGTGTCATCTTGGGGAGTTTGCTCGATCTCTCTGTCTTCCCATCTCTAAAGCAGGGCTGAAAACTCTAGCTGCCTCAGGCTTGGTGTGAAGATGAGCAAGTTAGACACAAGCGCGTGCGTGTAAAACCGAGGGACTGTGAACAGGGTCAAAGGAGTGTGCTGGCACTGCCGTCGGACGTGAGGCTGCAGTCAGGCGCCTTTCCTGCCTGGTACCACGGGAGCAGCTGGGCGAAGCGGGCAGGGAGCCCTTTATGAGCCCTCACCACTGCATCTGTCGTCGTTCAGTCGCTGAGCTGTGTCCGACTCTTCATGACCCCACGAACCGCAGCAAGTCAGGCTCCTCTGCCCTTCACGACCTCCCAGAGTTAGCGCAAACCCATGTCAGTTGATTCAGTGATGCCATCCAATACCTCATTCTAACCTATAAGTATCTCAAAATAAAAAGTTAAACAAGAAAACCCAACCTTGATGGCTTGACTGGTGAGGTCCAAATTTTCAAGCGCTGGTGCCAACCTCACGCAGGCTGTCAGAAAACAGAAAGAGCCACATCCGCCCTGCTCATTTGATATGCATCGTGGGATCTGGTAAATTACAAACAGATTAAGTTAGCAAAGGAATAGAGATTTCTAAGCTCATTTCATCGATGAGCATAAACACAAAAATCCTAAAAAAATAGGAACTCACCCAAACTGACACATTATACAGCATAATCCCTCATTAAGGAGCTGAGATAACCAGGAATGCAACGATGGTTCTGCATCAGATAAGGCAGCTCACAACGGGCCACGTGCAGGTGGTCACACCCTTGCCTCGGTGTGTAGCTACCACCTGTAATGGGGTTCTGCACGGATTCACCATACTTTGCTCACAGATGTTGTGGATTTAATCGCTTTTCCCAGGAGAGTGTTGGCAGAGTGAAAGAAGGGGCACATGTCGCATTTCTTTTGGGGGGAGGGGCCGGTCTTGCGTATTTCCTTGGAAACTTGGAGGCCCTAAACCCCACCTGCTGCTCAGAGGGGAACCTGGCGCTTTTATTCTCTCTTGTGGGGGTCTCGTCGGTGGACACGAGAAAAGGCGGCTTGGCGTTAACAGTCTCGCGGCGATTTTCTGAGGATCATCTGTTCCGATTCCGCGGAGGGAGCTGCGTTCACACAGGCGGACTCAGACCACAGCCTGGGGCCCGCTGGCGGCCCGAGGTCCCGCGGAGGCGAAGGGGCTGATCCAGGCCGGGGAGGGGCGCGAGCCCAGGACGGCCTTCAGGTTCGTCCACGCGGACGCCTGGCCCGGCTCGCCCGGCTGACTCTGTGGGTCGGTGAGGATGCTGCGTATTTGAATCGTGAACATCAGGCCAGCGAAGAGGAAGCCGTTCAGCGCCACCACGAAGAGGAAGAGCAGCGAGGGCCGCAGGCGCACGGGGGTCTGCAGGTCCCACTCGCCGCGCGCGTAGACGCGCAGGGCCGGCGCGGAGAGCAGCAGCAGCACGTGCAGCGCGCCCAGCGCCGTGTAGAGCGTGAAGAGCACGAAGAACTTGCGGTTGTCCTCGCCCACGCAGTTGTTGACCCACGGGCAGTGGTGGTGTGCCCTGCGGATGCAGCGCTGGCACACGCCGCAGTGGTGCGCGCCCGGCGTCTGGGCGGCGCCGCAGAGCGGGCAGCGGGCTGCCAGGCCGGGCGCAGGCGGGGCGCCCACCGGCAGGGCGCCGGGGTCGGTGAACATGGTCCGCGCGTGGGAGGCCAGGGCCAGGGAGGCCAGCAGGTGGAAGAGCGAGCCGTGCACTGCGCTGTAGGCCGGCCGCTGCGCCGGGAGCAGCCAGGCGCTCAGCAGCAGCGCGCCCTCGCTCAGCGTCAGCACCCACGTGGCCGAGGCGCACACGATGCCCAGGGCGTCGGGCACGAACCACACGCGCGGCGCGGCGCCCGGGCTCCGCAGGGCCAGGTCGGCTGGTCCCTGAGCTCCTGCGCCTCCGCCCTCCCCTCCCAGGCTCCGCCTGGGACTCCCCTCCCCCCCACCGCAGTGTTCTAGAATGTGCCCTCCAGTGGGGGCTTTGTGAACACAGAAAGGGCCCCCCCTTCAGCCGGGAAAGCCCCTTCCCGGCGGTGAGTTCTTTGTTTGGGGCGAATGGGGCGTTGGACCTTGGAGGAGGCGGAGGTGCTGGCTGGGGGCGTGAGCCCGGTGTTGCACGCGGCCCTTTTAAGGTCCTCGCAGGAAATGTGGGCGAGGAGGAAACACCGCAGCTCCTCTTGTGTGTGCGTGCGTAGCGCACCTGTGTTTCGGGAGGCAGCACTTCTCTGTACACTGGCTCATTGGTACTCACAACTCTGACAGCACAAAGGTTTACTCCCCAGTTTGCGCATGAGAAACAGCTGGGGATTAGATGGGCGGCCTGTGAGTGACCGGCCCGGATTCCAGCCCGCAGGTGGTCTCAGCGGGCTCTTCCGGCCCCCAGAGGAGCTGGACACAGCTGATGGCAGGTCGGCCCTCTGTCCCGTCTGCCTCACGCGGTCAGGACACCGCACTGGGTGCTCAGCTGCCGGGGATCAAGAGGTTAAGGATGGGTTTGGATTGAACCAACGGCCAGCATTCGGGAAGGTCAGCTCTAGACTCTTGGTCTAAGAAGTGGGTCCTGAGAAAAGACAGCTGCACAGAGGCCAGCATGGCCATCCCCCAAGTGCCCACAGCAGACAGAGAGTGAGGAAGGCGGGTGGGTCTGAGCTGGAAGGAGGCTGCCTGTGAAGGGCATGCCTGCCTGGCTGCATTAATGAGAGTATAGCATCCGGGATGGTGGAGGGGACACAGCTGGGGGAGCATCACCATGAGCAGCACTCCCGGTGGGAGGGGCTTGCGGGGCAGAGCCGCTCAGGAGAGGCCGGCTCTGGGGTTTGGAAGCGGCGAGAAGGGCAGCGGGGAGCAGCCAGTGGCCGGCTCTGGTGCAGACACAGGTGGGATGAGGCTGGAGCCCGGGGCGAGGTGCAGAGAGGGGGTCAGCGCCCACAGAGGAGGACGTTGCTGGTGACCCAGGGGCATCCCAGGGTGAGTGGACGCTCTGTCTCGAGAGGAATTCTGGCGCTTTCTGGGTGCCCTGAGGACTTCCTGGTGTCAGACAATGAGTCGGACAGGACGACGGTGGTGGTCTCGCTCAACTGCAGGGGCTCTGAGGCCACTATCCAGCTTTCCTGACAGTCACCGTGCTGACCCGAGAGGCCCCAGAGCCCACGTTGTCACACCTGACACCTAGGTGTCAGAGAGCCGCCGGGCAGGGGAGGGGTGTGCCTTGCCTGGACCGCTCAGCCTCGCTTGCTAGGAGGGCCTGATATGCCTGTTTGTTTATTCTGTCTTAAAATAATTACCAGACTTCACAAGAGTGGTTTTTGGTTCACAGCAGAACTGAGCAGAAGGTGCAGAGACGCCTCGTCTGCCCGCCCTTGCCCGCTGCACAGAGAGCCGCCCCACCAGAGGGGATGTTTGTCACGACTGATGCGCCCGCGCCTCCGTGCCGTCCGTCTGCACCCAGAATCCATGGTTTCGGTCGGTTCCCTCGTGGAGTGGGACATTCCGTGGGTCCGGGCGCGTGTGCAGTGATGCGGGCCCACCATCGGGCAGGGCGGTCCTAGTGCCCTAGGAAGCCCTCTGCTGGGCCCTTGCCCCAAGCCTGGCAGCCCTGGTCTTTCACCGCCTCCGCAGTTTTGCTTCTCCAGAAAGGGCTCCCGTGGGAGCCGTGCAGCGTGTAGACTTCTCAGATGAGCTGCTTTTGCCCACTGGCGAGCTGTTAAGTTCCCTCTGTGTCTTTTCATGGCTTGATATCTGCTGTGGTTTTTAACTGAAAACCAGATGCTGAAAACAGAACTAGGTGTGAGCAATCATGGCAGGTGATTTCGGGAAGAGAGAACAGAGGACTCCGGGAGAAGCCGGGAAGGGTCAGGCCCCTGTGTGGAAGGGTCAGCTCTGGGTGGAGAGGAGCCGGGAGGGGCAGGGAGGGGACTGGGAAGCAGGGGCGGCTCAGCAAGGCCGGGGGAGCAGAGCTCCTGGGAGCAGAGCCCCTTCGGAGCCGCAGGACGGCCTGACGTGTAACCGAACAGGACCCTGTGAGGTCTTCTTTCTTGATAGACCCCCACCCATGTGCTCCACCTACCTTCGGTCTGCAGAAAAATTTTAGTCCTAGAATACATTCAGTCAGAGAAGTGAGAAAACGCAGAAAGGAAATCCATCAAGCAAAACAAAATAATGATACTTTAGCTATTAAGCAAAGTCAAGGACCTTTAGTGCCTCTTCAAGGGCTTTAGATAAGGCAGCAACCCAATGCCCTCTGCAGACCCCTGGCTGCCTGTGGGCTGTGGGCGCTGCTCAGCTGGAGCCACAGGTGTCCCTGAAGAAAGGAAACCCCAGATCCAGGGTCTCTGAGGGCTGGGGGCCGAGGGCAGCCTTGGGAGGGGAGGACCTCAGGCCTGTCCATTTGTCCTGCTGCCCCCTTGGGATGCAGCATCCTGTGCTGTAGCTGTGGGAGCACCCACCTGGCTGGAAGGCCATCCTCGGGGTGTGTCCAGGAGGGACAGGAGCCCCGGGAGGGAGGCTGGGGGGTCAGGACCCTGGGCTTCATCAGGAAGCCCCCCACACCCTTGCTCTGGGGTGTCCCGCCCACCCTGCCAACCCCACCCCACTGTCAGGGTCCCATGTCAGCCTCTAAGCCTCTGCTTCTCTGCTAAGTGGGAGGTCTCCCTGCTTCCCACCGGATGTGGATCCTGGCCCAGGTGAGGCCGGGTCCCCGGGGTGTTGTCCCCTGGGTTTCCTGTCCTTTGCCAGCCCTGCGTGTGAAAGGGCTTTCCCCCATGTATATGAGGAAGCCCAAAATGGAAAAATAATACTTGTAATTAGGAAAAGGCTCTTTTATCCTGAGCTTAAAAAAGTCTTCCTTTTTCTTCATCAGGAGATGTTAATTGTTACCAGATAGCTTTTATGAACCTGATGGTGTCCCCACAGCTCTCATCCAGCTCTCAACGTCTCCCGGGTTTTCCGTTTGCTGTGACCCAAGACGACCCTCAGGTCGGAGCACAGGCCCCGTCTGCTCCCGGCCTCCGCACTCATTGCAGCGCTGCGCGTTCAGTTGCTCGGGAGCGGGCTTGGGCTGCGGCTTCCCTCTCGCCTCTCTGTCAGGTTTGGGGATGAGAGCTGTCCCAGCCTCAGATGCTCTGGGGCCTGTTTCCTATTCTCCCAGCTGCAGAACGGCTCCTGTCTTGTGGTTGAATATTTGCAAGCTCTCCTCAGTGAGGCTCTGGGCTCGCAGCCATTGCCGAGGTGGGTTTGGATCGTTTTTCTGCCTGGCTTCCTGCCCGCTCCGGCTCTCTGTGTGTTGAGCCTCTTTTGGAAGATGGCACTTGGCTCCCCGGGGGGGGCCCCTTTCCTGGGATCAGCACGCTGGCTGCGTGTTCTGTTGTGATGGAATGTCTTAGCGATTTCAGGAGCTCTGTTTTCTTCTCCATTGGTTTTCGGAGCTTTACCTACTGTCTTCTCCTCCTCCCTCCCCCGGAGAACTGGCGATTTTCCAAAAATCTAGAGGAGTTCTGGTTGCCCATGTCCCTGTGAGCACCTCCTTCCTGCTCCTCTGTTCTCCTGGTGACTCTGGGACTTTTGATTCAAAACCACCATTTCCCTTTCTGCTCGTTTAATCTGCAGCCTGGGGCCTCCCTCGGAGTGGACGGTGGCCGAGCCGTTTCATTTCCACTCACTAAACTCTTCTTGTTGTAATTTTCAGAAAACTTACTGTGTGGAATATTGATTTCCTTTTTAGAGGCGGAATTATTCATGTATGTGTTCTAAATTGCATATGGTTGGACTTTTTGCTTAAACCTTATTCATTTTTGTGCTGTTTCCTGGTGTTAATTGTACTGTCTAGAGATAATAAGACTTGCAGTTTCTCTCTGCAGCAATTTATTGTGGTTTTTATTCTGGGATCTTATTTATGATCAACATTTGCAAACCCTTCATGAATTTTGGAGGAAAAGTGTGTGCTTCGTCTGAACGGGATATTTATTAAATCAACCTTATTAATCATATTGTCCATTTTTCCTACAGTCGCGTCTGTTTCTGTCCATTTCAGTGCTTGAAGATTGAATTGCAGGTTAGTTTCTTTCACGCTAATTGCTTTTCTGTCAAACCTGAAAATATTTTTATTCGTCTTGGCCTCATATAAGAATTTCAGTGCCTTGCTCTTAAGCTCATCCAAGTTCACTGTAGTGGTCTCGTTATTTGGGGTGTAACTTTTGTCCATATGAACTGGTTTTTGCTCCATCCGCTGCTTCTGCCTCTGGCGGTGGGCGGGGACGCCCGCCCCGCGCGCGTCCTGGTCCCTCGGTCTGTGCCTTTGTCGGCAGAACCCGTGTGGGTTTTGGGTGGGACCTGACGTGTTTTCCTGAGGTCACTTAGTGGTGCAAGAAATACTTTAAAGTCCAGTGGCTCAGCGAGCTGCCCCTATGAGTCCTTGTTTTGTCCTGAGACTGAAGGGGTCTCATCACCACGGTTCTTCCAGGTGCCGCGTCTCTTTCCTGGGTCGGCTTCTCCATGCGGCTGTGACCCGTGGGCGTCTCGGCCCTCGCTGCCCTCCTGCGGGTGCGGAGGGGCCAGGATGCGTTGTTCCCAGCAGACGCCCCCCCACCCCTCACCCAGGGAACGCTGGCAGAGCCCCAGCTCGGTCCCAGGTGTGTGAGAGGGTAGTCAGGTGCCCGACGGGCATCTCTGACCCAGGCAAGACCCCCACTTTCCTCACGTCCTGAGCCCCATCCCCTGAGGCAGGAGTGATGCGTGCCCTTGCCTAAGGCCACTGCTCCCCTTCAGCTTCCCAGGGTGGGCGGTGCCCCAGCCGGAGCTGTGCTGCGCTCACTGATGTCCAGGGCGTCCGGCCGCCCAGGCCCAGCACGTCGGCTGCTCACAGAGTCTCCGGCCTGCATGTGGCTTCTGGGTCCAGAGAGAGGCGGTGGCTTGGATTCCCAGATGGCCCGGTATCGCTGATGGGCCAGGGCCTCCCTCCTCGCCCACCACCACCACCGAGTGGCAGACAGGCTTCCGAGAGCCACCCGCCCTGGTCTGACTCCCTCCGCGACGGGGTGCTGCGCTTCCCACCTGCACGAGCTCAGCTTAGCCGGGGAGGGCTCTGCTCGGGGTCACATCTGGAATGTGCGGTGTGTGGATGAGGACGTGTGTTCGCCAGAAGTTGCTTCTAAATAGTTTCTCTGAAATGAAGATACACAGGTATTAGATTTCCGGGCGGTCCCCAGGCTTGTGGGTATTGTGTGTGAACACTTGAAAGACCCCACGTGAGATGCAGACGGGGACTTGGTCCGTGGCGTCTGGTGTATCTGAAGGAGAGGACCCCTCCCCAGGAACCAGCCAGGTTGGCAGGGGGTGCGAGCAGACAGGGGCCGCTGCTTCCAGGAGACTGCTGAGCCTCCCGGCGGGGGTTGAAGGGGAAGGGCAGGTCCTGACGGGGTGAACAGACCTGGGGCGACCTCGATGCATCCCAGCTCTCGACGCCTGCTTCTCCCTCCTTGGGGGGCACTCCACCCAGCTGGAGACTCAGCTCCCGCCTCCCGGCCCCAGGCAGCCCTCAGCCCCCAGAAGACGGTGCTGGGGTGTGGCCCCCGCTCCCTGGGCCCTGGGTGCTCGGCACCCAGCAGGGTCAGCGGTGGCCTTGTCACGGGACCTGGCTTCTCCTTGTGTCTGCTTGCCTCCCTGCCACCCGTGTGCTCCCCGAGCCCCTCTGGGCCTGTAGGTCTCCTCCTGGGGCGGCTGCTTGCTCTTGGGGTCCGTCTGGGGCCGCCTTGGGGACTCGGACACTCAGGTGCCCTAGGTCGGGTCTCTGTGTGGAGCCCCTGGCTTCCTCTGGAGCTGCATCTCCAGCTGTGTCCTGAAGGCTCATTCTGGGCTCCACTCAAGGGGTGGGCCTGCCAGCCCTCCAGACGGGCGACCCCTGGGGTGGGTTGTGGGCCTCAGGGTGCTGTCACGGGTCAGGGAGATGGTCTGTCTTCCTCTCTGGGGTCGGTCACGCTGGCTCTCGCGAGGCAGATGGCTCTGAGGGGGTTGGGGTGAGGCTTGGGCATGAGGCGAGGACCTGGGCGTGGGGGCATTGGGGGCCACAGCAGGCAGGTGGCCTTAGGAGAGGTTGGGTGGGGTGGGGGACAGTCCTGGATGTGACTGGAGAGTTAGGGCGTGAGGGCTGAGCTCCGCGTGGACAGACGGGTTTGCCTGTGCGTCACCACGCGGGGGACATGCCTGGACGCTTCTGTGACGTACAGAGCGAAGGCCAGGCTCACAGGGGATCTGGGCATCGATGTCGGGACGTGGGTGGAGACACCTCTGAGTTGATCATCCTGGCCCCAGAAACTGTGCTTGGAGAGGGAGTGTCCTTGTGGATAAAACTTCTCATGTATTCAAGTTTAGTCCCTCAGGACAGATTTCCAAGAGTGAAATTTATTTGAAAATTTATCAAACCTATTGTCAAAATGTTTTCTGGAAGGGCCTCCCACTTGGCACACCCAGGCAGGCGTGAGAGAGTGCCATCTCCACTCACCGGGCCAACAGCAGAGTCTTGATTCCGGGCAGAAATCACATCGATGCCCTTGTCTGCTTACCCTGAGCTGCAGAGAAGGTGAAGTGGGAAGGCTTCTGTTCAGAAGAGACACTCGTGTCCGGGATCCTGATCTGGGGCCGGTGTGCAAGGCTGGGGCAAGCACAGGTTTCACCACCAGAGGGGCTCTGCGGGCCCTCACGGCTCACACCCGTGTGCATGGAGGCTTCTTCCTCCTGTTAGGAATCCCCCAGAGTCTCGTCCGCTCTGTGTGTCTCTTTTGCAAGCTCATCCTGCAGGGATTTGGGTGACAGCTGTGTTATTTACACAGTCGTATTTGTTAATTATCACGTTTACAAGGAGACTGACGGAAATCGTATACATACGCTGTCGTTCAGTTGCTTGGTTGTGTCTGACTTCTTGAGACCCCATGGACTACAGCTCGCCAGGTTACTCTGTCCGTGGGATTCTCCAGGCGAGAATGCTGGAGTGAGTTGCCATTTCCTTCTCCAGGGGCTCTTCCTGGACCAAGGATTGAACGCATGTCTCCTGCATTGGCAGGCGGGTTCTTTACCGCTGAGCCGCCTGGGAAGCCCATTCATATGTCAGAGCCCCGATTAGAGCATTAAAGTTTCAGGTTATAAAGACATTTGCTCTCAAACAAGGCAAGTCCCCGCCTTCCCCCGGCAGCTCTCCCCCGCCTCTCTCGGAGCTTCGTAGCTTAGACGTCCCCGAGGCGTCCCCACAAAGCCTCTTGTTTATAAGCGTTTCCTGATTGTTCCAGAGACGCGTGTGCACTGTCTCCCGTTCCTGCGCTCCCCGAGTCTCCGCGTCACTTGACTCTGCCTCGTGCTTGCCCGACCTGTCACCTCCGCCGGCTCTGTCGTGGGCAGGCTGGGCCAGGAGAAGCCGTGACCGAAGCTGTCTGGGACCCACTGTCCTAGGGTGCCTGCGGGCGGACGTGGCCCTGCTCCCTGGAAGCCTCCAGAACAAATCACCACAAACTGGGGCTCAAAACAAGAGAGACTCGTTCCCTGGCAGCGTGGAGGAGTCCAGGGTCAAGGCGTCCCCAGGGAGGGTCCCTCCTGCCCCTCCCAGCCTCTGGGCTTTGCCTGCAGCCCTGGGGAATCTTGCCTGTGGCCATGTCTCCCCACTTTCTGCCTCCATCGTCACCTGGCTCCTCCTCCCTTTTCTCTTATGAGGACCTGTGTCCCTGGATGTAGGGCCCACCCTGAACCCAGAGTGCCCTCGTTTCAAGATCCTCGGCTAATTATACCTGCAAAGATCTTGTTTCCGAATAAGGCCGAGTTCCAAGGCTCGGAGTGAACGAATGTGGGGGGCCGTCTTTGATCCCCGCAGTCCTCAGCCCTGCCTGGGCTCTGTTTTTGTGTCTCTAGAGGGTGTGGGGATGTGAGCCCTCGTAGCCTCCCGGGCCCTGGGTCCTTCCTGTGTCCACCAGCAGCGTCTGAGCCGGGCCGGCCCCTCTCCCGGGAGCTCTGGGTGCAGGGACAGGGCTGGTGTTTGGGCGGCTGGACACGGTCTCGTCCTGTGCGGGTCCCTGCGGGGGTCCCGTGTCCCATGATGGCTGAGTGTTCCGTGGTGGCTCACTGTGCAGGGCGAGGGGGGCCCCGCTTGGACCTGGCCCCCTCCTCGCGCTTTGTCTTCGTTGGGAGCAGCCGTGAGCGGGAGCCAGGCCCGTCCGTGCCCCCAGGCTGCACGTCAGCAGGTGAGTCGTGGATCATCCGACTCCTCACTGCTTCACAGTTAATTTACCTGAAGTCTCCAAAGGACCGGCTGGGCTCAGACTGAGGGGGCCGCCCCATCGCATCCTCCTCAGAGGCCCCGGGCTCCCCGGGAAAGTGCCTTTGTGCGTCTGCGTCTTCAGCACTGTGGCCCCAGCGGGGGTGGCCCCTCAAGGCCTCATTGTGCCTGTGAAGCTGCTCCTTGGTGGCGGGGGGGGGGCACCTCTCCAGGCTCTGGAGGACGCTCGCTTCCCCAGGCCTGCAGGGCACGGCCCTCCCAGCCGCTTTCTGCCCCAACAGCTTTCAGCTTGGTCTTGGCCCAGAGAGCCTCTGACCAGGCAGCATGGCTCCTGGGGCCCTTTGCTGCTCGAACTAGTTACAGATGTGACACGCTGGCATTCTGGGGCCTGTGACCCCGTCGTCTGTCCCTGTGGCTCGTGTGACATGGGCCAGGGCATCTGCCTGGGGCTTCCTCCCCGAGAGGGTAGGGAGAGGCCGGGGCCATGGGCCTTGCTTCTGGAGGAGGCCCTGCTCCCGAGGACTCACTGCAGACACGCACCTGAATGTGTGTGTGTTTCCACAGCCCACATACACACACGGGCACACACAGGAACACATGGACAGGCACGCATGCATGTTGCATGCACACACACCTGTGTGCAACACACAGACCCGAGCACACACACGTGTAAAGGGACACGGATCCGAGCACACACATGGGAACACACAGGCACACACACAGCTGCACGTGAGCACACAGATGTGAGCACACACAGTCGTGTAAAGGGACATGGGCACAGTTCATGCACAGGAACACGCATGCACACACACAGATGCACACGAGCGCACAGACCTGAGCACACACAGTCGTGTAAAGGGACATGGGCACAATGCACATGCACACACACACACTCATGCACACACACAGCTGCACACGAACACAGACGCAGGAGTGGATCGCCCCACGCCCAAGGCTGAGGGCTCGTCTCCCCGCTCCCCCAAACGCACCAGCCACTGTCCAGCCCTCAGACTGTGTCAGGGAAACGAAGCTTCCAAGCACAGCTCGCCAGGTGCTGGGCTGGGTGGCGGGGCTTGGGGGGGTCTGCTTCCCCAGGAGGGTCTCCCCTGCCCTGGTGCCTGTCAGCTGCTCCTTCCACCCACCGCTTAACTCTTTTTCTGGGACCCTGGCTGCTGAGTCTGGGGTGATAGAAACCTCAGTCCCCTCTGCAGGATGCTTGCCCCGACCCTTACACTTGGGGGGCTTTTTCTGGGGCTCTGGACACGGGTCCCCAGGCTGCTGCCGACTCTGCAGTCTGGCCCCTCCCTGCCCTGGGCTGCCCCAATGGGCAGGCTCACAGGAGGACGGGTCACCCCCTCTGCAGCCTCCTTTAGGGTGGCAGGTGGTCGGCGAGGCAGCGTGGGGGGTCTGACCAAGAAGGGGCTGGGCTCTGGGGACCCTGGTGCCGGCGGGGTCTCTGCCGCCCTCTGGAGGCAGCGCCTGGGCCCTGAGCCCTCTGCTGCTGCTGGGCTGCGACGTCGCGAGGCTGGAAGCGAAGCCGGGGTCACGTGCTCACAGGTTCCCACGGTCTCCTCAGGGCGAGCGGCCCGCCCATCGGAGCAGCGACTGCAGGGTCTCAGAGGGAGGACACCGGGGGATCCGACTCTGCATCTGTGACGCGGCCACATCTCTGGATCTCTTCCCTCCTGGTTGCTGGTTTTAACAGAGTGTTCACACCCCCAGGGGCGCGGGCGCTGTATTTCCTGACTGCGGAGCAGGGTGTTAGGGAAAGAGCTGCCTGCCTGGGCCTGCGTTCTTTCTGGATCACTGCACCCTCATCGCCCACGCAAACAGCCCCGCACGGCCAGTCAGCTCAGCGCAGCGCCGTGTAGTCAGACGTGGCAGCTGTTGGGTGCCTGGGCCCGGGGACGGCGTGCGGCCCGAAACGATCCGATCCGCCCAGAGCATCTTAATGGTTTAGATTAAGTGGGCATGCGGGCCGAGCCTGCTCAGATGGCAAACCCAGGCTCGCCTGTGACCGAAAGGGACTTTCTCTGAGACCAGAAGAGGGAGAGGCTACCCCGCCAGCCCCACAGACAGACAGACATACAAATAATTTGGGACCACGAACAAACTCTTAAAACCATAAGCCAGTTCTCTGATGCAAGGGGGAAGGACTCATGGCAGGTGAGACTTGACCTGTACTGGGTTATCAGGCATCAAATGAGAGCTCTGCGTATAATGGGTGGGGGTGTGGGGAATGGCCAAGGGCGTCAGCAGAGGGGGACCAGCATTCTGCCTGCTCTCAGCCTGGCTGCTGAGCACTGACGTCTGTGTCCCTGCCAGACTGAGTTAGTCTGAAGGGGCAAGAGGCCATCATCAGGATGCCACCCTCGTGGGGCTCAAGCCTGGGGGACACGGGCCATTGCCTGGAGTCAGGGACTGCCTGCACCTTGGCCTGGGGAGGCTTCTGAGTTTGCACACAGCTCTGGCAGTTCTTAGGACCATCTCTGTAACTTCCATGACTTGTTTCATTTTACTGAAGTGGGATTCGTGTAACACGACCATTTTAAAGTGAACGGTTCGGGGGTGTGTGGCACACTCACGGTATTTTGGGACCACCACCCCTATAGCGTTCTGAAACACGTCATCACTCCAAGGGTTCCTCCCTACCCGTGCAGCTCTGACGCCCCTCCTGTCTTCCCCCAGCCCCTGGAAGCAAAACCTGCTTTCTGTCTCCGTGGGTTTGCCTGTCCTGACATTTCCCATAAATGGATTCACACAGTATCTGCCCTTTGCATCCAGCACCCTTCACTGAGCAGACTGTCTGCAGGGTTCACGGTGCTGCAGCGAGCGTGAGGCTCCATCCCTTCTTAAGGCCGGATGGTCAGTCCACGCACTTTTTGGACAGACTGCCTCTGTGTCCTCAGCTGAGGACCCTGGGGCTGTCCCCACCGTCTGCCGTCCCGTGTCTCCTGGGTAAAGCCGAGGAGTGGATCACTGGGTCGTGCGGCATCCTCAGCTGAGGACCCTGGGCTGTCCCCACCGTCTGCCGTCCCCTGTCTCCTGGGTAAAGCTGAGGAGTGGATCACTGGGTCGTGTGGCATTTCTATGTGTACCTTTTGGAAGAATGGCAACATCACTCTCTAATCCGTTATTTTATTTTTCTTTTTTTAAAATTTCAGTTAATCACTTTATTTGACTGCACCGGGTCCTCGTTGCGGCGCGTGAACTCCTGGTTAAGCATGTGGTTTCCTGACTGGGATCAAACCCCGGCCCCTGCGCTGGGAGGGCGCAGTCTTAACGTCTGGACCGCCAGGGAAGTCCTTACTTTATTTCTAAGTTCCCTTCGCTTGCTCTTTCCTTTGACAGCTTAAAAAAATGGGAAGACCTTTTCAGCAAAGCAAAGAAACAAGTCACAACTTAGGTGTGAATTAAATGCGACACATTTTAAATACACCCCAACCACGTTTGATTTTCCCCTTGTCTTTACTTCTGCATACAGCGTTAATTTATCAGAAATCATGATACTGTGGCTTAGACTTGGCTTTGTCCTAAAAAGATTTCTCGTTCAGGGCCCTGGAGGCTGCCCCAAGGCCCAGAAGGGGAATCTGCTGGACACTGACCCCGGGCCTGTCGGCCTGGCCGGCCGGGTCTTGCCTTCTGCGCTCCCTGAAGGTGGTGGTCCAGGAAGACGGGCCCTGACGCCTCCTCTTCCCAGACGCCTTTCCCCGAGCTTGAGCCTCTCTCCTCCGTGTGCTCTGCGGGCTTCCCGGTGTCTTTACGTGGCTTTGGCCGTTTACCCCGTGTTGGTGACTGCTGTCTCTGAGAAGGGGCCTGTGTCCATGTTACCGCCTGCCGTTCTTTGTTTGATTTTGGTGGGGCAAGTGCGTTCCTGTGAATCTTCTTAAAAGTATCCTTAACTATTTTAATATACGTATATTTATTTTTTCAGATTCAAATCCAGTCCTTCAGAGTGAAGACATTAAGGTCAACCTGACTGCCCCCAGCAGTTTCCTTGTGCAGCAAGCTCAGGGATTTCCCTCCAAATCCTGTGAAAGCCGCTGGGTCTCCGAGGACCAGGCCTTCTTTCATAGGAGAGGAGCTGCTTGTCTCTGAAGCAGCTCAGCAGGGGAAGGACTATTTGCATTGGGTTTTGTTTAATTTGCCCGAGCCAAGCACACCGAGTCCATTTGCCATCACATTATCTAAGACAGCTCCAGAGCTTCTCATTCTAGGATCAATTCCATCCCGGAGTGACATCCACTTAACACCCAGGGCCCCATGCTTTTAGCTGAATAAAGGTCAGGCCGTCCGCCTTCTCGGTGGCCGCCCATCATCGCAAGGGACGAGAGGCCCCCCAGGGAAGGTCAACGTATGCAAAGCTCCGGGCTCACCTCCGCAAGCAGGAGACATTTCCATTTTTACTCCGTTTGGTGGGTGGGTATTTACGCTTTTCACTTTTAACCACTCCGTTTAGGGCGTTCGCCTGGGAAACACCGTCTTGCAGGGGACCAAAGCCGTCCTTTGCCAGAAATCTCCGCTCTGATGATCTGCAGATGTGTGAACCCCGCGCCCAGTGGAAGTGGAGACGATAAGTTAATAGACCACAGCCCCCCTTCCAGTCACTTCTCGGAACCACATGCGTTTTAATTAACCCTTGTTTATGGAACGGGGAGGGGCTGCAAGGACCCTCCTGGCGTCTCTCCCTGGGGTGAGGGGGCGAGTCTTTGGCTGTACCTGGGCCAGGAGCCGGCCTAACCCGTCTGCTAAGTCAGAAGTCCCGAGGGAGTCGTCGGTGGTCCAGGGCGGTGAACAGCTGGGGCTGAGAGCAGCTGCTGTGCCCCTGAGCTGCTGAGGGCGAGGGGGTCTCTGTGGAGGGAGGGGTTTCGGGCTGCAGCGTGGGCTCCGGAGGGACGTTGCCATGTCTGGGCTATGGGGAGGCCAGCCTTATGCTGGTGGCTGTGCCCTTGGCCTCCAGGCTCGAGCGCACTTCGGGGCAGCCTGCTCCCCCACTGCGGGGGCCGGCCCGACCGCCTGGCTATTGGCAGGATCCCCAGCCTACTCCAGAAGTGCCAGGGGCCAGACCTGGGGCTCTGAGCCCCTTTGGGATGACAAGCGGGGGCGTCTTCTGAGGCCCTCCAGGAAGGAGACTGGAGAGGGCTTTGCTTTGTTGCTCCAAGTTCCCAGCCTGGAAAGTGGCCATGGCCTTCAGCCGGTCAGCGGCCATTCCTGGCGTGGGGTCAGCCTGGAAAGTGGCCGTGGTCTTCAGCCGGTCAGCGGCCATTTCTGGCGTGGGGGTCTTCCGGGACCACTGGATGCAGCACTCTGGGCTGGGGTTGGGCAGGCGTCTGGGGTGCCCGCCTGGGCGAGCAGGGCGTGCCAAGGAAGCAGGCGGGCACTGGGAGAGGCCGCTGATCTGCCGGGTGGTGTCTGGGGCCGGAGCACGCTTGTGCTGTGACCCTGCAGCCGCGTCACTGCCGGCGGAGGACAAGGGGACAGGCCAGCAGAGCTGCGCTGTGTCCTCCGTCTTCCCTGGGAACAAAATGGGATCATTGCCATGTGTCTAGTTTTTTAAAGAAAACCTAGATTAATCACTAGTTTTACTGGATATTGAATAAGTATCAAACAGATGTTAGCAGCATGTGGAAGACAAACAGTGCTTGTGTAGAAAATAAATTTATTCTCTTTATCGTGGTGTCTATTTGGGTTTCATAGACTCACTGAGGGGATGAGTCTGCGATGCACAGTGAGGCTGCAGCTCCTCCGGGGACCTGGCGTGCCCGTGCCCTCTGCAGACGGCGGCACGGCCTTGGTCCTCTCTGCCCGCAGCTGAGCATCTCTCTAGTCCACCCGCGGGCACCGTTCCAGGCGGCGCTGGGCCCGGAAGCTCTGAAGACTCGCTCAGGCTGCAGGCTGGCGTCCTGGGTTCTGCCTCGGCGTCCAGGGCCGCGCGGGTGTTTCTGCGTTTGCCTGTGACCGCGTGTCCTCAGGAGGGCTGCGAGAGGCCCCTCTGCAGGTGTGGGGTCCTTCCCAGAGTCCACTCCGGAGCTGACCCCCTTGTCTGGGCCGACCATCACCTGGGCTTCCTTCTCCCACGCTGGCTTCTCATTCGTGACCATCTGTAATAAGACGATCCGTTTTCATGTTTTAGTTCTGTTTCCCAGCCATGTGCTCGGTGATCTTCGTGGCAGTTCTTCCCGTCTGATTCTCGTGGGTTTCCCGGGAGCCGGGGGTAATTCAGCTCCTTCTTCCTGTTTTAACCCTCTGATCTGCCCCCCACCCCCAACAGACAGTTCAATAGGGTAATGGCTCCAGTGGGGGTGGCACAGCCCCCCGACCACCACCGGGCTCCTGGGGGGGAGTGGTCCCTGAGGAGGAGTCGCCTGCCCCTCGTCCCCTGGATAGCGCCTGTCTACAGCAGCAACAGCCACAGAGAGGGGAGCGTGATTCTTCTCCTTACGCCTCCCGGATTGATGACTTTTAGAAACAATTTTACTTATTTGTTACTTTTGGCTGCGCTGGTCATCAGCGCTGCTGGGGCTTTTCTCTCCTTGCTGCACGCAGGCTTCTCATTGCAGCGGCTCCTGTAGGTTTGCAGCGCGGGCTCTGAGGCAAGCGGGCTTCGTAGCTGCAACACGTGGGCTGAGTGGGTTCGGCTCCCAGGCTCAGGATCACGGGCTCAGGAGTTGTGGTGCCTGGGCTCAGCTGTGCTGCGCAAGTGGGATCTTCTGGATCAGGGATCGAACCCCTGTATCCTAGGCCACCAGGGAAGCACATGGATTGATGAATTAGAAAATTTTTTTATACTGATTTTAAAGGTTACACTTCATTTATGGTTATTGCAAAATACTGGCTATATTCTCTGTGTTGCGTAATACATCCTTGTAGCCTGTCTTATACCCAATATTTCCTACCTCCCATGTCTGTTCACATGGGGCCAGGTTTGCAGGGGCCTGGCTGTGGGGAGACGGGAGCCTGGGAGCCTGGCCTGAGGCTGGCAGGGGGGCTCCATTCTCAAGGTCTCCTGTCCGGGTTTTCCAGGTCCTAGAAGGGAGCCTGGCGAGGTGCTGACTGACCCAGCAGTGGACCCCGGGCACCCGGGGGGCCTCAGCAGGGCCCCAAGCCCCTGCCACTCTGGGAGGGATCCTGCCCCTTAGGAGCCTGCCTAAGCTGTTCCTTTCCCCCCAGGTTTCTGGATGGAGCCTCCCTGTCCAGGGTCTCTGAGAGGGCCCTGGACCACGTGTGGGGTGCTGCCCTCCTGGACAGTGCCTTCTTGGGTCCATCACTTGCACCCTGGTCCAGAGCACCCCGGTCCAGAGCACCCCGGTCCAGAGAATCCCGGTCCAGAGCATCCCGGTCCAGAGCATCCTCCAAGAAGGTGCTTTCTTTGGTTCTCCCCCTTCTCTCATCAGTCAGCATGCATGCAGCCTTCTTGGTCAATAGGGTTGGATTAAAGGTGTCGGGGATGAATAGATGGGGATATAGTGTATAATCAATAGTGCATTTGGAATGAGGGGATAGACTGGAGTGTTTAATACGCGGTTCAGGTCCATTGGACCTGTGATTAGAGAATAAAAGTCAAGTCGCAGGTCTTGGCCCAAACCACCTAGAAGGAACGTGCTTTCAGGAGCTGGCCAGGCGGGGTCTTGCTGCTGCTTGCTGGAGGAGGAGAATTTGTGGGGTGTGAAGTAGGGGCCTTCCTGAGCAGGATGTGGTTCTGGAGTTGGGGCAAAAGGAACAGACCTGCATATACGGATGTAAAGCAAGCATCCAAAAGTCTGTGAAAAATGCATCGTAACCAACAGCCTCGGAAAGAAGCTGAGGGGCAAGTAGATTTGCCGAACATAAAATGAAGGGCAAACCTCTAGTTACTGAAGCCAGCCTACCAACTTCCAAGATAATTGGTAACAACAGCAATAATAACTTGATAGAAATATGGAAAAGGGGTGAGATTAGATAAACAAGAGAATGAAGCAAACCTCCTCCACTGGGCAGAGGTCTGACCCGAGAGGAGACATGTGGTGTCGCGGCCGAGGCCCTGCCTCACACCACGAGGCGTCCGCACAGGATGCAGGGCAGGGTGGGGCGCGGGAGCCTGCTCGGCGCGGCCACCCTGGGAGCTGACTCGGGGCTGGGAACACGCGGGCTCCGGGGTTCTGGTTTTAAGCTCAGGGCAGTGTGAACCCAGCTCGGGGAGGGGGGCTTCTGCCCGGCGACAGGCTCCCTGCTGCCCCCCGAGGCCTCCGCCTGCCCCCTGGTTCCAGCTCGAAGCCTGAGCCTTCTGGCCCAGAGGCCGCTCTTGTTCTGCGTCTCTGAGCCTGAATCCTGGCCCCTGCTTTCCTGCTGTCTCTCTTCGCCTCCATCAGCCCTGTGTCCACAGTAGGGACCAGAGTGGGTGGCACCAGGGGGGCTCCAAGCGCCAGCCCTGCGCCCACCACCCTCTGCTCCCCTGGGTGGTCGCCACAGGACCAGCATCACGGGCCCCGAGGACAAGTCCAGGCTGGATGGGAGAACGCTGGACGAGGCGGTGGGGTGGGTGCTGGGAGTCAGGGGGCAGCTAAGGGCGGTGCTGGGGCTGGGTGTGGAGACAAGGACCAAGGTTCGGGAAGGGACGAGGCCCAGCGGAAGCGGGGGAGGTGGGACAGACCCAGCCCTGGAGCAGCGCAATCGTGTGCCTGCGGGCACGGCCATGCTTCTTGCCTGGGTCACAGGCCAGGGCTCCGGGCTCAGCCAGGTGGGGTCACTGGCAGAGGGACCCCCGAGCCTTGCAGACCAGATGCCACGGAAGAGCTGGCGCAGAGGAGCTGGATGTTTCGGAAGCCTGCGGTGCCCACGGAGCCCAGGAGTGGGATCTGATGGGGCCAGGGGACAGGAGGCGGTGAGCGGAAGGCCTGGAACCGGCTGGGGGACCCACCAACTTTGTGACTGTCTGAAAGCCCCGCCTATGAGCCCCGCTGGCTTCAGCAGGGGTGTGTGTGTGTGAGGGGCAGGTGGGTGAAGCCCCCTGAGTGTTGGCGATGGCAGGCTGGAGACAGAACACAGACCCTGTAAATCCAATGATCTCAAGCGTCACCTGCAAAACCCCAATTATGGAGCAGATTAACTCAGAGTTACAGATGCAATCGAATAAGCAAGTGCGCTTGGCTCACACAGCCATGCTGGACGGCGGCCGAGCTCGGGCGCCACGGCCTGGGGGACACGTGTCCAAGGTCGTCCTTGGCCAGGGCAGGGTGACCCGCAGGCCTGCCCCGCGCCCTCAGCCACTCAGGAACTTCGCCGATGCCTGGTGGTGCGCAGCGCGACTGCCGGAAGGCCCGGAGGTGAGCTGGACCCGACGCGGGGTGGAGACTTCCCACCACAGCACGCGCTGCGGGACAGCCTGGAGCTGGACCCGACGCTGGTGGAGACGTCCCTCCTCAGTGTGCACTGTGGGACGGCCGCAGGCGAGATGGACCCGACGCCCGGCGGCCAGCGGGCTCGGCTGACCGCTCCCTACGGCTCTGCGGCGGCTGCTCTTTTGTTTACAAGTTCGCCGGGGGTCCTCTGAGGGCCTAACCGCGGGCCTCCAAGAATGGGGCGTAGTTTGTTCCGGGCGTGGTTTATTCTGGGCGTGGTTTGTTCTGGGGCGTGGTTTATTCTGGGGCGTGGTTTGTTCTGGGCGTGGTTTGTTCTGGGGCGTGGTTTATTCTGGGCGCGGTTTATTCTGGGCGTGGTTTGTTCTGGGCGTGGTTTATTCTGGGCGTGGTTTATTCTGGGCGCGGTTTATTCTGGGTGTGGTTTGTTCTGGGCGTGGTTTATTCTGGGCGTGGTTTATTCTGGGCGTGGTTTATTCTGGGGCGCGGTTTGTTCCGGCGCGGTTTATTCTGGGCGTGGTTTGTTCTGGGCGTGGTTTATTCTGGGCGTGGTTTATTCTGGGGCGTGGTTTGTTCTGGGCGTGGTTTATTCTGGGGCGTGGTTTGTTCTGGACACCGATGGACCCCAGAGGAGGCGGAGCCCAGGGAGGCTGAGGAGAGAGCTACCCGCTCAGGGGGTGGTCCTGGAAGCGCCTGTGCAGCCTCTTCCTTACCCAGAAGCTGAGGGGGGCTAACAGCAAGAGAAACAGATACGCGGTGGTGTCTCCGGGGAGTGCCGAGACGCTCCTCCGCCCGCCGGCCCTGTGGCAGGATCTCACCATAGAAGGGAGCCTGGTTAGGGCGGTGCAGGCCAGGGGGACTTCCAGGAGGAGGAAAGGCGGGGGTGATCAGGGAGAGCAGAGAACAGGCGGCGGGGAAGCAGTGGGGGGCAGAGGAGACTGGGCTGGGCGTGCCTGGGGCCCTGGAGTAGGGTCTGGGGTAGGAGAGAGCCCAGAAAGCGGGGTCTCCTTGAGGCACGCTGAGGAGGGACCTTGGGGCTGGGAGAAGGTCAAAGCCGGTCTTGTCTAGTGACCCTTCTCGCTGTGGGGGAGGGAAGCCGGGGTGACAGTGATAACCATTTATTTATTTTTTGGCATCTCACATGTGGGATCTTAGTTCCCTAACCAGGGATCGAAACGCAATCCCTGCATTGGAAGTGCAGTCTTAACTGCTGGACAGCTAGGGAAGTCCCCTCAGAACAACATATTCTTGTTTTAATTGACTTCTGACCTTTCTGAACTTTGCGTTTCCTGCAGAGCTGAGGGGAGGACTCCGTCCCTGGAGCCCGCTCGGAGATTCTAGAACAGATGGGACGTGCTGCGAGGCAGGCTGTCTCAGGCGGAGCCTCGGTTTTCCCGTCGCAGAGACCGCGTCCCCACATGGGTCCTTTCTGTTCCCAAATCCATCACGAAACACGTCAGTAGGACTTTGAAATTTCCAAGAAGGGACGGCTGTGACGCAGGAAGTCAACCAAGTCACTCTGTGGGCAGAATCTCATGTTGAAGAGCTAAACCCGATCCAGTGGTGGGTTCTGATGGTCCCATGGCCTGTGTGCACAAGGCGGGGTCTCTAGAGCTGTGCCGCCGAGCTGCATCCTGATAGACCCTTGTTCTGGCTGAAGGGCGCTGAGGACAGGGTGTCAGGCACGAACATTCTGAGAACAAACTCGGGCTTGGGGCCCGGGAGTGTCACCACCACTTGGGTGTGGGCGGTCCACCCGGACACACGAGCAGGAGAGACCTCGGGCGTCTGCTGCTCCCTGGGTCCCCAGTGTGCCTGCTGCCCCTGCCTTAGCTCTCCTGCCTCAGTTTGTTCATCTGTAAATTGAGGACGGTCAGGATTCATCTGAGACTGTTTTGAGGTTCCAGTGGGAAATGAATGTCAAACTCTTGTACGGAGGCTCATGCACGAGCAGTGTGCTGACCCAGAGCTGTCCACACTTCGCTCGCAATACAAGAGCGTAAGACACGGCTGTTTCTCATGGGCCAGAACTGAGCAAATGAATTTTTGTCAAACCTTTAAACACTGTTTTACTCTTCGTTACCACGTATAAGGAAAGAAAAATCAGTTCAATTTACAGTAATTAATTTAAAACACTGGACACCTTGAGAATTAGAGTAGTTTCTGTTCAAATGAACTCACCAAGCCCAGCCTGCGCAGGGCAGCCAGCCCCCCAGCCCAATCCCATGACCTGGGTCCCGGGCACCTTCGGGGAGCCGTGGTCCCCTCTCTCAGCTGTGACCCGCTCCCAGGCCTGTGTCTGGTTCTTCCCGTGTCAGGAGGTCTCTGAGTTCCTCTGAGGTGGAAGGTTCCGTGGGCACCACTCTCTCTGGACACGACCTTCTCATCACACCCTTTCCTCCCGGCCGAGTCGCCCCTGTGGCTCCATGTCCGGCGTCTCCCCGCTGCTTCGTGCGCATCCCTCGGCCGGCTGCCTTCTCCATGACTCGTGTGTTTGCTTGGTCTTCACGTCACTCGCAGTACCCGCGTTACCCTCTCTCTGCACTCCCGTGCTCCTGGCTGACTCCTCTTCTGACCGTCAGACACAGCCACACGCTTTGCCGTCTGTGCGGGGTTGGATTCTCAGGGCCAGCGGGGCCAGGCTTTGCAGGGAGTGATGCGGGCGGCACCATCCCTGCGCACGTCTGTTGCTCCACGTGGGCTGGCGGGCGCAGCCAGTCTGTGCTTCGAGCCCCGAGGCCGGGTCCGCGTCCCTGGCTGTGGATCTGACCTGCGCTGTGCGGGTCAGCGTTGCTACTTCCCTCTCCCACCCGCCGTCCCTTTGTTTTTCATTAACAGTGAAGCCCGGGCGGAGGTCCTGACCCCGAGGAACTTCTCAGAGCCTTGGAACTGTAAGTAGCTTCCGACTCCCAGCAGGAGACCACGTCGGTGTTCCTGCCCCTCAGCTGCCCAGACGTGTGGCGGGAGGCTGGGGCGCTCCGCAGGCCCCTGGTCACCACCTCCAGCCTCTCTGTGCTGACCAGGTCCTTGGGGAAGATGTAACCTCTGGCCCCTGAGCTTCCTGGGATCCTGCCAGGTGGGTGGTTCGCCCCTCCAGGTGGAGGAGGTTCTTCTGGGACCACCTCCCTGGAGCCCTGGTCCACCCGCTGGCGGGACGCTGTGTGTTATGCGTCAGTCGCTCAGTCGTGTCCGACTCTGCGACCCCGTGGACTGTAGCCTGCCAGACTCCTCTGTCCATGGGATTCTCCAGGCAAGACTACTGGAGTGGGCACCCGGCTTCTGTACAGATTTTGCTGGTGGGCTGGCGGGTTCCTGTCTCACCAAGGAATTGTGTCCTTAAAGAAAATGTTCTTAGCGCGGCCCCTCTGACGAGGCCTGTGGCTGTAGGAAGCCAGTCTGTGGGGCGGGCCAGCCTGCATGTGGGGGCACCCACAAACCTCTTCTGGGCTCCCCTCCCCGTCCCCCTCCTGAAGGAGGGCGTCTGCCTTCCCTGCCCCCTCCTGCTGCAGGCCCATCGCTCCCTAAACCCCGAGCTGAGTGGACGTTCCCCAGACAGCCCAGGGCCTCAACTAATTTCACAGTGAACATAGCTCAATTTGAGCAAAGCCATCGGTGAGGAATTCATACTTTCCCCATAAACCTGCAGCCCTGGCAGATGTCAATACCGGTGGGATGGAGGTGCCATTCAGACTCCAGGTGCATTTAGATGAAAATGTCTAATCAGAGAAACATGGGGGCTTAGGCGAGATGGACCGTGCAATTCCAAAACAGTTTATCTTGGGTATTAACTCCGAGGAAAAGTTTACCCAGGGGGCTGGAGCTTTAAGTTTTGTTTTCAATTTATTACAACCCCAAGGCCTCGTTTCCCGCCAGCTCCAGGGTTAGCACAGCTCTGGGGTCACAGCTCTGGGGTCAGAACAGCTCCGGGCAGAACCTCTGACTCAGGCCGCTCCACGTGGGCCCCCTTCCCGCACGTCCCAGGCTCTGCCGTCCCCGAGATGTATCACCAATTCTGTGGCTCTCAAGCCCTGGGAGCTCGCTCTCTGGGTCCCCGTCTGCCTCCGGGCTTGTCCTCCATCCCTCCCACACCTGGAGCCTCCGCCCGGCCCCATCCTACCCGCCGCGCCCCTGCATCTGCCATATCCGCGCCCCATCCTCGCTGCGGCTCTTGGCCTGGACTGCGACCTTCAGGCCTTCACCCCGCCCAGAGCTCGGCCAGTGGCTGCATAGCCCGGGGCAGTCAGGGGCCAGTTCTGGAGCCAGGCTGCTGCTGGAGGGCTGTGTGGCCTCAGGCAAGTCGCTGCCCCTCTCTGTGCTGGTTAGAGGACAGAGGGGATGGGAACAGTCTGCTCAGGAGCTGCGGGAGGACGGGATGCTTACATTCAGCGCAGGCTGTTTGGAACATGGAAACATGGGGAAACCACATCTGCAGACCCAGCCAGATGCCCCAGGGGGTTCACGCCCAGGCTGGGGAGGGGGCGGGCAGGGGGCAGAGGTCCAGAGGGGGGCACAGTCCCAGAGTCCGCTCACCTCGCGGTGGGGGGCTGGGGACACCCTGTCCCCGGGTGGTGAGGAGACCCCACAGAGCTTCCGGAAGCTGGGCGGGGGTCTGGTGGTCTGGGCGCCTCCCACTCCTGCAGGTCCAGTGAAATATGAGCTCGGCCTGTGGGCTTGGAGCCACTCTGGTTGGGAATCGTGTTTCTTGGTAAACAGGGAAAAGAAGAAATTTTCAAACCACTAGAGATTCAGATAAATTCTCAGTGGGTAATAAATGGAACCATTGGGGAAACTGAACCTGGCTTTGCTCCCTGAGACCGGTGTCGCCTGCTTTAACCTCTGAGTGTTTATTTTCCCTGTTTCCAGGTGTCTGAGCCCCTGCTGCCCTGGCGGGGGTCGGGCCACCGGGTTGGGGGACCCCTGCAGGGGGGGAATGCCAGGAAGGGAAGCTGCTGGGGTCCCGCAGGGACACGCCCTGGGCTCACGGACACTGTGAAACGGACAGTGAGCTCCTGCTCCTGGGCTCCTGCCTGGACGGGGCGGCTCTGGGTGTCCAGGGCTCTGTCGGGAGCTCCCCTCCCCTGCTCTGCGCGTTCCTGCAGGCAGAGCCCCTGAAGGGCAGGGGCCGTGGAGCACAGGCCTGGCCCTGGGTGGACACACTCAATGGTCAGCTTTCCTCCTGGGGCCGGTCAGGGCGAGGATCTCCCAGGGGCCCAGCTGCCTGAGGGGTGTGGATGCAGAAGCTGTCAGGCCGAACGTGGGTGGGCCCTGGGGTTGCCCTGGAATGCCGTGGGCCCCGGGGGTGGGCTACAGGGGCTAGGCCACTGACGGGGTCTCCATGGTGGGGTGGGGGCTTCCAGGGCCCAGGCGTGTCCTCTGGGACAGCAGATGGGCGTCTGGTCCCCCGACACCCTCTGCTTTCTGTGAGGACAGCGAGCGGGTGGCGGGTCCCGCCCTGCGTCCGCCTCCTGCGCCCCAGGTCAGGCTGCTGGCAGGAAGCTCTGCGTTGCTTGACCGGAGGGCACGTTTGGGGGTGGGGGCAGGATGTGGGGAGCCTGTGTCTTCCCGGCTGACCTCAGCATCGCTCACTCGCAAGGGGACTCGGGGAGCTCTGTTTGTGGTCTTCACGTGTGAGTGGGAGTCGTGCCCGCGGCCCCCCAGCTGACCCCCTCCTGCAGGAGCCCCAGCCACGGTGGGTCAGCGGTGTTCTGCGTTTACTGGTCTGGGCATGCGGCGGACCGGGGGGGCGTTACCGCTGAGTTGGCAGGGCCAGGGTGGCCCCCCTCTGACTGGAAGCAGCCGCACGTGGGGGTCCCGGGGCCCTGGGGGCACCTCCGGGCTGTGAGCCCCCCAGGCCAGCTGGGAGCTCACCTCTGAGCCTGAAATCAGCCGTCAGCTGAGCCGCTCTTCAGACAGTGAAAACCACATTCTGCTAGATAAAAGCTCTCATTCAAAGAGTTTCCTCCTTGCAGATGATTCCGGGGGATTCCGAGCGCTTCGTGTGGTTTCCTGACAGAGGCGGCCCCCCGCCCTGCGTGCGGGCAGAGGCTCCGGCCCGGGACCGGGACCCGGCCGAGGGGCTGCACCGCCAGCAGGGGCCGCTGTGTCCCCGCGTTGCTCGCGTTGCCGCCCTGACTTCGCTTTCCCTCTCGGGCAATGATGGGTGGAACCTGCTGTTGATCCCGGGATCGGGGGTCCTGGGTTAAGGCCGGGTAAACTCGGAACAGGGCGTCTCCGCCTTGCGACGTGACTGTGTCTGTGGCCGGCGCCCAGGGTGATGCTGGATCCGCTGTTTCTCAACCACGGTCCTTCGCCCACATCCCAGCAGGGAAGGCCCACCTGGCCTCGGCACAGGGGCGGCGGCTGAGGCTCTGCCCGGCCAGTCCTGAGGGGACACAGCCTGGACGCGTCTGCAGGAGCCGGAGCTGCTCGGGGACAAGGGCGCGGAAGGTGCTGGGGGCGGCGGGCCTTCCAGGTGGACGGACGCCCCCACCTGCGCCCGGAGCCAGACCCCCTCTTTGGTCCTGGACGTGGGGACACGAAACTCTGACGGGGGGCAAAGGCCTCAGGCCCTGCTCTGAACCACACCTGTCTGCAGGAGGGAAGCGTGCTTGGCCCCCCACCAGCGGCATATTTCCTTAAATTATCTTCCAGGGCTGCTCATTCCAAGGACACTGGGCTTGAGGAGCAAAGAGCTGTGCCCCGGAGGCCGGCTTCCCCGGGGCGGGCCGTGGGGAGGTTGAAGGCGGCGACCGGGCCTCTGGAGCCCTTGTCGTGGGGCCTGTGCTGCTTCTAGGCACTCAGCCCAGGTGAGCAGCTGCCTGTTTCAGAGCCTCAGGGGAACAGGATCTGGGCGCCTTCTCCCCAGGCTGGTCCCTTGTCAGCCGGGGGTCGGTGGCTTCAGGGCACTGGGCAGGGAGGTTGGAGGTCAAGGAATTGCCCAGGGCCTCCCGTGGGCCCTGCTGGGCGTGGGGAGAGGGCCATGCCCTCACCGGACTCCTCTGCTAGTGGGGGCTCTGGGAAGAAGTGGGGGTGGGAGTCTTGCCCTGACCCCTTGGCCCCTGGGCCCCTGCCTGGACGGCGTTAGTGGACTGGGACCCACACCTTCACTGACACGGGGGCTCCCACCCCCTCCTCCCTGCTTGTGGCCCGCCGCCCTTGGTCTCGGTTTCCTTCGGGGTCCTTCTCTTTCCTTCTACCGGCTCTGCGTTTAACAGCCTTTCACGTGACTCCCACTTCCTCGCCTCTCTTACACATCTTAATGCACTTTTTTTTTTTTTTTAAGCTTTTTGGTAGTTGCTCTAGAGTTTGCAATAGGCTTTCATGAAATTCTCCAGGCCAGAATACTGGAGTGGGTAGCTGTTCCCTTCTTAAGGGGATCTTCCCAATCCAGGGATCAAACCCAGGTCTCCCACATTGCGGGCAGATTCTCTACCAGCTGAGCCACCAGGGGAGCCCTCCCAGGGGGCACTAGGGGTAAAGGACCTGCCTGCTGATGCGGGAGACATAAGACTTGGGTTTGATCCCTGGTTCAGGAAGATCCCCTGGAGGAGGCCATGGCAACCCACTTCAGTGTTTTTGCCTGGAGAATTCCATGCTCAGAGGAGCCTGGTGGGCTTCAGTGCATGGGGTCACAGAGTCGGACATGACTGAGCAACTCTGCACACTGGTGCGCTGGAGTTTGCCATCCATTCACCGTGAACACAGGTCCAGTCTGCCCAGCACTCCCCACCTCCTGGGGGTGCAGGCACCTTGTCGTGGGGATGTCCCCAGTCCCCGCTTACGACCTGTGCCATCGGCCTCACTTATCCCAACAGGGTTACCACCAAACACACGGCCGCTGGTATCGTGCTTTGGAACAGTAAGCATTCGATCAGTTGGGGATTAGAAGAGGCAAGAGCTTACGTTACTTCCATAACATGTCTCTCCGTTGTAACTGAGGCCTGGGACTCTTGTCCTTTCAGTGGGTGACCCCGACTGTGCCGGATGGATGGTGAAGTGTGGGGAGGGGGTCCCTGGCAGTCCCGGCCCCTGGGGAGCACTTGCCCTGGGCTGTGACCTTCACCTGTGCATCTGGATGTTTCCCCCCCTGACCTGGGATGGAGGCCCAGAGGGCGCTGGAGAGGGGAGGTCAGGAGTTGGGAAGGACTTTAACGGGGTTGGGGGGTGGGGGGGTGGGAGGGCAGCGCTGCTGCTGTTCAGTCGCTTAGTCGTGTCCAGCTCTGTGACCTCAGGGACTGCAGCACTCCAGGCCTCCCTGTCCCTCCCCATCTCTTGGAGTTCACTCAAACTCATGTCCATTGCATCGGTGATGCCATCCAACCATCTCATCCTCTGTCTCCCCTTCTCCTCCCACCCTCAATCTCTCCCAGTATCAGGGTCTTTTCCAGTGAATTGACTCTCCACATAAGAAGGGCATGCTGGACTATAATTCGGGCGTCTGCAAGCCCCACATCCACGGGGATTTGGTCGACCTCAGCGAGGGACTTTCTGATCCGAGGAAGAGAAGATGGTCTAGACTGCATGAGAGCGATTATCTGGGCTGGTCCCCACGGCACAGTCACGGAGAGAAGCCGGAGCTGCAGTGGCCATGCTGAGACATTAGAGAGCTGGAGGAGACTTTCATAAAGCCTGGGGTGGGAGTGGAGTCCAGAAGTCACAGAGGAGACGGCGGATTTAGCTTCTGAAGAGCAGCAGGGTCCTTCCCCCGGGCCTGAGGCAGCGGGCACCGCCCCTGTGCACCTCTCTGAGTGGCCTCTGCTCCCAGCCAGGGCCAGGGCGGCCCAGGCTTCCACACTCCCTGAGGGCGGGCATGGATCTGTGTGTGTGGGGTGCGCTGCCCAGGGAGGGGTGGTCGTGGCTCTCTCTGTGGCCTGCTGCCTGGGGGTGGGGGGCAGCCTCATCCCAGTTCTCTCCGGGCCCCAGAGACCCCCGTGCCTGTTGGAGCTCACGGCGGAGCTGGGGGCTGGCTAGGCGGCACTTGCTGGAGCTGGAGGACGAGCCTTCCCTCTGCCCTGTGACTGGGCTTCCCCACCCCCATAGGAGGGGTCCCGTGGCAGGGGCCACGTGAAGACCTGCGTCATCAAGGCCAGACCCCTGGAGCAGTGGGAGCTGGGGGCTGGCCCAACGGCCAGAGTGCAGACCCCCAGGTGGAGCTTGGAGCCTGGCGGGGGGCAGGGCAGGGCCGGCGCCTGCCTGGACTGTGCCCATCATCTCTCGGAGTGCAGCTCCCGGGGGGGTGCTCCTCTGACCTGTGGATGGAACAGCCCGTCTGGGGTCACCTGTGACCTGACCAGGCCCCCATCACAGGGAACCGATGCCGGTGACTCAGGGCCATGCAGGGCCGGGACGATGGCGGGTTAGCCGGGAGGAGAGGGCCAGGCAGGGCGGGAGGCAGAGCCCTCGGGCTGTGACGGAGGGGCCTTCAGTCCATGCTGAGGCTGTGCGCCACCACCAGGGACAGACCGGATGAACCCCAGTGGTGGGGGTGGCGGAGCTGTGGATGTCGGGCGCGACCAGAGGCGGCCAAGACAGATGACGGGGTGTGGGGGAGCGGGGGACACACCTGCCCGGGCGGCGTCAGTGCAGCCAGACTCCCGCTGATCTTGGGAATTACAGGCGACCCCTGTTCCTGGCGGGCTTCGGCCTCCTCGCTTCTCTGTGACTACTCTGTGGGAAGACCAGAGTGTGTCCCGCAGCCTGGGCTACAGCCGGGAAGGGCCGAGGCTGCACCCACGGGCGGAACCCCTGACCCAGCCTGGCCGTCCCCAGAGGAGTGACTGAGGGCGAGGGGACCTGCGAGCCGGGGTGGGCCTTGGTGCTCCTGCTTTCAGTCCCAGAATTGCACTGAGAACATCCTGTGTGCGATCGAGGGTCCAGGAGGGGAGACCCACGCGGCCTAGGGCAGGGACCTCCCTCTACAGGGGGCGACCAGAGCAGGGTCCTGGGAAGAGGCCAGGAAGAGTCAGGCAGGCAGAGTCAGGTGTGCAGAGGTCAGGTGGGCAGAGGTCGGGCGGGCAGAGGTTGGGCGGGCAGAGGTCGGGTGTGCAGAGGTCGGGTGGGCAGAGGTCGGGTGTGCAGAGGTCAGGCGGGCAGAGGTCGGGTGTGCAGAGGTCAGGCAGGCAGAGTCAGGTGTGCAGAGGTCAGGTGTGCAGAAGTTGGGTGGGCAGAGGTCGGGCGGGCAGAGGTCAGGTGTGCAGAGGTTGGGTGTGTAGAGGTCGGGTGGGCAGAGGTCAGGCAGGCAGGGTCAGGTGTGCAGAGGTCGGGTGTGCAGAGGTCGGGCGGGCAGAGGTCAGATTTACAACTTGAGCCGTCACACCACTGCTACAGTGATGTCCTCTCTTCTCTGTGATTCCTCCTCAGAAAGGCCAGACTGTGTCCCACAGCCTGGGCTAAGCTGGCAACAGCCACAGGCTACACCCCTGACCCAGGAAGATGACGATGGTCTCTGATGGGCTGGTGTGGAACATAACTCCTACAAAAGACCACATTGGTCCTGAGATGCCACGGCCTCCTTTTACCCTCTGCTTTCCTAGAGTGTGGAGCTCTCACAACCTTTCCGATCCATCAAATGGGGCTTGAGATGCAATGACTTATTTATGAATGAAATCGGAGGTGGCACATTAATAAATTATGTGAATCCATTTTTCTAAGAATATGATGGAAGAATTAGTTGATGTATTAGAAACGCTGTGATTTTTATATTGCGATTATTTGTTCTTTTAAAGCAGAATTCATTTTTAATAGCTCAAAAATGGTCTAATTAACCACTTTGTTTACATTAAGAGGTTGCCTTAAAAGTGGGGGAGGGTTTTCTCCTCCAGAATTAGTGGAAACAGTGGAAAGTTCTTCAGGAGTCCTCGTTCATCAAGGAGGCAATTTCTGCTTATTGATAAATGGGCGTTGGAGGCTGTGACTCAGAAGCAGGTGAAGTATGCGTGTCTACACTGGGTGCCCGAGGCCAGGACTCAGATCTGCTCCCAGGACGAGGTTAGTCTTTGGGGAAAATTCCAGACAACCCATCGCAAACAGCTCCGAGTGGCCTCTGCTGGCTTGCTGGGGTTTCCTGGGCACAGCTGGGCATGTGGCTGGGAGACCTGGGGTCAGGGCTTGCTCACCGCCTGCCGATGGCCTGGGGCGTCTGCTGGCTAAGGGGCAGGGGGCACTGTCCACGGGGCAGGGGGCACTGTCTACCCTGCCTGCCGGCGGACCCGGACCCTGAGTGGTGGGGCAGGGCAGCCCCTCCCTCAGAGCCTGAGGGTGGCCTTCTGTGGGCACCCCGCATATGACTGCTCCTGGGGCATCTGCTCTGTGTGCCTGGGACACGCTGGGATGCTCCTCCGGGTCATGTGAGGTGTGGAGGGGACGCACTTGCCTGCTCGCCTTCGGCCTCTCGTGGGAGACGAGCCCTGCGGAGCTGCCAGGCCCCCGCGACTCGGGCTGGGGGACAGGGTCTTCTCTGACTTGTCTCCAGACAGCCGGCCACACTCAGCCTGTCCAGGGCTCAGGCCTCAGAGGCGCTCAGGTGTCACTGATGGTGATGACGACCGGGTGTGACCCCGGGAGCTGTGACGCCAGTCTTCAGTGGAGCACCGGTGGGTCAGCTGTGGGGAGGAGGGAGCCCGCGTGTTGGATGAACGTCCCCGTGGCTGCATCTCCCTCTGAGCCTGATGAGTGAGCAGCAGTGGAGGGGAACCCAGACAGTCTGAGGGCACAGCCTCGTGTGGGCAGTCAGACGCAGGAGGCGGGCCGGGCGCCAGGGCGTGGGGTCCGTGAGCTTCCCGGAGTGCCCGGGCTCCCCCGGGAGAAGGTGAGGATGGGCGTGGGAAAGGCAGATGAAGGCTCAGGGGTGGGGGTCTGGTCCGTGTGGGGACAGGGCGCTGGGGTGGGCGTCTTACACATAACAGGCCTCGTGGGAAGCAGGGGGTGCCCGTCCCCCTGGAGCGGAAGGTCTGTGGGTGCGCCGAGAGGAGACGGGGTCGGGGCGTGTCCGGGGGAGGAGGGTGACGGGGACTGGGGGAGCTGGGGTGCGTGTTCCGCGGGGTCCCCAGCCTCCCTGCTTTGTCTCAGGCAGCGTCCCCCCGGCCTGGGGCCACCCTGGTGCGGCACCCGTGAGTCAGGCCTCTGAGACCCAGATGCTCAACCCCTGGTCTTGGTCTCCTGCTGCTTTGGGTCTATTTTTTAACCGTTTTCCGCTGCGGCTGGAATGCCCCCAGGCTGTCTCCCCGGGATGTCCTGCAGGGCTGGCCCCCTCAGCTGTGTCTACAGGGCCTGGACTCGCTCTGGGCGTCTGCTGTGGGGTGCCTCCTCATCCTGGGGGGGCTCCTGCCCTGCGGCCGGGCCTCCCCACAGCTGGAGACCCCGCCCGGCCAGCATGTGGTCTGGAACTGCCCTCCTGACCTCCACAGAAGTGCCGAGCATCTCTGGGGTCTGTCGTCTCTGTTGAGCATTACTCGAGGAGTCGAGCGTGGGGCCAGCTCTCTGGAGATGGGGCCACATGTGTCCTGGTTCACAGACTGATCCCTGAGAGGTCAGGAAGCGTCTTCCTGTGTTGTCTTTTTAGAAGAACGTCTGCCTGTGAAGCGGGATCAGGCTGTGCTTTGGAAAGAATCCCAGGGCCGTCCCCTTTCCCCGGTCTCTGGCAGTTTCTCTGGATTCTGTCTCCGTGGGATCCGTCCCTCTCACTCTGCCCTGGGGGCGTGACCTCCCTTCCTTCACGTCCCTGATGAAGACGCTGCAGGGGGCTGTTAGGAGTCTCCGGTGCACTGTGCCCGTCAGCCCAGAGGCTGGATTCGGTCCTTCCAGTCAACCGCATCCAGCCCTGAGAAGGACCGTCACAGGCACACACGCGGTCAGCGCGTCCCCCACGGGGCTGAAGTGGACTCCAGCATAGACCCTGACTCCTCGCAAGGCTGCAGAATGAGCAGCCTTGTCCACACGGCTGGAGTCCACACGGAGGTCCGGCAGGGAGGCTGGGGTGTGCGGCGGGGCTCCGGTTCCCTGTCCCTGCGGGGGTCGGGCGGACTCTGGACGGCCTGTGCAAACACTCCCTGAACGTCCAGCTTGTGTCTCAGACCAGAGTATTGGCACCAAAAAGTCCTTGGGTGGGGGACCTCACCTGTCCTGGCCCTTTGGGGTTGCTGCAACAAAACACCGCAAACCAGGTGGCTTGTGGGCAAAACGCTTATTTCTCAGGGTCTGGAGGCTGGAAGTCCAAGTTTGTGCTGCTGCAGACCCCGGCTCTGGCGAGGCCTGACTCTGAGACGGCAGTCTTCCTGCTGTGCCTCACGTGTCTGCCGGTGTCTGTCAGGTAACAGGGGCACGGATCTCGATCACAAGGGCCTCATCCTCATGACCTCCTCACCCCGCGCCCCGCCTCCTGGGACTGTACCCCACCCTGGGGACGCAGGTTTCACCACGTGATTCCCGGCACGGCTTCACCCTTCTCCTCCCTTTTTTTCCCGGATGAGACACCTGTGTTTTGGGAAGATTCCTTCATCGAGCTGGTGGTTTCTGACCTCAGATTTGGGGCTCCCCATCGCTGCCGGGGTCACCTTTGTGCTAAGGACGGAGGTCAAATTCAGAACGAGCACATGATCAGGCTGGCGGTGTTCCTGCTGCCCTTGAAAGTTCTGTGGGGAGAAGTCTGTGTGGCGAGACGTTGGCGGACTCGCCCAGGCCGACACTGTAATGGATACACCTGGACGTTGACTTATCCCTTATTTTAAAACATGCCTTTATTATAGAGCTGAAAAATGCTCATTATAGAGGGTTTGGAAAACATTGAAATACACAGAGAAGAAACTTAGAAATAAATCAACCAGAACATAGTTGCCCAGAGACGATTCTTGTTAATTTTTTTTGATGTATTTCGTACGGAAGTTATGCCTTCCCAGGACTGCTGTGTATAGACACAGGGATCGCGTCCCGGGCCCACTCCTGCCTGAAACTAGGACAGTTGGCTCCTAATTACTAGCTCTCTCTTCTCGTCAGTGATGCGTTTCAGCCACAGTCGCGTGTGTGGCTTCTGTATCTCTTACTTTCTTCTGTTTTTTGTGTTAAATTATGGATGCATGAATTCCTTTCTCTCTTCTATCGTCTGCTGCTTGAGACAAAGACAGCGGGCATGCCACGCGTCCGTGGGTCGGCAGGCTGAAATCTGAACGAGAGGGCGGGCCGTTGGCTGCTGGGAGATGGGGCCCCGGGCAGAGCTGGGCCAGTGATGGGTGGGGGTCCGGCCACTTTGCTCCAGGGACAGGAGCGGCCCACCCGGCATGTCGGCTCTGAGACCCCTCGCCAGCCCCCTCCGCATGGTCCCCCGAGACTCTCAGGGCCCAGGCCTCTGGGGGGCTGGTCTCGGGCCGTGTGGGTGTGTGTCTGCCTGCGATGGCCCTGCCCACAGGCCCAATGGACCAGGCAGCCCGATGAGGCGGAGGACGCACAGCCTTCCCCTCCTGGGACAGAGCTGCACGGACTGGCCACGGTCACCCGTGTGTCCACATCTGCTTGACTTGGGGAAGCACAGAGCGGGGCGGATTGTGGGGGCCGCAGCCGGTGCCCCTCCAGAGGGAGGGTCTGCGCCCCAGCTCGGGGGCCCTGGAGGCCAGCTCACACGGACCGTGGGAGGCATTCGGATAAACACTCTCCTGTCCACGACCACAGCTGCCCGAGAGGTGGCCCCATGAGGCCCGGGGCCAGGCTCCGGGTGAAACAGCCAACCGCTCCCGATTCCACCTGAACCTACCTGATCCCCCCTGACCTGCGGGTGGGGCCTGCGGGTTCTCTGAGCCCTGGTCTGGGGAGGGGGCCCCAGTCTGGGGAGGGGGCAGCTGGCCTGTGGCCCTCCCAGAGCCCGTGTCCCTGCAGGTGGCAGGTCTGTCCTGAAGGAGCCGGGAGGGCGGGGGCAGTGCTCTGTCTGGGGGTGGGGTCCACTGCTCTCCCCTCTAGGAGCCCGCCTTGGAGGTGAGGGGCGGACGGCATGGCTTGTGGGTTGCCAGGAGTGAGAGAGCTGCCCAAGCTCCATGCCCAGCCAAGACCAGGCACTTGTGTTTTCACGGAAGGAGCAGACAACCAGATAGGGACTGTTTCCAGCTTTGTGAGCCCGGAGGGTCCCTGTCTGAATTCTTGGCCACTGCAGCCCCAAAGCAGCCAGGAAGATAGATGAATGGTGTGGCTGAGACCAATACCACTTTATTCCCCCAACAGCAGCAGCTGGGCACGGTTTACTCACCCTGCTCTAAGGCTGTGCACCCGTCTGCACGGCCAGGCCGTGCTGTGTAACAAACAGGCCCCATCCCCGGGCAGCCCTGGCAGTTCTCTGGGCAGCCCCTGCCCTGGGAGGGGCTCTGTCCACCCGAGGGCCTGGGGAAGGGGGCCACGGGAGCAGCTTGGTGTCGGCATCGGGAGCTCCTGGTCCAGGGGAACCTGCCGAGTGTGGGTGGACGGGAGTGAGGCCTCTCTGGAAGCAGCCTCGAGGGGGCTGGGCGTGATGTTACTGTTTCCTGCTTCAGCTCCACACGTGGGTGTGTGCCAGGAACAGACTGTGATCACCCAGGGAGAGAGGGTGACCCCGTACTGCCCCGTACTGCCCCGAGAGTGAGCAGCTGCCTCTCGGGTCCCGGGACGTGTCCATGCAGCACGGCCCCTGGGTGACCATTTCCCTGGACGGCTCCTCGGCCAGGGATGCCATCATCCGTGCGTAGTGCAGGACTTCCAGGTCAACAGGGTCAGCCCGGAACGGCTGGCAGGCCTCGGGCTGCACGAGGGACGTGCCGACGACGGGAGTCTGAGCCTGCGTTAGCGTCGCGTTCTGAAGGCATGGTGCTTCCCCATGTGGCTTATGAAATACACATTTAATCACATTGCGAACAGCTCCTGTTTATAGACGGCACGTGATCTATCTGTTTACATCTTGTTTGGTTCCTGCACAGAATTGTCAGCGTGCCCCTTAGGATCCAGGGAAGAGCGTCCCTGTCAGCGGAGTTATTAACGTGTCGTGCACAGAAGCCTCCCCGGGAACGACGCGGACGAGCCTGCAGTTATAAACGTGTCGTGCACAGAAGCCTCCCCAGGAATGACGCGGGATGAGCCTGTGTGGGGCTGGGCGCCGCCGTCGAGGGGCTTGGCGCTGGTCCGGGCGCACGCTCCTGCCTGGTCCCGCCGGCATCCTCACGGTTTCCCGACACCCAGTGGCTCTCTGCCCTGAGTGGGCTCGTCCTTCAGAGCAGCTTTCACAGAATTGGCCGCTGTCGTGGAGACAGTGGTTACATGCTGTGTTCCCTGGAAGGAAGGTGGGTCTGAGCACACGCCCACCACGCAGGTGGGGTCAGGGCGGGTGAGGCATGGCAGATGCGCGGTTGCAGACCCCAGCCGGTGATGGGGGTGAGGCTGCCTGGTGCTTGATGCTTTTTGTCTGTGGCACGGAAGTTTCTGCACCGTTTTGAGGGTTTCTCTCTGAGGCCCATTCAAGATGCCAGCAGGGGCGGTGGCCGAGAGCATTTCTGACCTAAAGACAAATGCCCTGAAGTGTTGACAGCTGGGGCCAGGCCGCAGAGGCTGCTTAAGAAACTAAAGTGTGTTTACATTTCATGAGTTTTAACAAGGCTGCCCTTGTGGCCTCTGGAGACCAGTTCACTTACTGCTTCCAAGGGTCCTCAGACAAGCAGCCCTGGCTGTCTTCCCGTGAATGCCCGTCCACAGCGGGGATAGCCAAGGGGTACCTCTGGCCCGTGGCCAAGCGTCCAACCCAGCCGGTGGTGAGAGTCACCCTCTCGGAAACGAAGGTGAGGTCCCTGCGGGCTCTACAGAGAAACAGAACCGACAGACGCCCTGCAGGGCCTGGCTGCAGCAGGGGGCGAGGCTGTGGGTCCCGGGACCAGCGGTCGGCCAGCAGAGACCCAGGCCTGCAGGTGGGCTGTCCAGGCTGAGTACCAGGGCAGGTGGCGATGTGTCCCTGCTCAGGATAGGCAGGTGGAGAGCAGGCTCCCTTCCGTTCTGCTCAGGCCTGCGGGGGACAGACGAGGCCCGCACCCTGTGGGGGGACAGTCTTCCTCACGGGGGCCACCGACTCACGTGTGATCTCATCTAGGAACCACCCCAGACACGGCCAGGCGTCCCGTGCACCCGCGGCCCGTCGCGCTGACACACAGCCCTTCCTGCAGTGACTCTGTGTCCGCCTGCAGAATGCGCAGCTTTGCTGTGGACACACTGCAGCTTCTAGGACGTGGGACACAGGATTCAAAGCTCAGCCCCCGGACCCCGGACACACCCCCGCTGACCAGGAGGCCTCCATCTACGGAGAGCGGAAGGCGGGGTGGCCCCGAGCCACGGCCCCGCCCTGCAGGCCCCCCAGGAGGCTGTGGGCCGGGCTGGAGTCAGGGAGCGCCCCAGGGCCCGGAAGGATGAGGGCCCCGGGGTGCTCTTCAACTTCCCGGGTGAGCTAAGGGAAGGCGACCTTCATCCTCACGTCTTCCCCCTCCCCGCGCTTGGCGAAATACGCAGGCCCCTGGATCCAGTCCTGCAGGCGGCCCAGCTCGGGGCTGGCCAGAGGGCAGATCGCGCCTGGTCTCAGGCGTCCGCCGTCCACTCAAAGTTACGACAACAGTTCACCAGGAGGGCGGGGCTGACGTCCGTCCCTCTGGAGGCAGCAGCACTGGGCACGCGGGTCAGCCCTGGGCGTGATCCCTGACCCGCCTTCGACCCCCCTACTTTCCCTGGAATAAGAGGAAATAACCCCAGTGGACAGCTTGTCCTCAGACGGCCACCCCCTCCCCCAAACTCTGCTTTTCCTCCCGGACCTGGGTCCCTGCAGGCGAGTCTCTTGGCTTCTCGGTTCTGAGTTTCTTCTCCCTCTCGCTCCTGCTAAGCCCTGTGCTCATGGGGGTCTCGACGCTGCCTGGGGGTCTGCAGCTCAGCCAGCGAAGAGCCCGGTCAGCGGCCACGGCCCAGATAGAGCCACGTGGGCAAAGATGGGGCCTGCCCACCGCCCGGCTGTGGGAGGGGTCTCCCCGGCAGGCCGTGCCGCTGCTGCCGGCCGTGTGTCCCAGGGCCCCAGGCGCTGCAGGCCCCGAGGAACTTTTTATTTGAGCGCAGTTGTGTAATAAAGTATTTAAATGGCTGTAGCGTTCTTCATATTTTATTTTTTCCTCTTGGAGCTTATGACAAATAACTTGGATTTCATGAAATATATATTTTAAATGTCTTTACCCACCAAAAAGGCAATTCCCTCGCATGTTAATTAGATTGGAGAGATGAAATTGGAGGCACAAAAGCATATTTATAATGTGCTTTATTAATCATTGGCTGTTTCCAAGAAAATAATCACGTTGGACAAATGATAATATTTTGCTCTTATAACTGTGTCTCTGCATTTATTCAAAACTCTCAGGGCTTCCCATTTGCCTTCAATTAATTATTCTTCTTCGAAAGACTGGTCATTTTCCCTTTTTTGGGGATGTTTTCGCTGCTTTCGCTCCTGGGAAACGCTGCGGGAGCCCTGCCCACAGCAGCTAGGAGGATGCCTGACGCCTCCCGTCGCCTCGGGGTCCGGAAGCCCAGGGGAGCTGGACATCCTGACGGACCCTGTGCACCCCCGTCCACACCCCTGGCATTCCGCCCGGCTCTCACCCAGGGACGCCCTCCCCGGCCCTGGAGTCCCCGTCATCTCCATCACCCTCAGGCCTCAGGGCAAACGTGGGCTCCTCCAGGAGCCCCGCCCCGGCAGGCACACGCGCCGCCCTGGGGGTGACCCCCTCGTCACGCGTGGAGACTCTGACCCTCCTCCTCTGTCCAGGAGAGAGCAGGCTCTGGTCACCTGATGGGATGTGGAGGCAGGGGTGCCCGGGGCCGCCCAGGACGGCTTTCCTTCCCCCCGTGAGTCCCTCCTTCCCTGAAAGGACGAGCGGTGTGCAGCCTGGGGGTCACAGGCCGAGCGGCAGCCCCGTGGGGGACCTGCCTGAGAGCCTCGACTCTCGGCCGGCTCCCAGGAGCCTCTGGGCAGCTCTGCTCGGTGCCACAGCAGGTGGAACTTTCAAAGCTGTGGATTAAGACTGACACTCGCAAGACACAGGCCTCTGAGCGCAGGTGTGGAGGGAGTGGCCGACAGGGCAGGGTGGGGGCAGGTGGGTGGGCGGCCGGGACTCCGGGGGCCTGGCTCAGCCACGATTCTGGGGTCCCTGCCTTCCTGGAGCATCGGCGCCCTCCCCGGCATTCTGCCTACGGCCCCCGCCCTCGCCCACCCCCTGTGTGCCCGGGGACCAGGAACGGCTGTCCAGACAGGCTTCCAGAACAGCAGGCGGACCCCCAGCCTCGCCCCATTGCCTGCCCTGGGAAGGCCGCCTCTGTCTCCACCTGGGCCCTTCCTGCCCGGCTTCCTGCCCTGACTGCGTAGCCCGGCCCCCCCCCAGCCTCCCCACCGCTCTGCAGGCTCCTGCTGGGCCCCTAGAGGGAGACCCCGCGGCCCCACCGAGCCTGCTCCTCCAGCCTGTGCTGCGTCCTCTAGATCCCGGGGTAGCCGACTCTGCTGAACCGTAGTTATGCTCCTCGTGTTTACATCAGCCAGTATGCAGACTGCACACGGCAACACAAACAGAACACGGCATCTCCCGCTCACGAGGAAACAGCGTTCGTACGACAGCGCTCAGGGTGACTGCGTGCTAACCGCCGAACAAACACGAGCAGCACCATGGCTCACCCGCACTCTGAGGTGGAAGTCCCCACCGGCGGGTCTGGGAAACCCACTGCCCGCCTTGCACACAGCGCCCCCGGGACTTGGGGCCAGACTCGTATCTCCCCTGCTCTGAAGGCTGCCAGGCTGGGGTCTCCTTGCGTGGCTGTGCCAAGTCCATGCGGGATAAAAACAGGAGCTTCCCACTGAAAGACTCCTGGAAACATGCCCCGGGGCTCCGAGGAGAGTGGGGGCTCGCGGTGCTTAATGACTCCTGCAGAGCATCCTTGGGGCAGCGGTACTGGAGGCCTGGACCAGGGGGACGCAGGCCCTGGGGAGTGGGGCCCGGCTGCTTGCATGCGTCCTTCTTGGAGAGTTCCCGCCTTGTAGGTTTAAGGTCTGTCTAGTCAAAGCTTTTGTTTTCCCATTAGTTGCGCACCAATGTGAGAGCTGGACTGAGGTCTTGAAGGCTAAGCACCGAAGAATTGATGCTTTTGAACTGTGGTGTTGGAGAAGACTCTTGAGAGTCCCTTGGACTGCAAGGAGATCCAACCAGTCCATCCTAAAGGAAGTCAGTCCTGAATACTCACTGAAGGACTGATGCTGAAGCTGAAACTTCAATACAATGGCCACCTGATGGGAAGAGTTGATTCATTAGGAAAGGCCCTCATGCTGGACATGAGTCTGAGCAAATTCTGGGAGACGGTGAAGGACAGGGAAGCCTTGTGAGCTGCAGTCCATGGGGTCACAGAGTCGGGCACGACTGAGCGACTGGAAACTGAGAACAGACGAGCTCGGTGCTGGTCTTGCCATCCTGTCTGTGCTTCTGTTGAAGCTCCCATTTCTTTCATCTTAGTTTACTAGAACCACTTGCCTTTTTTTGTTACTTGTGACTTCAACAGTCCTGTTACTTCCCTATTTGTTATCTTCAATTAAAAACACACCTGTGTTCATGAAAGCACCGTGAGCTGTGCTTCGAGGGTTTCCTCTGTTGCAGACACTTCGCAGGGCTTGATAACACACAAAGCACGAGCATGTCACAAAGCATGCCGCAGACGCAGTCAGGAGAAACATCTCGGGGGCCATAGGACCCACACCCCCTGCAGGCGTGAGGGGGCAGACCCCCGCTGCCGGGAGCCAGAGGCCGCTGGAGCACGCCACGTCCATGGGGCCTGAACTGGACGCAGTGTCTCACCTGCTTCCCTCCGTCTGCCCGCCTGGGGCAGCTGCTCCATGTGTACCTGGGCTCTGAGCACCAGCTCTGCTGGGGACCCCAACCTCGAGGGACCCAGCAACCCCAGACCCCTGGACGGGAGGCGGCAGGAGAGCCGGGAGGACAAGGCTCCCCAGCCCCAGTTCAGACGACTGCGCAGAGCAGAGGGAGAGAGACGCTCAGACGGAAAAGCGGTGAGGCCAGACTCAGACGACCCAAGCGCCGGAGCCGCCGGGGAAGGGTTTTAAAATACTCCCTCTCTCTGTCTGCAGGTAGAGATGAGCAGGAACTGGCTAGGAACACTGAAAACAAAGCTGCTGTCCTGGAAATACGAAACCTACCGCCTCCATGGAAGGGACGCACCCGACGGCCCACCCAGTGAGGGGACCTTGTGAGGAGTCCACCCCGGAACAGAGCCAGGAGGTTACAACAGGGTCAGCTTCGCTTCGGTCAGTAGAGAAAAAGAAAGAGCTCGTTATTTGATGCTAGAGCTGTATCTGCAGGGAACACAGAGCAGCAAGATGCCTCTGTTGAAACAAGGCTTTTCCTTCACTTGTGTTTTTTTTTAGACCCAGGAAAATCTCAGAAAGGAGGTGACCCTGAGCTGAGGCTCTGAGTGGGGTCGGGCCGGGACACAGGCACCTGTGGACAGTGACCTGGATGAGGGGACGTGTCGTCTACTTCTGGGCGCCAAGCTTGACATTTGCATTTTATTTGCTGGGCGGCCGAACGTTCCGGTCCTCGTGGTGGGGGGTGGGTTTGGGAGGCTGGCGAACCCCGCTCCCTGGGGTTGGTTGAGCTGTGACGGATGTGCGATGCTGAGGAAGCTCAGGTGCACAGTACCTACCGCAGAAGGCTTACGGCAGAGGGCTGGCTGAGGCCTCCGCCCCTGCGCGCAGAGACAGCTTTTTGTGCGCAGTGAGAACACCTGAGACTTACTTCCTTGCCAGCTCCCGAGTGTGCAGAGCACTTTCATTAACTGTCGTCCCCGTGCTGGCCGTCAGGTCCCCAGAACTCGGCCCTGAAGCTTGTTAGAGTCTGCTCAGCTGCCCTTCCTCTGCCTCCCGCCGAGCCCGCGACCTGGCCCCAGGTGAGCAGAGGGGTCACACACACACCCGCACGCACGGTGCGGCCCCTCAGCCACCTGGCATCACGCGCCCCACGGCCTCGTGCTGATGAGCCCTGGGTCCACGGAGCGCTTTCCACGGCGGCCACCCCAGGGGGTTCACGCATGGACGGAGCCACCCTGCAGCCAGCCCTAGTCACAGACCAGAGCCGGGATCTAGGGAGCAGCACGCGGTGCGTGGCCTGCAGACAGGGGTGACACAGGGCCTGTCATGTCCACGTGTAGCCATCTGGGGGAGAAACGCCCTCCCAATCAGCTGTCACCCGGGAGCTTGAAGAGCCACCAGTTGGGAGGCCAGCAGGAGCCACGGGCAGGCCGTCCTGCTCTGCCCCCTGGGACAGGCCACGCGCCTCGGGCCTCCTGCCTGCCCGTCCTCGACCCCCCAGCTCCCAGAGCTGCCTCTGTCCCTCACTGTGGCCTCAGGGTAGGGCAGGCGGCCCGCCCCCTGGCTCCTGTTTCTTTCTGGGGGTCACAGCATCGGAGGGCGACAGTGTGGGCTCCAGCGTGGATGCACGGGGCTGTGGGCTCGCATTTCGCCAGCTGGACGGAGGCAGGCTGCATCACGGGGTGCGGGGACCCTCGTGTGGGGGACGGAGCCCGGTTTCTTCTCACCTCTGGAAGACCCCTTCCCCGGAGACACGTGTCCCCTGGAAGTGGAGTCCCCGCTGGCCACTTGTCTCAGCGCCACCGTGGATCCTACAAGACCCTTGTGTGTTCAGGCTGCAACTTCTCACTCGCTGGTCGTTTTGGGGCCTCGCTCGCTGCATGGACATCGTGTCAGTGGTATGGTCACTGATTCTTCTGGACGTCAAGACATCGGCTCACTGTGTGACCCCAGAAGTGCCCTCGACCCCTGAAAAGACAGGGGTCATTTTAAATGGACTTCCTGCTTTCTATGCAAGGATCCTCCTGCTTGCTGCCTTCTGTTGCCATGGATACACCCAGAAAGTGCCCACGATCCCACGCCTCTGTTAATAAGAGAGTTGCTGAAATTCTCAGGTCTGTGTTCTCGCCTGGGACATGGGTCCCCCAAGGCAGCAGCAGCAGGCGCCCTATCCTCCTCTTCTCTGAACGGAGGCCGTGCCAGGGAACCTGTATGCCTCCCCGCTGCTGGCGGCTTCATCCCAGAGACCCTGCAGGCACTCGATGGACAGGTGAACGAGAGCGTGGAGCAATGAATGAGTGGATGGGAGAAGCGGGGCGGAGCTTAACCCTACAGGGACTTGGGTCACCAGCACCCGTCATGTCCAGGGCCAGGCCAGGCACAGCCCGCGCTGAGATTCAGACTGAGTTTTCCCTTCTGGCATTCTGTCGTGCCCCCTCCTCCTGGCCCCTCTCCAGAAGGCGCCGTTGCTGAGCTGGGTGTGGTTCCTCTGCAACACTGCCCCCAAGGAAGGAAGGGGGGAGAGGGGCCTGGGTCCTAAGAGTCAGCTCTGATTTCACAAGCACGGTTTTCATGTCACGACAGGGTCCACAGGCCAAGGGCCAAGGAGCTTTGATTTGCCAGAGGTTTTCTTTCCTTGGGTTAAAAAAATGTTTGAAAAGTCAGAACCAGGGTGAGTTACACAGCAGGAAAATGTGCAGAAGATGGTATGAAAGCGATCTTTCTACTTCCACTCCAGTGGGCGAGCCTTCTGAGCTGGTGAGAAGGGGAGTCGGAGAGAAAGAGAGAGAGAGAGTGTAGAGAAGCATGCTTGGGAGGGCAGCCCTCTCGCTTTGATGTACACGTGTGAGTGTGTGCACGTGCGAATATGCACACACGTGCACACGTGCGGTGTGTGCACACACATGTTTCTCTGCATGCACACGTGAATACGGGCACACGTGCACACGTGCGGTGTGTGCACACACATGTTTCTCTGCATGCACACGTGAATACGGGCACACGTGCACACGTGCGGTGTGTGCACACACATGTTTCTCTGCATGCACACGTGAATACGGGCACACGTGCACACGTGCGGTGTGTGCACACACACGTTTCTCTGCATGCACACGTGAATACGGGCACACGTGCACACGTGTGGTGTCGTGTGGATGAGTGTACATGTACGTGCACATGTGTGGTTTGAGTGTAACCTCCTAGGTAGAGTGGAGGATCTGGGGGAGCGTATAAGGGCCAGTGCTTCACCGTGACTGAGAGTGTTCACCCAGGAATTCACGGCTTGTTCTTGTTCCGTCGCTCAGTCGTGTCCGACTCATTGCTGCCCCATGGACTGCAGCACGCCAGGCTCCCCTGTCCTTCACCATCTCCGGGAGTTTGCTCAAAACAAAGCAATTCAAGGCTGAGTCAACATTAAATAACCAACCAGTGAGCCTCATCAATCACACAGCATCTGGCCATTCAAGTCAAACAGAAAAGCATTTGACAAAATTCAGTATCCATCCGTAATTAAAAGACCTCACAAAACAGGAATAGAAGAAGCTTAGTTAAACTGGCAAAGACATTACATCTGCCCGTGTGGGCTGCTGCTGCACAACCCCGCAGGCACGGGGCTCAACTCCCTCTCAGCTCTGGGCCCAGGAGTCAGGGCTCAAGGCGCCTGAAGGGCTGATTCCTGGTGAGGAATCTCTTCCTGGCTGCAGCATGGTATCTTCTTGCTATGTCCTCACAGGGCCCTTTCTCTCTCTGTCCCTGTGTGTGTGTGTGTGAGAGAGAGAGAGAGAGAGCGCTCACACGAGAGGGTGCTCTCGAGTCTCTTCCTTTCCTGAGAAGGATGCCAGTCCTCCTGGACCCGGGCCCCCTGCTCAAGCTTAATTTTCTCCTTCAAGACCCTGCCGCCAGATACAGTCACACTGGGGGTTAGACCTTCAGCATGTGACTTTTGGGGGACACACTTGAGTCCATAATCTTGTGGTGAAGAATAAATCTTGTTTAAAGACTGGAAACAAGATCGGTCAGTGCAGTCAGTTCAGTCGCTCAGTCGTATCCGACTCCTTGCGACCCCATGAATCGCAGCACGCCAGGCCTCCCTGTCCATCACATCTCCCGGAGTTCACCCAGACTCACGTCCATCGAGTCAGTGATGCCATGCAGCCATCTCATCCTCTGTCGTCCCCTTCTCCTCCTGCCCCCAATCCTTCCCAGCATCAGAGTCTTTTCCAATGAGTCCACTCTTCACATGAGGTGGCCAAAGTATTGGAGTTTCAGCTTTAGCATCATTCCCTCCAAAGAATACCCAGGACTGATCTTCTTTAGGATGGACTGGTTGGATCTCCTTGCAGTCCAAGGGACTCTCAAGAGTCTTCTCCAACACCACAGTTCAAAAGCATCAATTCTTCGGTGCTCAGCTTTCTTCACAGTCCAACTCTCACATCCATACATGACCACTGGAAAAACCATAGCCTTGACTAGACGGACCTTTGTTGGCAAAGTAAATGTCTCTGCTTTTGAATATGCTATCTAGGTTGGTCATAACTTTCCTTCCAAGGAGTAAGCGTCGTTTAATTTCATGGCTGCACTCACCATCTGCAATGATTTTGGAACCCCCAAAAATAAAGTCTGACACCGTTTCCACTGTTTCCCCATCTATCTGCCATGAAGTGATGGGACCAGATGCCATGATCTTCGTTTTCTGAATGTTGAGCTTTAAGCCAACTTTTTCACTCTCCTCTTTCACTTTCATCAAGAGGCTTTTTAGTTCCTCTTCACTTTCTGCCATAAGGGTGGTGTCATCTGCATATCTGAGGTTATTGATATTTTTCCCGGCAATCTTGATTCCAGCTTGTGCTTCCTCCAGCCCAGCGTTTCTCATGATGTACTCTGCATAGAAGTTAAATAAGCAGGGTGACAATATACAGCCTTGACATACTCCTTTTCCTATTTGGAACCAGTCTGTTGTTCCATGTCCAGTTCTAACCGTTGCTTCCTGACCTGCATACAGATTTCTCAAGAGGCAGGTCAGGTGCTCTGGTATTCCCATCTCTTTCAGAATTTTCCACAGATTATTGTGATCCACACAGTCAAAGGCTTTGGCATAATTAATAAAGCAGAAATAGATGTTTTTATGGAACTCTCTTGCTTTTTCTATGATCCAACGGATGTTAGTAATTTGATCTCTGGTTCCTCTGCCTTTTCTAAAACCAGCTTGAACATCTGGAAGTTCACGGTTCATGTGTTGCTGAAGCCTGGCTTGGAGCATTACTTTACTAGCATGTGAGATGAGTGCAATTGTGTGGTAGTTTGAGCATTCTTTGGCATTGCCTCTCTTTGGGATTGGAATGAAAACTGAGCTTTTCCAGTCCTGTGGCCACTGCTGAGTTTTCCAAATTTGCTGACATATTGAGTGCAGCACTTTCACAGCATCATCTTTCAGGATTTGAAATAGCTCAACTGGAATTCCATCACCTCCACTAGCTTTGTTCGTAGTGATGCTTCCTAAAGCCCACTTGACTTCACATTCCAAGATGTTGGCTCTAGGTGAGCGATCACACCATCATGATTATCTTGGTCATGAAGATCTTTTTTGTACAGTTCTTCTGTGTATTCTTGCCATCTCTTCTTAATATCTTCTGCTTCTGTTAGGTCCATACCATTCTGTCCTTTATTGCAAACACCCTCTTCCAACAACACAAGAGAAGACTCTACAGATGGACATCACCAGATGGTCAACACCGAAATCAGATTGATTATATTCTTTGCAGCCAAAGATGGAGAAGCTCTATACAGTCAGCAAAAACAAGACCAGGAGCTGACTGTGGCTCAGATCATGAACTCCTTATTGCCAAATTCCGACTTAAATTGAAGAAAGTGGGGAAAACCACTAGACCATTCAGGTATGACCTAAATCAAATCCATTATGATTATACAGTGGAAGTGAGAAATAGATTTAAGGGCCTAGATCTGATAGACAGAGTGCCTGATGAACTATGGACGGAGGTTCATGACATTGTACAGGAGACAGGGATCAAGACCATCCCCATGGAAAAGAAATGCAAAAAAGCAAAATGGCTGTCTGGGGAGGCCTTACAAATAGCTGTGAAAAGAAGAGAAGCAAAAAGCAAAGGAGAAAAGGAAAGCTATAAGCATCTGAATGCAGAGTTCCAAAGAATAGCAAGGAGAGATAAGAAAGCCTTCCTCAGCGATCAATGCAAAGAAATAGAGGAAAACAACAGAATGGGAAAGACTAGAGATCTCTTCAAGAAAATTAGAGATAACAAGGGAATATTTTATACAAAGATGGGCTCAATAAAGGACAGAAATAAAGGAAACAAGATAGGAACACTCTTTATCACTACAACTATTCAACATCCTACTGGAAATTGCAGCAAATGCAAGGTTGTAATAAAAAGAGATAAAAATGCAAGTTAGAAAGGAAGAAATGAGATTGTCTGTATTCCTAGTGGTGACTGGCTCTAGACAAGTGAACTAAGAAAGATTCCAGAATGTAGGGTCAGTTCAGTTCAGTTCAGTCGCTCAGTCGTGTCCGACTCTTTGCAACCCCATGAACTGCAGCACGCCAGGCCTCCCTGTCCATCACCAACTTCCGGAGTTCACCCAAACCCATGTACATTGAGTCTGTGAGGCCATCCAACCATCTCATCCTCTGTCATCCCCTTGTCCTACCCTCAATCTTTCCCAGCATCAGGGTCTTTTCAAATGAGTCTGTCCTTCACATCAGGTGGCCAAAGTATTGGAGTTTCAGCTTCAACATCAGTCCTTCCAATGAACACCCAGGACTGATTTCCTTTAGGATGGACTGGTTGGATCTCTTTGCAATCCAAGGGACTCTCAAGAGTCTTGTTCAACACCACAGTTTAAAAGCATCAATTCTTTGGTGCTCAGCTTTCTTTATAGTCCAACTCTCCCATCCATACATGACCACTGGAAAAACCATAGCTTTGACTAGACAGACCTTTGTTAGCAAAGAAATGTCTCTGCTTTTTACTATGCTGTCTAGTTTTATCATAGCTTTTCTTCCAAGGAGCAAACATCTTTTAATTTCATGGCTGCAGTTACCATCTGCAGTGATTTTGGAGCCCCCCAAATAAAGTCTCTCACTGTTTCCATTGTTTCCCCATCTATTTGCCATGAAGTGATGGGACCGGATGCCATGATCTTAGTTTTTTGGATGTTGAGTTTTAAGCCAACTTTTTCACTCTCCTCTTTCACTTTCATCGAGTGGTTCTTTAGTTCTTCTTTGCTTTCTGCCATAAGGGTGGTGTCCACACGTTAAGAAAGTTAAAATGAAAAATAACAACTATACCACGTGCAAGCAAAGATATGGAGTGAATGGAAGTCATACGCACTGCTGATGGGAATGCAAAACGGGACAGCCATTTTGGAAAAGAACTTGGCTGAATGAACGAACTATAAATAGTAACTGGGTGAAATATAGTAAGATAAAAGAATAAGGAATGGAAAGAAGAAAGGAAATCATCATTATTAGCAGATGTCATGTAGAAAATGTAAAATAACCTCTAATAAGAGAATTTAACAAGTTTGTTAGATACAAGGTCAGTAGTGAAAATTTAATTGTATTTTTATGTATCAGCAACAATAAAAGGAGAAAATGAAAATTCGGCAGTAACATCATTTACAACATCATCCAAAACTTCAAGTAACAATAAATCTTGTGAAATACATGTAAAACTTTTACAATGAAAACGCTAAAATACCTTTGCAAAAAGTCGAGAGACTAAAACCCATGTATATATCTATTGATCTATGGACAAACTGTGGAGGCACAAAAAGATTCCAGGTAAAATTCCCCTATAATATTTTTGTGGAAATTAGCAACTGATTATAAAACTTGTTTGAAAGGCAAATGATTAAAAACATACAGAGAGCTTTGAAGATTAAAACCCAGGTTGGAGATTGTAGGATATCAACATGTGTTATAAAGTTGCAGTCATCAAACCAGTGCTGAAAGGATCGACAACTAGATTATAAAGTGCCCAGAAGCGGATGAACATGTGTATGTACATTCAACTTAGGAAAAAAATAAAGGGCACCACGGATCACTGGGGAAGGAGCAGGCATTTCAGACAAATGATGCTGGAGAAAATACATCCTCATCCATATTTTTCCCAATGGAAAACATTTGTATTTTGACCCTATTTTATAGCATTATAAAAGTCACTTTGTGAATGGCAAATCAATACAGCTTTTAAGATATAAAATGAGAAAATAGCTTCATAAATCCGGGGCAAGCGAGACTTCTTAAGCACAGAAATCTCTAAACATAAAGTAAAAGATTGATGAATTGGTCTTCAATAAGATTAAGAACTTCTCCTCAGTAAAAGACACCTTAGAGAGGGTGTCTAAGGTCACGAGCAGCAAAATATGTGTGTGTATAGGAAACTAACTAAAGACTGGATTCTCAAAGGTTCAAAGAACCTTTTCACATCAGTAGGAGAAAATCAATTTACTTAATAATAAACAAGGGCGAAGCCACGAGCAGGAAACTCAAGTTGAGTTCTATGTCCAAAATGGTCGATAACATATGAAAAGACGCTCAATCCTGTAAGTCATCTGGGATGTGAAAAATTAATATCATGTAGGACACACACACACACTTGCCAGAATGTCCCAAATGAAAAAACCACAACAGGAAATGTTGGTGAGAATTTGGAGCAACTAGAACTCTTAGACACTGATAACGGGGACGTCAATGGAGACAATCGATTTGGAAAATTGTTTGGCTATGCTGGCTAAGGCTGTAAACATACATATATACGACTTAGTGGTTCTATCCTATGCACATACTCAATAGAAAAGCACCAGAAACACACACAAAGGTATTATCAACAGCACTGTTTGTAACAGACCCAAACTGAACCCAGTCCAATGTTTGTGAGTCAGTGGATAAATAGGTTTTCACATATTCCTACAATGAATTATGATTAAAAACTGAAAAGTAGACATAATAGTGTGATAAGCAACCTCAAAATCTCAGTTAATCTGGAGCTTAAAATGCTAGAAAGGAAAAATTTCATTATGGTAACAGAGTCACAATAGTGGAGACCTCTGGGGAGAGAGAGGGTCCTGAGATGAGAAAGGGGGGGTGGCAGGTATTTCTGTGATGTTTCTCACCTGAGTGATGGCTCTTTGAGTGTGCTCACCTGGAAAGAGTCCACCAAGCTGTACATTTATGAGTTTTCCACTTCAGTGCATGCATGTGACCCTTCAATCAAAATACAAGTTTTTTGAAAAATGAGGCCCACTTAAAGGAATGCCTCAAAGACGTACTTAGGAAGGAGAAAACTTTGCCCTGGAAGAAAAGTCTAAGATGCAAGATGAAAACATTAACAAAGCAAATTGTGAACAGACATTACAGTAAAATCATATCTGCTCCACAGAACTCGAAAATGAGATAGACCTAAACAAAAATAAGACTATATCCACAAGCTGATACTTGGAATCCAGTCATTCTAAGATCTTTGTTCAGGAACATGATAAAGATGGTAATTAAAATTACAGTTTGTTATACGTGCCTGGTAACATTTATAAATATAAAGGAGGCAGAGCACCAAAGAATGGATGCGTTTGAACTGTGGTGCTGGAGAACACCTTTCAGAGTACTTTGGAAAGCCAGGAGATCAGACCAGTCAATCTTAAAGGAAATCAACCCTGGAAACACTTTGGAATGAATGACTGATGCTGAAGCTTCAGCTCCAATACTTTAGCCACCTGATGCAAAGAGCCAACTCTTTGGGAAAGATCCTGATGCTGAGAGATTGAGGGCAGGAGGAGAAGGGGGCAACAGAGGATGAGATGGTTGGATGGCGTCACTGATTCAATGGACATGAACTTGGGCAAATTCTGGGAGGTGGTTAGGGACAGGGAAGCCTGGTGAGTTGCAGTCCATTTGCAAAGAGTCAGACAGGACTTGGCCACTGAACAACGAACAACAACATTTATAAAATCACCATTTAAAAAGTAGAAAGTACGTAAGTTCAAATGAAAGCATAGAAAAATATAATGGGAGAAAATTTTAATCCTTCAAAATAATGCAAGAGAGGAGAAGAAAACACTAAACGTAATTTGTGAGCAGAAATTTGAAAAAAAAACACTGAAGCAGAGGAGATGAACCCTCTGATTCCACTCTCAGAGCAGAGGGGGTAGACGGGTGGCTCAGCAACCGCTTCTGAGATCACTGATCGTTTATAAGGAGAAACACAGTTGGACCCCTACCTCACATCACACACCAAGTCAGTTCCAGGAGGATTACGAGACTAACTGAAAATGAAAACCGTAAGAATGAAAGTGTAGCAGAAAGGCTTTGTGTCTTTGAAGTGATGGCAGATTTTTCAGTCAGAACACAAATAACATAAGCAATAAGCAAAAGCCCTGATAAGACTAAGTGACGTCATTCAAAGTGAGGAACCGCTTCATCCCAAAACAGCATCAGGAACTTAACACGGTAAGCAAAAAGTGAGGGAAGACATTTGCCACACGTACGACCCGCGAAGTTCGGAGTCTGATTTGGTTGCACGTAGGTGTGTAACAAACCACCGGAGGCTTTGCTCTTGTCCAGCAGCTCAGTCGGGTCTGACTCTTTGCGACCCCGTGGACGGCAGCATGCCAGGCTCCTCTGTCCTTCACCGTCTCCCGGGGTTTGCTCAGATTCATAGTGCCTTCGAAACAGCCACTTTCTGTCCTGCGAGTCAGCAGGGATCAGGGAGAGGTTGGGGTTTCTGATGCTGAGTCACTCCCACATGGGGGCTCGGGGCTCCAAGGGTAGAAAGTGGAGGCTGCCGCCCGGGCTACCCACATCCTGCTTGCTGGTCACCGGCCAGCCAGCTGGAGCTGGAGGGGAGAGACCGAAGGCAGCTATCTTTGGAGAGAAGGCGGCATGATCTCTGAAATATATCAAGATCTCCTAAAAATGAATAAGAGAAAGACCAGCAGTCCAGAGGAAAACTGTTAGAGGTACACAGAGGGTTTGCCGGCCCGGGAAGAATGGAATGGATGGATGGACGCAGGGTCCCTGCTCCGGCAGCCACGTGGGCCCAGGAACTCACATCTGACATCAGCACAAACGCTGCCCTACGAGGGGCCGCCCCCTGCCCCCAGTGGGCTCTGCTGGTGACACCCTAACGTGGCTCCTCGTCAAGGGCGTGGGAACCGCCCCGTACCCCATTATCTGAACCCTCCTGGGGGAAAGGCGTGTCTTCTGGCTGGAAAAGCTTAGAGGCAGGCGGATTCTGATGATGGAGCCACCTGACCACGTGTGTGAGCCTCCAAGGACCGAGAAGAGGAGCTTTTTACTGTTCTCATGGGTGAGGTGAAATGGACCGTACATTTCACTTCTGTTTCAAGCTCTGAGGAAGTTATACGTACAACAATACAGCTGTATTTTACCAAAAAGTTGGACCCTGCAGTGATCTTGGGGCAGGTAGGGTCGCCGGGGGAGTCTGGGAGGTGTCCAGGAGCTGGTCATGGGGGAGGTGCCGCCTGGAGGGACGTGCGGTCCCCGGAGCGGGTGCGGGGGCCCCGAGACAGTGGGACCCTCGCTGGGGGCCCCCGGGGACTGGGGCAGCTGCCTTCCGTCACGGCCTCGCAACGGGCCGCTCCCGGGTCGGGTGGAGGAAGGGGTGGCAGGACAAATCCCGCAGGGCGAACCTCACGGAGAGGGTCCTCACCAGGGAGTTCGCCGTGAGCTCCGCGGAAGCTTGCTCGGTTTACCCTCTGCCACTGTGGGCCGGGCCCCCGAGAGAGTGCAGCTGCTGAGAGCGGGTCCTGGGGCTCCGGGAGGTGGGCGCCAGGCCCCTCCCAGGAGGACAGGCGATCTGGGGCATCGCCCCCTGCCCCGCCCCTTCACTCTGAAGCCCCCAGGTCGCCTGCGTCTGGGGTCCTGGTGCTGGGGGTTTGGAATAACGATGGGGGGGTCACCGCGGCTCCGCCTGTGTCTTCCTTCTCACAGCGGCCTCTAGGTCCCGGCCCCGTCTGTGGTCACGGTCAGCAGGAGTCCTCAGGTCATCGTGCCCCCCTCCCGCCCCCGCCAAGGCCGAGGAGGAACAGCCTGCAAAGGGATGAGTGGGGTCCCGTAGGCTCAGGTGCAGGGACCGGGATGCAGTTCCAGCGCTTTCCGCGGCCTGGAGAGCCCGGTCCATCGCCCCTGGAGCTCGGGCCACGCGCCTGCCTCGGGAGTCCTCTGGGTCACGCCCACGGATCACCTTGCTGATTCTGCTGCTCCAGTGAAAACGGCGTCTAAATGCGGCTGCCCTGGCACTAATTATAGCACAGATTGCGCGGGGAATTTGGCGGCCTGCACGGTGGCAATCCAGATTAAGCAATTAACCTTGATGTCACTGTAATTATTAAGATACTTTAGCAAAATGAACTAATTTCCCCACAGGATGTTGAACCAAAATCAACTCCCAGTCTCCTGAAGATGCCAAAATCGGAAATGTTAATGGAAAATTACACTCGAATGTTTGCTAAACCTCTCGGGTGGTGGCTCCCCTCAGTGGGGGGGTGTATTGGACATGTGGCCCCTAGAACTGAAGGTCAGCATGCCCTGGCGAGCCCTGTGCTTGGGGAAGGGCTTGCACCTCAGAGGTGCCCTCCCTCCCTGTGTCCTCGTCCAGGAGAAGAGCGGCCTCACCGGGCGTTGCAGCTGCCGTGGTGCCAGCGGGCCGCATCTGGCTCCGACGTCCCTGCCAGCTCCTGGCATCCTGTCCGGACTGTCTCTAATTTACCAGCACCTGCCTACCGTCCTGGGAACCTCACTCCTCTGGGCTCTGGGGGTCCCTGGGGGGTACCGTCCGGAGGAGCCGCTGGCCCCAGCTCTCCTGGCTGAGGTCCGTGATGACTCTGCATCTGACTCTGACAGGGGCTGGTTTTTTTTTCCAGAACGTTTTGCACATTTCGTGTGTCTCCTTCACGTCTGAAGAGACAGGGGACCAGAGCAATCTGCTGGCTTCTCTCTTTTTCCAAGGCCAAGAGCATACTTCTTAAAGTCACCTTTTGGGCACGATTTCTCCACGAGGCCCCACGTCCCTCCTGACCGCCGTGACAGCCCCATCTGGGCACTGCCCGGCCCGGAGCTCCGGGCCACCCTCCCACCTGGCAGCCCGCCGGCTCCCTGCTCACTTGCTTCTGTGCGTTCTGTACATCGATGACCTTCCTCTGCACTTGCTGTGGGGCCCAGTTCCTCCTTCTGGCCCTGGGGACACTCGTGGGAAGATTCCTAGCATTTGACTCCTCCCCTCTCCCTTCTACCTCAGCCCATGTTGGGGAGATGGGGTGTCCCAGAGGAGATGGGGAGTCCCTGGGGAGAGAGAGTCCCGGGCAGTCGAGTCTTGACTTCCTCATGGGTCCTCAGACCCCCAGAATCCCTTCTCTGAGGACAGAAAGTGCCTGTGAGGAGCAGTGTCTGCAGACAGACGGATTCTGGGAGGAGTGGACAGTCAAGGCATAGCGTCACCAGACACGGCCTCCAGGGTGTTTCTCTGTGCACTTGCTGGGGCCGTGGGTTGGGGCGGAAGCTGGGTTCCCCAAGGCTGTGGACTCCCCCACCCCTGCTCTGGAATCCAAGACCTCCAGACCCAGGCTCATGGTCCTGCCTGGAACCAGATCCTGGGGTAAACCGAGGCTCACGTGCCCCGGGCTCTGGAATCCAGACCTCCAGACCCAGGCTCAGGGGTCCCGCCTGGAGCCAGATCTTGCATAAACTGAGGCTCACGTGCCCCGGGCTCTGGCGGCTGCCGGGCTGTCAGCAACTTCCTGTGCCTTTACCTCCGCCACTAACGCATCCCTGAAACTGCCACCAGTTAAAACACCAGGAAGTAAAAGACATATTTTCACTAATTTTAATGGAAAGGTAGACTGCGTTTCATTCTAACTGCTGTGCTGTCCAGTCTGCGCTGGTGGGGACCGTGGGTTTTGAGGGTGGGTTTTGCCCCGGTGTGCACCGCCCGCTGCACCAGCAGCCCTCCTCCACAGCATTTCAAAGTCCGTCCGTGTTCCGGCCTCAGCCTTCGCTGGGCTGCTGCAGGAGGGTCGCGGCCCCCTTGGGAGTGGCGCTCGGGGCCCCTGCCTCTGCCAACAGCGGCTGGAATAGAATGAGCAGGTCCACCGGGCTGGGGTGCTCGGCGCTCAGCCCCTTAGTCAGTCTGAAAGGGTTAACGATTTCAAATAATGTGTCTTAAACTCTCATTATCTTTGTAATTATGAGATGAACTGCAAGGATATAATGGTAATTACGCTCTTAGTGGGCGCGAGATTTCTAGCCAGAGGGAAGGGAGCGAGTGGCTTGTGAAACAGCTCGATTCTCAGCGCTCACCTCAGAATAGATGGGACTTGTTTTGGGGCCAGGCAGGTGAGGGGGCAGGTGAGGGGGCAGGGGAGAGGTGAGGGGGACAGGGGAAGGTGAGGGGGGCAGGGGACAGGTGAGGGGGGCAGGTGAGGGGGAGGGGGCAGGAGAGAGGTGAGGGGGGCAGGGGAGGGGGCAGGGGGCAGGTGAGGGGGGCAGGGGAGAGGTGAGGGGGGCAGGTGAGGGGAGCAGGGGGCAGGGGAGAGGTGAGGAGGCAGGGGGCAGGTGAAGGGGGCAGGGCTGGGGGTGGGGGAGCCACTTGGCTGGGCCAGAGGGGAGGAAGTGGCCGCTGCCCTTTCTCATCCCTCCAGGAGGCCTTGGGCTTGTCACCTGGAGGCTGGTCCTGCAGGTGGTGGCTGGACCGATGGGCGTGCAGGCCTCCTAGATCTGACGTCCTTGGCCCCTTGGTTTCAAAGATGCGGTTCTGACAGCAGAACTGCTCCCTCGTGGGCTCACAGAGGCGGGTGGGACGGACCACTGTCAGCTCAGCCCCCGCGGGCGGTGGGCAGCCCAGCAGAGCCTTCCTGTGTCCCCACAGGGACGCGGCTCTTCCCCTGCTTCCCGAGGACGGGCCCTGCCCTGAGGCTGGGGCCCTGTCACTGGGCCCCCAGCGTGGAGGGCGAGGCCCTGCAGGGAACCAGGGCCCAGGCCTGGAGCTGGCGGGAGGCGGGAGGGGCCCCGTGGGCCGCTCCACCTCCCAGCCCCCAGGGCCCCCTGTCCTCGGCTCAGGGGCCCACAAGCCATCCCCCCTCCCGTCACCCTGTCTTCTCTGGTGCTGCCCCTCACAAGGAGCCCTGGGATGATGCTGGCCCCCCGGGAACCCGAGAGGGCCCCTATCTCACGTGCTTCCCCTGACCCCCTGAAAGGCCCCTCACCGGCTCCCGTGATGCAGCTGCCCACCTGGGCTCGGGGTGGAAGCCGTCAGGGACAGTGTCCATCCACCAATGCTTGCACTGCTGATCCCCACTGACCCCCATGTTGTCCCTGAGCAAGACCCCGGGCCCAGCACTGAGGGGTGAATGGCTGAGCATCATCCTTGTCAGGGGGCCATGTTGGGGTGTCTGGAGACATGGGCCCCTCACCCGACCACAGTCCCAGGAGACGGTTCTGAGTCCCTGGCCCAGTCGGGAGAAATTCGGGAGGGGCAGCGCTGCCCGCAGGCCTGGACGCAGCTGGTGGCCTTTGGTTACCTGGGGCTTCGGTCCCGCAGCCACAGGACCTGAATTCCTGGGAGGAGGACCCCAGGAGGGCTCATACAGGACCCCAGCCAGGCCACCAGCTGGTCTCAGGCTGGGACACCTGAGCAGAGAGCCCAGCCACAGCAGACCTGCAACCCAGGACGCTGAGAGACAATAACCAGGTTGTTGTAACACCCCGTTAATTTGTCACAAAAACGAGAAGCCAGTTCGGTCTCTTCCACCTTCTCACCAGGTGGCCGGGGGCTCAGGACGCCCTGGGGAGGACGAGAGCGGCAGGAACGCAGAGACTGTGTCCCTTGGGGCCTCACAGATCTTGGTAGGGCCTTGGACGGTCCCCGGGAGAGCCTTGGAAGGAGCTTGAGAGGGTGGAGGCGCCCTCGGACGTGCTGACCGTGTCGGTCGCTGAGCCTGTTCTAAAGCCTGACAGAGATGGACTCGCCCGGCCTGTGGCCCTTCCAGACCAGCCGCTTCCGCCTGGTGACACAGGTGAGGCTCTTCCACGTCTTGTCGCGGCTCCAGAGCTCAGTCCGAGAAGTGCTGCTTAATGTCGTCTGGATGGACCCAGCTTGTTCACCCTCGCACCTTGCAGGGCACCTTGCTGCCCCCAAGGCTGGCAATTATGAGTGAAGTTATACAAATATCCGTGTGCAGGTTTTTATGTGGACTTAATTTTTCAACTCCTTTGGGTAAATTCCCAAGAGGGTGATTGTTGGATTATATGCAAGAGTGTTCAGTTTTGTAGAAAACATCAGTTTTTCAAGGGGCTGCACTGCTGCGTCCCTTCCGGCGGTGGGGAGGGGTCCCTTCCAGGGTGGGGAGGGGTCCCTTCCAGGGTGGGGAGGGGTCCCTTCCGGCGGTGGGGAGGGGTCCCGTTGCTCTGCGTCCTCGCCAGTGTGTGGCGTTGCCTGTGTCCGGGTGTTGACCATTCTCACAGGGGTGTGGGCTGCAATGCTTTGGCCACCTGATGGGAAGAGGCAACTCATTGGATAAGATCCTGATGCTGAGCAAGATTGGGGGCAGGAGGAGAAGGGGATGATGGAGGATGAGATGGTTGGATGGCATCATGGACCCGATGGACATGAGTTTGAGCGAGCTCCGGGAGATGGTGAAGGACAGGGAGGCCTGGCATGCTGCAGTCCGTGGGGTTGAAGAGTTGGACTCGACTGAGCGACTGAACAACGGCAAATAAGTGTGTAATAGCGTTTCATTGTTATTTTTGTTTGCATTTCCCTGATGACATAGGGTGTGGAGCATCTTTTAATATGACTATTTGCCGTCTGCGTGTCTTCTTTGGTGAGGAGTCTGTTCTGCTTCCCTGCCCACTTTTTAACTGGGTTGCTTGTTTTTCATTGTAAGTCTTAAAGAATCCACTGTATATTTTGAATACAGTTCTTTATCGGGCTTGTCTTTGCCAGTGTTTTCTCGTGTCTGTGGCTGGTCTCATTCTCTTGACGTCGTCTGTCGCAGAGCAGCAGTGTTTAATTTCAGTGACGGCCAGCTTATCAATTATTTCGCTCGTGGATCGTGCCTTTGGTCAACGTTGTGATATTTCTTTTCCTCAGCACAGAGCCAGGAGCCACAGAAGAGGGTGCACACGCTCCCCAAGACCAGGGCACTGACGAGCCCCTGCAGGCACGCTGAGGGGACCCTGCGATCCCGTGGACTGCAGCCCGCCGGCCTCCTCTGTCCAGGGGATTCTCCAGGTGAGAATCCTGGGCGGGTTGCCATTTCCTTCTCCAGGGGATCTTCCCCACCCAGGGAACAAACCCACATCTCCTGCATTGGCAGGCGGATTCTTCCCCACAGAGCCACCTGGAAAGCTCTAAGGAGACCCAGTTTTGAATTCCACGTGTGATCGGATTAAAGTCATTCCCAGCTGGTGCAGGTTTTGAGAAGCACCTGGTTCCCCTCACCGGGTCCAGGCTCACCTTTCAGTGGCTCAGCCTCCTCACAGACACGTCATCCCCGAGACGTCCGGCCTCCTGAGCTCAGAGCGCTGTCCACGCGCAGCTGGACCCAGGGCAGGCAGGCACTCAGCGCTGGGTCCCGGAGGTTGGACACCCGGGGGCCTGTGTCCCGACGACTGCGGGGCGCCCCCTGCAGGTGGAGCGTGAGCGTTTGCACAGGGACTGGCTTTATGAAATGCATGCTGCTGCTGCTGCTAAGTCGCTTCAGTCGTGTCCGACTCTGTGCGACCCCACGGACGGCAGCCCCCCAGGCTCCCCTGTCCCTGGGATTCTCCAGGCAAGAACACGGGAGTGGGTTGCCATTTCCTTCTCCGATGCATGAAAGTGAAAAGTGAAAGTGAAGTCGCTCAGTCCTGTCCGACTCTGAGCGACCCCATGGACTGCAGCCTACTGGGCTCCTCCGTCCATGGGATTTTCCAGGCAAGAGTACTGGAGGGGGGTGCCATCGCTTTCTCCGATGAGACGCATAAACGTTTATCTAAAGAGAAATGAAAATAGCAACACAGAGAATGGCTGACTCCTGACTCGCACGCCCTCCCCGCGGGTCTCCAGGAGCTTGGTTAGGCTGGTGCAGATTTCGTAGCTACTGTCAAGCATGTCTGCGAGAAACAGTATTTTTAAAGACTCTACCATGCAGCAGTGAAATTTCTAAGGATCTAAGGATCCAGGCTGAAATAGCAGGGATCAAGGTGCCAGTCCAGGAGCTAATAATGTTATAACCTTTCCAGGCACGTCTTCAGGATTAAGTTGTAGATGCAGAATTAATATCAAGGTAGACATTTTCAGTAACTGCAGTTTTTTTCTGTCTCCAAATTTGGTGTTATCTGGACTACAAAATTTCAAAGCACGTCAAGTGTTACTTTTCCGGACCTGCCTGCTTCTTCCGCACACCCCAGGCTCTGCTCGCCTCCCGGCTGTGCCTCCAATGTCATCAGGTTTTCTCAGGTTGTCTCACTAGAGAAGAACAAACATGAAATACCCGTATGTCAGAAAGAAACAGAAAGTGAAAGAATCAAACAGACAAACAAAAAGCTACACACCATCCGACCAACCCATTTTCTTTTTTTAGAGAAAAATCCAGCCCCATGTGGCTTTGCTAAGAATTTTACCGAATAGGCAATGAGCAAGTAATAAATAATGTCAGAAAGTGGAGAAAGGGGGTGATTTCCAGCTCATTCTCTGAGCAAATAACACGGACACCAAGCCCGAGTCGCGGCGTCCCCGAGGCGCACAGGTGCAGACGCGCTTCACGGCGGTGGCCGCTCAGACCCAGCTCCACAAGACTCGACGCCTGCTGCTGCGCCCACGTGGAGTTTATCTTGGGACGGCAAACTTGCTTCACATTCAAAATCTGTGTCACTCACCACGTGGACGAAATAAAGGAGAGAAAAATGGGATGACCTCAAGAGACGTAGAAAAAACAACCTGACAGCTTGTCAGCATTTATGATAGAAACTCAGATGGAGCCGTGGAGCACCCTCTGATTCAGCAGAGGCGCCTGTGCAGAGCCCGTGGCGAGCACCTCGTTCGTGTGAGACCGGCCGTGTCCATCTCTCCAGGGCGGGGGGTAACCCGAGGACTGCTGTCCTCACCACTGCTGCCCAGCATTCCACCGGGGGGCCTGGCCAGCGTACAAGGCAATAAGAAGACTTAAAATGCAGAGTGGGTCGGTTGGACGGAGGGAGAGAGAGGCAGGCTGGAGCTGCCGTGTGGGGCTGCGGGGCCTCCGGGGGGTTGGCGGGGCTGCGGGGGCCTCCGGGGGGATGGCGGGGCTGCGGGGATCTCCGGGGGGATGGCGGGGCTGTGGGGGTCTCTGGGGGGTTCGCGGGGCTGTGGGGCCTCCCGGGGGATGGCGGGGCTGTGGGGTTCTCTGGGGGGTTGGCGGGGCTGTGGGGATCTCCGGATACATGGCGGGGCTGGTCCTCAGAGGTTCTCCTTGGAGACGGTCACATTTGGGCGCTCGGTTTTCTCGTGGTTGGTCAGCAGCCTCACCTGGAAGCGACACCACCAAGTGACGGACGCATCCAGGGTTAGGACGCCCCTGCTTCCCAGGTGGCGCTCGTGGTAAAGAACCCGTCTGCCAATGCAGGAGACATCAGAGATGCAGGTTTGATCCCTGGGTCTGATCCCTGGTTTGGGAAGATCCCCTGGAGAAGGAAATAGCAACCTAGTCCAGTGTTCTTGCTTGGAGAATCCCACAGACAGAGGAGCCTGGTGGGCTACAGTCCATGGAGTCGCAAAGAGTCGGACACAACTGAAGCGACTTAACCTGCATGCATATGACCTGAAGGGTGCTCACCCAGCATCGTCCAGGGCTGCCCCTTCCGGGGGCTGTGCAGGCGACCAGGCCAGGGCCGCCCGCTGCGCTGAAGGAACAGCTGACCCCAGGACTGTAGTGCGTTAACAGAGATGGGGGGGCGCCCGGCTCGGCGCTGAGTGGCCAGTGTCACGGCCGAGGGTTGCCCGTGTGTCTCCCGCTTTCTGCCTCTGCAGATGTCCCTGTTCCGGGTCACACACCATGTGGCTTCTGCAGCTGGTTTCATTCATGAGCACTGTGTTTCCAAGGTCCCTCCGGGGCGTGGGGGGGGGACGTGTGGTATGAGGGGATTCGGGGCCTTTCCCACTTCCCAGGATGGAGTTCTGGTGGGTGACAGCCCTCCCAAATCTCTGGGTGCTGAGGTGATGACTGGAGCAGCCGCAGCCTTCTTCCCACCAGGCTGAGGGTGAAATCTGCGTGGAGGATGCAGGGCAGAGAGAAAGAATGGGTCAGCCTGTGGGCTTCCTTGACCTTCTGGACCCTGAAGCCTGGTCTGGGCGTGCGGACAGGCCTGACCTCCAGGGACCATGGACCTGTGGATGGGACGGGGCTGCAGAGAAAGACCAGCACAGCAGGGCCCCGCGGCCTCAGACGTCAGCGTGGCCAGGGCACCGGAGCATCTGGAGTTCCAGCCACAGGTCGGGGGCCAGGGTCCTGGTCTCCACCTGGGGGTGCCCTAGAGGGGAGGTGGATGTGGGGTGTCACCATGCACGGCCTCTCCGACGCCCCTACATTTGCTATAAGAGGAAAGTGGACAGGCCGGGACAGGTCAGCTGGCCTGTGGACCTGCCGACGGGCTGCCCGCCTCTGGCTGGGCAGGATGGTGTGTCCCAGGCCCCGAGGGCTCCTCTCTGAGACCTCGGTCTGTGTCCACCCTCAGGTCCAAGCCTCCCCGTGCACAGAGAGAAGCAGCGTCTCCACGGCCCGGGGCTGATCCTGTCCCTCCCAGTGCCACCCGTCACCAGCAGTCAGCCTCTCTCAGCGCTTCCCCACCACTGAGACCCTGGGGCAGCCTGGGAGGGCGCGCTTTCTGCAGAACTGCATGCAATGTCCACGCTCAGGGTGTGAGCACTGCGGTGGCCGGTCAGAGGCCCGTCGGGATCCCCGTTCCATCAGAGGAGGCGAGGGTTCCTGGAAAGCTGGAGAAGCGCCCGGCGCTGTCTCAGAGCCACAGGCAGAGGCCTGGGGACGCGGGGGTGGCTTTGTCCCACGTGCCCCCCGCACCCTCCTCAGGGGGTGGTGCTCCCCTTACCCCTGTCCCAGGGGAAGGACCCCACCTGCCCCCACTTGCAGACGCCTGGGTCAGCCCGGCCTGCAGGTGCGGTTTCTTTCCCCCTTTGCTCATAAACGACCCCGGTGAGGCCTTCACTGCATTGCAAAACCCAGGGCCTTCCTGTAGAGCCTTTGTGGGCAGGCGAGCGTCTCAGGAGGCCTTACTCTAGCAGGAGGGCTTTTCACAGCAACGTGGTGTAAGATGAGCACATTGACATAGGGCTCGCTCCAGGCCTGCCCAGCCCGACTGCGGGGGAGAGGATGCGGGTCCGAGAAGCGCCGTGTCCAGCGGGGCCTGTCTGCCGGGGCGGCCGCTTCTGCTGCCGGCGTTCCTCTGACGTAGGAAGCTCGCTCCAGGCCCGCCCAGCCCGACTGCCGGGGAGAGGATGCGGGTCCGAGAAGCGCCGTGTCCAGCGGGGCCTGTCTGCCGGGGCGGCCGCTTCTGCTGCCGGCGTTCCTCTGACGTAGGAAGCTCGCTCCAGGCCCGCCCAGCCCGACTGCCGGGGAGAGGATGCGGGTCCGAGAAGCGCCGTGTCCAGCAGGGCCTCTCTGCCAGGGTGGCCGCTTCTCCTGCCGGCGTTCCTCTGCGCTTGTCACATCGGGCGGGGAGCGGGGTCTCTCCTGGACGAGGGCCTTTGTCAGAAAGGCCGAACCTCCTCCCGAGCCCTGATGACGCCGCGTGAGCCGACCCCCGGCACTGCCTCCCAGCTCCAGCACACCCGCAGGGAGGCCTTCACCCCTGAGGAACGAGTGTGACCACAGAACACAGCCGTGAGCTCACCGGCAAGGAGAGGTGCTGACGTCCGCGCCCTGCAGTCTGAGGGCCCAGCCCAGGGCTCCTGGGCGTGAGGGGCAGTGGGTGGACCTGCCCCGCGCAGCATAAGGCCGCTGCGTGCCGGGGGCTGTCATAAGCATTTTCTTCCCAAGCCCTCGGGTGCCTGTGACCTCATAAGAGCAATGCGGGAACCTGGAAAGTTGTCAAGAAGCCAAGCAATTACCTGGCTCTGTCCTGAGGACGCCGAGGAGGACATATGAGGGCAGTGAGGGCCCGCCTTGGGGGTCCCGTGGACACCCTCCCTCCAGGCAGGGCTGGGGCAGGTGGGGAGCTGGCCGTGCGGTGGAGATGAACACTCGCCATGCTTGCTTGGGCATATCACCGTGATGTTGGAGCCCCCAGGGGAGAGAGTCAATAAGCAGAAGGAAAGAAGAAAATCCAGTCGGTTCTTTTGGAGCCCTCTGTTCCAACAATACCGAAGCCTCTCCTCCAGGGGAGGTGAAGGAGTCAGTCGCCTCCTAGCTTCCAGCGGAGGTGAAGGAGTCAGTCGCCTCCTAGCCATCACCGATGCGTGCGTGTCCCTCCCACTGAAAGTCGCTCAGTCGTGTCCGACTCTTTGTGACCCCATAGACTATGCAGTCCATGGAAGTCTCCAGGCCAGAATACTAGAGTGGGTGGCCTTTCCCTTCTCCAGAGGATCTTCCCAACCCAGGGATCAAACCCAGGTCTCCCGCACTGCAGGTGGATTCTTTACCAGGTGAGCCACCAAGGAAGCCCAAGTGGGTAGGCAGTCCCTCCTGGGCTCCCAGGCAAATCCTTGTACCCAGTGACCTTCCTGTGCTGCAGAGACCCTGTCCACCTTGCAGCCTGGAGGAGGCCTTCTTACGGCTCAGGGCTGAGTGAGTTGATTCCCTTCCATCTAACCTGCTGACTGCACATGGCCTGCTCAACGTCAGGGTGCGTGGTGGGAGGCCGGGCGACAGCTGAGCCCCCGGGTCCCCAGCGCCGTGAGCCCCCTGGGGACCAGCTAACTGTGCCCAGCTGCAGGGCCGCCAGCATGGGCTCCCAGTACCTGGGCTGAGGTGCCGCTGGGGGTCCGGGCACATCCTGTGTGGTGTCTCATAATCCCAGGTACCCGGAGAAGTGTGTGGGTGCAGCGGCCTCTTCTCTGAAGAAAATCATTAACATTTTAAAGAAGCAAGATTAAAAGAAGGTTGTAATAACAGCTGGAAAGTGTTGGGTGCAGAGAATAATACAGAGAAACGCGAGGTTTTATTTCCTAAGAATAAAAACCGCGGAGGCGCTGATGCTAAATGTAAGAATTCCATCACATAAACTTTCAAGTCCTGTCTCTTTTGTGTTTGTGAAGGAATGGGCCCGGCCCCAGCGGCAGGAGACGGAGGGCTGTCATCTGCCGGGGAGCAGAGCTCTCGGGGCTGTGACGGTCACTCTGGTCCTATAGGATTGCTGAGAAGTTAAAAACAAAATGACAGGGTTCTACTGTATAGCACAGGGATCTGTCTTCAGTATCCTGGGACAAACCATCGCGGAAAAGAATACGAAGAAGAACGTGCATACGTGTGCAACTGAGTCATTTTGCCGTGCAGCAGAAGTTAACACAACATTCAAATCACCTATGCGCCAATAAAATAAAAATAAGATTCCCTACTGTCGTTGGAGCCAGAGACGAGCAGAATTCCGGGTGGGACGCCTGCATTGGCCCCGAGGCTGCTCTGACCTGAGGAGGAGGAGGCCCCCACGTGCCCACCGTCTGTGAATCGGCCAGGCCCACATGCGGCCTCTCGTGTTCTGTCCCGGGACCGAATCCTTCACGAGTCACATCTGAGGGCTCGGTGTCCGTGTGTCCCTGCGGGTGATGGCGGTCGGCTGTGGATCCCTGAGCCGCAGTGTGGAGCCGCGGATTCTCAGTTTTGAGACCAAGCCTGGGCCTGGTGGGAGGGGTCAGGGTGAGCCCGGTGGGCGCTCGTCCGAGGCCCCCAGCTGCAGGCTGGGGACACACTCCTGTGTGAGGCTGTGAGAGCATCCCGGGGCTGGCGTCAGGCCCAGGTGGTGGCTTCAGCTGCAGGGATGCGCCGTCTCCCAGCCTGGAGGCCAGCACCCACGGTCAGGGTGCGGGGGATGGGCTTCTCTGCTGGCTCGGGGGCTCTCTCTCTGGCCTGCAGGTGCCTCTCTCCCGGTGCCCCATTTCCTCACATCACAGCTGCTTCCCTCCGTTCTGTCTCTGCGCCCTGCTGTCCTCCACCCCGGGGGGCACCAGTCCTGCTGTAAAAGGGCCCATCGTGAGGACCTCATTTGAACTTGGCCATCAGCAAAGGCCCCCTTTCCCAAGTGAGGCATGTCCATGGGTCCTGACCTCAGCGTCTCTAGGGGCCCGACTCAATGCCTGACAGCAACACAGGGGCTCTCTGCGGTTGTCACTGTGGGGTCGGGGTCCTGAGTGACAGACACTGGGGGAGGTGTTCCCAGGAGCACCGCTCTCAGGGAACGTGGGTAGGGAGGGGAGCCTGCCGGGCTCAGGGAGCACGTGGGTGGTAGGGAGGGCAGAGTGCCCGGTGCGGGGCTGCGTCCTCAGGAGTCCGCGGGCACCCACTGTGGGCTGGATTCCTGCCAGCACTTCCCCTTCCAAGTCTGAGTCAGAGAGACAGGAGCACAGAAAGCCTTTGTAGCAGAGTTGTCTCCCCATGGGGCACCAGAGGCCTAGGAGGGGCGTGTCTCCTCCAAGCCTGCGGTCTGAGCCCCTCGCCCCCCAAGCTGCCCTCAAGAGCGCCCCGCCTGCTCTCAGCGACGCCCCTCGCGGCCGTGCCCCCACCGCTTGTCTCAGCTCCTGTGGACCCCGCGCTCCCAGTGGGGTCCTCTGAGAATTTACGGGGACGTCTACGCTCTGTCCAAGGGCGACTCGTCTAGAGGGACAGGGGTGTCTGCCCCCCGGCCCCACTCCTGTCTGCGGTGCAGCCGCTCAGTGCAGAGCTGTGCTGTGGCCCTGATGCCCCCGGCGGGGCGTGGGAGAGGGGACCGCAGTGCGGACGGGGCCGGGGCACCTGGATCTCGGGAAGACTGACATCCCCGTGTGTCCTTGCTCTCACCTGGCCTCGGGCCCAGGCCTCTCCCTCTTCCTCACTCATGTGGGGCCAGGACCTCTGTGTCCAGACACTGCAGACCCCAGACCCTCCTCCAGCAGTGGCTGCGGCCCCAGAAAAGCGTCCTTCCTGATCGGCTTTTCATTCAAGGGCTCGGGTCTGGAAAAGTCAGACTCAGGAGTCTTAACCTGATGCCGGCGTTTCCTCTCTGTCCCCTGGGGGCTTCCAGGAGGAAGGCCAGCCCCTGTCCCACACAGGGTCTCCCGTGGCACAGGGTGGCCACGGTCCAGCTGCTGGCTCGGAGGGGCGCCAGCCAGGCCTGAGTCCTCCCCCTGGGGAACAGCACCTGGAGGCTCGAGAGACCAGAGCCCCGGCCTCCTTTCCAACCAGTGGGGCTGGGGTGAGTCATGGCCCAGTGGAGGCTCCGGCGGCATGTCCCGCAATGGACCCCCTGCCCAGGTGTGGGCACAGGCAGGGCGGCGGGGAGCTCTTCAGCGAGGGGCGACAGAGATGCGGGGGGGTGACTGCGGGGTCTCTGGCTGGTCCCCGGGCAGGATTCCTTACCACTGTGCTGGGGGGTGGGTGAGGAGGGAAGCCCTCTCACAGGCCGAGGCCATCCTGTGCGCCCAGAAGCTTCTGGCTTTCCTTCACACTCAGCAAAGCGTCTTCCTTCGTGGTGGGCAGTCATCACCTGACTCAGTGCTTGCAGGACGCGGGACAGTCCAGATGGGGAGCAGCACATGGAGGCTGGCGGAGGTCCTTCCCAGCTTGGTCTAGCGCCCTCCGACCCCGCCGTGGGGCTGCTCCTCCCTCTTCCAGAAGGCGGGTGACCCGGGTTACCGGCATCTCAGTGAGCTTCTGCAGAAAACGTCCCCACACAGGACGCAGAGCGCCTCTGAGTGAGATCTGGGCCCAGCGCCCAGGTCCAGGGGGCCTTGCTGACCTGCAGTTTGCACCGTGTGCGTGCACGCCCAGGTTTCTGTAGCTGTGTCTGCGCGTAAGAGCCTGCACGTGTGCGTGTCTGTGTGCACACATGTGTCTGTGGGAATGAGCAGTGGTGCACGTGTGGGCACCAGTGTCTGGGTCTCGGCATTTCAGTGGCATCTCACCCCCTGCATCTTTTTAACCTTGGGTGCAGGGGTCCCTGGAGTCATTCATCACGTGACTGTTTCCTTTCCGTGCGGCTCAACCCTGAAACGTGGTGAGCAACTGTCCTTGGATTTAATGCAGATGGCTGTTCTTTAATTTATACCCCACAGTTCTGGAAAGGAAGAAAAACGTCCTGTGTGAAGAAGGTAAATCTGATACCCATCAATCTGTTAGGAGGTGATAAATAACACCCCCTTGCTTTCGGCATTTATAAATTATTCGCTTCATTAGGACAGAGCGTGCTGACATTCTGTGAGCTGTGCAGGGTCTCTCCAGAGTCGGGGGGGCGGTGGGAACAATTAGGTGGGTTTCTGGTGAATGGATACAGTTGCTCTCATTAGGACAGAAAATGCCAATTAAAACCAGAAAAAATGAGCAGAATTGATTAAGTCCTCTCATCAAGAGTTACCTATTTGTGTGTCTGATGAGAGTCCAAAACTTGAATGTCATTTCAGCTCGACAAATGGAGGAACCACACTCCCCACAGGGAGGACACCAGCGAGGACTGCAGGGGCAGACAGGAGCAGCTCCTCTTGTGCACCGCACGAGCACACGCCCACACACATCTGACCTGCACACACATCTGCACACACCTGTGCCCACGCACACCTGCAGCTGCACACACATACATGCCTGCGCCTGTATCTGTACACACCTGCACACACCTACATCTGCACACACTCCTCTTCACCAGTGGCCCCCACACGCCCACGCTCTTCCCCCCAAACCCACAGGTACCCAATGAGGTGCGTCTGAGCCCACTCAGGTACCACCCTTCCCGATCATACAGATGATAAAACCTGAGCTGAAAATTCTCACGGGGCTAAACCTTTTTAGAAGCATTTCTAACAATAATACCAACAACAGGCTCTTCCATCTGTGACTTCTGTGGAGGGACTCCGCCTGCCGCGTCGGGTCAGCCCAGAACCATGAAGGGTGATGGGTGAGTCGCACAGCTTCTCACGTGTCCCGTCTCCACTGCGTCTCCGCAGCGCCCTGGAGCACTGGCCTCCTTGCAGTCACGGGTGGTGAAAGCCAGGGGCCACTGTGGAAGGGGAGGCTTCATCTGCGTCCCCAAGACCCACCCCCCGACCCTGTCCTGACCTGGCCTGCCTGTCAGTGCCAGCCAACAGGCAGCCGTAAGCCCCCAGCCCCAGTCCCACAGGCAAAAGGAGGCAGACGCTCCCCTCGCTGAGTCTCCGGGTGGGACCCCAGCCCAACCACATTGTGACTGCAGCCCCAGGGACCCTGGGCAGAGGACCCCGCTAGGCTGTGCCCTGACCCCTGCCACGTGGAGTGCGTGAAGAAGAGAAGGCCCCTCCTGATCCGGAGTCTGTGGGTATCACACAGCAGCAGACAACACACACTCAGGCTGGAGTCTAGGAAGCCACGGTCCTGAAGCGGTATTTAATAGTTCCTGTTTTTACGTTAGAGGATCTCTGGAACTTTAAAAATTATTTTGCATTCTTACACTTTTTTTGTGAGTGATCATATGCATTTAACAAATTCCATGGTTTTAGTGGTAAAGAATCCTCCTGCTGATGCAGGAGACATGGGTTTGATCCCTGGGTTGGGAAGATCTCCTGGATGGAGGGCATGGCAACCCACTCCAGTATTCTTGCCTGGAAAATCCCAAGGACAGAGGAGCCTGGCGGGCTACAGTCCATGGGGTCACAGAGTCAGACAGGACTGAGCGACTGAGCATTTGCACACACAGTCTATGCATGTTTTCCCAAGTTTTATTTATGTTCTCACATTGACACAATTATGTCATTAATGTCCCTGCGGTGTTGCAGAACAACTGGCTGGCCCATCCTCAGCCGTGACTTCCGGGGGAGTTTTGAAGCTTTGCTTTGACACACGATGGGCTGATGAGGACTTTTGTACAAACCTCTTTGTCACACGTGTAAAGATTTCTGCAGAATGTGTACCTCGAGCTACACCGCACGCTCGTGGGGCGAGCGCGTCTCCAGCCCTGGATCTGCTGGCAGATTCTGTCCCCCGTGTCCCTGACGTGACGCCCACACCTGTGCAGGGCAGCTACTCTGGTGCTGGCACGCTCAGCTGCTCAGTCGTGTCCAGCTGTTTGCAACCCTTTGGGCTGTGGCCCGCCAGGCTCCTCTGTCCATGGGATTCTCCAGGCAAGAGCACTGGAGTGGGTGCCATTTCCTCCTCCAGGGGATCTTCCCGACCCAGGGATGAAACACTCATCTCTTGTGTCTCCTGCCCTGCAGGTGAATTCTTTACCCCTGAGGCACTGGGGAAGCCGCTTCCTTCCTGGGGCTGAAATCCCAGGGTGAAGCCTGCTTCAGCTGCTGCTTGGTGTCAGGCCTCCCTCTGTGACTCTCCTGTCATCACCCTTGGCCTGTTGTTCTGCGAGCTCTCTGTCTTTTCTTACCGGCTGGCAGGATTTGGGGCCCATTATGGACATTGCTCCCTTTTCATTGATTCAAATGCAGACTCTCTTCTCTCCTCTGTGACTTGTCTTCTTGTCTCATTCGTGTTGTCTTTGGCCAAAGAGAAAGCTGTAATTTTAATGCGGCCACAGGAATGTTCTTGGCCACGTGCTTCAGGCTTCACATGTCCTGCTTGAGGAGCTCCTTCTACAGCCAAAGGCATCGCGCTTTTTCCTGCATTTCTTACTGAACGTTTTCAGGTTTGGTGTTCCCGTCTGAGTCTCTAACTGGCCTGGATCGTTGCACGATTTTTCAGTTTTCATGGTTTTTTTGAAGGGCACCTTCACTCCGCTGGGCACGGCACACACGGTGTGCGAACGCTCCCCTTCACTCCTGGGGGCGAGTGGCTTGCGGTTCAGATGCTGTACCCGCACCTCCTGCAGACGGGGAGCACGCAGCGGGGAGGTCGGGGAGGGGGAGCCTCGTCCATGAGGGCCCGCGGGCGGTGGGCACGCGGAGGTCAGGCTCCTGCCTGCATTCAGATCCCAGCTCTGCCTTCTCCGTGCCCCTAGGGCCCTTGGGGTCTCATCCTTCAGGGGAAGTAGCAAGGTCACGACCTAAAAGGCTCCAAGGCTGGGGGCCAGGCCCTGCCACCTGGCGCCTTAGGGGGCGGGGCTGGGCCCGTCACTGGACTCTCCCTGGACAGGTCCGCCTGCCCCAAGTGCAGGAGCCACGAGCCCGAGTGAGCGCCCGCGGCCCCTCCTGCCCCCAGGCCTCCGAGTGAGGCCTCAGTGTCCTTACTGTCGCTTATCGTCCGGGGAGTGCTCATTTCTGGGGTTCTGTGTTTAAATACAACCTTTCTGCTTCTCCTAATTTTATCAGTAGATCTTAATCTGGATAATTAAAATTCAACCCGACATTCCCAGGGACCCCACAAGCACCCACTGATGTCTTGAACGTCCGCGAGCTGATCCCTCGAGGAAGTGCCCTGGCCCGGCAGGATGGGCTCAGGCCCCAGGGACTCGAGTGGGCGGCAGGGTCTGCTCGGTACTTCATCAGACGGGGCTGAGTCCTTTTGCAGGCACATGGCTGGTGGAGCCAGCTGTGTCAAACCTCGGCTGTGCCCTTGGGGGAGAAGCCGATCACAGCACCCAGGGACGACCCCGGCCAGCCTGGGATCACTTATTCCTTCCGAGAAGACTCCTGGGTGTCTGCTCTGAGCAGGTCATTGGTCCTGTGCGAGGGCGGGACGGAGGCCTCATCTCCTCGCTCGGGAGGACCCTCCAGGACCGTGAGCCCAGCCACGCCAGCTGGCAGGGCTGTGTGGACCTTGCCCACCAGCCGCTTCTCAGAGTCGGCGGAAGTGGACGGAAGCAGCAATGACCAAGGGCAGGGCCCGAGCCATCCAGGGCTGAGGCCATCCCAACCCTGATGAACCCCCAGCCTCTCCCTCTAGACGTCCTCGGCTCCTGGCCCAGCCCGGCCTCCCAGCAGCCCCGGGCCTGGGACTCACGGCTCCTCTGGTCCTTGTTTCCCAGCTCAGAGTGTGATGCTGATGGTAGGAGCTCAGTGTGAGGGTGGACGCGGCCTGGAGATGCGGTCAGGTCAGCAAGTGGCTCCAAGCAGCCCGGCCTCCAGCGCCGGGGCCAGTGCAGCCCAGCCGTCTCGGTGCATCAGAGCACGGCCGTCCAGAGGTCCCTGAATAAGCCGGTCTCTGCCTCATGTCCACCACCCGGGGCTCGGGAACCCTGCCTCTGGGATGGCTCCCCACTCCCGTTCCTGACTTGGTGGGCCTGGCCACGGGGGTCCCTTAGGGTCACCCTGTGACAACGCCAGGGCAGTGACGGGGGCTGCCTGGGTGGGGTCTGTGCTCACGGCCGGGATGGAGCTGCTGTGGAGCAGGTGCATCAGGCCAGGGTCAGTATCAGGGTCGGGGTCGGGGTCGAGGTCAGGAGGGGCCTGGAAGGCGTCCCTGACGGGATGTGTCCTCACACTCGGGCCCAGGAGCTTGGGATGGAGGAGGGCATCCCTGTACCAGGGCCTGACCCCAGGGATCAGACGCGTCTGGCAGAGCGGGGCGCAGCGCTTGCAACCCCGCGGGCTTGGACCTGGGAGGAGGGGCTTGGCCACGCCCTTGGTGATGGACAGGAGACCAGCTGGGCACCTCCAGGGCTTGGTTGCCTCCTGCAGGGCTGGCAGGCCATCCATGTCACACAGAAGCTTGAATCTGAGGGGAATTTGTAAGGCCTCGTGTTCAGGGCCGGTCAGACCAGGCGCCAGGCGCCCCCTCCGAGGTGGTCCAGGTGAGCAGGCCCAAGAGTGAGGCCTGGGGCTCCCGTGGGGTGGCTGGAGCCCCGTTTCTCCCCTCACACGCCATCCAGCTCTCACTGTATCATCTTTCCCCAAAGAATGCGACACAATGATATTTTTTGTTTATTTATATTAAAATCAACAGATGTTAGCAAGTTAATGTCATTTATTATATAAGATGTGATGACAGTACAATTAGTATTTTTTAAACTGTAATTGTAAAATTGACCTTATTAAAATTCCACTTCCTCCATAATTAAAAAAAACTAATTACTTCTAGTAATTGGACCAGAAATGACATTTTCGGTTCATTAATATTCAGCAAATTGTTTTTGAAGACGCTCTTGCCAGAGTACTGTCAATCTCTGGCGTTTCTGTTCATTCCTCATTTAAAACTGGGCTGGAGACAATAGCTTGCATTTTAACAAGATGTGCGTCCTCGGCTTGCTTTTACAAATAAAGTTTTTAATTGCTAATTAATTTGCGGGCGTGCTTTCCTGCAGGAACGTGGCAGGCCGCCCCATGCCCGGCCCAGGTGCAGCCCACCCGCGCCCAGGCCTCCTTCTGGGAACAGAGACCCGGGTCGCGCTCCACTGCGCCTGAACGCGGTGTCTAATTACTCGGCGCCGGGAGGTGGAGGCAAGTCAAAATAATGGAGTGTGAACCAGTTTTGTAATTAACTGAGCTCAGCGAAGGAGGGTGTGAAAGAGGGAAAGTCAGACGCGGGAGGCCTGGAGCAGGACTGGCTCCCGGCCGTCCTGGGGTGCTTGCGGGGCGTGGGGGCTGGGGGCCCCCTTGCTCTCAGCCAGAGCAGAGCCTGACCCGGGCTGTCCCTGCAGGGAGCTTTCCTCAGGGCCCCTGCCGCCCCTGGCAGCTCCCACGGTCTCGCTGAGAAGCGCTGGGTCCAGTGGTCACTGTCCTGGCTGGTGGTGCCTCCCCCTACATCTGGTGTCTTTGACGGGGAGTGGGGTCTCCGGGGGCAGGCACCCCCTCCGCTCCCTGGGTTGCTGCCCTCCCACACCGCTGAGCCTCAACGTCCTGCTCTGAGGGGCCCCATATGGCCTCGCAGGAGAGGGCCCATGAGGGACACAGGAGAGTGGTCCTGCGGAGGCGGGTCTCAGAGCCCCTCATCCTGTCCTCCTGTGGCTGCAGGGGGCTGGACGGCCGGGCTGGATGTGGCGCCTGGAGCTCGCGCCCAGGGGGGTTTCTCCCTGAGCATGTAGTGGGCGCCTGGGACCTGGGGTCAGGTCCTGAATTCTGTGGTCAGAGGTTGGAGCCGAGTCTCCGGGCACAGGGGGCTGTTCCCCCGGGGGAAGCTGGGGCTCCAACATCCTGGGGGTGAAGATGCGGTGCTGAAGGAGCAGGCCTGGGCCTGAGGCCCTGCTGTCCCTGCGGCAGGGCTCCAGGGGAGGGTGGTGCTTCTCTTCCCGGGGATGTCCCAGGGGCCAGTCCCTCGGAGGGTCCCCAGGCAGGGTTCACTCTGGGGTCAGTCCTCGGGCAGGGCCCCCGGGCAGAGCCCGCTCTGGGCCGGTCCCTTGGGCAGGGCCTTGTCCTCTCTTCTCTGGAGCCATGAGCAGGTGGCCCCGGGCCCTGCTCTGTTGCTGTGTTTCTGTGTCCCTTTTCACCTCTGTCTGGGTCTCTGTGTCTCTCGTCTGTAACTGATGGATGTTTTTCCTTCTAAGGTCGGGTCAAGTCTGCTAACAGACCATGAGGGGAGTGGGTGAAGCCTGACAGGCGGCTGCTGTAGCTTGGCCCCCTCCTGCCATGAACTGGCCTGCGGGCGCTGCACCCTGGCCTGTCCTAGCTGGGCCCCCACACCCTCTGGGGCCTCAGTCCTTCCTGGGCGGCCTCGGGGGCCTGGACACAGGAGGGATGTGCCAACAGGGAGTCTTCATTCCAAGGGAGCGTGTGGTCCTTTCGGCCCCCTGCCTTCCTTCGGAGCTCATGGACCCAGGGCCTGGGCCGAGGAGGGGCGAAGGCCTGGGGGACCCCCTTCTCCTGGGAGCAAAGGCCAGGCTGAGCCGTGGTCCTGACTGAAGCCACTTTCCTGAGACCAGCTTCCTTCTAGAACCAGAGGTACGTTTATTTGGAAGAGGAGAGTTTTGTTTTCACTGTAAACAGAGTCCCAGGGCCCCGAGGAGGAGCCCACCGGGACAGCAGGACTCATGGGCCCGGGATGGCCGCCCTGGATGGTTACAGGGCGACGCTGAGGGGCTCGCTGCTGGGCTCAGCTGCCCCCTCGTCCCCCACCCGCTCCGGGAGATTCTGACAGTTTCCTAACTAACACAGGCTGGGTGGCTTGAACGCTAGGAATTCATTCTGCCGCCTTCTGGAGGCTGGGAGTCCTAGACCAGGGTGCTGGCGGCCGCACTCTGCCTCGAGGCTCCAAAGGAGGGCCATTCCTGTCTCTCGCAGCTTTTGGGGCTCAGGTGTGCAGTCAGTCCTGGGTCCCTGAGACAGTGCCTTTGACACTGGCAGGTGGCCGGGGGCTCTGGGGGCCGGGCGTCGTGGGTGACTGTGTGCCCTTCATACTCCGGACAGGTTGAGGGCCTTAGATGAGACAAGATCAGCATCTGATTCTTAATGCAAATCCGAAACGAGTCAATATATGGAGATAACACAAACACAATACACCTTGACCCTCTCTCTCTTTTTAAATCTAGATAAGTTTACAGTGAAGGCGAGATGCGTGGCTGATTTGAATGGGAAATTCTCACGGACGCTGACATTGTAAATGTGCCACCTGAGTCCTCTGGGGAGCTCCGCCCGCCGACCTTCCCCTGCCTTTCACTCCCCTGTGCTGGGGGGGCGAGGGTGGGACCCGATGGGACCCTCCCCCACCCTCCCCCTGCCCGCCTCCGCCATCCATTCCCACCTAGATGGACAGCCCTTGGCCCGGAAGTCTCACTTGGAGTCCAGGACAAGATTGAATGTTCCTCAGGAGGGGTCATCGTGATGAAGCTGAGAATAGACGGCAGGTTCAGAAATCCCCGGCAGGTAGGAGAAAGGTTCAGTCTTGTGCGTTTGACGCAGAGATGCTGGACTGCAGGCACCCCTCGGGAGAACACCCCTCGATTAACACGAGGCATCAGTCGTGCTTCAGGACCCCTCTAAGACTGGAGGCCAAGTTCTTAGACGGTGGAGGGGGGTTCAGAGAAATCCCCGTGGGTGCCCCAGCCCCAGGGTGGAGAAAGGGGTCGTGGACCACCAGGCCCCCTCGTTTGCTCTTCCCAAGGTCCCTGGAAACCCGGAGCTGCTGGGGATTTCACTCGTGGCAAATCGTGACCTGAGCCGAACCCTGGGGCCTCAGGGGCGTGTGCCTGCCTGCACTCCAAGAATACAAAACCATGTGCCTCCCCAACCCCGCACTCAGTAGAATTGTGGGGCGTGTGACTGGAGTCAGGTCTGTCTCTGCAGACTTTCCAGGGCTCAGAATAAGAGCTGACACCTCGTAGGTGCTCGAATTACTGTTAAATGAGTGAGTGAAACTTGCAGTCGAAGGGGAACTGGTCAGCTGGCCTTTGGGGGACCGTCAGGAGCCAAGTCACAGAGACAGCAATGGCGCTGAGCAGGTATTTATGGGGAAGGCTCAAGGCGGGGAGTGTGTGGGCATCTCGGGCAGGTGGGGCGGTGGCATCGTGTGGGAGGCTGAGGCCTGGGTGGTGAGGCACCACACATGTTAAGTACAGATTCTGGCATACAACAGGTGCTCCATACATGCATATGTGGCTTGGAGTCCGCAGAACGTGGGCTCCACGGTCTACCAGCAAGGGGCAAGGAATCCACCCCCCGACCCTAAGCGGAGATGTAGGCAAAGTGATCTCCCCCCACTCCTGCCCACCCCGCTTCCGCACCTCTGCCCCCGGGATGCTCTTTGTCAGTCTGCTTCCCTTCTCTGCAGGCGCAGGCACAGGGTGCGGTTGTTATTACAAACTTTTTGCCGTTTCTTTCATTTCCTCCCGGTTTGCCCTGTGACTTGGCAGGCTGTCTCCCCGGGGGGCAGTGCACGCGTCACCCTGTGCTTACTGGCTTGGGCGCCTGCCTGGCTTTGGCCAGGGGAGTGCGCACGAACACGGTGGAGGCAGGGCCAGCGCCCTGAGGTGCGTCCTCCTGGGCTCCTGCCTTTGGAGGAGGAAGACGAGCTTGCTCTGCGGCACAGAGGGCGAGAGCTGAGGGCAGACTGGACCAGGGCTGCAGCCAGAGGGTGCCTGCCCCGAGCCGCCCTGACCTGCAGGCCTGTGTGCTTGTGTGCGCTCAGTCAGGCGTGTCCGACTCCGTGCGAGCCCCTGGACCACGGCCCACCAGGCTCCTATGTCTGTGGGGTCTCTCAGGCAAGAATACCGGGATGGGTTGCCACGTCCTCCTCTGGGGGTCTTCCCGACCCAGGGCTTGAACCCGCGTCCCCCGCATCTCTGGCTTTGGTAGGTGGCTGGAAGGAGACGCGCAGTGGCTGTCAGGAGCCCTGGCGCTGGCGCTCCTGGAGGCGCCCGAGACCCAGGCCCCGCCGGCTCAGCGTCTTCCCGACTGTGGCGGCCCCATGGGTGGGATGCTCCTGCTCCAGACCAGACGGTCCCGGGGAACGGATTCCCACCCCCAATCTGGCCCATAAGCAGAGGACCCTCACCGCCGAGAAGAGGGGCCCAAGCAGGGCACGTTCTGTAAACTCATCTTTGTCGCACCACGAGGACTTCCAGACCGCGTCCGTGGCGTCCACAGTAACTAACCGGCGCTCTTGTCCTCTCATGGGGCTGAGAGACCGCTGTCACCTTCAAAGTCCCCGATGCAGCCTCCACCCCTCCCCTTTCATTAGCCCCAGAAAGTGTCCTGCGTGCTGTGTTTTCCCCTTGACTCTGTTCACTTTTCTTGGGAGTTTGCGCATAGAGTTATAACAACATCTTATACATTTTTTCACATTTCTGTATTGTACAAAACAGGATCAGACTGCATTGAGTGGAATCATTTCTAAGACGTGCTGTTTTTAAGGTTATTATGCTCCTGACACAATGCTGCTTCTGCCTCTTGCCACTGAGATGCACTCATCCACACAGGGGGCTCCTTCGCATGAATACATAAACATATTTCATTTATTTATTCTCTGATTGATGGACATCTGGGTTGTTTTCAGTTTTCTAGTTTTATGCTCCCCTGGATGGGATGCTATGAACTTCCTTGAATATATGCGAGACCTTAAACCGAGACATGGAATTGCCTGAACATAAATCATGCTCAAATTCACTTTATTTGACAAGTTATTTTCCAAAGCGACTGTTCCAATATCCACCCCCCCCCCCAGTGGTGTGTAAATAGTTCCACTTGCTCCGCATCCTACAGACTCGTCATACTTGGAGATTGAAATTTTTATCTGTTCTGCTGTTGACAGACAATTGCACTGGATGGACAATTATCGATTGTGAAGGAAACAGCTCGGAGCCCTGGAGGGCAGAGTCTTTTGTGGACACTTGTCTCCACGACCCTTGGGTGTGTACCTGTCTGTGGACATGCTGGGTCAACGCCCTTAACTTTGTAAGAAATGTCTGAGCCCCTTTGCATGGTAGGTTTGGCATCTCCCCTGCCCGTCAGTGACGGAGGGAAGTTTTCCTTGCTTCGAATTCTTATCAGTATCGGCAGTTCCAGTCTCCTTATATTTCGCCAGTGAATGTGCCATCTCCCCAGTGAGTCATAAGGATTCGAAGCATTTTTTAATAAAACATCCAGTGACCGTTTGTATAGCTTCCTGTGTAAAAGGACTTTTGAAGCCCTTTGCCCATTTTTCACTGGGCTACTTTTCTTTTTTCTTTTGCTATTGAGAGGTGTGTGTTCTTTGCCCAATTCAGATTCACGTCCTTTGAGAGATCTGTATTTAACAGATATTTTCTCCAATTGTCTGCGGGCTGGTTCGTTTTCTTAGCAGTGTCTTTTGATGAGCAGAAGTGCATCATTTCAACACTTTCCCCTTCATCAATGCTGTCTTTTATGGCAATCGATGTCTATGTCCTTTGTAAGAAATCTTTGCTTATCCTCAGATCTTGATGATATTCCACTATGCTTTGTCTCAAAGCTTTACAGATTTTTTTTATGTTTAAGTCTGTGATCCATCGCTAATTAATTGTTGTGTATGATGTGAGATAAGGATGAATGCTATTTTTTTCCTGTTTGTTCTTGAAGCACTATCAGATTCTGTCTCATGTATTCTGAGGCTTTGGGTTAGGTGCATGCATATTAGAGATTGTCAGGGCTTCTTGGAGAACTGACCACTCGGTGATACAACGTCTCTCTTTGTCTGAGATAGCTTTCCTGCTATGAAGTCTGCTCTGTCTGAAATTAATACACCAACCTCAGTTTTCTTCTGATCAGTGTGAGCGTGGCCTCTCTCTCTCTGTTCCTTCACATTTAATCTATCTGTGTGTTTATATGTGAACTGAGTTTCTTATACACCACCTATAATTGGGTCTTTCCTTCCTCCTATTCTTTTTAAAAATCCACTCTGACAGTATCTGTTGTATAATTGGTGTTTAGACTATTGATGTTTGAAGTGATTATTTCACTTGGAGTAGTATCTCCCATACTTGTTGCTGTTTCCTATGGTTGTCTTTATTCTTTCTTTCTTTTTCTTGTCTTCTACTCTTTTTCTGCAGTCTCTGATTTTAACTGAGCATTTTATATGACTCATCTTTCTCATAAGTGTGCTTCTCTGATAGCTTGGACGGTAAAGAATCTGGCTGTAATGCAAGGGACCTGGGTTCAATCTTTGGGTCAGGAAAGTCCCCTGGAGAAGGGGATGGCAGCCCACTGCAGTATTCTTGCCTGGAGAGTCCCATGGACAGAGGAGCCTGGTGGGCTCTAGTCTGTGGGGTCGCAGAGAGTCGGACACGACTGAGCGAATAAGACTTTCTCCTCTCTCTCAGCAGATCATAATTTAGGAGCATTGTTTAGAGCTTACAGAACGCCACAGACAGTCCAAGTCCACGTCACAGAGAGTCCTTAGGACCACTCTTTGGTTCTGCCCTCTTGGCCCTTGTAACATCGCTGTCATTCATTCCACTTCTCCATGAGCCATAACCAGCGACTTGTTCAGCTGCTCAGTCGTGTCCAGCTCTTTCTAACACCATGGACTGCGGCAGGCCAGGCTTCCCTGTCTCTCACCGTCTCCCAGAGTTTCCTCAAACTCATGTCTACTGAGTCGGTGATGCCCTCCTGCCATCACATCCTTTGTCACATTCTTCTGACCACAGCCTTTCCCGGCATCAGGTCTTGTCCAGTGAGTCAGCCCTTTGCGTCAGGCGGCCAAAGTATTGGGACTGTTTTTATGTGGTTGCTATTATTATTTCGAAAAAATTACCATCTGGTACCTCAATTAAAAACATGAAAAAATGAGAAAATAATAGCTCATATTGCCTTCATTCATTCTTCTTTAAGGTTCTTTATGTAGATCCAAGTTTTTGACTCATGTAATTTTCCCTTCTCTGAAGAACTTTGAAACTGTCTTGTAAGGCAGGTCTACTAGCAATAAATCCATTCAGTTTTTGCTCATTTGATAAAGTCTTTATTTCTCCTTTACTTTGAAAGATAATTTTACTGGATATTGAGTTCCTGTTCATACAGTTCATGGGGTTCTCAAGGCAAGAATACTGGAGTGGTTTACCATTCCCTCCTCCAGTGGACAACGTTTTGCCAGAACTGGCCATCGTGACCTATCCATCCTGGATGGCCCTGCAGAGCATGGCTCACAGCTTCCTTGAGTTGCGCGAGCCCCTTTGCTATGACAGGGCTGTGATTCACGAAGAGGATGAGCCCCTGGGTTGGAAGTTGTCCAATATGCCACTGGGGAAGAACAGAGAAACCGCTCCAGAAAGAAGGAAGAGGCAGGCCAAAGTGGAAAGGGCGCTCTGCTGTGGGTGTATCTGGTGGTGCAAGTAAAGTCTGATGCTGTAAAGAACAATACTTCATAGGAACCTGGAAGGTTAGGTCCATGAATCAAGGTAAATTTGACGTAGTCAAGCAGGAGATGGCAAGCGTGAATATCAACATTAGGAATCAGTGAACTAAAATGAATGGGAATGGGCAAATTTAATTCAGATGACCATTACATCTATTACTGTGGGCAAAAATCCCTTAGAAAAAACGGAGTAGCCCTCATAGTCAGCAAGAGTCTGAAATGCAGTACTTGGGTGTAATCTCAAAATGACATGGTTCCTTTTCAAGGCAAACCATTCAACATCACAGTAATCCAAGTCTGTGTCCCAAGAACTGATGCTGAAGAAGCTGAAGTTGACCAGTTCTATGAAGACATACAACACTTTCTAGAACTAACAACAATGAAATAAATCCTTTTCATCATTAGGGGGTTGGAATGCAAAAGTAGGAAGTCAAGAGATACCTGAATTAACAGGAAAGTTTGGCCTTGGGTACAGAATGAAGCAGGGCAAAGGTTAGCAGAGCTTTGCCAAGAGAATGCACTGGTCATAGCAAACACACTTTCCCAACAGCACAAGAGAAGACTCTACACACGGACATTGCCGAACGGTCAATACCGAAATCAGATGATTATACTCCTCGCATCCCCAAATGGAGAAGCTCTGTAAACAGGACCTGGGCCTGACTGTGGGTCAGATCATGAGCTCCTTATTACAAAAAAATTAGGGCTTAAATTGAAGAAGGCTGGGAAAACCACTAGGCCGTCCATTCAGGTATGACCAAAATTGAATCCCTTACGATTACACAGTGGAAGTGACAAATCGATTCAAGGGATTAGATCTGATAGACAGAGTGCCTGAAGAACTATGGACAGAGATTCATAACATTGCACAGCAGGCAGTGTTCAAAATCATCCCAAATAAAAAGAAACTCAAGATGACAAAGTGGTTGTCTGACGAGGCTTTACAAATAGCTGAGGAAAGGAGAGAAGTGAAAAGGAAGGGAGAAGGGGAGCGATATATCCAACTAAATGCAGGGTTCCAGAGACTAGCAGGGAGCGATAATAAGACCGTCTTCAATGAACAGTGCAAAGAAATAGAGGAAAACAGTAGAATGGGAAAGACTAGAGATCTCTTCAAGAAAATTAGAAATACCAAGGGAACATTTCATGCAAAGATGAGCATGATAAAGGACAGAAATATTAAGTGAAGTATACTAACTGAAGCAGAAGAGATTAAGAAAAGGTGGCAAGAATACACGGAATAACTGGTTTCTTAAGACAAGAAAAGTCTTAAGGACTCAGATAACCATGATGGTGTGGTCACACACTCAGAGCCAGACATTGTGGAGTGTGAAGTCAAGTGGGCCTTAGGAAGCATTGCTATGAACAAAACTAGGGAGGTGATGGAATTCAAGTTGAGCTATTTCAAATCCTAAAAAATGATGCTGTTAAAGTGCTGCACTCAATATGCCAGCAAATTTGGAAAACTCAGCAGTGGCCACAGGACTGGGAAAGGTCAGTTTTCATTCTAATCCCAAAGAAGGGAAATGCTAAAGAATGTCCAAACTACCATATAATTTTTCCCATTTTGCGTGCTAGTAAGGTAACGTCCAAATTCTTCAAGCTAGGCTTCAGCAATACGTGAACCAAGAACTTCCACTATACAAGCTGGATTTAGGAAAGGAAGAGAAACCAGAGATCAAATTGCCAACATCTGTTGAGTCATACAGAAAACAAGGGAATCAGAAAAACATCTACTTTTGCTTCATTGACGATGCTAGAGTCTTTGACTGCATGGATCACAACAAACTGTGGAAAGTTCTTAAAGAGATGGGAATACCAAACCACCTTATCTGACTCCGGAGACACCTGTGTGTGGGTCCAGAAGCAACAGATAGAACCTTACATGCAATAACTGACAGATTCAAAATTGGGAACTCCTTTCTCAATTAATGGGCTTCCCTGGTGGCTCAGCTGGTAAAGAATCCACCTGCAATGAAGCAGACCTGGGTTTGATCCCTTGGTTGGGAGGATCCCCTAGAGAAAGGAAAGGCTACTCACTCCAGTATTCTGGCCTGGAGCATTCCATGGACTGTATAGTCCATGGAGTCTCAAAGAGTTGGACATGACTGAGCGACTTTCACTTTCACTTTCCTGATTAAGATGAGTAAGATGAGGCTGTATCTTGTCACCCTGTTTTTTAATCTTATATGGAGAGTACATCATGTGAAATGCCAGGCTGGATGAATCACCAGCTGGTCAAGATTGTGGGGAGAAATCAACAACCTCAGCTATGCAGATGACACCACCTTATGGCAGAAAGCGAAGAGCAACTAAAGAGCTCCTTGATGAGAGTGAAAGAGGAGAATGAAAAAGCTGGCTTAAAAATCAACATTAAAAAACTAAGATCATGGCATCCAGTCCCGTCACTTGATGGTGAATAGAAGGGGAAAAAGTGGAAGCAGTGACAGATTTTATTTTCTTGAGCTCCAGAATCACTATGGATGGTGACTGCAGTCATGAAATTGAAAGACACTTGCTACTTGGAAGTAAAACTATGACAAACCTAGACAGCATATTAAAAAGCAGAGACGTCACTTCACCTACCAATAGTCAAAGCTATGGGTTTTCCAGTAGTCACGTATGGATGTGAGAGTTGGACCAGAAAGAAGGTTGAGCACCGAAGAATTGATGCTTTTGAATTGTGGTGCTGAAGAAGACTCTTGAGAGTCCCTTGGACAGCAAGGAGATCAAACCAGTCAATTCTAAAGAAAATCAACCCTGAATATCATTGGAAGGACTGATGCTGAAGCTGAAACTCCAATACTTTGGACACCTGATGCAGAGAGCCAGCTCATTGGAAAAGACCCAGATGATGGGAAAGGTTGAGGGCAGAAGGAGAAGAGGGCAGCAGAGGATGAGATGATTGGATGGCATCACTGACTCAATGGAAGCAAATCTGAGCAAACTCCAGGAACTAATGAAGGAGCAGGATGTCTGGTGTACTGAAGCCCATGGTGCCACAAAGGGCCAGACAAGACTTAATGACAACGTTGAATTACTCCACTCCCTCGCCCCCAGTATTTAAAATATTTCACTTCACTCTCTTCTCATTTGGAATATTTTGAAGGGAATTCTGATGTAATATTTATCCCTACATTCCCACCAAATTTGGCTTCTTTCAGGATTTTCTCGTTTTCTTTGATTTTCTGCAGTTTGGTCTGGACTTTGGGGTATTTATCCTGCCTGTGGTTCTCTGAGATTCCTGAATCTGTGGTTTGGTGTCTGTCGTTAATTTTGGAAAGTTCTCGGTCATTGCTTCAGATGCTGTATTTTTCCTTTATCAGTTGAAACTGTATCACATCTTTTATGATTGCCTCAGTTGTTGGATATTCTGTTTTTTTTCCCCTTCATTGTTTTTTCTCTTTGTTTCTAAAAGGGTAATTTCTTTTCGGTTAGGGTCAGCTTTCGTTTTTCTCTTATTGCGCAAGGTGAGACCTATGACTTTAAAGCAGCTTGCACGCCAGACTGGAACCTTTTCACCTTTTCCACGTGGACATCCACTACGTCTTGGAGATATTTTCTTTTCTCAATGAACGGCTTTGATGCTGTTGACCCTGTACTCATCAGTCTATTTCTGCACTCGACGGTGTTCTGTTGATCTATTTGTCCATCCTTATCCTTACAACTTGTTTACTTTCAGTTCAGTTCAGTCGCTCAGTCGTGTCCGACTCTTTGCGACCCCATGAATCGCAGCACGCCAGGCCTCCCTGTCCATCACCAACTCCCGGAGTTCACTCAAACTCACGTCCACCGAGTCAGTGATGCCATCCAGCCATCTCATCCTCTGTTGTCCCCTTCTCCTCCTGCCCCCAATCCCTCCCACCATCAGAGTCTTTGCCAATGAGTCAACTCTTCGCATGAGGTGGCCAAAGTACTGGAGTTTCAGCTTTAGCATCATTCCTTCCAAAGAAATCCCAGGGTTGATCTTCAGAATGGACTGGTTGGATCTCCTTACAGTCCAAGGGACTCTCAAGAGTCTTCTCCAACACCACAGTTCAAAAGCATCAATTCTTCGGTGCTCAGCTTTCTTCACAGTCCAAATCTCACATCCATACATGACCACTGGAAAAACCATAGCCTTAACTAGACGGAACTTTGTTGGCAAAGTAATGTCTCTACTCTTTGGTATGCTATCTAGGTTGGTCATAACTTTCCTTCCAAGGAGTAAGCGTCTTTTAATTTCATGGCTGCAGTCACCATCTGCAGTGATTTTGAAGCCCAGAAAAATAAAGTCTGACACTTAGCAGCAGCATATAAAAAGGCTTCCCTGGTGGCTCAGTTAGTAAAGAATCTGCCTGTGATGCAGGAGACCTGGGTTTGATCCCTGGGTCCAGAAGATCCCTTGGAGAAGGACATGGCAACCCACTCCAGTGTTCTTGCCTGGAGAATCCCATGGACAGAGGAACCTGGCGGGCTACAGCCCATGGGGTCGCAGAGTCAGATAAGACTGAGTGACTAACACCTAGCTTAGCTTAGTGTATAAAAATACAATTTATCTTTGTACATTGACTTATATCCTGAGGTCTGGATAAATAATTCACTCGCTAATTTTACTAAATTTTTTGTTTCCTTAGGTTTTTCTATGTTAATAGTCATGGCATCTGTGCATTCAGTTTTTATTTTTCCTGTTTTATCTGTGTGATCTTCTTTTATTCCCCTGGCCCTTTTGATTCTTTTCATGTGATTTTTGCACCTGTTTTGCATAATGTTAAATGATTACTCTACATTTGCATTTTAAACTTATCATAATCTGCTTAGAGTTTACATGATATTACTTCTTATAGAATATAGGAAATTGTAACAGTATAGTTCTCTGTGCTATTTTGGCTTATTGCCTCCACAGAGCTTATAATTCAGTCCAGTTCAGTAGCTCAGTCGTGTCCAACTCTTGGCGATCCCATGGACTGCAGCACACCAGGCCTTCCTGTCCATTACAAATTCCCAGAGCTTCCTCAAATTCATGTCCATCAAGTCGGTGATGCCATCAACCATTCATCCTCTGTTGTCCCCTTCTCCTCCCACCTTAAATCTTTCCCACCATCAGGGTCTTTTCCAAGGAGTCAGTTCTTGGCATCAGGTGGACAAAGTACTGGAGCTTCAGCTTCAGCATCAGTCCTTCCAATGAACATTCAGAACTGATTTCCTTTAGGATGGTCCGGTTGGATCTCCTTGTAGTTCAAGGGACTCTCAAGAGTCTTCTCCAACACCACAGTTCAAAAGCATCAACTCTTCGTTGCTCAGCTTTCTTTATGGTCCAACTTTCACATCCATATATGACCACTGGAAATACCGTAGCTTTGACTAGATGGACCTTTGTCGGCAAAGTAATATCTCTGCTTTTTAATATGCTGTTTAGGTTGGTCATAGCTTTTCTTCCAAGGAGCAATCGTCTTTTAATTTCATGGCTGCAGTCACCATCTGCAGTGATTTTAGAGCCCCCCAAATAAAGTCTGCCACTGTTTCCATTGTTTCCCATCTATTTTCCATGAAGTGATGGCAAATAACTAAGATGCCATGATCTTAGTTTTCTGAATGTTGAGCTTTAAGCCAACTTTTTCACTCTCCTCTTCCACTTACATCAAGAGGCTCTTTAGTTCTTCTTCGCCTTCTGCCATAAGGGTGGTGTCATCTGCATATCTGAGGTTATTGATATTTCTCCCGGTAATCTTGAGTCCAGCTAGTGCTTCCTCCAGCCCAGCGTTTCTCACGATGTACTCTGCATGTAAGTTAAATAAGCAGGGTGACAATACACAGCCTTGACGTACTGCTTTCCCGATTTGGAACCAGTCTGTTGTTCCATGTCCAGTGCTAACTGTTGCTTCTTGACCCGCATATAGATTTCTCAGGAGGCAGGTGAGGTGCTCTGGTATTCCCATCTCTTGAAGAATTTTCCACAGTGTATTGTGATCCACACAGTCAAAGGCTTTGGTGTAGTCAGTAATGCAAAAGTAGATGTTTTCCTGGAACTCTCTTGCTTTACATATACTTTCTTGCTTTAAACTATTCTATCTCTTTTAAATGAATTAAGGTGAGCGTCTATATTTTTATATGTCAATATGCCATGCGGGGGCCTCCCAGGTGGCTCCGTCGCAGAAACCAGCACTCAAGAAAGCAAGCACCACACTTGGAGGGCTGGAGAACTCAGGTTTATTACGCCAGCTGGCCCAGAGGAGTTAACACTCCAAGTTCTGAGCCCTGAACAAAGGGATTCTAGAGTTTTTATAGAGAGACTGTAGTGGGCAACACTAGCTGTTGACAGGCTGGTTTAAACTTAGGGGTTTCGAAGACGCAGGAACAGTGGTCAAGATGGGGAGGGGGATGCCTGGTCTTTACACGACAGGCATGTTTAAGCAGCTTGCAGGGGCTGGGCGACTGCAAAGAGCAGGACAAGGGTGAGTGAGATAAACCCCACTTCCTAGTATTGCGAGTCCCCACTTTCTGAAACTACGTGACCTACGTGATCTAGACTTTGCAAGGGGCAAACTGAGTTACAGAGGCAGGAGGAGAATTGTGTAAAATTTTACTTTTCCTCTTCAGCACCAGTGGTAAAGAATCCACCTGCCAGTGCGGGAGGCATAAACGATGAGGTTAAGTCCCTGACTCGTGCAGATCCCCTGGAGGAGGGCATGGCAACCCACTCCAGTATTCTGGTTTGGAGAATCACATGGACAGAGAAGCTTGCAGGCTAAAGTCCACAGGATCGCAAAGAGCTGGATATGACTGAAGCAACTTCACATGTGTGCATGATACTATGCAGGGGACTTCCCTGGTGGCTCGGTGATAAAGAATCTGCCTGCAGTGCAGGAGATGTGGGTTCAGTCCCTGGGTGGGGAAAATCCCCTGGAGCAGGAAATGGCAGTCATTGAGCTGGAGAGGTTCCAGTGAAAGTGGAAGTCGCTCAGTCGCATCCGACTCTTTTTTCCACCCCATGGACTATACAGCCCATGGAATTCTCCAGACCAGAACACTGGAGTGGGTAGCTGTTCTCAGTAACCGACAGTACAAGCAAGAAATAATCTATGTGAAAATAAAAGATCTGAAGAACATGATGAATAAAATATTGAATATTATGCATTGTTCGCATTATTTCAAAACACATCAGGGGACCTTCTCCAGGGGACCTTCCCAATCCAGGGATCGAACCCAGGTCTCCCACATTTCAGATGGATTCTTTACCATCTGAGCCACCAAGAGAGGTTCCAGAGACACATATATAAGTACCTTTATAAATAATACATGTGTTATATTTATTCATTTTTTATCCTTTTTATTTACCCACATAACTGGCATTTCTGATAATAGTTTTCTGTTGTATAGGTCTTTGTATAGATCTGAGTTGTCCATCAACATCATTTCTTGTATGGAAGACCTACTTGTATTTGGTTTTCTCAATTTTGATTTATATAAAAATATCTTCACCTTCACTTGTGAAGCTTATTGTATTTATATATAGATTTTTGGGTTGACATTTTTCCCTGTAAAGATATATTTCCATTGCTTCCTGGTCTTTGACGGTTCTGACGAGAAGTCAGCTGTCACTTATACAACTGTTCCTCTGAATGAAACGTGGCAGTTTCTTCTGGGTATTTTCAAGGTTGTTTGCCCTTGGATGTAAATTATTTGATTTTATTTCTTGAACGTATAGATTTCTCAAATTTGGGAGGTTTTTTTTGGGGGGGACTTACTTTCATCAATATCCTTGATGTGTTTTGAAATAATGCGAACAATGCATAATATTCAATATTTTGTTTGTCGTCTTCTTCAGATCTTTTATTTTCACACAGATTATTTCTCGCTTGTACTGTCCGTTACTGAGAGTGATGTTACTGTTACTGTGCGTTAATATTTTCTTGCGCAGTTTGATGCCCTGTTATGAGGTGTGTACAAAGTTTCAAATGTGACTTCTTGATGAATTAAACATTTAACGTAATATGCTCACTCTCCTTATTTCTTGTAATGGCTTTGACTTGTAGTGGATTTGATTTTTTTTTTAAATTTAAATGGCAGACACAGCAGCCACATCTGCTCATTCTGTTTGTCTTAATTTCTGGCTGGTCAGGTCTTGGTTTCAGCGTGCAGGCTCTTCACTGTGAGGCGTGGCCTTCCCTCTAGGGGCGGCATGCGGGCGCCACGGCTCGCGAGCTCTGTAGCTGCGGTGCTGGCGCTCAGTCGCCCCACGTGGGCTCTTGGGTCCCCCACTCAGGGATTGAGCCCGAGTCCCCTGCGCTGGAAGGATTCACTGCACCACCAGGGAAGTCCCCCTGATCCCAATACTGATATAATTAGACTGTGTGTGTGTGTTAGTCTCTCAGGAGCGTCTGACTCTTTGTGACCCCAAGGACTGTAGCCCGCCAGGCTCCTCTGTCCATGGGATTCTCCAGGCCAGAATACTGGAGTGGGTTGCCATGCCCTTCTCCAGGGGATCTTCCCAACCCAGGGATTGAATGCTGGTCTCCTGCATCGCAGGCAGATTCTTTATTGTTTGAGCTACAGGGAAGTCTAATTAGACTAACTACACATACATTTATCTTTCAATCTTTCTGTGACTTTATGGTTTTCTTTGACTTGTAATTCAGTATAGTTAGATTTTATTAGAGTTTATCTGTTGGTCTTTGCCTTTTAGGTGAACTTTAATTCTATGTACACTTGTTTTAATCAGTGGTATATCTAGGTTTGTAATTACTCTCATGCTGTGCTCTTATCTTGATCTTTCTTTGTTATTTTGCCTCTCATTTCTTCTTTTATCCTGCACTGACACTTTTTTCTCTTTAAAAATTTTCTCTGACAGTTCTGAGAAAGTACAGTATGTTTCTATTATTTTAGTTATTAGTCCACACAGACTTTATTTTCTTGGGCTCCAGAATCACTGCAGGTGGTGACTACAGCCATGAAATTAAAAGATGCTTGCTCCTTGGAAGAAAAGCTATGATAAACTTAGACAGCATATTAAAAACAGAGACATTATTTTGGTGACAATGGTCTGTCTAGTCAAAGCTATGGTTTTTCTAGCAGTCATGTATGGGTGTGAGAATTGGACCATAAAGAAAGTTGAGCGCCAAACAACTGATGCTTTTGAACTGTGGTGTTGGAGAAGACTCTTGAGAGTCCCTTGGACTGCAAGGAGATCCAACCAGTCCATCCTAAAGGAAATCAGTCCTGAATATTCATTGGAAGGACTGATGCTGAAGCTCCAATACTTTGGCCACCTGATGTGAAGAACTGACTCCTTAGAAAAAAGCCTGATGCTGGGAAAGATTGAAGGCAGGCGGAGAAGGGGACGACAGAGGACTAGATGGATGGATGGCATCACCGACTCAATAGACATGAGTTTGAGGAAGCTCTGGGGGTTGGTGATGGATGGGGAAGCCTGGCGTGCTGCAGTCCATGGGGTGGAAAAGAGCTAAACATGACTGAGCGACTGAACTGAACTGTTATCACCTTTACGTTTAATTCATCAAATATTAACACAAAATACCTTCTCCATGTATTACAAAGGGGCTTCCCTCATAGCTCAGTTGGTAAAGTCTGTGCCTGCAGTGAAGGAGACCTGGGTTCAATTCCTGGGTCGGGAAGATCCCCTGGAGAAGGGAATGGCAACCCACTCCAGTATTCTTGCCTAGAGAATCCCATGGACAGAGGAGCCTGGTGGGCTACAGTCCATGGGGTCTTAAGAGTTGGACACGACTTAGTGACTAAACAACCACCACCACCACCACCACGTATTACAAAGACCCCAGGATATCCTAATCATCTCTCTATAACTTATTTACCATAACTGTCATGAGTTCAACATTCCTTTTTTGGTAACACAAGATTATTATAGTTTTTCGTAGTTAATTATTCACAATTTATTCGCAGTTTATCTCACATTTGTCGTTTCTTTGTGCTTCACTCCTCTTTTCATTTTAGATCTGGTACTTCTGTCCTTCCGTGTGAAATATATACTCAATTTCTTTCAGATAGAGCCTTTCAGTGCAAACCATCTCCGTGTTTGGTTTCTGAAAAGGCTGTATTTCACTGGTGTTACTGAAGGATGTTATTGCCAGGTACAGACTTCCGGGTTGGACGGTTTCACCCCAACACACTGAGGATCTCTTTAGGTGTCTCCTGCTTCGACTGCTGAGGCTGGGAAGTCCTCCTGCAGGTTAGATGTCGTCCTCTGAAGATGACCTCTCTTTTCTCCCAACTACCTTAAACATGTTCTTTGCTGTTCTGCAATTTCACTCTGATGTTTCTGTGCATAAATCTTGTTCAGATTTATTCCAAATGGAATTAATTGGCCTTCTTGAATCAATGATATCTTTAATTGCTTTTTATTTTAAAAAACTGTCAGCCGTTATATTTAAAAATATCATCTCCTTCATTTGTCTGTCTCCATCTCTTTCTGGAGCGTTGCTGAGATGAATGTGAAATGATCTCACTGTTCATGCGTTGACCTCTCTTTCTTTGCCTCCATCTCTTGGTCTTTCTGGATGCTTTTTTGGTATAATTTATTCTTACATAACTCCGAGCTTATTAATTCCTCCTCCTTTCCAATGCTGTCTAATCAGTATTAAATCTATCCACTGAATTATTAATTTCAGCAACTCTACTTTTCGCTTGTAGAAGTCGTGTTTGCTTTATTGGAAAGTCTGCTCCTCATTGTTCTCCTTCATTCGTTCCTCTCTGCTTCTTGGAACACGTTACTGGCTTGGGCTTTTTATGCATTTCTATTTCCTTTCTTTTATTTTCATTCTTTTTCTGCCATCTCTTCCTCATTGTGCCCTGTTCTTTGTTTATTCCATGATTTCTTTCACAGGGAACTGTGCACGGTTCTCTCCCTGGGGCGTCTCTCTAAGTCCTGGGGTGTAAGGAGCTGCTTCAGAGGGCACCTGGATTTGATTCTTTCGGGATCCGGACAGTGCTACTGTCTAGGACCTCTACGTGGAAGGCTCAGGTGACATTTTATTTAGACCACGAATGTATGAATGTGGGTTGTTACTCCGTGTCTGAGTGGCTTTTTGTTAACAAAACTTAGAGGATGTTTTTCCCTCGAGTGCCAGTTTAGAGACTGGTGCTTTCCCACGCTGTCTCTGGGGTGGGCAGCAGGCGTGCCTGTGCTTCACCTGTGTGCTCACTGCCCCAGGGGTGGGTCCTCAGAGTGTTCCCACCTTGGGAAGATTCTGGGCTTTGCCTTCTTTTCTTCGAAAGGCCAGACATTTGAAGTTCAAGTTCACCACGAGTAACCTCAAGGTGAAAACCGGCTGTTGTGCTCTGTCTGCCTCTCTTGTTTTAGTCTTCCCTGAGCTCAGAGATGGCCTGTTTTATCTGTCAGTCCATGGACGCACTTAATAAATTATAAAGCAAATTTTATCTCGTATTTTTTTTCTTCAGGGGCCAATCCAGATATTCATGCAGCCAGAGTAAATTCTAGGGCAGAGTTTGTAAAATTGCTCTCCCGATGATCAGGTCATGACATCAATTTAGAGGGTTTTAGAGGTGACAAGTATTTTACTTTATTTTTATTCGTTTTTTTGATGCTTACCTAAATTTATTATTACTATTTTTTAATTTATTTATTCACTTTTTGGCTTCATTGCATGACATGTGGGATCTTAGTTCTCCAACCAGGGTTCAAACCCTTGTCCCCTGCAAAGGAACCACAGATTCTTAACCACTGAACTACCAGGGAAGCTCCATGATCATTATTTTTAAATAGAACAGAATGAAATTAAGTGAAATAGAAAGCATCAGTATACACTCGACCCAGTAAGTATTCTGTCATCAGACTCTGAGTTCATGGATGGACCCGTGTTCAAATATGCACCTGTGGATAACTGAATCCCAGTAGAGTGCGCCTCTTATTTTTGGTAATATTACAACTGTCTCCAGGGTACAGTGGTGCTTCTCAGACCATCTGGGGATCTTGCTGAGATTCAGATCCTGATTCAGCAGGTCTGAGCTGGAGGCCTGACGCTCTGACCGCCTGCAGGCTCCTGACAGCGCTGGTCGGTGCAGGGCTCTGAAGCACGCTGAGTCGGCACGTCTTTATCTGCACCCCGCCGCCCCTGCACATCCCAGAAGCTGGTACAGGAAGCAGGTTCATCATGAGATAGATGAGGGTGGGAAAGGGCGCAGGGCGCAACCTTTAAAAGAGAGACCCAGCCCTTGAAGACATGACGAAGGCTGGTTAGAGCCCGCTAGGTCCAAGACGGCGGAAGGTCCAACCTCCAGCAGCCCTCGCCCCTCATTATATGCTCAGTGAAATACACCAGCAGCTAAAGGACACACCCACCAGCGCCATGACGCTTCTGACGGGAACCGGAAAAGGCCAAAAAGTGGGCGGTGGCCCAATTCCTGGAAATGTCCACTCCTTCCCCCGAAATAACTGGGATAATCTTCCCACTCGTTAGCTTATGAAGGTACCCAGCCCGTAAAAACTAACCACCCTGTGTTTGGGGGCCACTCTCACTTCCCTAGTCGACCGCATGCCCTGGGCCGCTCTCTCCTCCTGAGACCGCATCCTGCCTGTGGAGTGCCTGTCTCTCTCAAGGAACCTGCTTCCACTTTGCTACGGCTCCCTCTTGAATTCCTTCCTGCATGAAGCCAAGGAAGGACCCTCGCTTGGCGCCCTGTCCCAGGGACTCCCCTGGGAGCAAGAATACAACCATCCTCTTGAGCCCCAGTTTCTTGCAACAGTCACACCCAAAGCCTCCTCCTGCTCAGCTCCACAGTCCTACAGGCAACCAGGCCGACGCGGCCCGTGATGGAGCCGAGTCTAAGAGGTGTGGGGCCATCCAGTCTCGTCCCCATTTCTGAGTATGCCGAGAGGGCTCGCAGAACCACGACACCATAAACCATGTGTGCTCAGGACCGCCCTCTCGGCAGCCTCTGAAACAGCGGGCATCATTTATCTTCATGCACTCAGCTTTCTCTGCGGCAGAATTTTTCCCCTCTACAAGATGTGCATACCAAATTTCCAGAAGTCAATCACTGAGGGCTAATAAAAATGCCCAATAAATTCGGAATACACCCTCCAACGAGAACACCATATGCAAATGACAACGTAATTCCATTATTAAACGTTACTCCTGGAGCACCCGCGTGAAGCAGAGCCATTTGAATTGTGGGTCCAGGAAAATTGCTGTTGTGCTTTCTGGCAGCAACAAGGGCTGGAGTCAAAGGCTGTAAAATATCACAGGCTCCGCCGCCCGCCTTTGTTTTTCAGTGTAAACTCCTTGCATTACTATTTACATATCAATGCACACTTCCTTTTGCTAAATCATGTAAATGAAAGAGCAGGGTTCAGGACAGCCCTGAATGGAACGCTGGGGATCACTTTGCAAGCTATTTCTTTTTTATTTATCCCAGGTCCCCAAACATTTGGGCCACTCAGGCCAGTAATGCAATTACTCTGAGTCTCTGGCTCAAAAGCGCTCGTGTGTATGGTGCCCGGTTGATCTGGCTTGGATTTAGAGATTAGAGGGCAGGAGCCGGCTCCAACCGCTCGCTGAATCTCTGGCGCTTTGAGAGGAGAGGTGGGGTGTTGTGAGGGATGCTGAAAGTGAAAGTTGCACCATTGTGTCCGACTCTTTGTGACCCCATGGACTCTACAGTCCCTGAACTTCTCCAGGCCAGAATACTGGAGTGGGTAGCCTTTCCCTTCTCTAGGGGATCTTCCCACCCAGGGATCGAACCCATGACTCCCGCATTGCAGGTGGATTCCTTACCAGCTGAGCCACAAGGGAAGCCCAAGAATACTGGAGTGGGTAGCTTATCCCTTCTCCAGCAGATCTTCCCCACCCAGGAATGGAACTGGGGTCTCCTGCATTGCAGGTGGATTCTTTACCAACCTGAGCTGGGATGCTGGGGGATGCTAAAATGTCTGGCTTTTATTTTTTTTAAAGTTTAGAGATTGAAGTCTTGACTCCATGATCTTCTAACCATCAACCAAGTTTAGAGGAGCACGTGCAGGCACAAAGCTTCTCTCTGATTCACTTTCAGAGAGGAGACAAGGATGGGAGGCTTACCGTCTCTCTGTGTTGATAAAGATGTCATGTCTCTGCTCTAACTGGGTTGTAATGCCATTCCTTTCCCTAAATGATATCAAACCAGTCAATCCTCATGGAAACCAACCCTGAATATTCATTGGAAGGACTGAGGCTGAAGCTGAAGCTCCATTACGTTGGCCACCTGATGTGAAGAACAGACTCATTGGAAAAGACCTTGATGCTGGGAAAGATTGAAGGCGGGAGGAGAAGGGGATGACAGAGGATGAGATGGTTGGATGGCATCACCGACTCAGTGGACATGAGATTGAGCAAACTCGGGGAGGTGGTGAAGGACAGGGAGGCCTGGTGTGCTGCAGTCCATGGGGTCGCAAAGAGTGGGACGCGACTGAGTGCCTGAACAACAGCAGTGTTGACAAAGAGTCACGTCTCTGCTGTAACTTGGTCACAATCCCATTCCTTTCCCTAAATGGTTCCAAAGTAAAATTGTAAGCAATTGTGAAGGCGTACAGCCTGTGAAATGTCAAATGGCCAAATAGAATAACAAACCCTTGTGGCTCAGTTCTGCATCCTCTGTCCCCCGCGCCTCCTCCCTGGGGCGGCACTGCAGTCTCGGACCTGTCTCGTGTTTGCGGTATTTCATCTTTGAGTTTCCCCTCGATGAACGCCACATTCCCCAAGACCAAAATTGAATGTTTCTTTTGTTTATGTCCACAGGACCACACGGGGACAATATGCCAGGGCCTGGGAGTCCAGAGCGGCCTGGGCACCGGGGGTGTCGCTCTGTCCAGGCGGGGCAGCCCCCGACTGCCAGCCCTTTGCTGCTGTTTAGCCGCCCAGTCTTGTCTGGCTTTTTGCAAACCCATGGACTGTAGCCCTCCAGGCTCATCTGTCTATGGGAGTTCCCCGGCAAGAGTGCTGGAGTGGTTGCCATTTCCTTCTCCGGGGTTGGGGGTGAATCTTCCTGACCCAGGATGGAGCCGGCGTCTCCTGCGTTGACTTCACCCCTCCCATCAGCTCTGGGTCCCTCGACTCTCCTCTCCTCCCACCTTCCTGGGCGGGGTCTTTGTCTGGTTCCCCGACCCCTGCTCCACCTCCTTGGCCTCTGTGAATCCGTCAAATATCAGACTTTTCATGACCTGATGGGTCAACCCCGCTGTTGCACTTACCGCACCTATTCACGTTGGGTTGCCGCAGGGTCGCTGCCGTGGCTGTGGGCCCTCGAGGTCGGGGGCTTGTCCCCTGGTCAGTCGTGGCCTGGCGTGTAGCATGTGCTCCGTAAGCATTTGTGAAAAACTGCACGGACGGAGGAAAGAGCAATCGTGTCCAGCCAGTGTGTGATGGAGCCTGACTCAGAGCCAGTCTCTCTGGCCCCAAAGCGAGGTTGTCTGCCTTTCCCTGCTCATCACCCGACAAAGAGAACCGCGGGAGCTGCCCAGGAGATGCACGGCAGGCTGCACCCGGCCTGCCCGGTCCCTCTCGGCCTGCAGCGCCACGGCTGACCCGCGACGCCACCTCCAGTCCTCAGCACCCCCCACCCTGGCCGATCCTGACGGTGACGTTGAGGAATAGCAGGACATATGTGGAGACAGAGGCCGCAGGGCCGCAGGGAGAGGTGTGTCTCTGCGGAAGCTGCTCTGATGTGTCTTGTCCGGCAGCCCCGTCCAGCCCTGCTGGTCACAGCTTGGGCTGAGCCAGCCATGGGACTTGGGGTGCCTGCTTCCTGCTCCATCACACCCTCGTCTTCTGAGACGTGACAAGGAGGGTGCCAGCTGTGCTGTCGGGGGTCTCCTCCCCGACTCCCCATTTTTGGGAACCCCCAGCCCCATAGCAGTGGAGGGGCTGAGGGCACAGAGGCTCATCAGGGCGCCCAGGGTCCCACAAGACGGCAGCTTGTGTTGGGTGGTCTCCAGATGATGTGGCCACACCCAGGACCCCAGAGGAACCAGCCTCCCCCAGTCCCCTCTGAACAGTCCCCGAGATTAGAGGCGGGGCCAGGGTGCTCCCTCGAGAGTCATCCCGCCCTCCGGAAGCCCCTCCTTTAGAGTGCTCTGTGGGGCTCGGAGGTCTTCCTGCTGCCACGGGGACATACCCCCTCGGAGCCACTCTGCAGGGCTCCTCCTCTGAGAATCCTGTTCCCTCCCTGATTTAATCAGTTCTCCCAGTGAGTGACTCCGGTCTCTTGCAGCATTTATCACAGGGACGCATTGCTATCCACGGCCTGTTTCTCCAGTGGATGGTCACTGGGGGACAGGCCTGCCCATCCAGCGTGGCTCATGGTGGCCTCACTCGGCTGGACCCCCGGCGAGCTGGGCCTGTCCACTGAGCCGTTGTCTGCAGGGTGCATTTTGCTGGGGTCACAACCTGATTTTTAAGACGTGAAAAGATCTTGGCGAGAAGTGAAAGCAGTTATTTAAAATGTGCAGACGCCTGTGGACCTCGAGGCAGACAAGTCACCCACTCCGGGAGCTGATTGTGACTGGATCCTGGGATATTGGCATGATGGCCGCACGCGGTGCCTTAGACCCAGCAGGGAGATGCTCTGCTTTCAGTGGTGGGGATCAGTTCACTTCAGTTCAGTCACTCAGTCGTGTCCAACTCTTTGCAACCCCATGAATCGCAGTACACCAGGCCTCCCTGTCCATCACCAACTCCCGGAGTTCACCCAGACTCATGTCCATGGAGTCGGTGATGCCATCCAACCATCTCATCCTCTGTTGTCTTCTTCTCCTCCTGCCCTCAATCCCTCCCAGCATCAAGGTCTTTTCAAATGAGTCAGCTCTTTGCATCAGGTGGCCAAAATATTGGAGTTTCAGCTTCAGCATCAGTCCTTCCAATGAACACCCAGGACTGATCTTTAGGATGGACTGGTTGGATCTCCTTGCAGCCCAAGGGACTCTCGAGTCTTCTCCAACACCACAGTTCAAAGGCATCAATTCTTCGGCGCTCAGCTTTCTTCACAGTCCAACTCTCACATCCATACATGACCACTGGAAAAACCATAGCCTTGACTAGACGGACCTTTGTTGGCAAAGTAATGTCTCTGCTTTTCAATATGCTATCTAGGTTGGTCATAATTTCCTTCCAAGGAGTAAGCATCTTTTAATTTCATGGCTGCAGTCACCATCTGCAGTGGTGGGAATGCTCGTGGACAAATGAGAGCTCGCAGAGCTTCTTGACTTTTTGTGTTTTGCTCTTTTGGAGGAAAGCGTAGGAGGACAAAGGTCATGGCTGAGTTGACACTTTGAGTTGGATGCTTCAGCTGGCTGTTCTCAGGGTGGGGGGTGCTGCTACTCCAGAGGGGACTTCTGAGAAGGCACCAGGGACCCAGGGCCTGCCCTTTTGGGGTCTGACGTTACCCTGGGGAGTGCGCCTGTGGAGGGCCAGGGACCCTGGACGGGGTGGGAGGGAGTGAGTGCCCAGAGATGCGCCTGACCAGAGAGAGAAGCCTGGCATGTCTGCGTGAGGCGAGCGGATGCATCGGACCCCCACACCCGGTCACTCTCTGCCCACCCCCTGGACCTGGGTCTGCACTCTAGGGGCGCTGGTCTCCATTAGATACTGCATGTCTATCGCCATTTCTCAGACAAATTGCATCCTTCAGCGCCCCGAGAAGGTGCTTCCCCAAACACTCACAGAGTTTGGGGAATGTGTGCTCCTTGGGTGCAAGAGTGAGCCCAGGAGACGTGGGAGGGTGTCTGGCTGGGGGACGTTTGTCGGGGGTCAGGGTGGGGGGACTGTGCCCATCCCCAGCCTCGAGTGTAGATGGTGGGCGGCACCCATGGTGATGGTGACTCGGGGTGAAGTCCCCGGTGGAGGGCCAGCTGGAGAGGGCACAGAACATCCACTGTGGATTAACCACGGCAAACCCAGGCAGGCGGAGAGCGCGAAAGGTCATCAGAGTGCCGGTCAAAGACGAGCCGAAGGTTGGGGCCCATGCTGCCCCTTCTCAGACCCTCTGCACGGGCTCGCTGATGCCCGCTAGCTCCTGAATGCCCTCGACGCCACGACCTCCCCGCCCACAGGGAGGACCTGCTCTCGGAGGGGGCCGGGCGGAGCCGGGCGTCTCCCTTGTCGCCTCGGAGCACCGACCACAGAGACGAGGCAGACATCTGCAGAGCAGCCATGGCCGAGTGGCCAGTGTCCTGGGAAGTTCTCAGGGGGCCGGGGAGGGAGGCGTCCGAACATGTCCTCAAAGTGCGTCTTCCGTTTGTAACAGCGCAGTAAGACAGCTGGAGTGGGGTCAGGACCTCCTGCCCGGGAGCAGGTCCATGAAGCATCTTCCAGTTTCCGTGTCCGTGAGAGAATGACCAACGCGCCATTCTCTGCAGTGGGGGGTGCCGTCGCTGCACAAGGCTCGATCCCTCCTGCGGTGCACGTGCACTCAGGGAGGCCAGTTCTGCATAAGCACCTAGTGCTAGAGAGCTGGTGCTGGGAGCAGCGGTCTGAACGGGGCTGTGCCGTCCTCCGGGGACAGTGGTGACGTGTGGAGGCTGGTGGTCACCCCTGAGGGGTGGCGGTTCCTGTCTCTGCGGGGGGGGGAGCTGGAGCCCTGGGGTGCCAGCCTGGCCTCTCAACCGGGAGAGACACGGCCAGAGGCTCGGTGATGTGGGGGGGGGCCCTGATGGTTCCACAGATGGTGATGGTGACCTCACCCCCAGTGACAACTGTGGGGATCTCGAATGTTGACGGGAAAAGTTGGATTTGATGCCGGAAGCCTGGCCTCCCTGCGGGGCTCCCTGCAGGCTCCCCGCGCCCCCTGCCCATCAGGCTCTCCCACCCTGCCCCTCCCCTCCTTGAGTCTCGCTCAGGTGCCCAGTGTCTGGCTGAGCCTCCGGGGTGAGGGGCGCTGGGGTCCCCTCCCCTCACCCAGTGAGGGGCTGAGGGGCCAGGCCAGGAGCTCCTGCTCCACTGTGTCTGTGGGAACGTCCCTCCAGGAGGCAGCTCTCGCAGGCCTGGCGTCCACACCAAGGTTTCAGGTTCTTCCCGGCAGGGTGTTCCGACCACTTAGGAGCTGCGTCCTCAGCTGCAGGCCTCAGACCAGCAGGAGCATCACCGAGACCCTGTTCCTTGCTCAGTGCAGCCTGGTGGACGGCTGTGGTCTGCCTGCTGAGCCGGACACGGCGGGACTCGGCCCGTCGCCACTCTCCAGGGGGCCTGTGCCCCTCAGCTCTGCCCCCTGCGCCTGCCTCAGGCCTGTCAGGAAGCCGAATGAACAGGTCAGGGGTCACGGGGGTCAGAGGACAGGTCGGGGGTCACAGGGGTCAGAGGACAGGTTGGGGTCATGGGGGCCAGAGGACAGGTCGGGGGTCTCAGGAGTCAGAGGATAGGTTGGGGGGTCACAGGGGTCAGAGAACAGCTTGGGGGTCATAGGGTCAGAGGGCAGGTTGGACACACTTGCCCTCTGCTCAGGGGCTGCGGGGTGGGCTGAAGGGGCTGGCTGGGAGGGCAGCCCGGGGCCACTTCTCTGTCCATCTGCCCAGTGACCTTGGGGACACTGTCCTCAGCTGAACACAAAGCTGACGAGGACGGGCAGGGCTTGTGGCCAGCTTCAGCATGCGTGTGGTGGGCCTCCTGCTGCCCCCTTCTCAGGAGCAGAAGACGTGGGTGTTTAGACGCCGGCCCCGCCCTGCAATGGTGGCGACGGTGTCACAGGAGGACGCACTGTCCAGGCCATCAGAAGGTTCACACCCAGGCCTGCATGTTTTTGTATAGCACACACACCTCAATAAGGCTGGAGAAACCCAAACCAGCACACCCCGGTGGCCACGAGACCCCTGGAGGCAGAGGCAGGGTTTCAGCCCAGGGTCCAGGGGCTCAGGGAGGGGTCCCCGAGAGAGCTAGTCAGGGCGCTCTGTACCTGCAACAGCACAGCAGAGGCCGCCCTGAGGCCCAGCTCTGCTCACCTGGATCAGACAGGGCAGCCAGGCCTCCCAGGGACACGGGCACACTTGTCATCTACTAAGATTAAAAGACCCGGACCCCCAGGACAGGGTGGCCCCCGTCCTGCCACCGGGAGGGTGGTGGGGGGAACGGGGGCCTGGCCTAACAGGACGAACGCAGGGCTCTTTGCCTGAGATGATCTCAGAGCATCTCTGCCAAAGTAGAGAGGCTACGTAAACCCGGTGGTGGGCTTTTAATTTGTAGAGAGGCTACGTAAACCCGGTGGTGGGCTTTTAATTTGTAGAGAGGGTACGTAAACCCGGTGGTGGGCTTTTAATCTCAAGTCTTTAAGATAATAGTTTTGTAGCAGGTTCATTCTTTTACTCGGCACTCGTTTTTCAGCGGGAGAAGGCAGTGGCGCCCCACCCCAGTGTTCTTGCCTGGAAAATCCATGGACGGAGGAGCCTGGTAGGCTGCAGTCCATGGGGTTGCTAAGAGTTGGACACGACTGAGTGACTTCACTTTCCCTTTTTACTTTCATGCATTGGAGAAGGAAATGGCAACCCACTCCAGTGTTCTTGCCTGGAGAATCCCAGGGACGGGGAGCCTGATGGGCTGCCGTCTATGGGGTCGCACAGAGTCGGACACGACTGGAGAGACTTAGCTGCAGCAGCAGCAGTTTTTCAGCGAGAGAGCCAGCTCCCAGCTAAGATAAATTTCAGCTGAGCCCTGGAGTGGAATCCAATTTAGACCTCCCCCGCTTCGGCGGAGCTCATTAGCGGCGTTCTGCCTGTCGAGTGGAGTCCGTCCGGCCCCGCCGCTTCTGTTTGGTAAGCAGATCGGGAGATAAACGGGGACGCTGTTCGTGGCGGGTCATTGTTCCCTTTAATGTCCACGCTGCAGAGCACGCGTTCTGATCACAATTAAAACGCTTTTATTCCATTTTAGCAGTAATTGAGCAAACCCGGCAATTTGTACTCCGATTCCCTCCGTTAAGTAATTGACGGTCACGACCGTCGTCGGTAATAACACATCCAGTCACCCGCTTCTGCGTCTGAAATAGCTCAGGACTGCCATCGCCCTGCGGACCGTGGGCAGCCTCTGCGCTCGCCTTCCTCGGCTGGGAGTCTGGGTCGTGGTGGGGATGTCTCAGCCCTTCCCTGTCTGCTCCCAACGTGGACCCAGTAAACTGGGGTCTGGGCTCAGCCCTCGGCCCGGCTCAGGGGCTCCAGGCGTGCCTCTGTGATGTGGTGAGCGGACCTGATAGGGAGGGAAGTGTTGTTCCCCGCAAGGTTTTTTCTCTCTCTTTTCCCAAAGAGTCCAGTCCCCTGGGTGGGCATCCTCCAGCCTGGCTCAGGTGTGCAGGTTCAGGTGGGAACCAGGGGAGACCCGGATGGAGCTGTTGTGTGGTTTTGCCAAAGAAAGAGGAACTGAGGGTGGAGGGTGGGCTTCAGAGTCTCACATCACGGGATGCCCTCCTTCCTGCTCTCGCCCTGGGGGCACGTCTCCCCGCCCTGCTGCCCAGGACCAGCTCAGCATCCCAGGGTGTGTGTGCGGCCCGAGGTAGCCGGCTCTCAGCAGTGGAGGGGACCACGGCAGGAGGGCCCGAGCCCCTCCATGTCCTCTCTCCTCCTGTCCATGGTGCTCCAGTCCCTGAGGGGCGTCTTTCCAGGGCCAGCGCTGACTGGGGGCCTGGCCTCGGACCTGTCCGTGCTTGAGCCCTTCAAAGCCCTGAGTGACACCTCCTGGCCTTGGCAGGTGGGGTGAGGTTGAGGACGGGACCTTGGAACTGGAAGGCAGCCGCTGCTGTGGGGCCTTGTCCCCCTGAGCCCCCTGAGTGCAGGACCCCTGCCTGCTGGCTGCCACCGGGCACACAGGTGTGCTGGGTACACAGGTGTGCGTGACACGTGGGTGTGCAGGGTACACAGGTGTGCGTGACACTCAGATGTGCAGGGTACGCAGGTGTGCGTCACACGCAGGCCCCGTGTGCCCAGGCCCTTGGCTGTGAGGGAGATGGGAGGCAGGGTCTAGGGGCCCTGTGGACGGGGCGGCTGGGTGGACAGATGGGGAGAGGAGGCCAGTGGAGGGACCGGAGAGGGAAAGTCCGTGGTGTTCAGCGGGGAGAGTTGTGTCCTGAGGTGAAGAGCAGGGCTTTAGCCGGCCTCTGGTGGGGGAGTCAGGGGTCCCTGGCCAGGGGAGAGCGCTGACCTGACCAGGGTGGAGTGGGAGGGTGGGCCTCAGAATCTGGGGGCCCTGAGGGGCGGATGTGACCCCACTTTACAGACGTCCTGCTCCTCCCACTAAAGTGGAAAGTAGATAAGATAGGAACAAGAAAGAAAGAAAATCAAGTGGGAGGTAAATCAGTAAAGGAAGAAGTAAAAATCAGGAATATTCATGAGGTCTAAATAGGACTTGGGGCTTCCCTGGTGGCTCAGATGGTAAAGAATCTGCCTGCAGTGCAGGAGACCTGGGTTTGACCCCTGGTTTGGGAAGATGCCCTGGAGAAGGGAAAGGCTACCCACTCCAGCATTCTTGCCTGGAGACTCCCATGGGCAGAAGAGCCTGGCGGGCTGCAGTCCATGGGGTCTCAGAGTCGAACATGACTGAGCGACTAACACTAACTTAACAAATGGAACTTAGAATAAATTCTCTGTTAAGTGACCATGACAGACTTATTTATTATTTTTGAAATTAATTTTTATTAGAGTACCATTGATTTACAATGTTGTGACAGACTAATTTAGAAAACAAACTTGGCTTTACAGTTTATAAGAAACACTTAAGATTAAGTGGTGTAGAAAGGTTGACTATAAATGAATGACAATTTTAACTTCATACAAGAGAAAAGTAAGTCATTATGTAATGATAAATGACCTAATTTATAAGAAATTGAATTGAACTGGCATAAACTGCTAAGAAACAGTGTAGCAACTAAATATATAGAGAAAAATCTACTAGGAAAGGCAGAAAAACATGAAGTAAAGCATGTGGTATATTTGAATGTACCTGTTTTGGAATTAAATAACTCTAGTAAAAATAAATAAAAAGGAATATAGAGGTCATGAATATAAACAGTATAATATAATTCATGTTTCTCAAATATAAAATCACATTTTGTCATTTTGGTTGAATACATAGAACATGGATCGCAGTTACCCACCAAGATCTTTGGTGTTTAAAAAGCAGGGATGTGGCAGGTTGTAAATTGTTTAATTCGGCATGCAAAAATGATTAGAAAACTGCTAACATAATATACCAACACATTCCAAAAGATACAAAAACATTTTATAAAGCTTATAAATTTATTCTTTTAAAAAAATGTATATACTCATTTTATTTTTGTCTGCACTGAGTCTTTGGTGCTGCGTGGGGGCTTTCTCTAGGGGAGGTGCTCGGGCTTCTCAGCGCTGTGCCTCCCTTATTCAGAGCATGGGCTGCAGGCACGTGGGCTTCAGTGGTTGTGGCTTCAGCTTTTGTGGCCTCAGTGGTCGTGGCTTCAGGGTCGTGGCCTCAGTGGTCGTGGCCTCAGCAGTCGTGGCCTCAGCGGTCGTGGTTCCAGTGGTCTTGGCTTCAGCGGTCATGGCCTCAGCGATCATGGCTTCAGGGTCGTGGCCTCAGCGGTCGTGACCTTAGCGGTTGTGGCCTCAGCGATCATGGCTTCAGGGTCGTGGCCTCAGCGGTCGTGACCTCAGCGGTTGTGGCCTCAGCAGTCATGGCCTCAGCGGTCGTGACTTCAGGGTCATGGCTTTCAGCTTTTGTGGCTTCAGTGGTCGTGGCCTCAGCGGCCGTGGCTCCAGGGTCGTGGCCTCAGCGGTCGTGGCTTCAGCTTTTGTGGCCTCAGCGGTCTTGGCTTCAGCTTTTGTGGCCTCAGCGGTCGTGGCTCCAGCGGTCGTGGCTCTCAGGCTCCAGAGCACAGGCTCAGTAGTTGTGGCGCACAGGCTTGGTTGCTCCTCCATGTGTGGGATCTTGCCAGGGACTGAACCCACATCTCCTGCTTTGGCAGGCAGATTCTTAACCACTGGACCACCAGGGATGCTCCTATAGCCTGTTCTTAATAAAAGCTGTAGCAACAGAATTCTAGGAGAGTCCAGCTCTGTGTGAGCCCCACCCCTTGAATCTTGGGAGAGCCTGTGTCTATAACCAGAGACCATGCCTGTGATGATGCTACGTTTCGGGGCAAAGGGGAAATGACCCTGGTGGGCCCAACCTAATCGGGGGGGCTGTGTAGATCCGTGTAGATTTCTCAGGCTGGAGGCTGAGGAGACCAGGGAGACGCACTGCTGGTCTTGAGGCAGTGTCAGCAACCATACTGGGGTTGCTGGGGCCATGTGGAGGGGATGTGGATGACCTCCAGGAGCTGGGCACAGGCCTGCAGGAACATGGCCCCAGACCCAGTGCAGCAGGAGGCGGACCCAGCCAGCCATCTGAGGCCTGGAGGGTATCCATCCCCAGGCGTGAGAGCTTCAGTCCCTGAGACCCAGGCAGCCGGCAGCTCCAGGCGGTAATTGATAAGCAGCCGTGTGTTCCCCTGAGCTCTGGAGAGTAGAGGCCAAGCTCAGGGGATGGCAGGGATCATTTCTCATGAGGCCATTTTCCCTGGTTTGCTGGTGTTGTGAATGGAAGTGTGTCCCCCCGCCACCAAAGTCATATGTCAAAGTGCTATCTGTGACTGGGCGCAGGGCCTTCGAGCAGCAGTTGAGTTTAGTGAAGTCCAGGGATGGGCCCGAGTCCTCAGGCCTGTCCTCCTTATGCCGAGAGGAAGGGGCACCAAGTACTCTGTCTCAAGGAGGGGCTGGGTGAGGACACGGTGAAGGGGAGGCTGGCTACCCCCAGAGAGACGCCAGGGCATTTCCTGTGAGATGGGAGCCCCTATTGCTATCATGCAGTGAGCGTTGGTGTCTCCAGATGTATCAAGACAAATATGTAGTAATTAGCTTAAATAGTGTGGGCTTACAGGTGGTGCCAGTGGTAAAGAATCTGCCTGCCAATGTAGGAGACATGAGAGACGCTGGTTTGATCCCTGGGCTGGGACGATCCTCTGGAGTAGGAAATGGCAGACCCTCCTCCAGTATTCTCACCGGGAAAATTCCATGGACAGAGGAGCCTGGTGGGCTACAGTCCATGGGGTCGCGAAGAATCAGACACGACTGAGCATGCATGCATGCTAGCATAAATACTGGTGAAGCCAAGAAAAGACAGCTTTTTAGTTAATGATCTCATTGTACAGCTAAGAAACCAGAGAGATTTGCCAGTGAGCAAACATTCCTGAGCGCCCACAGGATGCAAACATCTCCCATGTGCTGGGCACCGGCGGGCTTCTGCTGTGAGTCCTGGCTCACCCCCAAAGGCAAATGAGGAGGGTGCACTCTGGCCGACATGCATGCCCAGAAGCAGCCAGCTATGAAAATGACGGAAATCTGAGAAGACACTGCTGGAGTTGTCATGGACGAAGCAAGCCCCTCTCGGCTGACTGTAGGAATGTTCGACACGTCTCGGAGCACAGACTGCATCTCTCTTGACTCCTCATTGGCTGATGGCCCAGGAGCTCTCCTCGCAGTCCTGCAGGTGAGTGGTGTGTGCTGGCCCCAGGGAATCTGGAGGAGAAGGGCTCTCACTGGGCAGGAGCCTGTTTTGCAGCTACTGACCGAGCAGGGTGTGTGATTCGTCGCTGGCTGCTTCGTGTGGTTCTAACAGGCTGATGAAGACTTGGGGCTCTGGAGCCACACAAGGAGCAGTGTCTCCTCTCACACCCAGCTGCGCTTTTGTGCAGGAAGAGAGATGGGAGTCGGGGCACACGTCTGCAGTGCCCCCCCCATCGTGGTTGCCTCTGGTCCAGCACGTTCTTGCTTCTCCTCCTCAACTTTCCCCCTAAACTCATCATATTTGTGTGAACCACAGGAGGTGTGCATGTGGCTTTGCTTAGGGGGTGACTGCCAAGCCCGGAAGAGAAACAGGGCTGGGTATGGGGTCTCTCTGGAGCTTCAGGACTTCACCCAGCAAGGCTCTTGGGGGCTCCATCACGGTGCCCTGTGGGGACTGGAGGAAATAGAAGAGGCCTCCTGGGAGACGCAGTGACACCCCTGCTTCCTCTCTGTTGAGAAGATGGTGAATTATTCTAGAACTGCAGCTCTTACAGAGCAGACCTGGCTGATTAATAAGCTGTGGTTCTGGTTTTCCTCCTGATCATCTATTTTTTTCTGCATAAATTTTCTGAATGACATGTAGATAAATTCTCAAACTTATGAGTGTCCCCCTTGAGACAGGGTTTCATCATCTTACCTATTTAACTAATTTATTAGTTACAATTACAACTCAAAATGGCACCGACTCCAGCATAATCAAAAGCTACGTTTCAATTATTCATTGAGACTTTAATTAAGAAGCCCCACTAAATTAATAAAAGCATCAGAAGGAATGTAATGAAAAAGACTCCCAGAAAGTCTTGACAAACTTTTCTCCGTCTCAGAAATTAAGTTTCCTCCTGCGAACTGCCACAACCTCCCCTCCTCCTTGTGCACACAGGCAGGCCAGAAGATCCCAGCGGGAGGCAGGGGGCTGGATCTGGTGAGCATGGGGCTGTGAGAAGGCTGTCCATGTGCCTGGGATTAACCCGCCAGCCCTGGTTTCCTGGCATCAGAGGAGGCAGGTGGCTTCACTTGCGCTCCCCGCCCTGAGTTGGCCAGACAGGTGCTGACCTTGGTGCCGATCTTGGCGCCGACCTTGGTGCTGACCTTGGTGCTGACTTTGGCGCTGACCTTGGTGCTGATCTTGGCGCTGACCTCCATCCTGCCTTCCAGGAAAGGGGCTCTCCTTGGTGCCTCCTGCTATCGGGAGAGGCACCTGCCACCCTGTGCCCCCGGATTGCAAGCACCCAGCCTGACACTGGTTGAGGGTTGTTTCCTTAATTTCTCTTTCTGGTCTTTTGTTGTCAGGGTGTAGAAACGCAGATTTCTCTGTGTTAACTTTGTGTCTTGCAACTTTACCAAATTTAAGGGTGAGTTCTAGTAGTTTTCTTGTGGCATCCTTAGGATATCCTATATATAGCATCATGTCATCTGCAGTGACAGTTTTACTTCTTCTCTTCCCATCCATCGACAGAGAAAATGATAAAGAAGATGTGATACATATATACATACGATGGAATATTACTCAGCCTTAAAAAAGAATAAAAAAATACCATTTGCGGCAACATGAATTGATCTAGAGGTTATCATACTAAGTGAAGTAACTCATACAGAGAAAGATAAATATCACATGGTATCACTTACACGTGAAATCTAATAAAAAAATGAAACAAATGAACATTTTTGTAAAACAGAGACAGTCTCACAGATCTCAAAAGCAAACCTATGGTTACCAAAGGGGAAATGCGGGGAAAGTGATAGATTAGGAGATTGGGACTGACATTTACACACTACTGTTTACAAAACAGACAGCCAACAAGGACGTGCTGTACAGCACAGGAGCTCTGCTCAATACCCTGTGAACACCTACATAGGGAAGAATGTGAAAGGAATGTGCTTTGCTGCACACTTGAAACTAACACAACATTGCAGGTCAACTGTGCTCCAATAAAACGGTTTCAGAAAGTTCACATTTGGGTGAGGAAATGGAGGAAGCGCGGGAAGGAGAGGCCCAGGAGGTCCCGGTTCCACCCGTTGCTGGTGCTTTTCTTTGCCCCCAGTCCCCCCAGACTGGTCACCCTGCAGGAGCCGGACTTGGATGGCTCAAAGACGGCTCAAAGATCAAAGAGCATGATTAATCATTCCCACCCAAACCCACACGGCTTGGTTCCTAAATCACTCATTTAGGGAATCAGGGCAGAGAGAGAGAGAGAGAGAGAGATAGCTACGTTCCAAGGGTCAGAAGAGCCAGGGAGGGTCCATGGAGCCAGGAGGTCGAGGGTCACCAGGTGGGTGGGCGTGGATGCCCAGGACAGCGGGGGACACTGCTGGGAGCCTTGTGATGTGGGGACCCAGCAGCCTGGCTTGTTTTCTGAGCTGGCCCAGCCTACAGGGCTTGAGTGACATGGGCCACTTCACTTGCTCTGTGCGTGAGGGCCAGCTGTTTCTCTTAGGACGGGTGCTGGTTGCCAAGGTTATCAGTAGCTTATCTACTGACCTACAGACTGACCCCCAGACCCAGTTGGAAGCTGGAACTCCAGGCTTAGAGCCCAAGGTCTGTCCCAGGGGAGGGCATGTGGCTCAGGGAACTCCCTCCCAGGCAGTGGGTGTCCCTACATTTTCGATGGAGAGCTTTGGCCAGAGTCCTGTCCTCCCAGGACAGGCGGGAGGAGGGGCACCCCCTGCAGCAGTGCAGCGTTGGCGCATCTACGGGCTGGCTGACATGCGGGGATGACTCTTAGGATCTTAATTCCCCAACCAGGGATTGAACCCATGCCCCCATAATGAGAGTGGGGTCCTCACCACTGGACCGCCAGGGAAGCCCCTAGAAGGTAGCTTTTGAGGCGGATACGGATAACAGGAACATCGTTAACACTATTCATGGTGATTTATGGGCTGTTTTGAGCTTGTGACAGGTTTTGTGATAAATGAAACTCTTACTCATGATTACTTATTCTAATCGATAGACGTTATGAGTCCCATCTTATGGGAGTGGCAATGGAAACCTGAACAGCTTCCCTGACTCACCCCACCCAGCCTAACCTGGTTCAGGGCAGGTCTGTCTAGCTCAACTGCTTCTGGCAACAATCAGCCCGTACTAGTTAGGGTTAGGACCGGTCAATGGCAGACTCTGAGGATGCAGAGTCAGGGACAGCCCAGGAGAGACTGTGACATTTCCCAACAGGTGTTTAAAACCCTTCTTCCTCTCCAGAAGTGAGAGATCACCTCAGATCATCACTGATGTCAGGGATCCCGGGCGGGGTGGGGTTGATGGGTTACTTCCTGGGGGCCGGGATGCACCATCCCTTTGGGCCCCCACCCAGCCTCTTATCTCAGGACTCTCTCTGTTCTGTAGGCACTAAGCCAGCAGCTCCCTGTCCCCCAGCCCCTGACCCAGCAGGGAAGCCCCAGGACCAGCGAGCCCAGAACGAGGACAGGGTGACGTCAGGACCCACTGAGGAGTCCCATCAGCAGGTAGGGGTTGCAGCCCTGGAAGGCAGTGCCCATGTGTCCTTAAAGTGCAGGGGGCCCTAACCTCTGAGACGCCTGTGACGTTACCAGCCTCCAGGATGATGCCCTTCCCCTGAGGCCAGGCCCAGCAGCAGGAATGCCATGAGGAGGCCCCCTCCCCGGTCCCCCCAGAGGCACTGTCTGCAGTTTTCAGAGCATGCTGACCCCAGGGAGGGCGGGGAACCTGGAAGACGACAGCGGGCACAGGCTGCTGTGCGCTTCTCTGGAAGAGGCTGCCGGGCATCACTGCTGGGAATTCATCAGGAGATCCTGAAAAATGGAAGAACAAAGAAAGTGGGCGAGATTGTCGGGAGATGACAATCAGACGGGAGCTGCCAGTTAATGATGCGTCGACGTGACACCATTTACTTAGGGTCCTTCATGTTAGAGATTCCAGTGCTGAGGCCAACACGCCTCTTCAGTCAAGTATTCATAGAACCAGACGGGGAGTGGGCCGGCGCGCCCAAGGTTTACCACCCAGAGATGGGGGGAAAGGGTGCTACCCTGCGGTACCTCACTTCCAGGCAGAAAAATAAGAGGCCCTCCGGTGGGTGTTGCTTGGACTCTTCCTTAAGTGTGTAAAGAAACAAATGTCCTCTTTCCCTCTATATTGGTGGACATTTTCCTGGGTGTTTTGTACACCTCCTGTGGTCCTCTTGACGAGGCAGGGAAGGGAGTGTGTTAACATGCCCAGGGCTGGAGTGCGGACCGATTCCTGCTCCCCGCTCTTCCCGCCCTCTCTGTCTCTCTGCCTTTCTGTCTCTCTGTCTCTCTATCTCTGTCTCTCTGCCTCTGTCTCTCATGCTCCTACACTTGATGGTCCCTAGTTTTCTGGGGAGAACCCCAGAATCTGAACTGAGAGATTCTAGCTGGTCCTGGATTCTCCCCCCACAAATTCTTCATCCAGGTTTTTCTGCCTCTGCTTGGGCCTTGGGAGGACCGTGTCTAACACAGAAGCAGCTCCTATTACCATCACCTGTGTGGAATTGTCAGGAACAACCTATAACAACACACGTGTAAGCACAAAAACTGTCATCCGTCCACTGAGCTGTAATCTTTCTCTTCTTGACACGGATTTCAGCTCAGCCCCTGGAGGACAAACACACACACACACCTCCAAGGAAACTATTTCTTCTACTTGAAAACTCTTCAAATATTTGGAGGGCTTTCCCTGTGTCCTCTTAATCTTTTCTGAGCAGGGCAAACCCAGCCCCATCAATAGATTCCCGCAGAGCAAAGAGTGCTGTTATCACTCAGCCCTTCGCAAATACCTCGAGTCCACTGTGAGCTGAGCAAACAGCCAGGAGCATCGTCCCTTCTAGGAGCCTCTGCCCGGGGCTCCCACCTGAGCCGCCCATAGCCGCCTGCGCCGGACACACCCAGATCTCCAGATATCGTGTCAGGCCCCTGTCGGCAGTGTTACCCCTCTCCTAACTTTTAACTTGTAGATTTAATCACACAGCGCAGATTTGCTTGAATGTTTCTACTCCATGTCAGGTCCTCTGGGCACCCATCGACATTCAGTGTAAACCGCTTAGCTTTTGGAGACCTGCCTGGTGGTCCAGTGGTTAAGAATCTGCCTCACAAGGCAGGGGATTCGGGTTTGCTCTCTGGTCGGGGAGCTAAGACCCCACATGCTGTTGGGCACCTGAGTCTGCCTGCTGCAACCACTGAAGCCGGAGAGCTCTGGAGCCTGTGTCCACAGCTAGAGAGAGTGCATGCACAGCACAGAAGACCCACAATACAGAGCCCGTGTCCACAGCTAGAGAGAGTGTGCACAGCACAGAAGATCTACCCAAGAAACGCAGATCCTGCATGCTGCAACCAAGTCCTGATGCAGCCCAATAAGCGAAAACAAATGCCCACCTGCACAACCTCACAAAGCCTTCTTGGCTTTTGGGGCACTTTTAAAGGTTTCTTCATGATCTGGCCAACAATGGATGACAAAGCTTTCTTCAAGTTTCTGTCATGTTTCATGTTCTCTTCCGGTTTAGGGTCAGGGCAGTATGACAACAGCTGGAAGAGACCAGAGACTCCGTCTGGTCCCAGACTTGTTTTGTGGAAGAGGAAACTGACCCAGACATGGAAACACATTATTTTTCATTCATTCATTCATTCTGCACAATACTTTTATCCTTGCTGGAGACATCTTCTTTCCTTTATTTTTTAACTGAATAGCATAAGTTTAGAGACTGATTACATCCCCTCACTCCTAAGTCTTTATATTCAAGGTGGGTGCCCTGTATGGCCTTGTGGCACATTCATTAATCTATTCTTTCATTCAACAAACTATTTTAGCTTTTCATTATGAGAGATTTCAAAGACAGGAGAGACTGATATTATAAACACGATTGTATATGCCACTCCAGTTTAAATAAAAGCATGTGCCAGTTATTTATTTCTTCAACGATTTTTCTCAAAACTTTTAAAGCGTATTCTAGATATCATAACGTCTTAAGCACAAATGCGTCATCACGCACCTTTACTGAGAAGGATGCGCACATATGTTTAAAGTCTGTACCTTTATCCATCTACCTGTCCATCCAGCCGTCCCTTACAGAAGCCACAATGCACTGTCACACCAAAGGAAGGCGACAGAAATAGGTCCTCTGCGATTTCACAATTCCCCTGTTGTCTTCCAAGGGTCTTTTCGCAGCGGGCTCGCTCTCTGAGTTTGCGGCCATGTGGTTTCAGGTGTTCGTTTCACACAGCCCTTCCTCTTCCTCGCAGCCCTGGTTTGCTGGAGAAGCCGGTGGCTTTGGTTTGTCTGTGTCTGCCTGTCTTTCATGTAAATGGCTAGTGGATCTGGGGCTCGATCTGCTTCAGGTTTGGCTTTCTTGCGGGAGCTCCTCATGAGTGGAGCTGGTCCTGGTGCCCAGCGGGTCGGGAGGCGGTTCTGTCTTGGTGGTGCTCAGGCTGGCAGGGTCCGGCCGATGCCTCTGACCCCTGATCACCTTCAAGAGCCGAATGTGGTGGGCTGCCACCTGTGACTGCTGAACAGACCAGTTACATCACTCGGAGTTGACAAATGGAGGCTTTCTTGTTCTAACTTTACTTCTGAGTTAATGACTGGGATTTTTTAAAAAGAATTTTATCTCATCAATTTTGAACTGAATGTGGGAAGATAAACACTTGACCTTCCTCTCTTCAATTTCAAGGTGAAGAGCAGCCTTCTGCTTCTGACCAATGAGGATGTGCTTCTGGGACATCACTGTGAACGCATGAATTTTGTATGTTGATGAGCCTCAGTCAGTTGCAGTTATTTTTCTTTCTGATCGTCTTATTGTTCCATATTGAGTCAGCGAGAACCTTTCCCGATGATGAGAGTTTAAAGTTTTTACCAAATTAGAAGGAAAAGTCTTATTTCCTCAGATATTTTTCTTTATCTTGTTTTGTGAAAGTCTAATTATGGGTGTTTTAGACAGATGGATATTGAGAGTTCATTAAACTTTTTCAATGTTTCTCTTTTCTTTAGCATAATCGCTACTGCTATATTTTCAGGTTCAATTTTATTTGCTTCTATTGTGTTTAATTTGCTCATAATTCCATCCAGCATATGAGTCACTGGGGTGGTTGTGTTTTTTTTTTTCACTCATTTGTTTTTTCTTTATGGTTTCTATTTCTCTGTTCATTATGACTGTGTGTTTTATTAAATCCTTGAGCACATTTATAATAGCTATTTTGAAGTCCTTTTTTGCAAATTACAACATCTCTGTCATTTCTGGGCATTTCCTATTGACTGATTCTTCTCGGAGTTGTGGTGGCATCTGCATGCTCACTGACTTTGAGTGTGATGCCTAGAATTGCGGTAGTTTTGTTGATGAGTTTTACTGTCTTTTCACAATTCCTTGAGACATTTACTTTGTGTAACACACTGTTCTAGTAACAGGGGACATAGTCACGGGTAAAGCAGGTCGGGTCTCCTGTGGTCACAGTGCCGTCATAGTGCGGGGGCCGGGGAGGCAGACAGAAGGAGGCGTGTGAAGCAGTGGCGCAAGTTAGAGGCAACTCTCCCTTACGAAGGGAAACAATGCACTCCATCCTGGGGCTCCACGGGATCTCAGAGGATCCAGTCTCGGAGGATCTCAGTTCCGTGAGACAAGTATTCTGTGGACCAACTGCTTCCCATGATGGACAGAAGTTTATTGAAAAAATGGCGGGAGTGTGCCCCTTGGAGGTTCCCACCCCAAAGCATCTTATTTTCTTACTGATCAAAATTTTTAAGACAATTTTTTTTATTACAGACCATTTTAAAAGTCTTTATTGAATTTATTACAATATTGAATCTGTTTTTATTTTGGCTTTTTTGGCCATTGAGGCAGCTACCTGACCAGGGTTTTTACCTGCACCCCCTGCCTTGGAAGGTAAAGTCTCAACCATTGCACCACCAAGGAAGTGCCTTACTGGCCAAATTGAGAACAGAGGGTCATAATTTTGCATTACAGTTCATCTTAGAAAGCTTGTTGGAGACAGAAGACGACCCCAATCAGCTGCCGATCCATTCAGTTCCCAGAATGGGGTGGGCACGTGGGGCAGGGCCCCCACAGAGCCCAACCCCGGTCCCTGATGCTGCTCCATGCAGTGAGGAGCAGAAATTTCAGCATCACCAACTCGGCAGCCTTGGGGCCTGAAACCCAGAGGTCAGAGTAGGAGCCGTCCTCCTCCGCAGGGAGGTCAGTTCCCGGAGGCAGCTCTGGTCACCTGATGGCCCCTTGTGTCCACTCTGGGAACTGGGTCCCCCACCCTTGCCCCGCTGGGAGACAAGGGGCCCATCCCAGACCCCAGCCTGGGCCCCAGCACTCACCGTCCAGGAGCTCACGTCGCCAGCGTCTGTGATCAGCTGATGAAAGAGGAGGCGCCACTGTGGGCACCTGCTCTTAGTGGGGCCCAGTTTCCAGCACTTCCCTGTTCTCGAGTGGAAAGCAAAATCAAGAGAACAGGGAATTCATCTCAGGAGGATAGAAATGGGTGGCAAAGTAAAAGGAAAGGCATCAGGGTGCCCGAGTGAGAGCAGAAAATAATAGGAGAGCTGTACTAAGGAGGTTTTATAAACCACTAAAATAACCACGTCCTCTAAATGACTGATAAAATAGACAAATGCCCAGCAAATCTAATCAAGATAGAATGAGAGTGAGAGCATATCCATTTTACGGACCTTAAAGAGGTTAGAACCGTACGAACGGGACATTCGGCAAAGGTCTGGGGGACAAAGAGGTTAGAACCGTATGAACGGGACATTCGGCAAAGGTCTGCGGGACAAATGAAAGGGTGTTTTGGGGTGGGGTTCTGTGCGAAACTGTGCAGTAACAGCTTAGAAATCGGATGAAATGGCTGATAGTTTAGGAAAACACAGGTCACCGACAGTAAAAAGAAATGTGACACTTTGGTAAGATAGCTTGGCAGAAGATAAGCTTACAAAAATCAATAGGCTCTCCTATGCTAGAAATAAAATACCCGGAAATGGAAATGAGGGGAATACTATGTTCACAGCACTGGAAAACACTGGAAACTGCATAGGAATTATCTTGAAGGTGAAGGTACAGCTCCTAAATGGAAGGAAAGTCTTACTCTGGTACATAAAGCAAGATGTGAAGTAACGTGAAGACCGCCTGTCCTTGCAGGGAATGCTGAGCGCCTAAAAGTTTAACCTTTCCAATGGTGATGTGAAAGTGAAATGCAATTCTAGTTAGACCACCAGGCACCTTGTTTAAAGATCTTGCAGTTTGTATGCAGTAATAACCTCCCGTGAACAGTCCAGGGAACAAAAAGAATAGTAATTGTAGTATGCCTGATGCAGAAGGTGACTTATTTCTAAGCCTCTTTAATCAAGTCAATATGGTGCTGGTCCTGGAAGAAAAAGCACATCAGAGGAAAGTAGGGAACCGGGAAAGAACCTTGGTTGTTGTTGCTCGGTCACTAAGTGATGTCTGAGTCTTTGCGACCTGCAGCACACTAGGCTTCCTGGCATTTGCTCAGTCTCACATCCACTGAGTGGGTGATTCCATCCAGCCACCTCATCCTGTGTCACTCCCTTCTCCTCCTGCCCTCAACCTTTCCCAGCATCAGGGTCTTTTCCAATGAGTCAACTCTTCACATCAGGTGCCCAAGTATTGAAACTTCAGCTTCAGCATCAGTCCTTCCAATGAACACCGAGGACTGATCTCCTTTAGGATGGACTGGTTGGATCTCCTTGCAGCCCAAGGGACTCTCAAGAGTCTTCTCCAACACCACAGTTCAAAAGTGTCAATTCTTTAGCACTCAGCCTTCCTTATGGTTCAACTCTCACATCTGTACATGACCACTGGGAAGACCATAGCTTTGACTATACGGATCTTTGTCAGCAAAGTGATGTCTCTGCTTTTTAATGTGCTGTCTAGGTTGGTCATGGTTTTCCTTCCATGGAGCAAGCGTCCTTTAATTTCATGGCTTACAAGGCTTATACGGCTGATAATAACAGCAGTGATGATGGTGATGATGATAAAGATACCCAGAAGTAAACCTCACAGATTTCATTAAGAATCTACAAGTGAGGGAATGATTCTTAATAAGAAATTTAAAATCTGTTAAAGAAAGATTTTCTTCCCTAAGTAGCCATGAACATCTTTTGATAGCAAAATGAGGTTTTAAATAAAGCCGATATGAAAATACAGCTAAAGGATTTTAAGTGCAAATGACAGATGTAAGATGATTATTCATAATATCTGAGAAGCACATAATATTATTAGAAAGCTGCCAGAGGAGAAGCCAAGTGTTGACTAAAAAATATAGTCACAACCCGAAGGCAGAGAGTTATTTTATTTGGTGGGAAGATTTAGGACTTCAAGCCTGGGAGACAGTGTCTCAGTAGCTCTGAGAAAACTGCTCCAGGGAGGCATGAGGGGAAGTCAGGCTGTATACAAGTTTGCAACAAAGGGACCAGGCAGTCTGAGCATCAAAGATCAGGTATCAGGTTAAGGAATCTAGCATTCTCTGTATGGCAAGATGCAAGCCTCTGGAGTCACAGGGGCTAATCCTGTCTCCACGTGTGTGTGTGCCTGCGCGTGTGCCCAATCACATGCACATATGTGTGCATGTACGTGTTGTGTGTGCACATGTGTGTTCACACGTGTGCAGGTTTATGTGGTGTATATGGATGCTTCTTGACGTCTTTGCGTGTGCGTGTGCATGCATGTGTGCCTGTGTATGCATGTGCCCATGTGTGTGCAGGTGTGTATTTGTGTGTGTGTGTTGGTATATGTGTGTGATGGCAGCCTTGATGCCCTGGACACAGCTGTGTGGACGTCACTAGCGGAGAATGTGTGACAGCAGCCACCGTGCAGCCACGTGTGTCCCTGGGGCCTCAGAGAAGTTCACGGGAGCCTGACCTTCAGACTTAGGGTTCCCCAGGTCCATCGCTCGTTCTCCCTGTGTTTCCTTGGGGGCAGGGTTCAGAGGACCAGGCTTTAGATCCACTCCCAATCCCCGCACACCGTCTGCTCATTCCTTGCACGTGTGCGGCGGCCTTCCCGCCTGATCTGAACGTGAGATCATGATTCCCTCCCATCAGGACCAGACGCCATTCAGCTCCCTCCTTCCGGGCCCTCGGGGTACCAGGGCACCCTCTCCCCCAGCACTGCCCTGTCAAGTACTTTCCATATTAACGCATCACCAGGCACTTTTCTCACTGGGTCTATAATTCCTGTCTTTGATCCTTAATTAAAAAAAAAGATACCTTTGGCAGGATTTCTGTCCTGTGTCCTCTTCTCTTTCAATCTCCCTGGAAGAGAACAACCCTGAGGAGGCCTGGGGTAGGGGTGGTTGGGGTCACTGAGAAAGTGCCCGTAGCTGCCAGGAGTCTGCGTGCCCAGGCACTGCCCCAGTGGGGGTCGGTGGTGGGTAGCAGAAACCACTGCTGTCGTTCCGATGAGGAAAGAAGGAGCAGTAGAGGACCCCGTCCCTACGACACCATGGGAAAGTCTGAGAGTCGTGCTAAGCCCTCTTCTAATGGTTTCTAGAACAATCCAGAGGTGGTCGCCATCTGGAAGATCTGAGAGAAGATGCTGGGTCCAGGAACTCGCTTTCTTACCTGTTGCTCAGGGTCCATGAGGCTGTGATGCCAAGATTCTCAGGCTCCCTGGGCTCCAGACCAGCAAAGCCATGTGCACAGTGCCCTGCCCTGACACCCACCAGGCCAGGCACCCAACCCGAGAACCTCTTCAAGCTGCTGCAGGAAACCTGGGCCGACCCCACCATACTGTCAGCAAAAAGACCACATTCCTACGTTCAAACGACTCCGAAGCATCTGAGGATGGGAGTCCCTTCTGCGCATGGAGTCTGGGGACTGTGACTCCTGGGTCAGATCCCTGCAGGGCAGGAGCAATCAGAGCAAGGCTGAGGCAGAGCCGCCTGCTGAAAAACATGCCCCTGGCCACGGTCCTGAAACTTGTATTTCTCTCCCGAAAGCACAGATACCCAGGAGTTTTCCTCATTTAAGCCAGAAGAAAATCATCAGCGTTTCTCTCTTGTCCCATCCATGTGGTAGTTAAGAAAGGAAAGAATCAAGCTAAGTCATATGTAAACAAAGAATTGTACAGACTAATTTACTTTCAGCTAAGTGTTCTTGCCTGGAGAATGCCAGGGACGGGGGAGCCTGATAGGCTACCATCTATGGGGTCACACAGAGTTGGACACGACTGAAGTGACTTAGCATAGCATAGCATAACAGGATACAGGATCAGATACACAGACCAACATCCCAAACACAGTTGACCGGAAGCACTTCCCATTTTGCTGGGTTAAACAAATGGGAGGAGAAAAGACCAGCTGAGAAATGACCCTTGAAGACCTGGTTAGCTTCTGAAAAAGGAAAAGAAATCCCTGCTTCAGACCAGCATGGAATTCAGCTCCAGATAGAGACGGAGGAGGCAGAGGGAGGGGATGGGGGGAGACCCTTGAGGGTGCAGGGAGGGGCCCTGTGGACTGTTGTCTCTGGACTCTCACCAAGGCCGGAGCTGCTGCCACAGGATGAAGTCCCTTTGGGTCATCCTGTGGGTATCAGACCCAACCCCTGGATCAGAATCAAGGAAAGAATATTTCTCTTCAAGGAGATCTTTCTAATGGTCCAAGCTGTTGATTGTAGCTACCTCCTGAAATAATAAGCCAGCCAGGGTTAGAGCTCAAAATGACTAAAAAATGGGCAAAGCATCTAAAGAGACTCTTCTCAAAAGAAGGGGTATTGATGTCAAAGAAGCATGTGGAAGGATGCTCAAGGTCACTGCTGTGTAAGACCACACAGTGAGGCTACAGCTCCCGCTGTGGTGCCCATGGGGGTGCTGACAGGGCCACGTGCTGGAGGGCGTGGAGGGAGTGCAGAATGGCCCAGCCTCTAAGGAAGATGCCTGGGCAGGCTCTTCCACAATTTGACATCAGTTACCCCATAAGCCTGGAGAAGGAAATGACAACCCACTCCAGTATTCTTGCCTGGAAAATCGCAAGGGCAGGAGATGCTGGTGGGCTACAAAGAGTCTGACATGACTGAGTGACTGAGCACACATCCCACACACAGAAACTCAACTCTTAAGAATTTATCTAAATTGATAACTTGTGTTCACCCGAAAGCTCATATGTGGATGTTTACAGCAGTTTTATTCATAACCATCAAAACGAAATCAACCAGATGTCCTTCAACAGGAGCCTAGATAAGCCACGTGTGGTCATCCTTACTCAGCCACAGAAAGGAAGATCCACGTCAGCATGGGTGGACGTTGCATGCGTTTTTCTGAGACCTGCAAGGCTACACCCTGCATGATCCCATTTACACCACATTCTGGAAGAGGCAAAGCTATAGGAACAGGACAAACACCGATGGTTATCAGGGTCTGGGGGTGGGGTCAGGATGGGCTAAAAGCGGGACACAGAGGTAATTTTTAAGGCACTGGAACTGCTCTGTGTGAAACTGTGGTGGTGGATACATAATTCTATGCAAGTGTCAAAACCCACAGAACAACGTGAGTTGTACTTTGTGAAACATACAATAATGAACCAGAAGTTGAGAGGGATCCCAGGATGAAGTGCAGACCTTGACAAAGGAATCTAGCTGCATCAGACATGTAGGATATGAACTTGCTGAAGGGGTGGCAGGGAGGGAGCTGGTCAAAGTGACTTTGCAAAGGGTGTTGTGATTAGAAACCATGAAGTTAAACAGAGGAACTGGCATTGGCTCTGCTTTCGAGGTGGTGAACTGTTTCTCACAGGGGCACCCTCAGCAGTTCCATGACCGTGTGCCAGGGCAAGCACAGGCGAGGAAGTGATATAGACATCTGACGGCTGGTGAGGGGGCGATGGTCAGGCAAGGGGAGGACAGGATGGACTCTGGAGCTGAGTGCATTCCGACATGAGAAAGCTACACACACACACACACACGCACTCACACATGCACACACACATGCATACACACGCACACACTCACACATGCACACACATGCATGCACACACATGCGTGTGCACACGCACATAGACATACGCATAAACACAAGCACACACAGGCCCCTGGGCTGTACATAGAAATCGTGCTCTGTCCACGAGACGGCTTGGAAGCAGAGACGCCCAGTAGCAACGAGTGCACCTGCTGTCAAGACCTTGGTTTCTAAACACCATTCCCGGCAGGAACCAGGACTCCTTGGGGAAGTGGCTGACTCCAGGGCTGGCGCAGGGAAAGCACACGAGGACCAGGAGCCCTGTGGAGTGACCAGAATCTGGAAGTTCTAAAAAAGATGGGAGCACGTCAAAGGACACAGATGCCAGCTTGATGGGCCTTCTGAGGCCACAGCCAGGCCACTTTGAACATCCAAATACATAGTGATATTATCGATTTATAAACCCTCCTTCCAAGTAAACACCCACAAAGCCACACTAATGTCAACAACAGCAAGTTGTCTTTAGTCGTGTCCGACTCTGTGTGACCCCATGGACTGTAGCCCACCAGGCTCCTCTGTCCATGGGGATTCTCCAGGCAAAAATACCAGAGTGGGTTGCTGTGCCCTCCTCCAGGGGTTCTTCCCAACCCAGGGATTGAACACAGGTCTCCCACATTGCAGGTGGATTCTTTACCATCTGAGCCACCAGGGAAGCCTGATGTCAGCAAATGACTGAATAAATAAATGGAATGGACAATTACTTCTTGTGAAAAACTCCAGATAACAAGAGGAACAGTGATGAGGGAAATAGAAAATTGTCAGAACACCACAGTGCTCACGGCTGTGGGAATGAGCCTCTGGTGGATTCTGGCATCAGTGGAGGCTTTCAGGAGAAATGAGACTGAATGGACATGAGTTCAAGCAAACTCGGGGAGATAGTGAAGGACGGGGAAGCCTGGCATGCTGCGTCCACGGAGCTGCAAAGAGTTGGACACGGCTTAGTGACTGAACAACAGCAGAGCAACCACTAGTAATTCCAAGATTCTGTTTCAAGGAGCTGTGCTTGGGGGATTGAGGAACAAGCTGGAAAAAAAACAAAAAACCAATGAAAAGTCAGGCCAATCAAGGATGCCGTGTAGGGGACACGCTCCTTCAGATCCCAAGCAGCCGTGGGTGTGGAACCTGCCTGACCCCACCCGCCCGCCTCTCTGCATTCGTCTGGATGGTCACCAAGGTGAGACCTGCCTGGGCTCACTGGAGGCGTCCCTTCACGGTCAGAGGGTGTGGGGGCCGAAAGAAAACGGCCATCGGCGGGTGGATTTGCAGGATGGAAAGCACTCCACATGACGGCATCCACGGTGGGGTCCCTTCCACGCTGCTGCCTTCCCTGCGACGGGTCTGGGCCCCTGGGACTCAGCACACACACAAAGCCCGCATCACAGACCAGCTCTTCCGCTTCTCTTGCTGCTGTTGCCTGATGTTCCTGGACCACCCAACCCCGAGGACGCTGTCGGCCTGGAGACACAGGCTGCCTTGTTCTTCTGCAGGGGATTCACCCTGCGTCTTCATTTCACTGAAGAAAGTGATACAGTGGAACCAAACCTCTACCAGGCCAGTGCCCCCTCCACGTTAGGACGTGTCTGTCACCGTGTCTCGGGAATCCGTCCTAGACCCCAGAGAAGGCCCAGAGGAAGACAGAAAGTTTAAAGGGAGGAAGGCAGGACAGGCAAGCGTGCTACCTGGTGATGGGCATTGTGAAGACACCGGCATCCACTGGTGTGGAGCCTCCTTTCCTGGGGGCCTTCTGAAGCCAGAAGAGGTTTACTTATGGCACGGGAAGCTATGGGTCAGCCTGAAGGCAGGGGGTTGGCCCCGGTGACCTTTCAGGACGCCGGCTCTGTGATTCCGGCATCTTCCAAACAGCCAACAAGCCCGTCCTTTGCAGGTTGCGTGTACAAAACGGTGTAAGAGTCAGTGCCATGATCCCTGATCCTAAAATGATGATGCTGTAGCGTAAAAGGAATATTTCTCCCCTTGAGAGAAAACGCCGGCAAACGCCATCTGTGCTGCCTGTAATTTTCGCCATAAATCCTGGTTGTATTTATCAGAGATTTGTTTTTCAAGATGGCTAATTTTAGTCTCCTGTTCAACTGCACACTAATTTCCTTGTTTCTTTCTTGCTGAGAAGCCTGATAGAGCAGCTCCTCATGGAAAGGGCTTGGCTGAGTCCCTGTGCTCTGCAGCCCCGTCCTCTTGGAGGTGGTTTGCCTCTCTCCCTCTCCCCACCCCCTTCTTGTTTGGGCAGCGTGGCCAGAATTCAGAAGAGTTGAAACAAAAGCAGGACTGTCCATTCGGAGACGCAGAAGGAGTGAGCCAAGTGGGGTGGGCGTCGGGGCTGGGGGTCAGCCGGCTATGAGCACTGGGGGTCCCCTGTGCTCGGAGCTGCTGGAGGGGTTCCCCACCCGAGACAGCGAGGGAGAGACGAGGAGATTCTCCAAGCCCAGCGCCTCTCCCACAATCCCCGGGCACCATGTTCCGCTGCAGAAAACATTTGGAAAGTTTCTTTCATTTTTCTGAAATAGCTGAAGTGGGGCCTAAGATTGGCTGAAAGTCTAAATCTAATTACACCAGATAATATGGAGCAGCCCGTCAATAGGGAAGGAATTGTGTGATGGAAGCTCTTTAAAAAAAGGCACTTAGCCATGAAATCTGCATATACCAGTAAATTTTATTTAGAGCAACCAAAATATGCATCTCCCATCCTATTTCCACAAATTATGAGCTCTCTGGGGAAGCTCAGTGAGTTGGGTGGAAAATGTTTCAATTGGAAGCAAACGGGAGGGCATAACCGGCTCTGGGAAGGGGGTCCCTCACATGATGCAAAGGAGCATCGCTTGTAGGCTCCCCCAGGACACAATTCATGCTCGGGGCGGGGACGAGGGGGGGTTGGGCTCAGAGTGTGAAGACCCCCCAGCATCTCAGGGAGCTCTCTGAACTCAGGAAACTGGCTGCTTGGCTGAGGTTCTCTGAGATGCTGGGTTGTGTTGACGTGTGGTTGTTGGGAGAGAAAAAAAACCCAACTTCACCATTAGGTGAAACCTCGGTGCAGCTCCGCTGGGGCTGCACAGACACAGAAACGCTCCTGGGACCACACCAAAGACGTGGCTTAGAGGGTGAGGAGGCCGCCGAGGTCACCCGGGCGCAGGGCCTCCAGCACTGCCAACCCCCGACCCCGCTGTGCCCTTCAGCGTAGCGGTCCCAGGCGAGAGGCAGGTTCTCAGTAGTCAACTATCGAATGTATCAGCGAAACTTGATTCTATTTATTTTTGTATCTTCAAGGGAGAACGCCATGTACTTTCTCAAACAGAAGTGACGGAGGGGAAACACTTCTAGGTCAGTAAACATACCGGTCAAGCTCGCGTATTAGTGGAGACCCTGGGAAGCCAGCACCTCCTGGGGGCAGGGGGTGAGGACCCAGGGACTGGCGCTGCGGCCAGGCGAGGCCCGGGGTCCGGCAGCCAGGCAGGGGGTCAGGCGAACCCAGGGCAACAGTGGAGAGAGAGCTGAGATGGCAGAGAAGCCGCGGGCTGCAGCCCCGGACCCCGGTCACTCAAGGTTCATGTTTAAAAAGGAAGAGCCTGCCCTGTAAACTCCGTGGGCCACGTGCCTGCCGCTCCCAGAGGCTGGGCAGTAGTGGGGGGTGTGATCGCGGCTGCTTCCTCCCTGGAGGATGGGAGGGGACGGGAGGGGATGGGAGGGGCTCTGGGGCCCTGCACTGGATGGTCACTCCAGGAGCTGAAATTCCACAGCAGGGCCAGAATTCCATCTGTTCTCTGTCTCGTGGGGACTCATTAGCCCAGGACAGGCAGTGGCGCTTCCCCACCTCCTGCGTGTGTTTCCATTGAGTCTGCAGTGAGCACTCGGGAGCCTGGACGACCGGAGGTCCTCCCAGGCTGCAGGGACTCAGCCGTCTGGCTCCCGGGCATCCCCAGATCCTCACAGGGCTTGGTGGGTACCTGGGTCTTTACTGAGCGTGTCTTCCCATGGGAGACGGAGCCGGCCCCCCCAAGTCTCTACCTTGCGTCCTTTGCTCCTGATGCTGGTTTCTCCTCCTGGTCTTGCCCTCCCCATCGGGGAAGGTGTTCCAATAGTCTCCTGTCCACCGGCCCCCTAACGACCACCCCTCCTTCTGCAGGGCTCTGCCCGGTGGCCACCCTGCTAGGAACGCCCCCCTGTCCCCCTGTGTGCACGCCCACCACACACGCGTGTGCACACACCACATGCTTACACGGGTGGTGCCTCACACTCAGGCACGTGGCATCCCCTGCCTCTTCCCCGGTCCTCTTCACGGAGCTCTCATCACCTGCTGGCACATCCATCTCACTTAACGTTTTTTTTTTTAATTATTTTCGGCCACGCTGGGTCTCCGTGGCCGCACACGGGCTCCTCACTGTGGTGCTCCTCCTGTTGGGGAGCACAGGCTCTGGAGTGTGGCCTCAACAGGAGTGGTACACAGGCCTGCTGGCTGCACGGCTGTGAAACCTGCCCAGCCCTGGGACTGAGCCTGTGTCCCCGGGCCAGGCAGGTGGATTCTTAGCTGTGGGGCCACCGGGGAAGGCCTCCATCTTATTTCTTGGTTCGGGCGCTGCCTCCCTAGGCAGGTTTTGTGAGAGGTCTTGTTTTCGCCTGTTTCATTCACTCTTGTGGCCCCACCTCCTAGGACGTGCCTTTCACACAGGGGGGCCAAAACAGACCTTCGTTGAGTAGCCAGACCTCCCTCCTCTGGAGCCTCTTGCCTGAGCTTCTGTCCCCACGTGGGTCAAGTCGTCGTCTGGACTGACTGGGTGCTGGGCCAGGGGCGAGCAGCGCGTCTCTCCCGTCCTCAGCCGCGGCTCGCTGGCGGGTTACTGGAGAGGCCTCGTCCTCACGTCCCCGGGGGTCCTGGTGTCGCGTGCGGAAGGGTCTCAGGGTGGCTCCTTATTCGCATACAAGCTGATGAACTTCAGCCCCTTGTGGTGGACGGTTGAGCCCCAGGAGCACCCTCGGGAAACTAAGGAAAGGTCAAGACGCCAAATCCACATCATTCTTACTCTCAAGCAGGCGCCGAAATGTTGAGTAAAAGTTTGGTGGGTTTCAGAGTCTGTTACCAAAGCACGTGCACCCCTTGGCAGTAACTCTCCACACTGATTCCACGTAATCCCTGGGCTTTCACCTACACATGGTCCTGGGGCGTCACAGTCCTGCCCTGGGGGGCTCCGGGGGCTCTCCCCGCCAGGCCTCTCAGCAGTTATCCTCCAGTGGCGGGTCCGCAGGCCAGGTGCCCACTGCATCCTTGCATGACTCTCCAAACTTCGGTCCTTCGTGGGAGCCCCCAGGGTGGAGATGGACAGGAGACCTTCCTCTGTTTGCTGTGTCTGCAAACAGCAGGAGACTGGGGTCCCCCTTGACCCCCCGCCCCGAGCCCCATCCCCAGCCTCACTGGTCCTGCTGGTGCAGTTTTCACAGGGGGTCCTGTGGTGGGGGCGGGGCCCTTCCCTCTGGTGCAGTCTCCAGGAGAACAGGGCGGGAGTTGGGGTGACCCTGGTACCGAGCAGAGAGGGGGGACCTAGTAGGCAAACTCTCCACCCAGGACGAGTGCAAACTCTTGATTCTTCTACTACCCACAGATGCCAAACCTCGAGCTCTTTCTCGTAGAAAACCTCCCCAGATGTCTGAGAGCTGCTTCCATCGCTGACCAAGCACAGACCAATTCTGAGTGTTTATTAAGTATCTGCTGAATAACGGTTCCCGTCCGCATGTTAATAGGGGCCCAGGGACGCTCGTGGACTCAGAGACCTGCGCCCCCAACACCCGGGCCATCTGCATCTGCGCCTTCTGTGCACTCGTTAGCATTTCTTCTATATGCGGCCAATTACGTGTCTTTCTGTTTCTCTTTCCTTTCCTTCCATATGAGAGCAATTGAATTGCAGGGTGAACAACAGAAAGGGAGGAATTTAAAAAGCGCAGAAACACATCCAGCAGGCGTTTTTCTCTCCCAGACGCCCAAGGTCGAGGGTGTCCCCTGAAAAGATGCGCGGGGGTGGGGTCGAGGGGCCGCAGGGTCCAGAGTCCAGGGTCCAGGCTAATTGCACCGACACCGTTCTCTCCCCACTTGCTTTATTCACCAGCAGAAGAGCTTTGACTTCTCTGAAGGCAGCTGCCGATGCCCAGGGACGGCTTAAAGGAGGGGTCCTGAGCTGCTTGATGGGTGACGAGACATGGAGGGGCTTCAGAGTCTCCTCTCCAGGATGGAGCGCACTGTCCGCCAAAGGGCTTTCAGGAGGAAGGAGAGGAGAGATAGGAAGACGAAGGCCGTGCCAACCAACAGGTCCAGAGACACCGGCCAGAGGAAATGAGAGGCAAGACCAAGGCGAGGACGGAAAGTGCTGAGGAGAGCCGGGAGGTGGAGCTGGGGGCTCAGCGAGCGAAGCCAGCGGGCTGGGTGTCCTCCAGCCCGAGCCCTGACCACGCAAGGTGCCCCGAGACTCACACAGAGGGCAGTATCTCTCCCAGGGGGACTGGGGCCGCATCTCAGCCCCGTTCAGTGAGGCCCTGTGTGTCAGCCCACCTTCCAGCTGTCTCTCCTCCCTTCCAACCCCCTCCATCCCTCCCTCCATCTACTCATCCTTCCCTCCATCCACCCACCCCTCTATCCATCCATCTTCCATCTATCCACCCACCCACCCATCCATCCATCCACCCTTCTACCCATCCACACTTCCACCCACCTATCCTTCCATCCACCCATCCATCCATCCATCCATCCTTCCATCCATTCACCCACCCATCCATCCACCCACCCACCCATCCATCCATCCATCCTTCCATTCATCTCTCCTTCAATCCTTCCATCCACCCACCCATCCATCCATCGACCCTTCTACCCATCCACACTTCCATCCACCCACCCACCCATCCATCCATCCATCCTTCCATTCATCCCTCCTTCAATCCTTCCATCCTTCCATCCACCCACCCATCCATCCATCGACCCTTCTACCCATCCACACTTCCATCCATCCATCCATCCATCCATCCTGCTGTCTCTCCTCCCTTTCAACTCCCTCCCTCCATCCCTCCCTCTCTCCCTCTTCTTTCCCTCCATCCACCCATTCCTCCTTCTATCCATCCCTCCTTCCATACCCTCTTCCTTCTCTCCCCGCCTCCATCCTCGCATCCATCCATCCATACTGCCATCCTGCCATCTGTCTGACCACCCACTCACCTGTCTCAGACGTCAGCTCGGAGGTGTCGGTTCTGGGTACGGTTGTCTGGGCCTCAGTTCAGGCTCTGTGACACACCAGCTGTGTCTTTGCACAAATATTTCATCTTTTGTGCTTTTGGCTCTTCACAGAGCAGCTGGGGCAATTCAGTTAGATGAGAGATGTCACCCACTTCCCTGTGTGCCTGGCCATGGCAGCTGGGAGTCCTGCTGGGTGTTATTTAGACCTGAAGTCACTGTGAGGGGGTCGGGGGAGTCTGTGTCTGACCCCACTCCTCAGTTCAGTTGAGTCGCTCAGTCATATCCGACTCTTTGCGACCCCATGAATCGCAGCACGCCAGGCCTCCCTGTCCATCACCAACTCCCAGAGTTCACTCAGACTCACGTCCATCGGGTCAGTGATGCCATCCAGCCATCTCATCCTCTGTTGTCCCCTTTTCCTCCTGCCCCACAATCCCTCCAAGCATCGGAGTCTTTTCCAATGAGTCAACTCTTTGCATGAGGTGGCCAAAGTACTGGAGTTTCAGCTTCAGCATCATTCCTTCCAAAGAAATCCCAGGGCTGATCTCCTTCAGAATGGACTGGTTGGGTCTCCTTGCAGTCCAAGGGACTCTCAGGAGTCTTCTCCAGCACCACAGTTCAGGGAAAGGCGCTGGCCTGAGCAAAGGAAGGGCTGGGTTCCGCCGACTGGAGCACAGTGAGGGGAGGGCGGGGGGTGGGGACGAGAGGTGTTACAGGAGAAGCAGGAGGGGGACCCCTGTGTCTGCCTCAGGGCTTCACGGTCCAGCTTCTCTACTGGCCTACACGGTCACATCCTGGAGTCTCATTCTGGGTTCAAGTCAAGGGTCCTTGCTAATTTGTCCGTCTGTGAAGAAATGACCACATCTTTCAGGCTTTGGTTTTCTCACCTTCACCAGTTGTACATGCGGAGTTCCTACTCCAAGACCCCTTTGAAGATGCAAGGGGGTAATTCGCGTACTTGTAAGGACTCGTCAACCCCCACCCCAGTGTGTCGGGCTCTGACCTGAGTGATGAGACGGCAGTGGGCTGATGTGGTGAAGCTCAGGCTCCGCTGGCCAGAGGGATGGCTGTGCCCCGTCTGGGGACGACAAAGCCACCGAGAGGAATTAGTAGGAAGGAGCTGGGGGCTGATGGTGAGCTGGGTGCAGGCGTCTCTGCAAGGACCCTTGCACGGAATGAGGGCTTGAGCCGCAGACCATGCGTCGACCAGGCAGAGAGGAGAGTGTACAAAACGGACGTGCTGCCACCACCCAGCATGTTGACAACTGACCACCATCAGCCGCTCTGTCGTGAGCTGAAAAAGGAAATTAAAACAGGAAAAGATTGGGACTTCCCTGGCTGTTCAGTGGTTAGGAGTTCACTTTTCAATCGAGGGAGAGTTGGTTCGATCCCCGATCGGGAATCTCAGATCCCACATGCTTCAGGGCCAAAAAATGGTAGCAATATTGGAACAAATTCAATAAAGGTTTAAAAAATGGTCCACATAAAAAAATCTTAAATATTTGAAGAGAGGAAAATATGAGCGCCAGCCAGTAGCTTTTGGCTATCTGATGTGAAGAGCCGCACACTGGAAAAGCCCCTGATGCTGCGAAAGATTGAGGGCGGGAGGAGAGGGGGACGACAGAGGATGAGGTGGCTGGATGGCATCACCGACTCAGCGCACATGCGTTTGAGCAAGCTCTGGGAGTTGGGGATGGACAGGGAAGCCTGGCGTGCTGCGGTTCATGAGGTCGCAGAGAGTCAGACATGACCTAGTGACCAAACAACAAGCCAGCTGCTAACATACTTCTCTTCTGAATGCTCCCCTGAAATTCATGCCTTTGACATTCACTAGTGATGCGATTCTCGCATGCAAACTCCCAGCTTTGCTCGCCTGAAAACACTCCACCTCTCTCTCCTGAGCACAAATGCTGCGGTGGGCTGTCCCCTCCAGCTGGACAGCTCTTTTCTTTCCGCTCTTGGCAGGTCCCCCCTGCTGTCTTCTGACGTCCAGGCAGGGCTCCTGCGGGGGTTGTCTGGAGGCCCTCCCTTTGCGTGGGCTCTGTCCTTTCTACGTGGAGCTTTGCAGGCCGTGCTGACTTGGTGATCTGTGTTTCCACCGCGTGGTGCTACGTGTGGGCTCCCCTGAACTCATCCTCTTTGGGGCTGACCGTGCTTCTCAGATGTGCTGATGGCTCCCCTCGTCCTTCGTTTTTGTCTGTGTGTGTTTCCTTTCGCCGTATCTATTCAAACAGGTGCTCTCCATCTTCCTGTCTTCTTCTTTTTCATCTGTGACTCTTTTATTTTTTGATTTCGGCTGTGCTGGGTCTTCCTTTCAGCTCGAGGGAGGATTCCAGAGCACATGGGCTCAGCTTCTCTCGGGTTGCAGCTCAGGGGCTTAATTACCCCACGGCGTACGGGATCTTAGTTCCCTGACCGGGGCGGAACTTGAGTCCCCTACATGGGAAGCCACTGGGCCACCAGGGAAGCCTCACTTCTGTGACTCCTGAAGATGCGTCAGAGCTTCTTAATCTGCTCTTCGAGTGTGTCCCCTGCGTTTTCAGTCTCTGCCTCTTTGAGAAACTTTTGAGTGACACCTCTTTCTGCTCAGTGTGTTGAATTGGCAGTTAGTTTTATATTTGGATAATTATGTTCTGAAGTCCTAGAAGTTCTATTCCGTTCTTTCACTAAGGGCCTTTTCAATTTTCCCCCAACGTGCTCTCAATTCCCTCTTTTCCTCTAAACTTGTCAAAGATGCTGATTTCAGTTCCGAATTGGAGCCCGCCAACATCCTCAGGCTTTGCTGGCCCAATTCTGCATCTCCCTGCTTCCCTCGACTCACACTGCAGGTGGGTTTTCCTTTATGAGGTCGGGGATTTTTAATTATAATCTCACGCTCTCCTGGATAACGTGTGAAGCGTAACCCTCTAGGTAAGCGTCACACTAATTGCTTGGTGGTTCTGCCGATCCAGCCCTCTTTAAATATTTGGCTTTTCTTGCATCCTCTATTATTATTATTATTATCTTTTGGTGTGTGGGGGGACAAGATAAAAAGAGAATTCCAAACGCAAACCAACCGAAGTGTGCATTGGGTTAAGGTGAGGGCACAGTGAGAGGTGAGGGGAATTTTTACACCCAGAGGGCTGTGAGCATTTGGTCTAGGCTTTTAGCTCTTCTGAACCAGGAGGCTGTCTCATTTTCCCTGAACTTAGCCATATAAACATGGCCATTTATATCTTGTGTGTGTGTGTGTGTGTGTGTGTGTGATGTGTGTGTATGTTTGTGTACACAGATGTGAATGAGCCTGCCCAGGAGTGGTGGTGGGGTCTCTTAGTTCAGTACTTCCAAAACTAAGACTCTGTCTTGTCCTATTTTTGCTGGCTCCCCTGAGATGGTGTTTCCAGAGAGAGATACCTGGTCACTCACTGCTCCATCCCGCCGGGGGCTCACAGCTCAGCCTTCCCCACAATGGATCCTCGGCGGGAAGAGGCAGGTGCCTCCTCCTCCCTGGACACCAGTGTTCCAGGGGCTTCTGAATGGAGACGCTCATTTCAAATCCGGAGGCACAGACACGAGGGTGAAGACACGACTGCAATCCTGCTGTGTGACCAGGGTCCTTTCTTCTTGGTGCTATTTTTAGATGTAATATGCAGCCACACTCCACTTGTTTGCTAAATGAACTCATTTTTAATCAAAAATTGCTACCATTAATTATCAGCTGTGCAATCAATATTCATTTTAATTCAGCAGATGAAACTCCCTCTTGTGTACTCCACCTGACTCCCACACACCTCCCCTCCAAGGAGTTCATTTCCATCAGGATTCTACGCGTCATTAAGAGGTAGTTGGTCTTATTACAGCCTGTTATTAATGTTCAGAGTCCATTTAATTTCACTTTTAACTGACTGTAGCAATGACATAATTGATTTCTCCGGGGAGAGGGTGGTGAGGGGAGAAGCGGCTGGAAAGAGCAGGTGGCCTGTGGTCCTCAGACCAGGATGGCTGAGGCTGGAGGTCCAGCGGGCAGGAGGGTTGGCCCCTCCCCTCCCACCCCTCCCGCTAGACCTGGCCAGGTCGCGGGTCTCCTTCGGCAGCTCATGGAGTCTGGGATTGGCCGGGATCACAGGAAGAGAAAGAAGAACCCAAGCCGAAGCTCGGAGGGTGGGAGAAAGATGGAGATCTTCCTATGACCCTCTGTGGGCCCTCCTGGCGGGAGTTCTCACTCAAGAGCATCACAAGCTGGGATGGCATTGCGACCTCATCCTCTGGAGAAGCTTTGCGAGGAGCATCGTCCTGACTGCCTGCGTTCCTAGGATGGGCCAAATGATGCAGAACCCAAGGAGGGGAGGCCACACTCCAGTTCCCTAGTGGCTGGGACAGAGAGCTTGAAAACTTACAGAAGGCTGTGGTTCAGGAACCCGCTTACACGTCATTTTGAAATGCAGAGTATCCCCTGTATGAATTCCCAGGCTAGGCCTTATAAAGACAGTTGGCTCACAATGCAATTGTAATGTTATTTTCTGCATTTAATAGTATAAACGGTATTTCTGGAATCCTCATAAAGACAGTAAATGAGAAAAACTTTTTTGTAAGATATTTAACTCTTAAACATTTAAGTCTAAGTAGCAGGCTGGGAAAGGCATTCCAGAATGCTTCAACAAGGCTGAAAGCCACATACAAAAATATTCGATGCTGAAACAGATATATATTTATGACTTCCGTAGACCAAAATAGAGTTAAGTGGCCAGTAAAAAGGAAAATACTTGAGATTTATATGACAAAGGATAAATACACTCTACATTGAAAGTGATTCTACCAATCAATACAAAACGATGAAAATATTTGAAAATGGCCCAAGAAAAGCATATGTCAATTTAGAAAAGGAGGCACACCTAAGTTCTAAATTTCTGAACACCACGCCTCTCATTGCCTGGCAAGGAAATGGCAAACCACTCCAGTATCCCTGCCTAGGAAATCCCATGGGCAGGGAGCTTGGCAGGCTCCACAGGCTGTGTGACTGCAAAGAGTTGGATGTGACTGAAGCAGCTGCGCACACACCCACATAGCAGGCCGCCTTCGTCGCTAGTCTGCTGAGGGCTTTGAACAAGCCTAGACGCTGGGTTCTATCAGGGAGCGTTTGCCCGTCTGTTGAAATGATCGCGTGACTACCCCCTTTGTCGTCAACAAGCTGAGGTCCATTCGTTAATTCTTTTCATGTACTTCTCCTATTCACTGGAATTAAATGCCCTTGATTCTGATATAAACTGCATTTTACACATCGCAGAATTCAACTTACTAACATTTTGTTTAGGATTTTAACTCACATCCTCATGAGACAGTGTTCTGCGGCATCTCTGCTTTGTAAATTGACTGTCAGGGTTGGGGTCACGGCCATGCGTGCGTCCTGGGTCTTCAGGAGGCCCTGCCTCCTTCCTCATTTCGGGAAGAGCTTGTGCAGTGTTGTCGTCACTCACATTTCAGTGATTAGAGGAATTTGTGAATGAAGTTGTCTGGGCCTCAGGGTTTTTCCTTCATGGCTGACTTTATTTGCTGACATTAGAGCACATCTTCTGTCTCTTCCTGTGTCAGCTTTGGTGAGCTGTGCCTTTACTGGGGGGTACAGTTCATCCAAGTTATCAAAGTGACTGGCATAGAGTTCCAGTAACTTCCTTTTGTAACTGAAAGAGCAGGCTGCTTGCCGCTCAAAAGCCCGTAAGGAGGCCAGGTTGGTGGAAAGGGAAGTTTGCTTTATTTTGGATCATCACCTGAAAGGGAGGGAGGGCAGACATCTGTCCAGAGGCTGACCCCCACCCCAACCTGGACGAGCAGGGGCAAGGACTTTTATAGACAGAGGGAGGGGCTACCTGCAGAGACAGCGCGGTCAGCCCTGACAGCCCCGAAGCTGGTCCTCGCTGGTCTGAGCAGTGTCAGCTTTGTTAAGCACCGTTGACCTTCAGTTCCAGGGTTGGTGTGTCTCCGTTTCTTTGAGGCCAGTTCTCGGACCTGAGGACGCTCACGTCACGGCTACAGTCTGGCCATCGTGCGGTCACTTCTCTGCCTGCTGGGGGTTTCAGTGTCTGTGAGAGGGCTCACAGGATACGGCTCGGAGTATTATCTGCAGCCCTTGAGGAGGAGCTGAAGATCCTTGACTTTGTTTAATGATTAAGCTACTATTATCTGCTTTCCTTTGACTGCTTCCTCGGTTTCTGTATGCTCTCACTTCTCTGAGTAAACTTTTTTGGCTGAAGTTTTCCCACCGACAACAGGCAGGCGGGGACATGGGGTGTGGCAAGGACCGCAGGCTCCTGCTCCGCATCTCTGTGATTACCCATTTTATCTCCTTAGGATCCGCAGAGATGTCCATTTTTCTTCACTGCTTTCGCTAACTTGAGCCTTCTACGGTTAAACTTTTATCAAGCTTGTAGGGGTTAACCCTTATAATAAGGCTTTCAAAGCACGCGTATTTGGCTGTCTGCCGCTCCTGCTGTGTGATGTTTTCTGTTGCGCGACTCCTGTTCTTCTCCTTCTTACTGCCTTCCTTCTGCAATCTTTGAGTCTGATCTGCTGCATGTTTTCTCATTTTTGGAGATAAAGAGCTAGATTATTGATGTTTAGCTCTAATCTTTGGAAATACAAGGACTTAAGGATATACATTTCCTTCTAATTACTAGTTTAGCTGCCAATAAGTTGCATTTCCTAAAAGCAAGACAACAGCAGGACCAGAATAGATTGGCTGGTTGTGCCAAGCCACACGCTGGAAAACGGAGGCCTAACTGACCTGCGGTCTCAGATCTGCCAGAAATGGAATCGTGAACCAGTCAACCCTCAGCTCTGCCAGAAATGGAATCGTGAACCTGTCAACCAGGAACCTCCTAACCATCACTGGGGAGGTTGTCCGCCAAAGGAGAGCGACCTGGCCGCAACCAAGCTGCTCTGTTGCTGGAACCTCCTTCTCATGCCTGCTCCCTTCTGCCTGTAATCAGTCTTCCACTTTGAACAGCTCCTCAGAACACCTTTCTGTCTGCTGGATGGAATGCTGCCTGATTCGGGAGTTGTCGAATGAAGCTAGTAAGATGTTTCTGGGGTTTTTTGCTGTGATTATTTCTATTTTTAATATTTTCACCAACCTTTTTGTTTCGTGCTGGGGTATAACCGATCGACAATGCTGTGTTAGTTCAGGTGAGCAGCAAGGGACTCAGCCATACCTAAACACCCAACTGCTGAGTCGCTCAGTCGTGTCCGACTCTGCGCGACCCCATAGACAGCAGCCCAGCAGGCTCCCTGTCCCTGGGATTCTCCAGGCAAGAACGCTGGAGTGGGTTGCCATTTCCTTCTCCAATGCATGAAAGTGAAAAGTGAAAGGGAAGTCGCTCAGTCCTGTCCGACTCTTAGCGACCCCATGGACTGCAGCCCACCAGGCTCCTCCATCCATGGGATTTTCCAGGCAAGAGTACTGGAGTGGTGTGCCATTGCCTTCTCCGAAACCTCCAATAAAGGTTTTAAAATTTACTCAGCTGGGCTTTATTTGAACACATCTTATGATCATCTGTTTAAAATATTTTCTAATTACTTTATAACTTCATCCCTGAGTTATGGATGATCATGTGGTATGCCGAAACTTTCAAACATTTAAACACTTTCTGGATATCTTTAACTTACTGATTTCTAGCTTAATTCTGCCATGGTCAGAGAACAAACGTGAAACGATTGAACTGTCTTAAATTTATTGAGAGTTCTCTACGGCCCAACATGTGGGCAGTTTTAGTAAACATTCAACGTGCTTTTGAAGGAAAATGGTCTGTTTTGGGCACAGTACCCCATTCATGTCTGTAGAGACTGTATTTGTATTTTGGGGTTTTCTTTATCAGTGGACTTCCCTGGTGGCTCAGATGGTAAGGCGTCTGCCTACAATGCGGGAGACACAGGTTTAATCCCTGGTCGGAAGATCTCCTGGAGGAGGAAACGGCAACCCTCTCCAGTATTCTTGCCTGGAGGATCACATGGACAGAGGAGCCTGGTGGGCTACGGTCCATGGTGTTGCAAAGAGTCGGACACGACTGAGCGACTTCACTTTCTTTCACTCGTCAGCTGCTGCTGCTGCTGCTAAGTTGCTTCAGTCGTGTCTGTGCGACCCCGTAGACGGCAGCCCTCCAGGCTCCTCCATCCATGGGATTCTCCAGGCACGAGCACTGGAGTGGGTCACTTATCGGCGTTGGCTTTTTCTGTAACAGGCCAGAAAATGAATCTTTTAAACTGTCTCTGTTGCAGCTGCTCAACTCTGTTGTCACAGCGCAAAAGCAGCATACAAAGATGGACGTGCACACAGAGGAGTGCTGCTGGGTTTCAATAAAACTTTATCAACAAAAGTGTGTGAGGTGTGGAATTTGGCCCACAGCCTTTGTCTGCCAGGACGGGGGTGGGGGTGGAGGTGGGGGGTGACCCAGGGCCGCTGGAGGAGGGTGGGGGCCTGTGGGAAGGCAGCCTCACTGTGCATCTCCCTTTAAGGCACGCTCAGGCTGATGTTGGGGAAGGGGTTTAAGTCTGTAGAAAAAGACAAAGGCCCCTGATTTATCTTATTGATACCAACTGAGCCCGATTTCATTACCAAACTTGGATGGAATGCAAAAAAACCTCAAAACAAACAACAAAATAAAGCGATAGCCCAGTCTCACTTGTGAGGATGTTGCAAAAATTCTAAATAGGCCATTAGCAGATGGATTCAACTGTGGAGCAGAAAATCCAGCTTTAACAGCAATGAAAGGGCTAGAAAATCTATTAACATGATCCATATAAACCCCATAAACCAAAGGGATAAACTTATCATGAATGGATTCTGAAAATTGCATCTTATGCATTGGCAACTTTTCCTGACGAAGACTTTAAACCAAACAGAAGAAGGAAACAACTTCATACATTTACTTAAATTGTGAAACATTAAAAGCTAGAGTCAGGGACTTGTCAGACCTTCTATACCTTAAAGGGTTTAGCAAAGTCAGTGACAGGAAAAATTAACGAAAACCTACGTACAAAGACAGTCTCCCCTCCTTCCGGCTGTGTGATGTTTCTGCACCTGCGACTCTCAGGTCCAGAGGAAAACTCAACTCTCACGAAGAAGAGGCTGCGATGACGTGGCTGGATCCGGCAGAGACACGCAGCATGCAGTAACTTTCTCTCTGTAGCAAGCGGTGCCCAGAGGTCAAAGGAGAAAAATGCTCTATTCCACCCGTCTATCGAGGTAGAAGTATACAATGGAAAACCACTGAGACTCAAAAAAGAACGAAGGAGCGCCATTTGCACTTGAGACGCCCTTGGGCTGCAAGGAGATCAAACAAGTCCATCCTGAAGGAGATCAACTCTGAATATTCGTTGGAAGGACTGATGCTGAAGCTTCAATACTTTGGTCACCTGATGCGAAGAGCTGGCTCATTGGAAAAGACTCTGATGCTGGGAAAGACTGAGGGCAGGAGAAGAGGGGGCAGCAGAGGATGAGATGGTTGGGTGGCATCACTGACTCAATGTACGTGAATGTGAGCAAAGTCTGGGAGGCAGGACAGCAAAGCCTAGTGTGCTGCAGTCCACGGGGTCGCAAAGAGACGGACATGATATAGTGACTGAACAACAAAAATGACCAGTAAAGGAAGTCGGACAGAGAAGGAGAAACGCCCTGCATGTGGGATCTGAAATAGGACTCAGATGGAGCAACCTGTGAAACAGACAGACTCACAGACGCAGAGAGCAGACGTGAGTCTGCCGAGGGAGGGGGCGCAGGGAGGGCAGGGCTGGGAGTGCGAGGTCAGCAGACGCAAACTAGCACAGGTGGGTACGCAGCAGGCCCCCCCGTGGAGCACAGGGAGCTGCGGGCACTGCCCCGGGATAAACCACACGAAAAGCAGCGTGTGTGCGACTGAATCCCTTTCTGTGTAGCAGAACTTAACACAGCATTTTGAATCAGCTATACTTCAGTTAAAAAATACTCTACTTCACACACCCAGAGACAAATACACACACACACACCCACACTGTTCACAAGGAGGACACGTGTAAGAAAGGTTTAATACATCACTTAACAACAAAAACAGTATCTAGGAAATGAATCAACCCTCCGCTCTGGGGAGTAAGAATGTACCATATTACAAATATCGTTCCTTCTCGTAAATTAATATGTAAGTTTACCGTAATTTCCATGAGATTTCTGCCTTGCTTTTCGTTAACCCTGCTGCAAATTACAGAAATCCCCAGGTGACAGTGACTTCAGCAAGAGAAAAGGTTTATTAAGTGGAGTTTACTTTTCCAAATATGTACAGATGCTATTAGGATGAAGTGGAAATTGAATTATGGAAGCTGATGGGTCAGCTGAGGGTCGATGGTGTGGGCTGTCCAGGGAGGGAGGAGGAAGTGGATGGGGGTCGGGTGGGTGCCGAGCCTCAGGGGTTTACTGTCGAGATGGAGGGCAAAGCTGGTCCCTCCTGCCTGGGAAGATGGGTGTATGATCCTCCTCGCTGTCTGCTGGCATTTCTTGTATCACAGAAGGGACTTTTATTGTCGTGACCCCAACGTCTTAAGAAATAGGAGCAGCCGGGAGGGGTGACAGGAGCCCCTCCTGGAAACACAGGATGTCGGAGCATCGCGGGGAGACAGAATGGGGACACCCAGGGCCAGGTGCGCACGAGCCATGGACCGAGACCGGAGTGCTGAGCGGGCAGTCCCCGGGGGCGGCGCTGGCGCAGGGGAGCTCTCCAAGAAGGCCCTCCTGGGGACGTAGGCGCACTTGTCCTGGATCTGAGGGCCGGCGGGGCGGCTTTGAAGCCCGTGGGGAGAGTACCAGCAAGCACCGTCAGCACACGCCCGGAGCTCCAGCGGACGCGGAGTTTGGTGCTCCAGCCACAGCTGACCTCCGCGGAGAATACGAGTCTCCTCTTTCAGACCTTGCATCTCTGGGGATTGTTTCGTTTTGGTCTGGAGTAGGAGGGATTACATCTAGTTAGGCATTTAATTGCAATCTCTGAATAGTTTGCCTGTTCCGAGCCGAGCGGGGAGTCTGTAATTACTGTCTACCGATGTGGCAGTTTTCACCAACAATGCATCAGCCCGCCCCCGCCCCCCAACCGGCCTCCTGGCCCACGGCCTCCTCCAGCCAGATCAATGCCTGGGAGTTGCCCCCAGCCTTCCCGTGGAGGTCAAATCCCTTAATTTACCGAATAATTAGATTTCCAGGAAAATCAGAGAGCCATCCGTGACAAGTCACGGAGACTTTGACATTTACGATCCCACACACCTTGGCCACTTTTTATAGATGCCTCTTTATATTTTAATGAAAGGAAGCCACTTAGCTATAAACTGATTCCTAAGAACATAATCGGGTCGTTTCTTTGCAACAAATCAATCAACACAATGCTAATTACGGATGGTCTTTTAGACTTGGATTAATCTATTAGTAATTAAAGTGAAGTGCAAATCCAACCTCGATCTTAATTGTAGCCAAAAGGCACAAACGTCTTTTTGTTGACCGATAACAGGCTGCTATTTCACTTGATGGGGAAGGAAAGCCCATCAACAGCCCAGGGCCTTCTTGGATCTGATGACACTTTTCGGGGAGATCTTTGGAGGTTTTCGGGGGACGTGTCACCCGATGATGCTTTAGAAAGATGGGATCTTTTTTCTGATTCATTTATAATTTAATTTGCATTTTTATGATGCGTATAAAATAAGCTTTTTTTTTTCCTAAAGCAGAGCCGTAAATTCCCAGGCCAAATTCTCCTGTCCAATGTCTCATGTTTCTCCTTGGCAGAGAACAGCAGATGGCTGGGGTGAGGTCAAGGTCACTTGCTGAACTTGAACCAATGGGGGCGCTCCCAGGGCTGAGGGGGGGCGGCCTCACCTGGACGCTCCCGCAGGACCGGGACCCCCGCGTTTGTCCAGAGCCAGCGCCTGGTTCTCTTTACAAAGCCTTAATGCTATTTTGATGTGTAACTTTAAAATTAAAGCATGTTAAGGGCTTTTTTATTTTACTAGTTGAGGAAACTCAGAGTCGGAAGCAGGACTTTTTGCTGGAGGTAACAGGAGCGGAGGGAAAACCGGGGTCCTGCGGCCCCGGCGGGGACCCGAGGGACAGAGAGGAAAGCGCTGGCATCCCGACGATCCTGTCGCTCAAGTCGTCATCAACCGGCCCCTTGAAAGTGGGGCTCGTTTGCCGAGAACCCTGCAGAAAGAAGTGGCTTCTGTCTCAGGAGGGAGACATCACCCCCTGGACTACCTGCGCTGGCCTCCTGCCGGAGGTCCTGGCCTTGGGCCTGGGTCTGGGCCTCAGGGGACATCGGCTAACAGGGGAGGCGGTGCTGGGCTTGTAGGGGCTGCCCGAGGGCTGACTCTCACAGCGCCGGGGTCTGTGTGTCTGCGCTGGTCTTTATCCGTGGCACCTGACGGGTTTGTGTTGGGGGCCGGGGCGCCAGTGATGACTCGGACTTTCAGACTGGATGCCAGCGGATCAGAATGTCCATGAGGAAGCGCGGGTCTGAGGACGAGGGTGGTTCTTGAATTTGATCTGGTGCCCTGGACAGACCAGGGGAGGGGTGAGAGACAAGGTTTTGTCTCCTGGCTTCCTCGAGGACGCTGGGCAGCGGTGCCAGCCAGGCTCGGGGGCCCAGGACTGGGCTCTGTTTGCCTCCTGGGCTCCGCGTCTGGGTCCTTGCTCCTCCTGAGGATGAAAACATCACGAGCGCATCCCAGGACCGTCTGAGCCCGGGACAGCACGTCTGTTCTTACAGCCGCAGAGTGTAGCCTCAAGCCCGGGTTCACACACCATGTGCTGGGGGCGGGTCCCCAGGGGCGGGCCAGCTCAGCCCTTCCTGGGCGTGGGGTCGGCAGAGAGGTGCCCTGCCCGCCGTCGAGTGCGGCGTCCCTGAGAGCAGAGCGGCCCTCGGCGTCGTCCTGGCCCCTGGGGTGGACGCCAGACCCTGTGCTCGCTGAGGGCCCTCGAGGCAGCCTGCTCCATGCACAGAGGGTCCCCGTTTGCAGCTGGGTCCCGGGCTGGAGGGTGACCCTGGATGTGCTCTCCAAGAAGGATCCCTGGGTTGGCTTTTTCCTCCTAGAATGTAGCCAGGACCCTATTTCAGAGGCAGGCCTGGAGACACATGGGGCCGCGACTTGGGCCTCCTTGTAAGCCCGTGAAACAGTGACCTGGGGGTTCCTGGCCGCCGGGGGCAGGAGAGGAGGAAAAGCAGGTCCCGATTCCTCGACTGAACAGGGAGGGAGAAGCCGCAGTGTCAGGCGTCCCCGGGCCGGTCTGGATCTGACCTCCCCGCCCCCACCCCACGCTGCCTGCCTGGTGCGTCCCCCCTGGGGAGGTGACCCCGCACCCCTCCTTGAGGGCCCTTTCCCGGGGCAGCGTGACTGTGGGCATGGACCAGCGGCCATCTGTGTGGCCTCCTCACCCTCCAGGGTGAGTTTGGTCAGGGCTGCGGGGCAGCTGCTGCTAGCTTTCTCTTAGAGCGAAACCTCCTGAAGTTGGAGCTTGAGATCCCTGGAAACCAACTGAGCAGTGGGAAGTGCAGTGAGCCAGAGAATTACCATTTCAAAGGGATGCGAGCCCTTGGCCTGCGTGACCGTGACCGAGGCAGGAGGCCTCGCCTGGTGGCTGCCCTGTCCACCCACTCGTGGAAGGAGGCTCGGGGCAGGGACAGGCGGCTTTCATCACGCTGGGCGGGTGCTCAGCCGACTCCTTGAATCAGGGTTTTACGAAACCTCCCGAGGGGTGGGCCCCACCAGCTGCAGGAGACCAGGGTCTGAGGGTCACTTTGACTGCAGCGCTGCACCCCACACCCCCAGGGCCAGTCAGGGCTTGGGGGCTCTCAGGGCCCCTGCGCTGACAGCTCTGGGCATCCACAGCCAAAGTGAAATGCAGGCCCAGCGAGCCGGATGGTTCCAGCTGCGGGGCGCTCTGCTGGGTGCGGGCGTTCCCTGGGGGTCTGTGGTCCAGAGGCCGGGGCGGTGCGGACGCCTGGCTGCCCGCCACCCGCTCTTCCTGTCGGGCTTCGAGTCCACCTAGTCCCAGCCTCCCAGGTTGCCGATTCCTTTCTCTTTGTCCCCAAATTAGCCAACAGCTTCGAAGAAAGCTGATTAAAAACAAAAAAGTCACCTCATGTCGTGAAACTCAGGCTGTGGAACAGGCCAAGGTACCGGGCTGGCCGCTTATTATTTGGTGTGCAAACTCCGGCTTGCACATCGAGCTGTCATCTGTAATAAACAAGACGAAGGTTTATGCTTAACAGCTGCTCCAGAGAACCTCCATCTAGCGGAGGGAAGGGACCATCTTTCATGTCATATAATTAGCTTCTTTTTTCCACCTTTGATAAACAACCTCGTATAGAATCTGTTCAGTGGAGCCTCTCTTCCTGGTAAGTGGGGGGGTTGCCCCCCGTGTGGCTCTGAGTCCAGCTCCCACCCCCGCCTGCTGTCCTCACTTCCTCCGGAGACTCATCAGCTCTTTCCACACCCCCAGAGCCCAGGCCTGGCCCGGGCGGCCCCCAGATGCAGTTCCTCCTGCTGTCCTGGGTTCTGGACCAGGCTGCACCCCAAAACCATGCGGGGGAGAAGGGGAGGCCCGTGTCCCCTGTCTCCACCTCCACCTCCCCGCCCGCTCCCTCACTCTCTCCTTCCTGCAGTCACTCAATCTTTCAACCGAGGCAGCCGGCAGTGTGCTCCCTGCGCCGTCTCTCTGGTGGGCCCCCTCCCCCGCTCCTCGCCCGCGGACAGGTATGGGGTAATTTGTGGACTAATCCCCTCTCTTGAAGAGTAAACCCACTGTGAGCCTCAGCAAACACACTGAAGTATAACCAAGTGGGGACGAGCATGTACCAAAACTGCAGAGAAAAAGCTTCAACGTTTGGGCTCCAGGGGAGGTTAGAGGGGGCCACTGAACTCTGCATCAGTAGGGATGACCTCGCCGAAGAACAGAGGGAAGCGGGGATTGAGGAAAAGCGAGCAGAACCACCCAAGAGACTGAGAAGTATGGAAATGTCTGAAAATGAAAACAAGGTGGAAATGTGTGTGAATGAAAACAAGGTGGAAGTGTGTGTGACATGTAGGGTAAGGGAGTTAGAGAAGGCAAGGTTCAGAAAAAGAGTGAGACCGGCACTTTAAGGAACAGATCCCCTCTAATGAGGAGAGAAGGGGCAGCAGTCAGACCAGCGAGCTGCTGCACCAGCCCAAGAACAGAGTACGTTTTATAGGCATGTATGTGGAAACCTACTGTCTTAAGGGGGCCTGTTCTTCTCTGAGGTTGTTCGGGTTAGTTATCTTTTAAACAGCTGGGGCAAAGAATTCTGGAGATTGGCCAGAGGCTGGGACCGGCTGGGAGCTGGGCGTAATCAACCTTAATGTCCATTTGTTTTCTTCAGGCGAGAGAGTTCTTTGTTTTGCATAGAACGGTGGGGAGGACCTGGAGGGGAGTTTGAACTCCAAGCTACTTTGAGCTGTGTCACTTTCCCTCACGTTGGAGATAAATCAGGGATTAAGGGCAATCTGATGGCCTTAACTGCTCACACTGGAAAATGAGAAATGTTTTCTGTAATCTAGGTTCTCACCACAAGCAGGTCTGAAAAGAAAGTAACTGAAACCCAACCAGAGCAGAAGGAAATAATTAAATGAGAGCTGTGTGTTGGTGATGAAGAAAGCAGCCAATAGAAAAATGGAAAAAGAGTCTGTGATGGTGTTGCTAAAAATGATAAATGTCTAACAAGGGAAAACATGACTCCAGAAGAATTTCAAGATCTGAGAGGCTCTAGACCTGTCACAGAAACAAATGAGAAACCTTCCCCAAGTAAATTCAGGGTTTGCAAAATTTTACTGGTGAATTCTAAAAAAACAAATCAATCAATGAAATTTACCATAACCAAGAAAGAAAAATGATATGCTCTCTCATTAGATACAGAGGATCATCTGACAAAATCCAGCATCCATTACAGATTGTTAAGAAACCCTCTCTGTGGGTGTGGAGAAAAGGGAGCTCGCTAACGTTGCTGGTGGGAAAGCAACTTGGTGCAGCCACAGTGGAGAGCGGAGTGGGCGTCCTCAGAAAACTGCAAACAGAGCCGCCGTGTGACCCTGCAATCCCACTCCTGGGCATGTGTCCAGAAAAGACCGAAGCTCTAATTTGAAAGGATGCATGCACCCCCAGTATTCACAGAAGCCCTGATCACAATAGCCAAGACATGGAAGAGCCTAAATGTCTATAGACAAGGCAGGTAGATAAAGAAGATGTGGTGCGAATACACAGTGAACTATCACCCAGCCTAAGAAGAATGACGTAATGCCATCTGAAGCAGCATGGACGGCATAGCGGTGATCACACCAAGTGAAGGATGTTAAAGAAAGACAAAGACCATGTAACACCACTTGCGATAGTACATTATGTGTGATATTATGTGACACCTAGAAACCGCTGGAACTGGGGGGGCCTCCCTGCATGGTCCTTGGGTCCCCACGGGCCGTCTGTTTTGCAGGAGGCAACACACATGCCCCCTTGCTCCTCTCTCAGCTCGCCTCACCCGCTCGTCCCCCACGGGGTCCACAGTTCTGGTCCCTCTGTCTCCATCACTGCTAAGTCGCTTCAGTCGTGTCCGACTCTGTGCGACCCCACAGATGGCAGCCCACCAGGCTCCCCCGTCCCTGGGATTCTCCAGGCAAGAACACTGGAGTGGGTTGCCATTTCCTTCTCCGATGCTGCCCTGCAAATAGGCTCAGCAGCACCGTCTTTCTAGGCTCCACACATACACGCCTGAATACACGATATTTGTCTTTCTCTTTCTGACTGACTTTACCCTGTGCCATAGGCTCTAGGTTCACCCACCTAATCAGCGCTGACTCGAATGCATTCTTTTCTTTAGCTGGGTAATATTCCATAGTATATAGGTGCCACAGTCCATTCATCTGTTGATGGGCATCTAGATTGCTTCCTAGCTATTATAAATAGTGCTGCTTAAAAAATGACATAAATGAATTTATTTATAAAACAGAAACAGACTCACAGACATAGGGAATGAATTTATGGTTACCAAGGGGGCAAGGGGGTGGGGAGGGGCAAGTCAGGAGTTTGGGCTTGGAAGCTGTAACTGCCCTGTGTAAAACAGACAAATGACAGGTACCAGGTCTCAGGAGGAGAGGGGAGCAGGGGACCAGAGACTGTGATTTGACTCCTTTTTCCTGGAGGGAACTCAAGTAAAGCTTGGGCTGCATCTATTTTCCCCGAGAAGATGAGAGAAAAGGAGCTCGTTCTGCTTCTATGGGCAAGCCGCTCGTCCTCTGGATAAAGTGGGTCTTGGGGGCTTTCTGTTGGTTCAGAAGCTGGGAAGTCCTACCTGCAGAGTCTCAAGAGGAGTTTCAATGTTTCTGATTATTTTGTCTTTTTCTTGAGACTATTAGGAAAAGAGTCCCACAGTACAAAGTAGAAAACACAAGAGGATGAAGCACTTCTAATATGTGTTTTATATCATCAGGGTGTTACTAGTCAAAAAGCCGACTTCCACATTTTTTTCCTTTTGCTTATGCTACACGAAGATTAAAAAAAAAATCCTTTTCCTAATGTCAGCAAGTTGGGAGAAGATGTATTTATACACAATGTGTAAGAGTGTCAACTGGAACACACTTTTTTTTTTGTGGAAAAAAAGCAAGGGGGTGAGAGAAATTGGGAGATTGGGATTGACACAAGGGAAGACCCCTGGAGGAGGAAAGGGCACCCACTCCAGTGTTCTTGCCTGGAGAATCCCACGGACAGAGGAGCCTGGAGCGCCTCAGCCCTTGGGGTCGTAGAGACTTGGACACGACTGAGGGACAAACACTTCCACTTTCATAAAATGGAATACACTTAAAGATCCATTTAAAATGAATTAAAGGCTAAAAGTCGTACTCTTTTGGAATAACACGCACTTAGGACTGGCTCGTTCATTTCAGCGGGGCTAGCAGCAGCAGTACTCTTATTGCCCTGTCGTGTCCGACTCTCTGCGACCCCAAGGACTGCGTCCGCCAGGCTCCTCTGTCCATGGGATTCTCCAGGCAAGAGTACTAGGGTGGGTGCCATGCCCTCCTCCAGGGGATCTTTCCCACCCAGGGATTGAACCCGGGTCTCCCTCACTGTGGGCAGATTCTTTACCATCTGAGCCACCAGGGAAGCACCAACAGATCCAGAACCCCCAATCCAGGTCCCCAGGGGTCTTTAATATCATTTGATCCTGGGGGTGTCACCCACTGGACTGTGGGTGGCGGCGCACTGCTTCTGCTGTGACCAGCAGGTGTGACGGAAGCCCGTAAGCCTGCCTGGGTCACCACCCATCAACACCCAAGCCCGAGAGCGACTGAAAGCCGGGGTGCCCGCCGGGGTCCCTGTGACACAGTGCTGCATCCCCGAGAGAGACCCCAGAGCAGGCTGTGTGCGTCCTGAGCTCCGACCCTGCTGGGGCGTCCCAGGGGCTGCTCCTTCCTTCTCTGCTCTTGGCTCATCTCTGAACCTCCAGCCCCAGCAGGGCATGTCCCAGCCCCGCCTCCAGCTGGGCTCAGGGCAGAGGGTGCTGACCTTAGCTCAGAGAGGAGGGGGGTCCAGGCTGGAACTGGTCAGTGGGCCCACCACGGGGACAGGCCCGAGTCTGGCGCTTCCCCAGAGAAACGAGGCGGCTGGGTCTCCTGGAGGTCGTGACCGAGTGGGTGTGGGCCTGAGACCCAAGCCACGGGTGGCGGGCCGGGAGGCGAGCTGCTCCCTGGAGCCCAAGACGGGTGTTTCCCCTTCGCCACTTTCCCTGCGGAGGTGAAGTTCTGCAGTTTGAGAACTGTCGTGCGCCCTTACCCCGAGGGCGTGCCCGCTTCAGATGTGCCCCGTGCTCCTCCCGGAGCGAGCGGTGGGCAGAGCGTGGGGCGCCTCGGCCCCTCGAGCCGGCACAGCAGCGCCCCTCGAGTGACCGGGCCCTCGCTGAGGACCGTCTGGACGTCCTCGTGTGCTCTCTGCCGCCCTCCAGAGGCCGCCTCCTGCAGCCGGCGGGCGGGCTGGGTCTCCTGCGGTTCCCGGCGAACCCCACCCCTCCGTCCTGACTCCTGCTCCGGGCCGGGAGGGGGCTTCACTCTGGGGCCTCGTCTGCTCCTGGAGATCCACGCATCCGGGGAAGCAGCTCGCCCGGCCTCAGACGGAGGGCGATGGATGTGCCAGGCAGTGAGCACGATCCACCTCCTGGGCACTGGTCTGTTCCGGGCAGAGAGGGACTGCCCCAGGGGACCCAGGCAGGGACCCTGCTAACCCCACCAGGACTGCTGGGCCCTTGAGCCCGCTTCTCACTCGCTGAGGACGGGGAAGCGGGGTTGAGAGCCTCTGGACACTGCCTGGCTACCAGGAAGGAAGCCAGGTTGAATAAAGACGCCCAAAGGAAGGCACGGTCAAGAAACGCACCTTTGGGGACATCAATAATCTGGATCACGCCAAACCTGAGGCTTCCATGAACTCTGGGATTTTAATTTATACGAATTAGGAGACATCTTCTAGGTATGATACCTATAAAAGAACATGTAACATAAGCATAAGTTATAAAACATTGTGATAAAAAAAATCTGAAAAAATCCCTGTGAAACTATCATCCAAAAGAAGGATGAGAATATTCTTTAAATATTTGTTTTTGGTTCAGTTGCACGTCTTTTGATTATTGATATTCTGTATATCCTCCACACTCTCTTTCCTTAGCTGTGTGTTACTAACGAGCCTCAATTTACGACTTTTTTTTTCAGTTTTTATGTTGTCTTTTGATGAACAGATGTTCATATTTTAATGTGATTTAATTAATCAATGTCTAGTTTTATGGTTAGTGTTTTATATTTGTTTGTTAATTTGCTTTAAACAATTGTTCTCTGCTGTGGAGGTGGTTTTATGTCATCATTTTCTCAAAATTGTAAGATTTTGCCTTTCACAGTTAATTTGTATGGAATTTTGCATATGATGTCAGATATGGAATCCATTGCACGTCACCTTTAAGAATTGTGTTTAGGTAGGTAACCTTTTTGGGTGAAGAAAGTTTTAGTCTATTGTTATATTACAATGAGTTTTAAAAATATCAAGGTGTTGGATTTTATGAAATGATTTTTTGCATATTTTAAGATAATTATAGGGCTCTTCTCCTTTAATAAGTCAACTTGGGAAGCTATAACACATTTTTCTTAGGTAAACCCACTCTTTCATGCCTTGAATGAAACAAACATAATAACTATTTTTTATAGATATCTAGATAATTCTACTAACAATTTGCTTAAGATTTTAGCATCTATATTCTATTTTGTTATCAAAATTTTATCAGCTCCTTGAAGGATTTGGATAATATCAATTCCTTTTCTAGTCTTTATAAGAATCTTTATACACGTGGATAGTCTATCGTTGGAAGGTTGAAAACATATATCTCTAAAATCATTTGGATCTAGTGTTTTTAAGTACACATGACATTCGTTTAATGTTTGTGGGACTATCAGAATTTCTATTTTTTCTTAAGTTTTTCTTTTTTGGAAGATTGTGTATTTTGTTTAAGTTTTCAGGTGGTTATAAATTAATTCCAAGTATTCTCTCTAACACAGGGAACTGTACTCAGTTTTTGTGATAACCTACAAGGGAAGAAGAAGATTTGTATTTATGTGTATGTGTATTTTTATGTGTATGTATATGCATGCTCAGAGGCTTCGGTCGTGTCCGACTCTTTGTGACCCGATGGACTGTAGTTGCCAGGCTCCTCTGTCCATGGGATTCTCCAGACAAGAATACTGAGTGGGCTGCCATGCCCTCCTCCAGGGGATCTTCCCGACCCAGGGATGGAACCCACATGTCCTGCGTCTCCTGCACTGCAGGCGGATTCTTTACCGCTGAGCTACTGGGGAAGCCATATATAAACACACACACACACACACTACGGAGCAGGGTCCCTGTGCTGTACGGCAGGTCCCTGTTTGTTATCGGTTCTAAATACAGTGGTGCGTACACGTCCGTCCCAAGCGCCCTAACTGCCCTTCCTGCCAACACATCCCCTTGGGAACCATAAGTTTTCCCCTATGTCTGTGAGTTTGTTTTGGTCTTGTAAATAACCTATATGTGAAAATAATCTGAAAAAGAATGAAAATCTATGTGTCTGAATCACTTTCCTATATGCCTGAAACTAGAACAACATTGTAAATCAGTTATTCCCCGACTGAAAAAAGTAAAATTAATAAATCATCAGCTCAAAAATGTGTTCTTGGCACCCCTCCACCCTCGGCTGCAGCTCCGGCCAGCCCCTGCCCAGCCCTCCTTTTAACAGCGCTGAGTGTTTATCCCCTCCTTTCCCCCTGTCCGTCTGTCTCAGTAGAGACTTGGTCTATTTGATTAGTTTTTGCACAGGACCAACATGGTTAGTTCACCTACATTTAGTGTTTCTCATGGCCTCCACCTTTTTATTTTCTATACTGCGGGGTTCTATATCCTCAGTTCAGTTCAGTTCAGTCGCTCAGTCATGTCTGACTCTTTGCGACCCCATGAACCGCAACACACCAGGCCTCCTGTCCATCACCAACTCCTGGAGTTTACTCAAACTCATGTCCATGGAGTCGGTGATGCCATCCAACCATCTCATCCTCTGTCATCCCCTTCTCCTCCTTCCCAGCATCAGGGTCTTCTCCAATGAGTCAGCTCTTCCCATCAGGTGGCCAAAGTATTTGAGTTTCAGCTTCAACATCAGTCCTTCCAGTGAACACCCAAGACTGATCTCCTTTAGGATGGACTGGTTGGATCTCCTTGCAGTCCAAGGGACTCTCAAGAGTCTTCTCCAACACCACAGTTCTTCAGCACTCAGCTTTCTTTATAGTCCAACTCTCACATCCATACATGACTACTGGAAAAACCGTAGCCTTGACTAGACGGACCTTTGTTGGAAAAGTAATGTCTCTGCTTTTTAATATGCTGTCTATATCCTAGGTTTTAAAAATATTTATTTTTATTTACTTATTTGGCTGCACTGTCCTAGCTGTGGCGTGTGTGACCCAGTTCCCTGACCAGGAATTGAACCCAGGCCCCTGCATTGGGAGCTTGCAGTCTTAACCAGTGGACCACCAGTCGAAGTCCCTCTACATCCTAGGTTTAAATACTAGACCTTTTCTCAAAGTTCCTCTTTTCCTGAATCTCACCTGCCTTGCTATGTGGTATCTTCACCATCCTTCACTTTAAAGTACCTTCTAATTATCATTTAGGAACGTGTCCATCAATTGCCAAAGCTGAGAGTGTAAAGTACTCGTCTGTTTCTTGCTGACATCTGATGTAACTGTCTGTCACGCATGTTCTGGGACACTGGCTGATATGTGCTTTCTGCCCGGCGTTTGTACCTTCATGCAAGGGATGCTCTGACTCACAGGGCTTACCCTCGCTTTCAGAACGTCCATCTCTCATTCTATTCACGTGATGCATTTAGGTAATTTCTTCAGATCTATCTGAAGCGAGTAGATTTTTCTCTCTTCAGCTGTTTGCCTACCCACTGAATTTTATGTCAACAATTACAATTTCCATTTCGAGGGGGTCATTTTTCCCCATTTCTGCCAATTCATCAGTACCTCTTGCTTCTAGTTCATTTTTTCATAATTTCAGTTTTGTTTTTAACATTTAACAAACGGTTAGCTTCTGTCCCACAGTTGGTGTTTCACATGTTAAGCCCAGGTGGATGCAGCTTCTGTCCCACAGTTGGTGTTTCCGCATGTTAAGCCCAGGTGGATGCAGCTTCTTTCCCACAGTGGGTGTTTCCACATGGTAAGCCCAGGTGGATGCAGCTATGCGCGTTACATCCCTGCCGACTTGTTGGTGGAGGTGTTTCCCTTGTGTGCTTGGTGATTTTCCAACATGAGCTCCTTTTGGGGAGACTTTTATCCCCGATTGTTAGAGAATCATGGAGGTCACATGGAGAGTGACTTTCTCCAAAGAAGACTGTGCTCCGTCCACTTCTGGAGACGTGGCTGACCCGAGATGCCGTCCTGACCCCTGTGCTGCCCTCGGTGGCCACCCCTGTGGGGTCACTGCCTGCTCTGTCCAGCCCAACTTTCTGACTCCCCCTTCCTTGGTAATTCCGATTACTCCCTCAGCCCTAAAAAGGAAAAAATAAAATTCTCCCTGGGTGGAGTAAGTTAGAACTTTCCTTGGAGCTATCTTGCTTGTGTTGATGGTACTTCTTGCTCCAGGAGGACGTGGTGGGCACGGCTGTGCTGACACCTGCATTCCTGTCCGACTTCGGGTCACCAGGCTCTGAGCTCACCCCTGCGGCTGGTTTGCAGCAGCACCGTCAGTGCCTTCATCCCCAACCCGTCACATGACACTCGGCTGAGTCCGTGAGTGAGGGAATGCTGGACTTAGGACGCTGAGGACCTGCTCAGCACGGCGGTGTGGGGTCTTGGTGCACGACAGTAAGTGACAGTGATCTGTGATGCCTCCTGCCAGCAAAGACGACCTCTTGTGATTTTGGCCAGTTCTGCATCTATTTTACATCATAAACGTGTATTATGTCTTTATGCATCAAGTCGTAATGGCTCCACCATTGTCTAAATTAACTAAATTCTAAATCAGGAGAATTAAGCTTTCATTTGAATAACATGTCCTTCTGAGAATATCGATCCTGAAACTAATTCTTGCTGACTGTTCTTTTGGAAAAGTTATTATAATGCAGTGATCAGGCTTTTTATTAAAAAACAGGATGATGTAACATGTTAATGAGCTTATCCCCTCTTTGATTTAATCCCCTGGAGAAGGAAATGGCAACCCACTCCAGCATTCTTGCCTGGAAAAACCCATGGACACAGGAGCCTGGTGGGCCACAGTCCATGGGGTCACAGAGAGCTGGACACGACTGAGCAGCTAATTGACAAAGATTTAATAGCGTGGTCAGTGTTGTTTCCAGAGGCCCAGTCATCCTCAGCCGCGTGTGCAGAGGGTGGGAATGGCGCTCCTTCGGGACCAGTTTGAGATCCTAAGTCTTTCCCAATATTTTGAACAGGACTTTATTCAGATATAGGGTCTTTACAAATGCAACCCTGTTTAGAAGAGACCATGCGGATGTGGGTGGGCCTTAGTCTCATGGCTGGGGTCCTAAGAAGAAGAGATTTGATGCTGACCCAGGGACTCACAGGGTGGAGGCCACGAGAAGGAGGCAGAGATCAGAGTGTGTCTGTGAGCCGAGGCGCCCCCAGGGCCTCCGGAACCACCAGGAGCTAAGAGGAGGGCAAAGAAGGACCCCCGGAGGCTGTGGAGGAAGCACGGCCCTGTCGGCACCGTGACCTTGGGCTTCCGGCCTCCTGACCGTGAGAGCCGTGCCGTGGGGCGCCTTGTTACCGCAGCCCCAGGAAACTCACAGGGGGCGGGACCCAGTGCACTAACCTTCCTGCCGGCCGCCTGGCGAGGCTGTAATTAGGACAGTCAGAGCGATTCCAGTCCTGACCCCAGACGACACCACAACCGTTCATGCTTCTGCGGCTTTGATTGTTCAGAGATGAACCGTGTCTCTGGGGAGAAGCCGGATTCCTGGGGTGGAGGAGGCTGGACCCAGCGTCGCCGCATCCTAACGGGCCACATGGCCCTGGCCGCTGCCTCCCTGCACCCGCGCTCTGAGCCGGAGCAGGTTGGAGGCAGTGGGGCTGTGTTTCCAGCTTGCCTTTGAGCATCAGGCTAGACAGTGACGCAGACGCGGTGCAGCTTTGGGCCCGTGGGGCCTCAGGCAATGATGAGCAAGCATCTGAGCTTTGTCTTTAGGATCATAAACCCAGGCTGGGCTCTATGATCATGGCAACAATGACCACACCCCACTTTGGGATGTTGACATGAGGTTTGAGGAGAACACGTCTGAACCAGGAGGGCGGTGCACCCCCAGAGTGGGCGGCAGCTCCGAGCCCGGGGCCCCGATCTCAGGGGGACGTGATCATGGCCGGTTGGGAGGGTCCAGGTGCTGCAAGCTGAGGCTTGGGTGGTGTGCAGGACCCTGGGTGGGAGGAGGGGGACTCCAGTCTCTGAGGCCAAGGGTAGGTCCTGGGAGGGGGCCGGCCTCATCCTTGTGTGATGAAGCCCCTCGGGGGCACTTCTCTGCTTCGCCCACAGCCAACCCCGACAAGGGTGGCCAGGAGCAGCTCTGGATAAAGGCTTTCAAGGAAAGCTCTGGAATGAGGTCCTTCGGAATGAGGTCCTACTGGCTGGCAGATTCCTGAGCCGTGGGAGGAAGACCAGCTGACAGCTGGGGAGCCCCTGTGCAGGGCAGGGGCCTCGAGGGGGCCTCTCGCTCCAGGGAGCTTTCACGAGGCACGTTCGTTACAGAGTTAGAGATGGAGTGTGGAATTTCTCCACGTGGCTGGGAGCCTGGCCGATTCTGAGCTCCTGGGATGAAGTTAAGGGTGATTCTTGAAAATCAGTGCGCTCTGTCTTTCCCCTCCAACCCCTCCCCTGCCTACACGAGCACGCATACACGCATATCCACGCGTGAGTGAGCGCACACATGCACGCTGAAGGCAGTAGTTGAGAGGGTCTCCGGGGACGTGTCACATTCTAAACCTGCCTGGACGGACTGTGACTTGGTGCTGACATCTGTTTGCAGGTCCCTCCAATACTTTGACCACCTGATGCAAAGAGCTGACTCATTGGAAAAGACCCTGATGCTGGGAAAGATTGGGGGCAGGAGGAGAAGGGGATGACAGAGGATGAGGTGGTTGGATGGCATCACCAACTCAATGGACATGGGTTTGTGAGGACTCTGGGAGTTGGTGATGGACAGGGAGGCCTGGTGTGCTACGGTTCATGGGGTTGCAAAGAGTTGGACACAGTTGAGTGACTGAAATAAACTGAACTGGGAGAGTAGGAATGTTGAGGTGGGAAGAGGTTACTGTTTGAGGCGGGTGTTTAGGACAAGCTGCCCTCCTGATGCTGAGTGGGTAGCCTCCTCGTGGGACCCGGGGTGGTTTGCCTGCAAAGTGACGAGTCTGAAGCTAGCCCTTGGCCGGAGCCCTCCATGCTCCTGGGGCAACAGCAGAGTTTGTATAAAAGCCGCGCCGCTTGGACAGGCAGACGCTTGTGTCCACACATGCCGTCCCGTCATTGCTTACAGCAGCCGTGCCTGGACATTAGCGCCACACCTCGCAGCTTCTGACCTTCCCATGAGCTTTCTCTCAACCCGAATCCTGCTCCCATGGGTGCAAAGACTGTATTTTCAAGGCTTTGTGGGTCTCGCTGTGACACCTCTGCTGACCCACCGCACGGCCCCCTGACAAGGCAGCACTTAGCGTCTTGTGCAGGCACGGGGATGGGTGGTCCCTCCAGACCCCGGGGCCCGTTTAGCATCCCAGGCTCCACCTGCCCAGGGGAACCACCCGCCCAGGACGCGCAGGGTGGCCGGGGCCCCGGGGCTGTTTCCCAGCAGAGATGGCTCCTCATGAGCAGGAGCCAGCACAGGCAGCACTTTGGCTGTGACGGGAGGTGGCTGCTGGTGGCCTGGCATGGTCTGTGTATGGGTCCAACCCCAGCCTCAGCCCAGGCCCCCGCCCCGTGCCAGCCTCGCATGTCCTCAGGGCCTCAGCCACCACCCTGCTGCCAGCCCCCGAGGGCCAGGGCTCAGCATCCTTGGCTCTCGCAGCCATGCAGGAACACAGGTACGCAGCTGTCGCTCTGAGTGCCATCAGGGCCACGCTGCAGTTTCATGGACCATTAACGATTCGCTAATATTGTTTTAGTTTGCAAATTAGTGCAGCTCCGTGAGTGTGGGGAGGGTCCGTGGCTGCCATCAATCAGCCAGGAGCTCCTCAAGCATGAGATCAAAGCGATTTCCAGGCTTTGAGGCTCAACAGCAATTACTGTGACCCAGGTGGGAGGGGAGCTGCGGAGGGCTTTCCGCGGTTCTGCTGACTCCATTCCTGACTTGGGAGTGAAGCACACAAGGATTGCAGGTGAGGGCACTCAAGTCCCTCAGTCCCTAGAGACACAGCCATTGGAGCACAGCCCCATGATGGTGCTGCTCCCGAGGTGGGGGGACAGGGAGCCCTGAGGACCCCCAGACCCCTCCGCCCAGCTCCTGGGTCCAGGGACCAGGTGAGGCACTGGGTTTGCTGAGGAGTCAGACAGCTCTCCCTAGGGACCACGTGGTCCCCATTCTTCCCAGCCTGAAGCACCAGCTTGTCTTGCTGTTACATGTTTAGACGAGACGCTCATGAAAGCCTCAACAATTCTGTGATGTTTTAGTCTGGAAGGCGGTTCAGAGACGTGTTGGGAGCAGGTGCAGGCCTGAACGTGGGTCGGATGTGTCTGAGCGGATCCTGTTGTTGTTACTGTTGTCAAATCTCCCGTAATGACTGTAACATCTTCCCCCCAGGAGGACTCAGGAGGATTGGTGGAGGCCGGCTGGCTGAGCCTGACGCCGGCTCAGGGGGGTTCATCACACAGCCGGCAACTATTAGCTCACTCAGGCCTCTTGGTCACCCCGTGAAGCCGGTCTTCCAGCTACAGATGAGCTGCGTTCCCCATAATTCATGCGTCCAGGTCCTGCCCCCGGGACCGTGGAGTGTGTGTCTGTGTCCCGATCTCCTCTTCCTATAGGACACCAGGCCCCCTGGACCAGGGTCCCACCCCGGGGACCTCACTTAATCTAACAGCCTCTGTGAAGACCCTGGGTCACACTCTGTTGGGTTAGGACTCCAACTTATGAATTGTGGGGGGACACAGTTCATCTGTAGCAGGGAGACCTGCTTTGTGGGGTGACCAAGCGCCCGGGGGAGCTAATGTGTGCCGGCTGTCGGTTTTGTTAAGACCAGAGCATGCAGCCAAACCTGAGTACCCTGGGAGTGGCCCATCCATTAAGGAGGAGGAGTGAATTATGCAGGAAAGCGGAGTAAGACGTGCATGGTTTAATGCCTTCAGGGGAACCTTACTGATACAGTTCCCTCAAAAATCCCTAAAGGCAAAAACTAATTAGCAAAATTGACGTGGTGGAAAAACTGTTAACCATACCTTTCAAAAAATGTAAAATGTGACCCCAATGAAAGTATTTCAATAAAATCAAATGAAGTATGTGGGAAGTACCTTATCTGCCCAAGTATTGACATTTGAAGAAAGAATTAAATTGGTTCAATAGAATTTCAAAAATTCGGATTCAAGGGATGCTTGTCAGAGTGGGCATAATTTCGATGAAAATATTTGTATTAAAATATCTTTTTGGGTGAAACTGCTGGTTCCAGGACTGTGGCGGCGATGGTTAGCAGGACAAGCTCGGACATGGTAGCACAGTCAGCATAGACGTTGGTGGCTCAGGTAAGAGTGACGAATGAATGCTAAAATTAGAGGGGAGACAAACTTCATTGTTCAAAATTGTATTTGAAATAATTTCAGACTTAAAAATGCAAAAAGAGAAAATAAGAGTATATATAAAATTTTTAAAAGAAAAACATTGAGGAAAATAGGGAATCATAAAAAAATCTTAAATAAGCAAAAAAGAGTAAATAATTGTGCTATAGAGTGGACATATAGAAAGCAAATAATGAAAGTATTCCACTAAAAACATTACCAGTATTTACATTATTTGCAAATGGTATAAAGAAAGCAATTAAGAGAATAAGTCAGGTTGTATTAAAACAACTACTGTTTACGAGGGATGTATGTTAAATAAGCATAGAGGAAATTTGAGAATTGATATTATTGAAGGCAGGAGAAGAAGGGGACGGCAGAGGATGAGATGACTGGATGGCATCACTGACTCAATGGTCATGAGTTTGAGCAAGCTCTGGGAGTTGGTGACGGACAGGGAAGCCTGGCGTGCTGCAGTCCATGGGGTCACAAAGAATCAGACACGACTGAGCAACTGAACTGAACTGAATACCAATAAAAATAGATATATGTCACATTAGCCCAGACCAAAGGAAAACAGAGGCTTTACAAATATTGGACTGACTAGACTTTGAGGCTGAACGTATTTTTAGAGAGAAAAAGAACATTTCTTTATGACCAAAGGGCCAATTTGACAGGAAATATGACAATTATGCACTTTTAAGCATTTACAAGCTTGTAAATTGGCAGAGAAGAGTAAGCAAATCACATTTATGCATGGAGATGTTCTCACTCCTCTCTCAGTGACTCCTGGATGGACGGAAAAACAGCAGGATACAGAGAAGCTGAGCATGATTCGCCCATGTCACCTAATAGACTTATGGAAGCGTGGCACCCAAGTAATGCAGAATATGTATGCTTCTCATGGCCAAATGGAAGGTGTATTGCTGGTCATAAAGCATGTGAATGCGGTATAAATGCTGTGTGTGTGTGTGTGCGCGTGCTCACGCGCGTGCTCGGTTGTTCAGTCATGTCCGACTCTTTGTGACCCCATGGACTGTAGCCCGCCAAGCTCCTCTGTCCACCGGATTCTCCAGGCAAGAATACTGGAGTGGGTTGCCATTCCCTCCTCCAGCGGGTATTCACAATTCAGGGATAAATGCTGTGGTTAATAGTAAAAAGCATTTTGAATTAATTTAGCTTTAATTCAATTTTCGTATTTTTTTTTTAAGGAAAGAAGTTTATAAACTAGTTCTACAAGGAAGGGGGAAACAGTGTCATCATACCTAAGCTTTTCGTTAAACAAGATTTAAAATGTTCAAATCAGGAAGTATTTAAATTCTTTCACACGCTCAAACAACAGCAAAAAGCAGGCTGCTCAGCCTGCACGACACAGGGTGTCCTGGCGCACATGCCCCGTGTCCCAGGCACCCTGAACCTGGAGAGGTGTTTCGAGTCTGAGGCGCAGAGGCACTCAAGGGCAGATGGAGGTCAAAGGCTAGAATTCAGGCCACATTCTCAGATCAGCGGGGATATAAATGGGAAATCAATACCAGGAAATCAGAAATTCTGCGCAGCACCTGGACATTAAGCAAACCTTTTCTATAGCTCATGGGTTAAAGGAGTCACGGAGGAAACCTCAGGACGTCTTGCGTATCGGAGGCGACACTGAAGATGCAGTGTCCTTCGCAGGCTGCCCAGCCCCCTGTGCAGGCTCTCCTCCGCTGGGGAGGTCAGGAAGGTCTGCTGCTCGGCCCCCCACTCCCCGCGCTGTTCCCTGCCCTCTCCCCTGGCCCCAAAGGCTCTTCCCAGGTCGGGGCCCCCTGCGGTGGGTCGGCAGGCACCCAGGCGTCCGTCTGCCCCCTGCGCCGTTCTTGCCTCGGGTCTCAGTGATTGGCGCTTGCTGTGGCTCTCGCCCTTTGCATGTTCTATTTCGGGAAGAGCTGCCTTTCTGCACGTTTAGCTGGGAACAGAGGTCGCCGTGTCTTTCTCCGATTATCCCTGTAGTCCACTTACTTGTAAGGCCCTCATCTCTCCAAGCCGGGCTGAGCCCCCATCCCCTGTCTGCTGGACCGCAAAGGTCTCCTGGGAACCCCAAGCCCTTCCTCATGTCCTGTCCCAGCGTCCACACCACAGCCAGGCAGGTGTTTGTAAACACAAGCGGATCCTGCTGTGCCCCCGCGGCTTCTCCGTGTACTTGGACAAAACCCACTCACGTCCCTGTGACCTTTGAGGCCAGGTGGTCCACCCCTGCCCCCGGCCCCACCTCCTTCAGTTCCTGCCTCTGTCGGGGAGCCGCCTGCGGCCGTGGCTCCAGACACACCAGGCTCCTCCACAGCTGGCCACCCATCCCCATGCTGGGGGCCACCTGGACGTCACCTCCCACGGCCCCCCGCCAGTGACCCCTGCTTAGAGTTCATGAAACTTTTAACATTTCAGGTTGATACCTTCCACCAGTTTTGGAGGATTCCTGGGCGTCTTTTCTGTAAGTTTTCAGCTCTGATCTCTGCTCCGCTCCTCCTGAGACTCCACTCACACACAAGGTGGATCTTCGGTCCTTCCAGTGTTTCCTGAGTATTTCCACCCTTGTTTCACCGAGGACATCTTCCCACGCCTTTAGGATTGAAGGATCATCGGGAGGTCTGAGCATGTGCATGGAGGCGTGTAAACACCTCCTGGCAGGGCAGCGGGCGTCACGGCCCTGCCCGTCTCCGTACACTATGAGCCTCACCCGCTCCAAGCCCCGTTGTCTCTCCTTCCCCCTGCCCACCCTGACACTGAGCGCAGACTTTATTTTATTTGGGCTCCACACAGCTAACTCCCGTCCCCATGCCGGGGGCCACCCCCACCTCCAGGTGGTCTAGATGTCACACCTAGAGATGACGGGTTGGAGATTCAGCCCAGAAGCTCACTGATCCAGTGCCCGGGTTCATCCATGGTCTCCTCCTCAGGGAAGTGGAGACAGGCGGAGCATCTACCTCGAGGATGGAGGAGCTGAAACATGGGGAGGACCCAAAGCAGCACCTGGCAGGTAACAACCAGGACTCGGGAGTCAGCTGCCGTCACGCTACTGGCGAGGAACCGCCTCTGACACTCGACTGAAAAGTACAACCAGCCCATTTTGTCACCAGGCCCCGTGTGTGCGGAAAGCGGGGTCCGTTTCCGCTCCGGCCTCAGCATTGAGGGCTCCGGGACACCGGGGGTCGGGGGCTCTGGAGTGAAGGTGCCTGTGAGCAGGAGCCCCCACCTGCACTCCTGAGGCGCTTCCGGATCCAGAGCCCCTCCAAGTCCATCTCTGGCCCCACAAGACCAGTGACCCCAGAGCCGGGACACAGGGGTAGGACTGTCCGCAGAAGGGAGACACTGGAGACACTGCCAGTGACCCCAGAGCCGGGACACAGGGGTAGGACTGTCCGCAGAAGGGAGACTCTGGAGACACTGGACACCAGCTAGAGCTGGGTGGACAGGAGGGGCTGTGCTCTGAATTCAGAGACTAAACTTCCTCCTCCAAATAAAGATACGATGGTGTTCATTGTAATTTTGACAAATGCACTTCAGTTTCCGATGATCTCCTGCAGGATGAGACAGTGATACAGAGGACAGGATGTTCTGGACCCTGGGAGGACCAGGTCTGGACCCTGTGTCTGTCACAGCACAAGCTCAGGCAGGGCGGCCCTCCACCGGCCTCAGCATCCCAGTCTGTAGAATGAGGCGCTCATGCTGGGACCCTGCAAAGGCCCCCGTGGACATCCCCAAGGGGTCTGAGCCCCTAAGCGCTGCTCCGAGGCCAACATGTGGGCGAATGTGATGGTCGCTCAGCGCAGACACCCCGCCCCCGTTAGGGCTCTGTGACTGGACGGTCCCGCAATAAGGGTACCACACGTCGATGTATTTATACCCCTTTGTATCTGAGCAACAGAACGCAACCATCAATCAAAAAAGTAATCATGCATTTCTGTTTCTTTCCATTAAAAGGCGCATTTCTCATCTGCTTGACAAAATGAGTTACGAGCTCCATTTCCAAACTTCACCTTCTGTTACGAGTTCATCTGGGAGCATCCGTGCTGCAAGGGCGGCGGGAGAGGGGCGTGATGGCCACCCCAGCTCGACCCCGACGCACCGTTACTCATCTCCACGATCTGCTAAGATTAAAACCTGCGGCTCCGCTGGGCGTGCTGTGCCTTTGGAGGACAATTTAACTGACTCCGGAGGAAAGTATTTTCCTGTTGGTCTCGTCACGTGACTGATGTTTTCTGTTGCCTTTTCAGGACCAAATAGGAAAAAAAAAAGGTAAAAAATATGAGTCATATTATAGATTTGCAGGTTGTGAATATTTTACAGTTGAATTCATCAAAAATTCAGGTGGGAGGCTGCTGACTCTGCCGTATGAAGTGTTCACCTGTGGGGCTGACTCTTGATTCATGAGAAAAAGGAACAAGATTGTTTCTGGAGCTGGGCGATAGGAATCCGCTTTAACCATTATTTCCTCTCTCTCTCTCTGCATTATTTATAGGAAACCTAGGGCCAGCATGGAGCTCCAGAAAAGTCCATTTTGAACAAAGTTTGAGAATATTCGTGACCATGGTAAACTTGGCTTTGAAGACACCTTGTTACCTGGGGAATAAAGCGTGTCTGTAGCACACAGCGTGCAGTTGGCAGGGAGGCGGCCGCATCGACGTCCGGGAGGCGGCCCTCCCTTTCCTGCACATGCCCCTGAGAGGTGCCCTCAGCCCCAGAGCCCGAGAGGCCACACTCCCTCTGCTGTGGGCGCCAGCTCGGGGCCACCGCCTGTCTGCTGCAGGGGCCCCTAAGCATCAGTGGTTCCGCTTCTCCTGCTGGTCTGCGACGGCCCCGCAGTCACAACACGGCCCCCACTCCCAGAGTCTCCATCCAGTCCTCCTGCAGCCCTGCTCCTCCAACCACCTGGGACACAGACACTGAGCTGCCTCCCCCGTGAGTCCTGTCTCCAGCGTGAGCGTCAGCTTCCCCTTCTTTGTGCTTTGGTGCCTTGTTGTTTGGGGCTTCCCTGGTGGCTCAGGGGTAAAGAAACTGTCTGCAGTTCAGAAGACCTGGGTTTGATCCCTGGGTTGGGAAGATCCCCTGGAGGAGGGCATGGCTACTGACCCCAGTATTCTTGCCTGGAGCATCCCATGGACAGAGGGGCCTGGCGGGCTACAGCCCACAGGGTCGCAAAGAGTGGGACACGAGAGTGACTGAGCACAGCACCCTGTTGTGTGTCTTCCCTGAAGCAGCGCCCCGGGCCCTCCCTGAGTGTGAGGGCTTGTGTGCGCGTGCACCCGTGTGTGCCTGTATGGGTCTGTGTGTCTCGTGGGTTTCCAGGGCTCATGGTCCACACTTCTGCTTTGGCTGCTCTTCCTGACACCTTGGCAGCACAGGTGTGTGTTTTAAAGCGCGTCCCGTGGACTCAGGGGTCCTTGAGGCTTCTCACTCTTGTCGTCCCATGAGAAGCACCCGGGTGTTCTCAGGAGCTCCGTGAGGTGGTGTCACAGCACGCTGGACGCAGAAGCAGGGAGGGTGCTGAAGTCCAGGAAGCTGGGTGTCTGAGAGGGGCGAGCATCGCCCGTGCGCCTCTCTGACGGCTGCAGGCTTGGGAGAAGATAGTCTTTGTCCATTAAAATAGGCTCTGTGCCGAGCTTTAGTGCCTGTAGTGCTGCTTCTTTAAAACAAAGTCACACAAATACGTTCAGCTTCCTGCTTTGATTTCTAATAAGCATCGACAGGCATGGTCTGTGTCGAGAAGCTCTGTGCTGCTGGCCGTGATGTTCACGCGTGTCAAGGTGTCCCAAGACCAGAACCTTTCACAACCAGCGCTCCACACAGCGTGTCCCAGAGCCGAAGTCCTCCTGGACTTCACGTGGGCAGACTCACCCCGTGAGTTTCCTCACGTGACTGAGACGTCATCGACGGACATCCACGCCCCCTGTGCGCTGAGACACACTGGTCTTCAAGCACGTGCAGCACCTAATGGGCAAACAGAGCACCATTCAGTCACTCCGCTGCCAACGAGGGTGTGCGGTTCGTCCAGGCTACACACCCCGCCCCTGCTCCGGGCTCCCGCCCCGCACCCCAGGGCGTGTGCGGGGTGAGCTCGATGGTGGGTGGCTGTGCGCACGTGCTCCCCGGCGCAGGGCTGCCTGCTGGTCTCCCACAGCACTTGTGCCCGTGAGTCCTGCCTGCTGAGGCTGGGCCGTGGAGGGGCACCCGTGTCCCGCATGGGGAGCTGGCCCCCGTCCTCACGGGGAAGGCTCGGGGCTCGGCAGTGGCCAGCGTGCCAGGGAGCGGACCTCGTCTGGGGCACCTGCTGGGAATGGGTTGTGCCGGCGGTCCTGGCTTAAGCTTCACATTTGGGGCCCGTGAGGAGGAGGGCAGCCAGGCCAGCGGACGGACGACGGTGGACACTTGGTCACTGTCTCCTGCCCGTCCCCGGCTCTGCGCCCTTCCTCTGTGCCTCCTCCCCCTGCCACTCTTCCAGTGCTGCTTCTGGCACTGGGACCTGGCTGCCTTTTTTGTGTGTGAGTTGATTCTGGATGTTTATTTTGAATGAACGAGAGTATTATATAAACATGTTTTAAATGCTGAGTAGACTTGTCCAATACTTTGGCCACCTGATGCAAAGAGCTGACTCATTTGAAAAGACCCTGATGCTGGGAAGGATTGAGGGAAGGAGGAGAAGGGGACGACAGAGGATGAGATGGTTGGATGGCATCACCGACTTGATGGAACAAGAATTTGGGTGAACTCCGGGAGTTGGTGATGGACAAGGAGGCCTGGGGTGCTGTGGTTCATGGGGTTGCAAAGAGTTGGACATGACTGAGTGACTGAACTGAACTGAAGACTTGTAGTATTAAAGTAAAAAATTTTATTGAGATATGGTCGATTTACAATGTTGTGTTGATTTCAGGTGTAGATCAAAGCGATTTCGTTTTATATATATATATACATTCTTTTTTAACATTCTCTTCCATTATAGCTTATCACAAGATGCTGCAGGAAGCTCCCTGTGCCACATAGTAGGACCTTGTTGGTTATCTATTTCATATATGAAAGTAAAGCGTTAGTTGCTCAGTTATGTCCGACTCTTTGCGACCCTATGGATCGTAGCCCACTGGGCTCCTCTGTCCATGGGGTTCTCCAGGAAAGAATACTGGAGTGGGCTGCCATTCTCTTCCCCAGGGGATCTTCCCGACCCAAGAATTGAAACGGCATGTCTTACATCTCCTGCATTGGCAGGTGGGTTCTTCACCACTGAGCCGCCTGGGAAGCCATATAAGCAAATCATATGATATTTGTCTTTAGAATTAGCTTTCTTGATTTAGAGCTTAGCCATGGCTTTACCTTTTGGCCTGTATCTTCCACGATTGCTTTGCATCTGGAGCGGGGGGAGAGTCATGCTCCCTGAAAATGTCCCCTTTCACCTCTGTCCTTGGGGCTGCTTTGCCCATTCCTGGGGGAATGGAGTTAAGTTTGCCTGGTGATGACCAGGAATTTGATATCTTCATCTACTGCAAATTATTTTTAGTTAGACAATAGGTTATTTAAAATATAAAGAAAACATGATGCTTTGGGGGATTTTCAAGGACCCTGTTTCCATTTCAACTGCAGACGTTTTCACTTTGATATTGAATATTCCGGGTGAGTATTTCCTACGTTTTCTCAGCTATAAATGCGTCCATAAATCAGTCAAATGTTCAATTTTCCTGCTCTGCACAAAGAATTTCAAAAAAGTTCTCTTTGAATTGGAGGGATAGCTGAGCTAATAAATGTTAAAATGTATTTCTGAAATCACACAAAATGAAGAATTCCAATAGTCTCCAATTCAGACTGTAATGCCCACCACTGAAGAACCAGAGGGACACGGATACTTGTTCATATGAATGTGAGGATGCGGTGACCTTGAACCCTGCAGCTGGCCGGGTAAAAGCTCTGCATGTGGCACTCATGACTTGGATGGCTAGATGTTTTATAGATACCATCACCAGTTCAATTAAAATAATGTGCCTGTTGCTAGACAAACTGCACAGAGAACCCCCGGGCTTGGCATCTGGCCCCGGCTGCCGGACACAGAGGCTCCTTTAAGGCTCATCTCACAGCAGAGCAGCCCTGGAGGGTGATGGGCATGGTCGCTGGCTATCTGAGCAGACAGAGGCTTTCCTAGCACGTGGGTGTCAGTGCAGATAAACAGCTGACGATGTAGTCAAATTCCCTGCTCTTAGAGAACCCAACAGAAGGATGAGCGGTCCACACCCCGAAAAGGAGACGGGCACGTGGACAAGAAGCACAGGGGAGACGTCTGACCTCGGGAGTGGTCGGAGTCTAGTGGCAGCCTTGGGGACATTGCCCTGGGCCTCCCATCCCTGCCGACCACTGCGGGCTTCTGTACAACTGATTAAAAGCTACATAGATAATATTTTGCGATGAGAACACAAAATACCACATTGAAACAAGGTTTGTAAGAGCCGTGTAACATTAAGTCATCCGTTATTAGACCTTGGTGACCTTGTGATGAGCTCTTCCTTTACACACCATCAGGATGAAGCACGTCACCCATGTCCCCAAGGGGCCTCTGTGACAAGCTGCTCGGGTGAGCTCATAGAGGCTGAGATCCTGCTGGGCTCTGGTGAGTTCATGAAGTTGGGAACCCGTCCCCCCACGTCCTTCCAGCACTAGAGCACTTCACAGAATGGCCTGACTCTCTGGTCATCACAGGCAGACGACGGGTCTGGCAGCGAAGGTGGAGACCTTTCCTTCCACGTTTAGGTGTTGAGTCCATACATTTTCTGGATTTTGCATGTCATAAAGCAAAATCACTCTCTTGATGTGAGGTCAGTAGAATTCTACTTTGATCAATTCTTTCTTCCTCCATCCTCCCTCCCTTTCTTTCTTTCTCCCCATTTGCTCAAAAGAGGAAAACCAGCCAGCATTCCTGGGATATGGGGGCAGAGAGGAGGTGGGAGATCACATGGCCATGCCAGGTCCCTGTGAGGCAGAAGAGTTCTGTCTGAACCGAGTCACACCCTGCAGCCCCGTCCACACGGCCCCACTTTGCATCTCAGCGGCCGCGGATTCTCAGGAAGGTGGAGGGGTGCGTTCCATGTGCGGTGTGGTCCCCACCTGCAGTGGTGAGGTGCCGATGGGCTCTGGCATCCTGGGCCTGGACATCCTGCAGCTTTCTTCATTAACTCTTTTAAATTAAAAAAACGCTTCTTCCTGCTTTTTTTTCTTTTTTGTCTCCATGCTGTTTCATGGGTTTTCCATCTTCTGCACTCTGTACTGTACTTTATGTGACTCAGAATTCCATTTATTTGAAAGTATGCTGCTGCTGCTGCTGCTAAGTCGCTTCAGTCGTGTCCGACTCTGTGCGACCCCATAGATGGCAGCCCACCAGGCTCTTCTGTCCATGGGATTCTCCAGGCAAGAACACTGGAGTGGGCTGCCATTTCCTCCTCCAATGCATGAAAGTGAAAAGCCAAAGTGAAGTCGCTCAGTCGTGTCCGACTCTTAGCGACCCCATGGACTGCAGCCTACCAGGCTCCTCCGTCCATGGGATTTTCCAGGCAAGAGTACTGGAGTGGGGTGCCATTGCCTTCTCCGTTTGAAAGTATATTGTTCTTTAATTCTTCTTGTGTCCATCCTTAGTAAAACACACAAACCCCTGCCCTGACGTTTCTGCAGTGGCTAAGTGGTGTAGTAGCTGTGCGGCACCGCCCACTGGACCACGCAGGACGTGCCTTATTCTGACCTCCCCTGCCGTGTGCTGGAATCACAGGTAAAGTCTAGCCTTTCGTACTTGATTGCTCCGAGTCTGTGTAACTGGCCTTTGCTTTTGTTTCAGGAACGATTTCTGACAGTCGTGCCGGCTTTGCGTCTGTTACCGAAGCACATGGACACCCTCTGTGGCCGGATGCTTAGTGAGGGGGCGGGGCCGGTGGGCGCCCTCTTCCAGACCACTGCCCTCTTCTTGGCCTTGCGGGGAGCTGGTGAGCAGCATGAGGTGGACTGCGGGGAGAGCTCCTGAGACGTGTGCCTGTCACGTGACGCCCTCAATGACGAGTGTGAGACACGGGGTGGAGGACCCATGGGGGATGTCAGGGATGACAGTGGGCAAGCAGACCATAGGACAAACCTGGGGAGCACGGTGCTATGCGGGAGGAGCCCGTCACCCGGGACACGGCCTGATGTGCAGCCCACGGGCGAATCTCAAACACACGTCACGTACAGCAAAGGAGCAGGACAAAAATAGTAATGTACGCATGGCGTGTTCCCACTGGAATGAATCCACACGCAGGCAAACTAGTCGATGGTGACAGAAAACAGCTCCTACTGGGGGGTGGGAAAGAGGAAACACCAGAGGGCTGAGGTGTTGTGTTGGGTGACGGTCACACCAGAGAATGCGATGGCCAAAACTCGTCAAACCGAAGATTTAAGACTTTGCAAGTTTGTGTGTTCATTATATCTTAATCAGAAAAAACAAAAATTAATATAATCCACCACATTACTAGAATAAGCTCAGAAAAAAAGGTCACCTCAATACGTGCAAATGAGAGATTTGAAAAACATCAATATATGTTCATTATAAAAACTCTTAGCAAAGTGGAAATTGATTGAACTTCTTTAATCTGCTAAAGAAACAACTTAATGCTGAAAAAGTGAGGTCTTTTACCTGAACTGGGGACCAGAAAGGTGTGCTTACGCCACCATTCTTAACACAGAACTGGAGGTTTTCCAATGTTACATTTGGGCAAAGGGAAGAAGTGAAAGTCCGAGAATCTCAGTAGAAGAAATCAAAGTTTCTTGAATACAACATAATTGATCATGCAAAACTTTGGAAAAGGTCAGAGAATTATTATCAGAATTAATAAGCTACATTTATCATGGTTGCTGAGACAAAGTAAATATCAAGTTTGTTTTTACATAAAAGCCAACAATTAGAGATGGAATTTTAAAAGAGGTTATATAAATATGATCAAAAATATTAAACACAGCGGAATAAAATTAATGAGGAGCATGCATGACCTCAGAATAAAAAAATCCCTCTGAGAGAAATTAGAGGTCATCTGAAGCAGGTGGGGAAGCGCATGGCAGGGGCGCCAGCATGGTGCTCACTTTGGGGGCTGTGGGGCAGAGGGAGAAAGGTCTTGGGGCTGGAGGTAAGGAGACACCCTGGGGACTCTGACATCCAGGCACCAGGAGACGAGGAGGCCAACCCCACACCTGCCTTGGCCTTCAGGAAGACAGCTCACCACCCCGCGGCTTCAGAGCTGCCTCTGAGCAGAGCGGCTCCGAATCCTGCTGAGAATCCTGTCTGTGGAGTGGAACGCGGCCTTTCTCTTCTGCAGCAGCTCCACCACCAAGCTCACACAGAGGTCGGATGTCTTTGGTCTTGACCCAGGCCCTCCCCGGACCTGGCAAACAGTAGTTGTAACTTCTATGCAGAGCACGTCATGAGAAACGCCAGGCTGGAGGAAGCACAGGCTGGAATCAAGATTGCCGGGAGAAATATCAACAACCTCAGATATGCAGATGACACCACCCTTATGGCAGAAAGTGAAGAGGAACTGAAGAGCCTCTTGATGAAAGTGAAAGACGAGAGAGAAAAAGTTGACTTAAAGCTCAACATTCAGAAAACTAAGATCATGGCATCCGGTCCCATCACTTCATGGCAAATAGATGGGGGAACAGTGGAAACAGTGTCAGACTTTATTTTGGGGCTCCAAAATCACTACAGATGGTGATTGAAGCCATGAAATTAAAAGACACTTACTCCTTGGAAGGAAAGTTATGACCAACCTAGACAGCATATTAAAAAGCAGAGACATTACTTTGTTAACAAAGGTCCATCTAATCAAGGCTGTGGTTTTTCCAGTGGTCATGTATGGATGTGAGAGTTGGGCTATAAAGAAAGCTGAGCACTGAAGAATTTATGCTTTTGAACTGTGGTGTTGGAGAAGACTCTTGAGAGTCCCTTGGACTGCAAGGAGATCCAACCAGTCCATCCTAAAGGAAATCAGTCCTGGGTGTACATTGGAAGGACTGATGCTGAAGCTGAAACTCCAATACTTAGGCCACCTAATGTGAAGAACTGACTCATTTGAAAAGACCCTGACTTGGGAAAGATTGAGGGCAGGAGGAGAAGGAGACGACAGAGGAGGAGATAGTTGGATGGCATCACCGACTCAATGGACATGAGTTTGGGTGGACTCCGGGAGTTGGTGATGGACAGGGAGGCCTGGTGTACTGTGGCTCATGGGGTCACAAAGAGTCGGACACGACTGAGCGACTGAACTGAACTGAAGTGGATACGAGCATTCCTGGTGGTCTGGTGGGTCCCAGCCTGACTCCATGCAGGAGGGAGTAGGAATGACAGAGGTTGAGGACAACTCACAGACTCTCCAACACGCAGTGAGCTTTCACGGAGGTTGAGAAGATGAGCAGGCATATTTGAGAGGGATGAGAGCGGATTCCGCCCTGTACCTGTGGAACTGGAGATTCGCGTGACACACCAGGTGGAGATGTGAGCGGACACTCAGTCTGGGGCTCCTTACGCCATGCAGTGAGGTGGTACCTGGATTTGGGTCCACCATGGGGCTGGCAGAGCTGCTTGTCTCTGTCACTGAGTGGGAAACTCAGGAGGAGTATTGATGCGCAGAGGATGGCAGCCACTCTGTGTTTGGAGGTGCATCTGTCACACACCCCGAGTGGAGGTGACTCAAGAAGAGTGGTCCTTGGTCAGATCTCTCTGCTTTTATGTCTGTGATCTGAGATTGCATTCTGCTATTGTAACTGAGAATTTGGACTGTTGAAACTCCAAAGGTCCTGGTCTTGGAGGAGATCAAAGTTGTGCTTTAGAGAACCGTCCTGCCTTCCCAGCCTGACCCCTCCACTTTCAGCCTCCTTCTGCTCCTCAGAGTCTCAGAGAATCAGCCAAGAGCTCTGTCGGGGGCCACGTTCGCACTCCGTGTGGTACTTTGGTGGGGACGCATGTTGGCCGGGAGCGTCTCTGCTCCCCAGGCTCGAGACTGGCTTTTAAGTGGTTGCTATGACACGTGCTCAGTTATGTAGCTGATTGTTTAGCGGCAAGGGTTGAAAGGATTTGCAGTCTGTTGTATTGCAAATGCCCCGCTATGAAATTCTCCAGGTCCCCCGAGTCCTTTTGGTAGCTGATGCAATGAGGGTGTGAAATAACTTTTTGTTCCCTGTTAATAATGTTGGGGGGGAAATAGAACCGATGCTCTTAAATATTTCAAGGCCTCCTACTCTGAGATGGGTAAGCAGAGCAGGAGCAAGTTGGGCCGGATCTTGCCCCGTGGAGGCCCCACCCCCGTGTGTGGCTCAGACTGGGTTCTCTGAAGCTGTGGTGGATCTAACCACAGGAGAGAAAAGAGAAGGGCTCGGGACCTGGCGTCATTCCCCGAGAACCCGGCCCGGAGTTGGAATCCTCTGCTGTGACCAGGGGAAGACCAGAGAGAGGCACACTTGGTAACACCCAGTTAGATGCCCAAACAGTACTGAATTCAGCCATCAGACACACGTTTCCACTTTGTTTCTTTTAGGTGTCGAGGGAACCCATCCAGCATCTGGCATTTTTCTCTGATCAGACATAAGGTGGATGATGCTTTTCAAGAATGTTGTTCCCTGAAATTTTGCTCATCCAACTGGTCGACCAAACTGAAGCCTTCAGGAGCTGCCGGGTCCCTCCTTTCTCAGCCAAACGTCTGCTCCCTCCCCGTCAATCTTGCTTCAACCCCTCGGAAGCTGGACGGGCGTCACTGGGTTTGCGCTGGAGACACCAACGCCCTTGTCCTGTGGTCAAAACCCAGGCTCCCTCTTGAGACCTCTCTGCTCCGGTTGATTCTGTGCAATGATTCTTTGCCGGCACTTCTCTGTCTCCCTCTTCCCACTGCTTGTCCCTTGGCGTGTGTGTTCACTGCTTTGACCCTGTCCACCTCCCGAGCCCTCTGCCCCCGGAATGTCCACCCTGTTCTCCTTTCTGTCTCTGCTGCTCTCAGGAAAAGGCACGTGGACGTGGGAAGTCTGATGAGGAACCGGGTCTGCACACACTGACTTCTGTAATTGAATTCCAGATCATTTGAAAGGAAGGCCGGTGGGTTCACGTTTCTGGGAGGAGGGTGTGACTGAAGGGTGGGGGCGCGGTGGTCCCACTCCTCGTGGCTTCGGTCTTGGTGTTGGTGAGTCAGAGGGCGGCGTCCGGGCTGGACCACCCTCTGGAACGCTGTCTGATGGCAGGTTCTACTCGTGCGCCCGGAGGTGGCACACGGGACGAAGCGTGTCACCCTCCTCATCTCACCCACCGTCTTTCCCTGCATCCTGTGTATCGGCTGTCACCTCCCACCCCAAAGGGAAAACCTAGACTCCTTTAAACGTCCAGAATTTAAACTACCGTTTCCCTCCTGGCGTTAGGGACATCCCTGTCAGTCCCAGAGCGTCCCCTCCGATGGCCTCTGCACCGCCCCATCCGGGTGCTCTCCCCGTGGAGCCCACGCCACGCCTGCACTGCTGTGCCTCCCCCGAGGTCGTGGGCTGTGGCGCGCTCCCCCGGCCGTGTCGTCACACTGGGTGTTACTGGGCATCTTCTGAAGCTGCTGAGGAAGCGACAATGACATCCTGTGTGAAGTCTTCTCAGGTGGCTCAGAGGCGAGGAATCCTCCTCCAAGCAGGGGACCCAGGTTCAGTCTCCTCTGGAGAAGGAAACAATAACCCACTGCAGTGTTCTTGCCTGGAAGTCCCATGGGCAGAGGAGCCTCGTGGGCTACAGTCTATGGGGTCGCAGAGTCGGACGCGACTGAGCGACTAAACACACTTACAAACCCAGTGTGCTGGCAGGACCCTGGTAAGCAGGCCGCCCCACAGCAGGGGCCGCTCAGTCTGCCTGCTCCCCGCTCCCCACGCGGGACTCTGAGCCTGCGCCTCTGTCTCCAGTCCCTTCCCCACCATCTGCTGCCCTGGTGGGCACCCTCTGCGCTCCCGCCCTCCCAGTCGTGGGCCACTTCTATACGTCACCTCTGCCCTGTCCCCTCTGCGTCATCCGGGACACTCTCCATCACACCCTCCTCTCGCTGGCATTTGTTACTATGCCTTTTCCCCCAGCAATTTAAACATCCTTCACCTTTCACTATGGTAGTGAAAACCAGATCAAGAGATAAAGGGTGAGGAAAGCTCCTCTGTTCCAGTGGGGACCTCCAGGCCTCTCTCCCCTGTGTGTCTGGGACACCCCTGAGCCACCCTGTGTCTGCCTGCCTGACTGCACTCTGTCCCCCTCACCGCCTCCCCCGGGAACTCCTCTTGCGGGGTGAACTCCAGGCTGCTGGGCCCCTCGGCTACTTCTGATGCTTCATCTTCTCGGGCTCTGCGTGGAGTCTGGGGCTGTTGCTCACTCTCTTGTTTCTTCGGAAGGAGTAGTGGGGATGGGGAAGGGGAGAATTCTACGTGTTACAGTTTGAATTACATAAACTTTACTTTGCACTTAAGACATTTAAAGTTATTCATTGTGTGCACATTTTGTAAAAAAAGATTCACAGGCAGTAATTGTGGAATACGGGAATGTGGGAATATGGGACTGCTTTGGGGGGCAGGTCCCAAGTCAGGTCCCAGATGGAAGCAAAAGTCCAAAATAATTCCGTCTCTCAGGAAAGAAGAATTGTTAAATAGCGTCGCATTCCGGAAGCGAGCGTGCTCACGCGTGATTTAAATCGCGTCGCAGTCCAGAAGTGAGGTGCTCACGTGCGGAGCCGGACACCTTCTCTGCATACTGTTCTGTTCTGCTTTTTTCGCTGATTGCACTTCTTTTACTGCTCTTGATGTCAATAACAATGAATTTGTAAGAAAATATATGTAATTTCATGACAATTATTGAATCAGAGTAATATGAAATCTCATTTTATATTCACCAAATTGAGACAATGGAACGCTACATGCTTGATATATTAAGTTGCAATGAATTGTTTTTCTTAAATGGGGCGTTGACTTGTTGGTAATTAAATTAGTTACTGCACTTGTAGCAAGACCTGGCAAGCTCTAGGTAGCACAGAGGTTAGCTTCTGTTGTTATTAGGAGGCTGATAATAGTTGTTCTTTATGCTGTTACTTGCTGAGTGGATCAAAATGAATGACAATGATCTACAAGTTAAAAATAAGTCATAAAAGCAAAAGAGCGAATGAAATGTCAAATAAAGCCTGAGTTGAAGGTGCCCTTGGATGACCCCTGAGTGTCCGGGGTGTCACAGACCCCGAGGCCCCTGCCTTCGACCCCTCTCAGCTGCTGGTGTCCCTGTGAAGGCTAAATGCTGCTCAGGTACACCCCTCGGTGCGTGCCGATCGGTTGTCTTTAGTGAAAAGATGCTGACTCAGCTGTAGAGAAGCGCTTTGGATTTCCCCCCTTGCGTTTTCTCTTTCCGCTTGTCCAGTCAGTGTGTGTTAAGCTGTAGTAACGAACAGCTCCAGAAGGTCGGTGGGGTGGACCCACCCAGCTTCACTGACCTCCCAGGCTGCTCGGCGCCCCGCACCAGAAAGAGCCGATGGCATTCTAGCCCTGAGTCTCTTGGCTGCCTGCTGCAGAGGAGGGTGAGCACTCCTTGCCAGGGTGCCCTCACCGTCTTTACCCCTACCGCAGCAGCTGGTGGCACAGGCCACGCCTGCTTCAAAGCTGAGGGGAGGCTCTTAGCACATCCAGATCCAGAAGAAAACTGGAAATCAGCAGATAGGTTCACCCGGGGCCTCTGCGGGCTGGCCCTTCCTGGGGCAGAGGGGACGGAGCTGCAGTGGAGGGGGGGCCCTCAGCTGGGCAGGTCCCATCCCCGTCCAGCCGCCGTCAGCTCCCCAGGTGAGTCCCTGCAGCAGCTGATCTGGCCCAGACCTAGTGGTGCACCCGGAGAAACTCACCGAGCTGCCCTGAGCCTGTCTTCCGAGAGGCCCCACCAGGCTCCAGGGAGAGGAAGCTGCTGGGCTCAGCTGAGGGACAGCACCGCCCCTGGACAGGTGGGGGACAGGACTGCCTCTGCACAGGTGGGGACAGGACAGCCTCTGTATCGGTGGGGTCAGGACCGCCTCTGGACAGGTGAGGGTCAGGACCGCCTCTGTACCGGTGGGGTCAGGACCGCCTCTGCACAGGTGGGGGACAGGACCACCCCTGGACAGGTGGGGACAGGACCACCCCTGGACAGGTGAGGGTCAGGACCGCCTCTGGACAGGTGAGGGTCAGGACCGCCTCTGGACAGGTGGGGACAGGACCACCCCTGGACAGGTGGGGACAGGACCGCCTCTGGACAGGTGAGGGTCAGGACCACCCCTGGACAGGTGGGGACAGGACCGCCCCTGGACAGGTGGGGACAGGACCGCCTCTGGACAGGTGGGGACAGGACTGCCCTTGGACAGGTGGGGACAGGACCGCCTCTGGACAGGTGAGGGTCAGGACCGCCTCTGCACAGGTGAGGGTCAGGACCGCCTCTGGACGGGTGGGGACGAATCCGCTCAGAGGAGAGTCTCGCCCTCACCAGCCCCCCGCCTCGACTTCTCCAGGTCCCGGCATCATCTTGAGGCTCCGGGGAGCAGGGCGCCTGGTCTCCAGATGTGGGTGTTGGAACTTGGCTGGCACGGGGCCGAGAGCTCGGCTGCTGGGGCGGGGTCCCCTCTGCCCTCTCTGATCACGTCCTGTGGGTCCTGGGTGGTCTCCTCAAGAAGCCAAGTGGGGAGCCATGTGCTGCCAGGTGGGGCTCCCTGAGGCCCATCACTGGGGTCCGATGAACATGAGGGTCCAAACTGCAGCCAGAGGGGATGGAGACTGTGGAGTGGGGGCCTCCCCTCATCTCAGCATCTCCCGTGAGGTGGCTGTGCCCGGGGCATCCAGGTGGGCTCCTGAGGTGGGTGACCAGGGCCGGCCTGTCCCTGCCGGTCCTGCTTTCTGCCCATCGTCCCTCGAGATTCTTAGTGCCCCTCCATGCCACAGGGCATCACACAACTGCATCTGCCTGTGAGTCTCCCAGGTCCTTTTAGGGTTTCAGACATGACTGGAGAAACCCCCCCAGAATGTCTTCCTGCTCGTGAGCCTCACAGCGCCATCAGCAGACTTCACAGAGCTCTCACAGAGTGCTCCATGTGTCCCTGAGCCTTCCTGGCCCCAGAGAGAGACCCCCGGGTGTCAGGGCTGGTGCCACGGGGCAGGGCTGAGCCCCAGAGCAGGAGCCTTTGGGTCCAGCTCCAGGGAGGGACTTACACCTAATTAATGTGAGGATTCTTGAGAGTCTCTTGGACTGTACGGAGCTCAAACCAGTCCATCCTAAAGGAGATCGACCCTGAATATTCATTGGAAGGACTGATGCTGAAGCTGAAGCTCCAATACTTTGGGTACCTGATGTGAAGAACTGACTCATTTGAAAAAACCCTGATGCTGGGAAAGATTGAAGGTGGGAGGAGAAGGGGACGGCAGAGGATGAGATGGCTGGATGGCATCACCGACTCAATGAACATAAATGTGGGTGAATTCTGGTGAAGGACAGGGAAGCCTGGCGAGCTGCAGTCCCTGGGGTTGAAGAGTCAGACGCGACTGAGTGACTGAATAGAATCAGGTGGCGCCTTCATTTCCATACAAAGCAGGTTCCCATCTCTGCTCCCTCCTTGGGGGCCTTCTGACTCTCAGGCCTTACTTGGGGGGAGCCTCCCGCTGGGACAGAGAGGGTGTGGCTGGGAGAGCCCTGGACCAAGTGAGAAGTTGCCCCAGAAGTGGATTCGTTCTCCATCAAGTGAACCCACCAATCACGTGTGTGCCCAGCACACAGGGTGTGTGGTGCCCCTGGGGCAGGTGTGCACGAAAGCGTCTCCATTTCCCCGAAAATCACCCTGGTGGCCAGGATTTAGCCCAGGGATCCCATCACATGCAAAAGCCATCAGTGAATTAGAATGAATGGCCGGGCGCCCCTCGCCATGTTGGGGCGAGCGGCAGGGCCCAGCCTCATTTGTGAACCGAGAAGGAGCTGCTTCGTTTGGAGGAGCAGCTGATTCTGTGCTGTCAGATCAGAGGGAGGCACCCAGGTCGCCCGCTGCTCTCTGGAAACAATATGCTTTGAAACACGGCATCTGCTTCTCCAGCCACAATGTGAGGCTTGCATTATTGAACAGTCTGCTTAATAATTTAGGCTGAGATAAACTTGCCACAAAGAAGAAAGGGCTCCATCCCCCAGCACAATAATGAAGTGCTATGAACTTGAGTTTGGAGGGAGGTGGACGTCCAGTTGACCTGAATTACGAGGCCGTGTGGTCACCAGGAAGGAGCTGGGGACAGATGCCCGAAGCATGAGCCTGGATGCTGCTTCCTTGGGGCCCCTGGAGCAGAAGGCATCAGCCTGGCCCGGGGTCTCCCTCTCACGCCCACCCCCGGCCCAGGGCAGGGTGGCTCTGGACAGGGCCTGCCTGCAGCCCCGGGTCACTGTGCCCCGGCCAGTGTGATCCCTGGGTTCTGTCATCTCCCTGCAGCATGCTGGAGCCGGAGCTGGGGGCAGGGGCCCGCACTCTCTCCTTTCTGGAAGTGGGGCTCCCCGCAGGGGCAGCTGCAGCCACACCCCCGCCCGTCGTGGGTTTGATGCCTGTCCTGCTCCCGCCCTGCTGTTCCTGCCTCTCGCTTGGCCCATGGACTTCCCTGAGCATCCAGGAGACAACACCCGATCACCCCTGTCCTGCTCTGACCCCAGCCCTGCTCTAATCCTACCCTGCTCTGACCCCTGCCCTGCTCTGACCTCAGCCCTGCTCTGATCCTGCCCTGCTCTGACCCATATTATTGACCCACCACCTGTTGATGGATACCTGGGCTGTTTCCACCATTTGATTGTCGTGGCTAATGCTGTTGTGTGCTCTCGTGAACAAGTCTTTGAACTCAATGGAGCACTATTCAGCCATAACCAGGAAGAAAGCCTGGACACAGGCTGGAACATGGCTGAACCCGGAGAGCACCAAGCTCTGTGCAGAGCCACAGCGAACACGTGTCGTGCGAGTCCATGTGCATGAACCGTCCGGGACAGGTCGGCTCCAAGGACAGAAGGCACCTTGGGAGCTTCGTGGCGGGGCAGTCGGGGATGGGGACTGCCGGCCGGCGTGGGTGGGGTTCCCTTCGCAGTGACATCAGATCCAGCTGTGGTTACACAACCCTGTGAGTGCAGCAGGAATCCTGATGCTCCGTTTATGCTCTGTGTATCTTATCACAACAACAAAAATACATGCTACAGAGCTTGAGTTCCCATGTGTGGGTTCAGCCACGTTCAAGCTGTTATTATGGTTCTTCTGAATTTGTATCCCTGACAGATGACTGGGAGCCCATCCAGTCACCACTGCCCGTCTGTACCCAAGTGGATGCAGGGCGTGTCACACTCAATTACCCCTAAACACCACCCTCCCTGCGCGGACAGGCGGGCGGGCTCCCGGGGCAGAGCCTCGTGCCCGGCGCCTGCAGGCTGGTGTCCAGTGATCACGAGCTGAGAGGATCCAGGGCTGCAGATGGCAGGTCCTTGCCGGAGCATATGGGTGCCCTGGCTCCCTGGGCGGGAATGACGCTTCTGTTGAAACCAGTCCACCTGATCTATCCCTGAGTGTTTTGATCAAAGGCACGAAACCCCAGGGCTCATGAATATAAAGCCAAAGCGCATTATTCAACCAATTATCTGTCGCCCAGGGCAGGGACGGGAGGGACGGGTGGGCTCCAGCGCGTTCAGAGATGAAGAGGCTGGGAAAGTGTGACGGCTGCCGCGGGCTGTTGTCCTGGGGACACACGGCCGGCTGTGTGGCTCGACCCCCGAGCTTTCTAGTGGAGCCCCCAGGGTTTGTGAGTTCCCCAACACCTCCACCCGTATGGTCTTCTCCTCACCTGGCCTTCTCGGCTTCCTTCTGGGTCCTGGACACCCACCTTTGCTTCTCTTTCCAGAAGCTTCTCCTCTGACGTCCACTGGTCCCTCTTCTTCAGCGTGTGATCAAGCTCAGCTCAGGCCTCCCTCAGGCCGATGCCCCTCCCGCACCCCCACTCCAAGGCCCCCGCACCCCCACTCCAAGGCCCCCACACCCCCACTCCAACGCCTCCACACCCCCACTCCAAGGCCCCCGCACCCCCACTCCAACGCCCCCACACGTCCAGAAGGAAAAATCAGGCTTTCACCTCCCACCACTCGCTGCCCCAGGCCTCAGTGACTCTGAAGATGACCCTGGAGGACATCCCATGACCATGGCCCTGAAGATGACCCTGGAGGACATCCCGTAACCACGGCTCTAAAGATGACCCAAGACATCCTGTGACCACGGCTCTAAAGATGACCCAGGACATCGTGTGACCATGGCCCTGAAGATGACCCAGGAGGATATCCTGTGATCGCGGCTCTGAAGATGACCCAAGACATCCTGTGACCACGGCGCTGAAGATGATGCAGGACATCCCGTGACGCAGCCCTGAAGATGACCCTGGAGGACATCCCGTGACCGCAGCCCTGAAGATGACCCAGGACAACCCCTGGTCTTGAGGTCGGCTGGTGGCGTTAGCAGCCGCCTTCCCTCTGCCACGTGACACTTAGGGTCCAGGGCGGGTGGGGACTGGCTCTGGGGCCACTAGTCTGACTGCCAGGTGTCTAGCCATCATTTTCATCCACATCTTCATCCAGCCTCGACCACAGACTCAGCGCTTGGATGAAACACGATTTTTTGAAAATATCATTAGGAGTTTCCGCAGTGCCATGGTTTCATGGGAAACAGTGCAAGAAAACCCGAGTTGCATGTGAACGCTGGCCCACACTTGGGTTCGGCACAGCCGGGACTTTGTAATGATGTGATGATGTACTCTGCAATCGTTTCGGCTTCCCTGGTGGCTCAGACAGTAAAGACTCTAATGCAGGAGACCCGGCTTTGATCCCTGGGTCAGGAAGATCCCCTGGAGGAGGGCATGGCTATCACTTCATAAAATTACAGGAATAATAACTCTGTTCTCCACCCCAAGGCTGCTCCCGTGACCTGTGACCCGCAGAGTGGACAATGAGGAAAGCTGTTTCAGCCACTAAGTCAGGGGTGACTTGTTTCAGCAGCTCCAGATCTCTCATCCCCACCCTCTCCGAGCTTCAGACCAGGACACCTGCCCCAGCATGAATGGATGGAGAGGTGGTCCACGCTCCCCCAGGGCCCCCGTATCCCCCTCTCAGGGAGCCGGGAGTTGAGGGGTTGGAGGTCACCTCCCAGTGGGTGGTTTGTAATCCTGGCATTTCGTGAGGAGCCGTAGTGCCCCAGGGTGTGGAGGGACAAAGAGGGGCCAGACACGCAGGCTCCCTGGGAAGGGGGTACCAGGGACTGGGGGGAAAGGTCAGGATTCGTAGTGGAGGTTGGGGGGCTGGTTGGGAGGTAATCACAGTGGCCTTGACACTCCTCCTGTGTCCACAAGCTCACGGGGGGCCTTAGGCTGACCATCTGCATGGGGTCTACTTCCAGAGCTTCAGCCCCAGCCTGGCGCTGTCCCGAGCGGTGGGTGGGTGCTTAAGGCGGGACCTTCTCACAGGCCCCATGGATGCCCCCCTTCCCGATCCACACACACGTGGACCCTGTTACGACTCCCCTGCCTTTGTGGACAGTTTAATGATTTGCTCTGGGCACGAGCACTTGATTTACGGTGTGCATGGGCCACAGAGATGAGCAAGCTGATACATGCTGCACGCGATCCTCCTGGTGGAGGCCATCTTTCACTGGTTCTGCCCAATAACTGAAGATGAATTAACTATGACAGCTGCTAATGGGAGCTGCTTACCTGCGATTCTCCTCATTGAGTCAGAAAACGCCAAGCAGAGCCACGAAAGTGCCTTCCAGGGTCTAGATGAGGCCGCGCGAAGAAGGGTGTGCTGCCTGCTCTATGAGCCCCGGAAGGTGCGCCCGGGGTATGATCCTGGGGGCCAGAGGCTGACCGCTGTCCCCACGTGGCCACACGTCCTGAGTTAACCCTACAGTCAACACCTGAGCGGGATCTTATTTTAAGGTTTCATCGAAAACCTCTGTGGTGGAAAACCATGCGCCTATTCATGTAAACTAGCATACTCATGGAGAAGGCAATGGCACCCACTCCATACTCTTGCCTGGAAAGTCCCATGGATGGAGGAGCCTGCTGGGCTGCAGTCCATGGGGTCGCACAGAGTTGGACACGACTGAAGCGACTTAGCAGCAGCAGCAGCATACTCATTGTAGGCAACCTGGATGATGGAAAAGGGCGCATGGAAAGTTAGGATCACAGTCTTCCTTTGGGGAGAAAACCCTGAAAATCTCTAGCACGTGCATTCTTTAAGACACTATCATCTATCTCTCTAGAAATTATATGTGGACAAAGATGCAATGTAGCATAACACAGGATACCATGATGGAATATAGTACAACACAGCCTGGAATAGCATAGTGTAGCACGTGTGTGTGTGCTCTGCTGCTGCTAAGTCACTTCAGTCGTGTCCGACTCTGTGCAACCCCACAGACGGCAGCCCACCAGGCTCCGCCGTCCCTGGGACTCTCCAGGCAAGAACACTGGAGTGGGTTGCCATTTCCTTCTCCAATGCATGAAAGTGAAAAGGGAAAGTGAAGTCGCTCAGTCACGTCAGACTCCCCGCGACCCCATGGACTGCAGCCCTCCAGGCTTCTCTGTCCATGGGATTTTCCAGGCAAGAGTACTGGAGTGGGTTGCCACTTCCTATTTCAATACTATAGCTATATCATAATATAGCATAATGCAACATCAGATCAGATCAGATCAGATCAGTCGCTCAGTCATGTCCGACTCTTTGTGACCCCATGAATCGCAGCACGCCAGGCCTCCCTGTCCATCACCAACTCCCGGAGTTCACCGAGACTCATGTCCATCGAGTCAGCGATGCCATCCAGCCATCTCATCCTCTGTCGTCCCCTTCTCCTCCTGCCCCCAAGCCCTCCCAGCATCAGAGTCTTTTCCAATGAGTCAACTCTTCACATGAGGTGGCCAAAGTACTGGAGTTTCAGCTTTAGCATCATTCCTTCCAAAGAAATCCCAGGGCTGATCTCCTTCAGAATGGACTGGTTGGATCTCCTTGCAGTCCAAGGGACTCTCAAGAGTCTTCTCCAACACCACAGTTCAAAAGCATCAATTCTTCGGCGCTCAGCCTTCTTCACAGTCCAACTCTCACATCCATACGTGACCACAGGAAAAACCATAGCCTTGACTAGACGGACCTTCGTTGGCAAAGTAATGTCTCTGCTTTTGAATATGCTATATAGGTTGGTCATAACTTTCCTTCCAAGGAGTGAGCGTCTTTTAATTTCATGGCTGCAGTCACCATCTGCAGTGATTTTGGATCCCAGAAAAATAAAGTCTGACACTGTTTCCACTGTTTCCCCATCTATTTCCCATGAAGCGGTGGGACCGGATGCCATGATCTTCGTTTTCTGAATGTTGAGCTTTAAGCCAACTTTTCCACTCTCCACTTTCACTTTCACCAAGAGGCTTTTTAGTTCCTCTTCACTTTCTGCCATAAGGGTGGTATCATCTGCATATCTGAGGTTATTGATATTTCTCCCAGCAATCTTGATTCCAGTTTGTGTTTCTTCCAGTCCAGCATTTTTCATGATGTACTCTACATATAAGTTAAATAATCAGGGTGACAATATACAGCCTTGATGTACTCCTTTTCCTATTTGGAAGCAGTCTGTTGTTCCATGTCCAGTTCCAACTGTTGCTTCCTGACCTGCATACAAATTTCTCAAGAGGCAGATCAGGTGGTCTGGTATTCCCATCTCTTTCAGAATTTTCCACAGTTTATTGTGATCCACACAGTCAAAGGCTTTGGCATCGTCAATAAAGCAGAAATAGATGTTTTTCTGGAACTCTCTTGCTTTTTCTATGATCCAGCAGATGTTGGCAATTTGATCTCTGGTTCTTCTGCCTTTTATAAAACCAGCTTGAACATCAGGAAGTTCACGGTTCACATATTGCTGAAGCCTGGCTTGGAGAATTTTGAGTATTACTTTACTAGCGTGTGAGATGAGTGCAATTGTGTGGTAGTTTGAGCATTGTTTGGCATTGCCTTTCTTTGGGATTGGAATGAAAACTGACCTTTTCCAGTCCTGTGGCCTGCTGATTTTTCCAAATTTGCTGGCATATTGAGTGCAGCACTTTCACAGCATCATCTTTCAGGATTTGGAATAGTTCAACTGGAATTCCATCACCTCCACTAGCTTTGTTCGTGGTGCTTTCTAAGGCCCACTTGACTTCACATTCCAGGATGTCTGGCTCTAGGTCAGTGATCACACCATCGTGATTATCTGGGTCATGAAGATCTTTTTTGTACAGTTCTTCTGTGTATTCTTGCCATCTCTTCTTAATATCTTCTGCTTCTGTTAGGTCCATACCATTTCTGTCCTTTATCGAGCTCATCTTTGCATGAAATGTTCCTTTGGTGTCTCTGATTTTCTTGAAGAGATCTCTAGCCTTTCCCATTCTATTGTTTTCCTCTATTTCTTTGCACTGATCGCTGAAGAAGGCTTTCTTATCTCTGAAAAGATAATGCAATGAGGACAGAATAAAACCCTCCCCAAAGACATGCAGGTGATAACACTCAAAGCCTGTGGATGTGCTGCCTAGCACAGCACGGGGGTGGGGAGGAGTTAAGGCTACACCGGGAATCAAGTCTGCTGAGTGGCTGACCTTAAGTTTGCGAGAGTGTCCGGTTCTATCAGCAAGGACCCCGAATTTAGAGAGGGGCCCGGAGAGGAGGCGATGGGACGCGACGTGAGATCTGGATTTGTTGTTGCTGTCTCTGGGGAGACAAGGGCCCCCTCTAGATATGCCGAGGACGGTGGCAGGAGAACGTGGAGCCCCTGAAGGACCAGCCCTGCCCAGGCCCGAGCTCTAGGAATGTCCACTAATACGCCTGCGTGGTGGATACTCGTCATGGCAGCCACAGGAGAGCAAGACAAGTGCAAATAGGATCAAACGCGGCTGGTTGAGGCCTCCTGGCCTGCGCTCCCCGTGGGTGGCGAAGCATATGAGTCTGCGTTGTATCGGTTAACATCGTGGCTTCCTCTTCTGCAGCTGGGGCTGCCCCTGCACTTTCAGGCGAGGCCGCTGTTTTGCTTTCCGACCGTCGTGGGCCCTCTGGCTGCCCTGCGGTCTCCCTTCATGAATCTCCCTGCAGGTGACGCCCGTGCACGAAGCCGTCTCTGACTCCCGGTCCACACCCGAGTGGTACATCATAACACATGCTCGAAGTAAAAGTAGGTTTCCTGGAGCCACTTGAGAACATTCATTCATCCACAGAAAATTTTAAATAATTCTGTTTTTTTATCGCCACAGCTCCAATTAGAAACGTAACTCAGATTGTATTGAATGTATAGATTAATTTGTAAAGGATTGGCATCTTTAAAATAAACAAGTACCTTCTAAATGGTGGCTCACCTCTTCATTTATTCAGATGGTCCTCTTTATCTGTTATTAGAGTTTTAAACTCTCTGGGAGGGCCCCTGCATTTTTGGTTAAGTTTAGTCCCAGATGTAGTGAATGACCTTTTGTTTTTATCATATATTCTATTGATTATTGCAGGTCCAGGTAATGCAGTTAATTGTATATGCGCCTAGCTACTCAGTCATGTCGGACTCTTGCATCCCCATAGACTGTAGCCTGTACCCGCTGAGCTGTGAGGGAAGCCCCGTTGGCTCTATACGCCGACATCGTTTCCAGAGATGCTGATGGGCTGAGCGTGTCTGTGGCTTCCGCTGATTATGTTTTCCTGGGAAGATGATCATCGCATCTGCAACTGATGATGGTGACCCCCCACCCCTCCTGCACTTTCTTTTCCGGGGGATGCTGAGCAGCGGTGCTGAGCTGGTCTTAAAGGGAAAGCAACTCAGGTTCCTCTGTGGAGTGTCCTGTGTGTCTGTCATTTCAGGATCTACTGCTTAAATACAGTATCGTGTTCTGTGACCGATGTCATTTTGTTTGTAATTTTGGTATCTGTGCTCATCACTGAAGAAGACACGTTTTTATTTTCTTTATAACTCTTGTTGTTTTTGAAGCCAATATTCCACGAGTTTCATAAGGCTAGCTGGATATTTATACTGTGCTATACTATATTGCATGGTAATATATTAATATTCTGGAACAACTTGTTCTGGGAACTGTTTGTTCCTTGAAAGTGTGATAGACTTCCCTTTTCGGCAGGATTTTCCAGGATGTTTGGAGAGAGACGTCTTTGGCTATAATCTTCATTTCTTTACTAAGTAGCCGTTCACTCAGCTCCCCTGTTTGCTCCTCAGCCAGTTTCTGCGTCGGGTCCTTCCACCCGTCTCGTGCAGGCTCTCAGACGCCCTGGTGCATCCTGGGTGGGATGCTGGGCGTGTGTCTGTCTCCGCTGCTCTTCTGAGCCCCTGGAGCATCTCTGTCCCCACCCTTCTGAGGCACGAATGTCTCCTTTCTGCCCTCCCAGTTTTTTCATCTGCAGATGTGTGGAAGGCTGGTTCACTACTCTCTTTAAAGAGTCAAATTCTGGTTGTGTCTCTCTTCGAATCCTCTTTTCTGTTTCACCGGATTTTACCCTTTTCTATCTGGTCTGTTCACTTCTTATCTCTTTGGCTCACTCTACTTTGGTTTCCCAAATTCTTGAGTTGAAACTTCAGATTGTTTTCACTCTCCCTTGTTTCCTGGCTAATATATTTAAAGCCATAAATTCCCCAGTAAGTGCTGCGCTAGCCCAGTCTACAGGTTTTGCATGTACTGTTTTATTCACAGTCACTTTTTAACTAGGTCTCTTCCCCCTTACAGCTCAAACCTCATAAAATAAGGTGTCATTTCATCTCTAAACATGTTGGCAATTTGGATACTTTTCTGTAATTGTTTTCAAAATTGATTGTATTTTAGCTGGGATGGATTTTTTGTATAACATTAAAACTTTGGGAATTATTGAGACTTTATATGTCTAGGCTTATAACTATTCCATGTGTCTTGAACTTGTTGATTCAAGCTTTTCTTCTCTTTCCTCCTTTCTCTGGGAGTCTCTCTTTTCTCTGTGTGTTTGGCTGCTGGACCCACAGGATTTTCAGAGGAGTTAAAATTGCCAGTCACAGTATCTGCCTTATGCATCTCATCCAGCGGGCTTTTTTTTTTTTTTTTTTCCAGTTTTTACTGATAAATATTTAGGCTGTATCATCAGGTGCATATGTGTTAGGGATGAATTGCCCTAGAACCCGCTTTGACATTAGGGCATGTTTCAGTCGCAGTTTCTTCTGTCTGGTGTTACGACGAGCAGCCGTTCTTCCCTGGGTCCCCGTTCAGGTCGTACGCCTTGTCCATCTTCTCAGCACCAACCGTCCTGCACTCAAGTCTGAGTGTAGACGCTGTGCTGTTGCATCTTATTATTTTTCATTCACGTCAGTTGTTTTGTCTGCAACTAGCAAGTGTAAATCCTTTCACTTTATTTTGAAGGGTTTTGTGTTAGGACTCATGCCATTTGGCTTTCTGTTTTCCATTTCTCATACTTAGGTATTAAGCTTCCCAGGTGGTGTTAGTCGTAAAGTGAAAAGATAGTGAAAGTGAAAGTCGCTCCGTAGTGTCAGACTCTTTGTGACCCCAGGGACTATACAGTCCATGAGGTTCTCCAGGCCAGAATACTGGCGTGGGGAGCCTTTCCCTTCTCCAGGGGATCTTCGAAACCCAGGGATCGAACCCAGGTCTCCCGCATTGCAGGCGGATTCTTTACCAGCTGAGCCACAAGGGAAGCCCAAGAATACTGGAGGGGGTAGCCTGTCCCTTCTCCAGAGGATCTTCTTGACCCAAGAATCGAATCAGGGTCTCCTGCATTGCAGGCGGATTCTTTGCCAACTGAGCTATCAGGGAATCCCAGTGGTGAAGAACCTGCCTGCCAGTGCAGGAGACTTAAGGGACGCAGCTTCAATCCCTGGGTCCGGAAGATCCCTTGGAGGTAATGGCAGCCCACTGCAGGATTCTTGCCCAGAGAATCCCACGGACAGAGGAGGCTGGCGGGCCACAGTCCATGGGGTCTCAGAGTCGGACATGACCGAACGTCTGCCGTTTGGTTTTCTGTTTTCCATTGATCGTATTTATGTATTACCGAGCCATTTATTTGCTTTGTCTTTTTTCTGGGGTTATGTACTCTATTCTATCGCACACGTGATTGCATTTGAGCTCACACTCTTGTTCCCTTGCTGCGCTGACGTCTGCCTTGTCAGTTTCTATCTCGTCCCTCTAAGGAGACACCAGTTTGGACGCGTCGGGTTCTGTGCTGGGTTGTCATGCATATTCTTTCTCTTCTCCCTTTCTTTGGCTTAATTTATTTTTCATATGTTAAGACAAAAATAGCACCTAGATATTAGGTCAACCTATTCCTCATACAGCTTGTGAATTCCCTGCGCTTGCTGATCTTATTTGAGGAATTTAAGAGTTTACTTCTTTGTACAAGGATGTACTGTATAGCACAAGAAACTATATTCAATATTCTATAACAATCTGTAAGGAAAAATAATTGTTAAAGGAACATACATATGTATATATGTATTCATATTTGAATCACTCTGCTGTATACTTCTGAGAAGGCAATGGCACCCCACTCCAGTCTCTTGCCTGGCAAATCCCATGGACAGAGGAGCCTGGTAGGCTGCAGTCCATGGGGTCACTAAGAGTTGGACACGACTGAGCGACTTCACTTTCATTTTTCACTATCGCACACTGGAGAAGGAAATGGCAACCCACTCCAGTGTTCTTGCCTGGAGAATCCCAGGGACGGGGAGCCTGGTGGGCTGCTGTCTCTGGGGTTGCGCAGAGTCGGACACGACTGAAGCGACTCAGCAGCAGCAACAGTATACCTGAAACTAAGACAGCATGGTAAGTCAACTGCACTTCAAGAAAAAACCAGTTTATTTATTTATCTCTTTGCTCACACATCAGTAACACGACTGGGTGACAAGCGTGTGGACTGGAGCCTCTTTTCTCGGCCACTTGCTGCACTGCAGGTAGAGACCTCTGCCGGGTGCGGCCGTCTGAGCAGCTCCTCACTCAGGCAGCCCTGCAGCCTCTCTCTGCCCGTGGTGCTTGCACGGTCCCCGGTGCCGTCTGATTCTGGTACGGTCCTCCCTGAGGTCTTCAGCTCATGGTCCCAGCTGTGCCCACCGGACCCCTTCTCCTCACCTGTGTCACGTCTCGAGTTGACCTTTTGTGGCACCATCTCTGCTGGCTGCTCTCCAGTGAGCTCCCCTCTCTTCCCATCTCATCTAACATGCCCTTGGCCTTCCTGTTGGCAGGGGTCAGTGCCTCATTTTTCTGGGAGTTCTCCCCTAAGGGCATGAGTTTCTTGTGGGCACCACTGCCCTCATGCTCAAGGAAGGCCGGGGGTGCCTCCCCGCATCAGTATCTGAGGCTGAGAAAGATAAGGGAGGTGACCCCAACAAGGACCTCCCGCGGTCACCCTCGCTCGCCACCTGGTCAGCCTGCACATGCTCCTTCTTCCCTCTGCAGCCTCCTCAGTGCCCCTCCCCCCAAAGCAGAGGGGGCCCCCCTGGGACGGTGGGGGACGGAGCAGCCCAGAGCCCTAACTTCTGCCCTGCAGGGGTGATGGGTCCTTGGCAGGATCAGCTAATGTTAAATAGAACCGAACAGTTAGACCCTTAAGGCTTCCCTGGATAAACACCCCCCTTTCTCTCTGTCTCAAATATACACACTTCAAATCAAAAACAACACAATGCAACTAACAAAGAGTGGGAAAAAAATTTGTTGTTGTTCAGTTGAGCGGTCGTGTCCGACTCTTTGCGACCCCATGGACTGCAGCACGCCAGGCCTCCCTGTCCTTCGCCATCTCCCAGAGTTTGCTCAGATTCATGTCCACTGAGTCAGTGATGCCATCTCACCATCTCATCCTCTGCTGCCAAGTAATTCAAATAAGCATTCATGAATGACAAACACATATAAAATACCCTTAAGCTCACAGGTCTTAACCTTAATAAAAATGTTAAGATCGCTGTTGAAGAGAAGAAGCATCCTTTCTTTCTTCAATTGCAGGATTGTCATTTTTAGTTACAGTTTTGTTTGCAAATGTCCCCTATTATTATTTTGACATCATTAGAGAACACTTTCCATATAATTTCTGATTTTGCATGTTCTTGAACTGTGTTTTATTTGTATATATAGCATATTAGTTATTTATTTTTTGAAATCTTTTCAGTACAGTTAAAATGAATTAATTGTTTCTTATTTATATTGTTAGCACTTCTACAGTCTGACATCTATTTGTTGTACCAAATACAAAAATATGTGGGTTAGTGTCTCCCATAATACTGTGTATGTGTGTGTCCTCTTGAATCTTCTTCTATTTATTTGCCTATTAATCTTGGTGATTAAAAATGCTTATATTTTGTTTTAGGCGTTTCCCTTATAAGTAGCAAATAAATGAGCTTTGTTTTCTTACACTATGAACAAAGTTTCACTTTAATGAGAACAGTTCTTTAAATTTTAAAACAATATTGTAAATCGTAAAACGTGGGGTGTGTTTCATGTTGCTGCTTAGTTGCTAAGTTACGTCTGATTCTTAGTGACCCCGTGGACTGTGGCCCGCCAGGCTCTTCTGTCTCTGGGATTTCTCAGGCAAGAACACTGGAGTGGGCTGTCATTTCCTTCTCCAGGGAATTTTCCCAATGCAGGGATCAAACAAACCCATGTCTCCTGTACCGGCAGGCGAATTCTTTACCACTGAGCCACCAGGAAAGCCTGTGTTCATATATGTCCACAATAGAAACAGATTTTATGTAGACAGTAACACCTTTAAGCTATGGTTTTTCCAGCAGTCACATATGGATGTGAGAGTTGAACCATAAAGAAAGCTAAGCGTCGAAGAATTGATACTTTTGAACTGTAGTGTTGGAGAAGGCTCTTGAGAATCCCTTGGACAGCAAGGAGATCCAACCAATCATCAAGGACATCAGTCCTGAATATTCATTGGAAGGACTGATGCTGAAGCTGAAGTTCCAATACCTTGGCCACCTGATGGGAAGAACTGACTTATTGGAAAAGTCCTTGATGCTGGGAAAGATTGAAGGCGAGAGGAGAAGGGGACGACAGAGGATGAGATGGTTGGATGGCATCACCGACTCAGTGGACATGAGTCTGAGCAAGCTCTGGGAGATGGTGAAGGACAGGGAGGCCCGGTGTGCTGCAGTCCATGGGGTCGCAAAGAGTCGGACGTGACTGAGCGACTGGATAATAAAAGGCGGTAGTCATAGAGTTAGTACCAAGGCGGTGCGTCACCCAGCTTGGCAGATGCTGGGTTCCCTGGACCGCGTTTGCCTCCTCTGTGTCCCTCTTACTCCAACACCCGCTCCCACCTGGAGGAGACTCCCTCCTGAACTGCGGGTTCACCGTCTTCCTTTTTCTTCATGGGCCCCCCTGTCGGCGAATGCCTAGCAGGACTTTTCTTTGTTTTGTCCACTCTGAGCATTAAATGGAGCAGCTCTGCGTTTATCATTCTTGGATCGGCCCTTTGTGCAGTTCTGTCTTGTGAGATTCGTTCACACTGAAGCACAGACGTCGTTCCCACCGCGTTATGGTAGTGGTCGCTGCATGTCTCTGCACTAAGTCCTTTCAGTCGTGCCTGACTCTTTGCCGACTCTGTGGACTGCAGCCTGCCAGACTCCTCTGCCCGTGGGATTCTCCAGGCGAGAATACTGGAGTGGGCTGCCATGCCCTTTACTAAGGGACCTTCCCAACCCAGGGGTCGAGCCTGTGTCTCTGTGTCTCCAGCGCCCTGTGGGAGGCCCCGTGGTTGTTACGGGCACTGTACTTTCTGCTGCTGATGGGCATTTAGGGTGTTTTCAGACCTTCTGCATATTAAAAACAGTACTCAATCAAGATGGAAGAGACACCAAATTTACTTTCATGCTTAAAAATAATCAGAGAACACAGAGCAGAAGCCATCTATGAAACAATGCTTTTCAAGAAGCTGGGCCCCAGGCAACAAAGTGTGGTTTCTGCTCAGAGCTGAGCTGGACTCCAAGAGCCCCAGATATGAGCCTGGGGGACTGCAGGCTGGGGAGATGGATTGAGGGGCAGGAGGTTACATGGAAGCTGGCAGGCCCCCAAGTTGAGGAAGTGGAGTGAAGGTCTGAAGAGACTTCTGCGTCTAAATTTCACCAGACACGATGGCCTAGAGATGAGAGGAGAGAGACGGGCAGAGATAAGCCTGGGGATTTACAGGGGTCCCTCAGGCACTTATCAGAGGCAGACACTGAGCGAAGAACTTCCTGGAAGGGCTGGAGGGAACCACGACCGATGCTCAGGCAGGGTCAGTGAGCTCATGTCGTCAGCAGCCAAACCCGACAGTCTCACAAATCACGGCGCTGGACTCGGAGGTCTTGTCTCCTTAAGAAGAGGGCTGAGCAATCCAAGACCAAGTGTGACTGTCCTGTGAACAAACCCTAAAGCAAAATGCAAGGGGCAGACTGTTCCTAAGTGTCTTGTCTGCAGCTCAGAACAAAACTCCCGGACTGGGAACACACAAGCCCCTGGCACCCAGCAAGATAACACGCAGCGTCTAGTTAAAAAAAGTAAGTGCGTGCAGTGAAATTGAAAAATATGACACATGGGAAGAAAAATCCGTCAATAAGCAGACAGTTTTAAAAAGAACAAAACTAGAAGCTAAAATTACCTGATTTTGAAACTCTATAATGTTACAGTAACTGAGGCAATGTGATCCCAGTATAAACATATATAAATGGGTCAACAGAACAGAATAAAGCCCTGTCATAAAGAGGAACAGACAGGCCGGGGCAGGGAAAGACCCTGCAGAGACAGTAACTGGTTTTTCCTCAAGGCGCAAAGGTAACTCAGTAGGCTGAAAACAGTTTTCTCAACAAACGTTGTTGAATACACAACTGAACGCACGTCAGTGTTGCCCAAATGAACATCTACCTGTAACTCACACCTGATAGAAACATCACCTCGAAATGGGCCCCAGACCCAAGTGGAAGGTCTGAATGGAACCATAAAGCTTTTATACGGAGGAGAAGATATTCACGCCTGCATTTGGCAAACATTTCTTAGACCTAAAACCACAGGCATGATCTACAAAAGAAAATGTCATAAAAATTCATCAAAAACAAACCTTCCAGCCTTTGAAATATACTATTAGCAGTGTGAGTATGTGAGCCACAGCCTGGGAGGAAAAACTTACAAATCAGCCATCTCATACAAAACCTGAAATCTTAATGTACAAAGAACCGGCTCAAGTCAATAATAAAAAACCCAGAATCTCACAGAAATGGATGGTAGATTTAATCAGACATCACCAAGACTATATACAGATGGCAAATAACTACCTGAAAATGTGCTCAAGGACATCAGTCACTGGGGAGCACAGATTAAAGCCACAGTATTTACCACACACAAGATTAGAAGCAGCGGTCAGGGCTGCCCTGGTGGCTGGGGGTGAAAAGAGGGACTTCCCTATGGCTCAGATGGTAAAGAATCTGCCTGCAAAGCAGGACACCTGGCTTCGATCTCTGCGTTGGGAAGATCCTCTGGAGAAGGACGTGGCAACCCCGTCCAGTGTTCTCGTCTGGAGAATCCGATGGACCGAGGAGCCTGGTGTGCTACAGTCCGAGGGGTCGCAAAGAGTCAGACACGACTGAGCAACTGACATACACATATGAAAAAACAGTGATCCTAGTGGAAGGTCAGAAATAGAGGACACCCACACAGCGTTAAACGGGAACCAAACAGCGTTAAACACCTGGTCAGCGTCAAGAAGGAATGGACCACGGACGTGGGAAGCCGCAGGGATGGTCTCAGAGTGATGGAACTGAAGGAGGGGAGCCAGAGGAAAATGAGTGTGCACCGCGCGATTCCATCCACGTGAAATTCTGGGAAATGCGGCCTCACTCACAGTGCGTGCGGACGGACCAGAGTGTGCTCGGGAGGGGAGGGAACAGGGCTGGGCAGGGGAGGGGGGACCCTGGGGCTCTGCGTTTGAACGCCGTCCCGATGGTGCTTGACGAGTCCGTGGGCAAGCACTGCTTAGATTTGTGCTCTTTACTGCGTTTTAGTTAGACCCCGTGGAAGCTGTCAACAGCTCGCACTGCTGGCTGGGTTGTCACGTCTGTGGGGACTTTTCAGAGTCATTTTTCTGAGAGTGGAGTTGCTCATTTCGCACGATTCCCTTTGACTTCAAGTGTTTGAGTCCTGTTGCTTTAACAGCTTGCCACAAACTCAGTGGCTTAAAATGCCCCACGTCTATCCCCTCACAGCCCTGGAGGTCAGGAGTTTGAGACCCATCCCACGGGCTGAGGTCAAGGTGCGGGCAGGAACGCACTGCTCCCGAGATTCTCGTGGAGAACACGTTTTCTTGCCGTTTTTAGCTTCTGGAAGCGCCTGCATCCCTGGATGCGTGAACCTTTTCTCCATCTTCAAACTGGAGGTGGCCAGGGCTGGCCTCCGCATCACTGCACACTGACTTTCTCCCCGCGCTTCAGGACCCACCTGGGGAACCCAGGGTTGGTCGTCTCCCCATTTTAATGTCAGCTGACTCTCAACCTACAGTCCAGCCTCTGTGTGAATTCCCCTCTGTCGTGACGTAAGCCACCGACAGCTTTGGGGGTTCCTCTGTGGACACACTGAGGCCGTCACCCCGCTGCACACGTCGTCAGGTGTGTGCAGCACCAGCTTCCGCTCACTGGCTCAGTGAGTGCAGGCTCCCGTTACTTTTGGGCAGCCTTTTTCTGTCAGTCGGCTGAGTGTGAAACGATATCTCATCCTGAGTTTCATTTGCCTTCTTCAGCTAATTAGGAAGAAAACAGATTTTTAAGAATTTATGAGCCCATCTCATTTTCTCTTTGAATTTGTGCATTGCAAATGTTTCTATTGACTGTATCATATTTTCAGAACATTTATACTTTTTCTTTGATGTGGGAAATTTTAATTTTATTATTGCCAGCTTTATTCATCTTTGGAGTTTTCTGTCTTAAGAAATGCTATCGTAATCCTAAATCATAAGATATTCTCCAGTCTCATTTCTGCATTTTGCCTTTTACATTTAAGATTTTATGTATCAGAAATGGATTTTTATGGATAGTATAGAGTGGGAGCTTAATGTTAGTTAAATTTTACCCATTGATGTTTGACTGCAGTTGCGTGAAATCCTCAAAAACTGTTTCGGATGAGTGCCTCTTGACGTGTTTGGATCCTCCTGTGAAATACCGCACACGTGGCATCTGGCGAGGGGGCTTCATCTCACGGTCCGTAAAGAAGAGGCACAGTGCTGCCCGTGTGCTCGGCTTCTGCTCTCCCACGTGCCCTCACAGGCGCGTGTTCATACAAGCACACACATCCACACAGACACACATCAGTCACTCACACACGTCTCTCCCCAATGCACATATTTCCTTTCCTTTGCTTTTTCTTTCCTGTGGTCGAAGTTTAACACACACCCACGTCCGTGCACACACACACACACACACACACACAGACACACACAGACACACGATCCCCGTGGTCTCTCTCTCCTGGGATCTGGTGAAGGCACGTGGTCATGGGCGTCCAGAACTCTGCTAACAGCTGGGCTGGAACACAGGCCGCTCACAAGGATGGACAGGTCCTGTAAGGCTCTTTAACTCACGTTCTTTGAGGGTCTGGGTTCCCTCAAGACAAATGCGACGTCCTGACTCCCTGAGCCTGATCACTGCTTGATGATCAATCGTGAGCTTCCTCAGTGCATTAAAGTCTTGTCTCTGAATTGGAAAAATATGAGATTTCTTACAGACAAAATCCAAAGGAGTCCGACTGTTGATAAAATTATGTGGAGCTGAGCCCCGGTGCCCAGGTACGGCAGCTGAGGATTGAGCTGGTCGTGGTCCGGATAAAAGGAACAGTGCATCTTCCTGTCACCTACCCCCCGATGGCCACCATCGCCCACCAGCTCCAGCCGGGGTCCCCAGCCCTCCACTAAGCCGATGGCACCGCTCCAACGTGGTCCAGCATTCGTAAACATTTACAGGACATGGAAAGTTTGCCTACTTGGGTGCACGTGCCCAGGCTTCTGTAAATAAGCTTGTGCTCCGCGCATCTTGCCTGTCACAGCACCGCCCAGGCCTGAAGCAGCAGCCACGCCCGTCTGCACTTGTGATGCAGGTAATAACACTGTCAGCTCAGAGACGTGACCAAGTTGGGGCCCCAGGAGGGCGCGGCCGTTTCCACGCTTCGGGTGTCTGCTGGGCTCGTTGCTCCGGCAGCGACACCTTCACCGCCTCTGATTACCTTTCTTGCGTTTATGATCTCCCCACACCGCTTGCAGGTGAGAGAAACGCTCTGAAAGAGGGCGGAAGAGAAGGAGGAGCGGGGAGGGAGACCGACTAACGAGTCTCTGTTTCCCTGGGTTCTCCTCCCTGAGAGCTTGTGAGGGATTTCCTCCCAGCAGATACCACCTTAGAAGGTGTCTCAGGTCCTGTGCGAATCTTCAGACCGGGACTCACCTGGATGCGCCAGGTAACCATGACAATGCGTGGCCCTCAGCCACCCGATGTGGAGGCGAGAGCCCTGTGACCCCCAGTGGAGGCGAGAGCCCTGTGACCCCCAGTGGAGGCGAGAGCCCTGTGACCCCCAGTGGAAACGAGAGCCCTGTGACCCCCAGTGGAGGCGAGAGCCCTGTGACCCCCCGTGGAAACGAGAGCCCTGTGACCCCAGTGGAGGCGAGAGCCCTGTGACCCCCAGTGGAGGCGAGAGCCCTGTGACCCCCAGTGGAGGCGAGAGCCCTGTGACTCCCAGTGGAAACGAGAGCCCTGTGACCCCCAGTGGAGGCGAGAGCCCTGTGACCCCCAGTGGAGGCGAGAGCCCTGTGACCCCCAGTGGAGGCGAGAGCCCTGTGACCCCCAGTGGAGACGAGAGCCCTGTGACCCCCAGTGGAAACGAGAGCCCTGTGACCCCCAGTGGAGGCGAGAGCCCTGTGACCCCCAGTGGAGGCGAGAGCCCTGTGACCCCCCGTGGAGGTGAGAGCCCTGTGACCCCCCGTGGAGACGCCCTCATGATTCCCTGAAATGACCCTTCAAGGTTTTATCTCACTCTGTGAATAGAGCGAGTGAGGAACAGCCTCGTGATTTGTCACTCGATGGCCTTGCTGGGGGGGCGGCCCTAGCTCTGCCGTGGTGTCAGCCCAGGCCCCGATGCTTTGACCTCTCCCAGGGAAGAGTCTGCCTGTGGATCCTGCCAAGGTCCCGCCTCCTGCACTTGGAGCCCCCGGGGGAGGCATGTGTGTCAGCCGAGGTCTGAGCCTTGCAGGTACGTCGGGGCTCCAAGACTGGGGCCGGCTTTGCACTCATGTCCCCGGCGTGGACCTCCTGCATGGCCCCCGCCGCCCCTTAATGACGAGCCTCTGAAGGTGTTGCCTGGCGAGTCATCACGCAGCTCTTGTCTTCTGGGCCGAGCTTCGGTCCCTTCAGGGGCGCGGGGCACGGGAGCAGAGCTCGTCACGACTTCCCTGCTGTGTCCTCCCAGGGCGGCGGCTCTGTGACCTCGACTCCCAGGTGTGTGGGCCACCCTGGCCCCACAGGAACTTAGGAACAGACTGGGCTGAATGACGTCTCAGAGGGATGGCAGGGGCTGGATACAGACCCTCCCCTTCAATGCCGGGGGAGGACATCCCGACGACATCCCCTGGAAGCTGAAGGCACCATGGGCTGGAAATGTGCCTCATACCCTTGAGCTGCCCAGCACCACAGCCTCGCCATGGCCAGGGCCGTTTCCCATGGGCCTGGACACTCACGCCCCCGGAAGGTGGGTGAAGCCGTGGCCACAAAGCCTGTCTTATGATAACATGCTGAGTAGCTCACGTAGTGAATTTAATTCTCACTGTAAGTGGAATACAGATGGCTGTCTGGGTCCAGAGTGGTTCTGAGTGTCAGTTGTTGATGGGCCTTGGCCCTGTGGGCCCCCAGAGAGAGAGGACTGGGCCATGGACGGCTAGCCCCGAAAAGATCCAGGTTCCAAAGGTGAGTATGGTTTCTACTCGATCCCTTTCACACCACCACAGAGTCAAAGAACCGTAAGTTCAACTGTCTTAAGTCTGCACCGTCAGTATTAACAACTGGCTAGTAATTTCACCTAAGACTGTGATCATTAAAAATACTGCCCGAAAAGCCGGACGTGCCGTAGGCCGTGGCCGTGGCACCTGGGCGCTGGCTGCAAGCCCCCAGGAGGACGAGGCGAGGTCCCTGGAGGGAAGTGGCCGAGTGGTTGCTCCGTTACAGACGCGGTGCACACCGCCAAATGCAACCTCAAAACAGACCTGCTGGGTTTGGACCTGGGAAAAATTTCCAGTTTGTGGTAGAATCAGCTGGTTCTCAGGGGTTTCCTGAGACCAGATGACAATCCAAACGGGGCTAGAATTATTTGGGGGTGCTGTTTCAGTTCCTTCCAGTCTGGCTGGAGATCTCCCGTTGATGATAAACAACCATATGGGATTGTGACGTGGCAGCTCATTTCCTGAACAGAAGCTGAACCGCCTCCCCTGCCCCCATCCCTCCTCACAGCTCCACTCCAGGTCCCCCGGGCTGCCTCTTGCGGGTGTTGAGGGTGGTCCCCTGCACAGCCGGGGCAGACACCCACCTGATTCTGCTCACGCAGCCCAGACGCCCTACACCCTAGAGTCAAAGTTCTTAATAACGTTTTCCAGAGAACTGCTGCTTTTATGAATGTATGGAGAAAATAGAGTGTGGGTTTCATATTGCATTATGAGCCTCCAAGGATTTTAAAATATGTTTATGCGTGAATCTATAAAATGGGCAGATGCTGCAGTAAAGTTTCACTGTTGGATGTAAAGTCTATTATAATAAGAGCTGTAAAGTTAGCCCTTAGAGGAGGGCTGGAAAATGGAGACGAGGAAATGCTCCTGGCCAGAGGGAATGAAAGCACCCAGCACGGTCTCCCCTCTGCCCTGGAAGGACACTGGCTCCTGCTCCAGTCTTTGCAGGGGAGTCAGGAAGACCGTGGAGTAACGGGCCGGCTGGCACATGGGGAAGGGAACTGCTCGGAGCAGCTCAAGCCCGAGCCAACGGCAGCTGCAAATTTGCCCCAGAAACCCATTTGGAACAAAATCCTAGACCCGTGAGTCCCAGTGCTCCCGGAACGCTTCCAGGGGAAAAACATGAGAGGTTTCAAAGCGTGGACGCTGAGGCTTTTCCAGGCGGATCAGCTGAGGAGAGCCCGCTGGAGTCAGTCCCCACGGACCCTGTGAGCCCAGTGGGACGGGCTGGGGGTGCCTGCGGGCGGAGCTTCTCCTGGTTGGAGCCCACCCACCCAACCAGGTCACATACTGCCGGGTCTGAGAGTCACACGGGAGACAGCGGCAAGCAGCTAGGTGAGTGATGGAGTTTATTCTTGTGAAACTCATTGGATTAAGTGGGAGATGTTCTGTGCCCCGTGGTCCTCAGGCTGGTGGGCAGGAGGGGGCAGCGTGGGGGGACACGGGTTCTGGAGAAACATGGCAGCAGAGGCAGGGCCTGACCTGGCCCCGGGTGGGAGGTGCAGACGGGACGGTCTGGGGGGGACGTGGAGCAGAGGAGGACGCCTCGTGGTCGGGGTGGGGTCGGGGGTGCTCGGGCTGAGTCACTGGATAACACACGTCCCGCTCAGACGATCAGAACCTGACGAGTCGTTAAGCCTCTGTCTCCAAGAGAGAAGACTCAGGGGAGGGAGCCAAAGGGAAAGGAGATGACGGTGGAGGAGAAATAGAGGGAGGGTTGGGGCGGGGAGAAAAAGCAGACCTGATAAGCAAGGGGGAGTCTTTACTAGTTTTGGGGTGAGGACTTCTGTTCTGCAAAAGTGGGGTACACAGGACCACGGACCCCTACATAAAGCAGCATAGAAGTGAAACGGTGATTTTCACGACCGTGTGGGTGAGACACAGTCATGGTCATGAAGCATGTAGGTTGCTGAGAGATGGAGCCAGACCAGGGGAGCCAGGAGTGCACCCCCCAGAGGGGACCCCAGGCTGCACCCGGGCTGAGGGGATGCTGCTGGAGCTTAGGGAGGCCAGGGAGGGCTCCTGGGCGGGGACGTTTTCCGAGGGGGGGTCACACGGATCTGCACCTGAGTCCTGGCTGCCACCTGCATGGGGACACAGTGCCGGAGGGCAGGGAGGGGCCCCTGCGCAGGACCACAGGCCTGTGCTCACCCAGGGCTGGGACCTGCGTTCCCCAGCCAGACCAGAGCCAGGGAGACAGACTGAAGACCAGTAGGCGCTGGGCAGGGCGCTCCCGGGACCCGCAGGTCAGACACTGGCTCAGTCCTGCTCAACAAACCCTGAAAGCAACACCTGAGGGACGAAAGACTTAAGTGCGCTTCGGAGCAAAGCTCGGCAATGAGTTGAGGAGTAAGGAACATTCATCGCGCTACGAGAACACTTTGCAATGTCTGGAGTCCAGAGAAGATCCTGAGATACAAGAAAATAGGACCCATGATGACAAAAGCAAACGGAAACTGCCCCCAAAATACACATTGTTAGAGTCAGGAGAAAAGGACACTCGAAGGTCACCTTGTGATGAGAAGGGGGGTAATGACCTGAGAACACAAAGCCTGGAAACACACGCCCAGAAACGGAGTTGCAGCCCGGCCTCAGAGTTTCGTCAGCACACAGAAATCCACGGCTGCAACCAGCCGTCTAAACAGGCCTCTCGCAATAATTTACAGAACAAGTGGATAGAAAATCATCAAAGATACAGAAAACTTACACAACGCTACCAGCTAAGTTGACCCAATTGACGTTTTTAGAACATGCCAAATTAAAAGCAAAACACACATTCTTTTCCAGCCTGAATAGACTATTTCCCCAGGTGGACCATATTCTGGGTTGTACAAGACGTCTCAATAAGTTTTAAAGGATTCAAGTTGTACAAAATATGCCTATGCATTCTTACCCCAAAGGGATTAAGTTAAAAATTAATAATATATATCTTTAGAAAATTTCTAAATATTTGGAAACTAAATAACACTTCTAAATAACCCATGGATCAAAGAATGAATCAAAAGGGAATTTAGAAAGTCTTTTGAACTGAACAAAAATGGGAAAAAAATCAAAATGCATGGGCTATTGCCAAAGGAGTACTTAGGAGAAACTTTTATAGCCTTAAACGCCTGTATTAGGGAAAAAGAAAAGTCATAAATCAGTGATCACCCTCTCCACATTAAGGAAAAATGAAAAGAAGAAAGAAAATACTAATCAAAGTAGAAATGAGTGAAACAGAAAAATAACAGAAAATAACTGGAACAAAAAGCTGGCTGTTTGAAAAAAATCAATGCAATTGATGAACTTGTAGCCCCAGTGACCAGGATAAAAAGAGAGAAGACATAAAGCACCACCATCAGGAATTAAAGAGGGGTCATTACAGAGACTACAAATAGGAAAATATTATCAACAATCTTATGCCAATAAATTAAACCCCTCACACAAAATGGGCAAATTCCTTGAAAGACAACATGCTGAGGATCGCTTTAGAAGGACAGGGAATGCACACATCCCTACAGCTGCTTTAGAAACTGAATCTGAGCTTAGAAACTTTCCCACGGAGGGAACCTCAGGCCCAAAGGACGCCCATAGTGAAATCTCCCAAACATGTAAGGAAGAATTTGTCATGTTTCCATAGAAATTCTTTCAACAAATTAAAAAGGACGCAATACTTCCCAATTAATTCCACGGGGCCAGTGTTGCCCTGGGACAAAAAAACAGCCGTGTCACAGTAAAACTAAAAGCCAGCATCCCTCGTGACCACGGAGGCAAGAATTCTAAAAACAGATTTAGCCAGTTAATCCCAACAGTATATGAAGAGGATGCCATGTGCTTTTAAAAGTTAAAATTTTAACCTTCTGATCGTTTTCAGTCATTCCTCCCAGCCCGACTCTTGCCTGCAGCCACGACCAACGTGTTCTCGGTATTTACGAGCTTTTTGTTTTTACCTTTTTCAGATCCACAGACGTGAAATCGTACAGTATTTTGTCTTTCTCTGTTTGCCTCATCTCGCCTCGCACAGTGCTTTCAGGGTCCATCCATGCTGTCCCAGTGGCATCACTCACTCTTTCCCGGCTGAGCGGTTTCCAGTCCGCGCGTGTACCCCATCTTCCTGTCCGTTCACCCGTCGGCAGACACGTGTGGCTCCTGTGCTTTGGCTGCTGTAAACAGCACTGATGTGAACGCTGGGGTTCAGGCGTCTTCTTGAGTTAATTTCTCATTTTCTTCACATAAATACCCACAAGCTTCCTCATCTAAACGAGACCACTTCTGGGATTAAGACAACAGCTGTCACCCAGGGCTGTCCTGGCAGTCTGGACAGGTGGGGACCTGGTCACGGCCAAAGTCTCAGCTCCATCAGGTTCCGTAGCACATCTGGGACTCCATTCCCACAGGTCACCCTTGGGACCTGCCTTCTGACCCCACACAACCTCGTGGGGCCCGTGGCCCCCCACCTTCCAGGCTCCACCAAGTCCCCAGAAAGGTGCCGGGGCTTCCCCAAGTCTGTGCAACCCCTGGCAGGTCACAGCAGGCCCTCAGGAGGTGCTGGGGAACAAACATGTGGACCCACAGTGTCCCTGCTGGATGCTCTTGGGGGCTCCTGCTGGCTCTCATACGTGGGCGCCGGACGCACGGGAGTCCTCCTCCACCTCACCCTCCTCCACCTCACCCTCCTCCACCTCACCCTCCTCCACCTCATGCTCCTCCACCCTCACCCTCCTCCACCTCACGCTCCTCCACCCTCACGTCCCCTGTCCCCTGTGGCTGTTGTGGCTACCAATGGGGGGCTCCCGACACAGGGGGCTCCTGACACGGGGGGGCTCCTGACATGGGGGGCTCCTGACACAGGGGGTGCTCCCAACACATGGGGGCTCCCGACGCAGGGTGCTCCTGACGCGGGGGGACTCCTGATGCAGGGGGCTCCTGATATATGGGGGGCTCCCGACATGAGGGGCTCCCGACACAGGGGGCTTCCGATACGGGGGTCTCCTGACACAGGGGGCTCCCGAATGGGGGAGCTCTTGACACAGGGGGGCTCCTGACACAGAGGGGCTTCCGATACAGTGGACTCCCGACATGGGGGTTTCCCTACATGGGGGGAGCTCCTGACACAGGGGGTTCCCGACACAGGGGGCTCCCAATACAGGGAGGGCTCCCAACACAGGGGGGCTCCCAATGCGGGGGACTCCCGACGCGGGGGTGCTCCCGACATGGCGGGGGTTCTGACACAGAGGGGCTCCCGACACGGAGGGCTCCTGACACAGGGGCCCTCCCGACATGGTGGCGCTCCTGACATGGGGGGCTCCCGACACGGAGGGGCTCCCGATACGGGGGGGCTCCCGACATGGGGGGGATCCCAACGCAGGGGGCTCCTGATGTGGGGGAGCTCCCAACACGGGGGGGCTCCTGACAAAGTGTCATCCCGCCTCTCCGCTCCCTGACACTGCATGTGGATGGGGCAGCTAGTCCCATGATCAGTGACTGGTGTCTCCTTCCCGAGGCCTGACCCTGGCTGAGGTCACAGGTCTGTGTGCCCCTGTCCTCCTTCCCACCCCGGCATCAACAGTCTTCAAAGAATATTTCCCTGATTTGCAAATGGAAGCAAAGCTCTTTCCAAACAGAAGGTGATTTCTCTTGAGTATTTACTGGTGACTCCCAGCTTAAAATTAGACAGCAGGGGATTCTCTGTGCAGCCTGCAGGGTTTCCATGGCAACCCTGGCCTGAGGAAGGACTGGCTGCCCCGCGTCCCTCGGTGCTCCCGTCTGGGGGCTTCAGAGCTCTGCCGGCGGCTGAAACGGGGTGCGGGGCCTGGACATCAGTGTTTTATTTGGGCTCCTGACCCAAGGTCCTGCTTCCTAGGAGAGTTACGAAGGGGCTTCTCGGCCCCTAGCCGTGGTCGGGAGCACGTGAGCACAGCCTTGCAAGGCTGGTCTGCAGGGGTCACGCCCCTGCTTCTGTCAGAAGCACCGTGACCCTGAGCAGTAGCCCGGGTTGCCCTCCCCGAGGGCCTTTGGCACGTCGGGCACCACATGCAGGCCAGGTGCCCTGATCCTTGTCTCAGATCCGTGTGCCAGGGTCCCGGGTGGGCGAGGGGCCCCAGGTCAGGAGCCGCGTCTGCTCTTTTGCCCTGCTTCACTTTTCTCTAAGATAATTAGGGGGAAAACATAAACTGTGTTGCCCTTGAAAGAATTCAGATTCCAGCTCGTGTTTCAGAAATTAAATAGAAATGTCAGGGAATGGGAGAAATTGGGAGCCCTTCTTGGCCCCTGGGACTCAGACCCCGGATATATTTGACAGGTTGTGGAAGGCTTGGGGAGCTGAGAGGTTTTGACAAGTCTGAGCTGAACAGAGAGCAGTCAGGAAGGGGCTCGGGGTAGCGGGCTGCACTCCAGGGGACGCTCTGGTGGTGGGGGGCCACAGGGAATACCTGCAGGGTGGGAGGGATGCAGGCAGCCCCGCCCAGAGGGAGCCCCAGGCCAGACCAGAGAGAAGCGCGGGCTCCCTGTGAATCTTAATTAATGGGCATCAACGTGCCCACGAGTGCGTGGAGAGGTCCCCCCGGCGGCCTTGCACCTCAGATGCTATTCCGGGACCGCGTGGGCTGGCTCTGGGCTGGATCCGCAGGAGCAGAGCCAGCCTGGACTCTGCACCCGCCAGTCTGCCCCTTCCCCGCGGAGCCAGACCAAGGCCCTGCTTCAACAACGCGAGCAGGAGCGATGGTCTTCGTACAAGACGTCAGATGGGGAGACCCCGCATTCTTTCCTCAGCTCAGCTGAGTCATTTCAAAATTTGAAATACTTGAGTTCTCCCCCCATTTGAGAGCTTGCTGTTTCTATTTCTGCCTGAATCAGCTAAGAATGTTACAGGTTTTCTGAGATGTGAGGCCTTCTGGTCAAACATCCCGTATATAAATCCTACCCCACCTCCCCGTCCCACGCCCAGTTTGCAGGGGAAACTTCCTGCCGGGAACAACTCTCTGATGAACCGACCTGGTGATGAGACACATTGGGGCCTGAGAAATGGCAACCGTGAAACGGAAGGAGGGCTCCCTGAAGTGGAGGGAGGGGAAGCTGGCCGGGACAGACAGCCTTGGGAAGGAGGTCAGCAGCCCCACGGGGCTCGGGGTTGGACAGAGGGGCTCCGGCCAGAGCCAGTGAGGCCGCCTGGGCACATCTGCACGGACGCTCTTACTGACCGTGTAGCAAACACCAGGTGTGACATCAGGGGGTCTTTCATCCTTTCACCCACTTGGTTAAAAGCAAAACCTGCCTCTGGTTCCTGTTTGTCTAGTCTGATCATCCACCATCTTATGGCTCCAATTACAACCTGCCGTGGTCTACAGAGAAGATAAAATGAGCGCGCCTTCAAAGCTGTTTGTTTTGAAGATCAGGTGGAAATCAGAGGCCTGTACCCTCCTGCTGCGGCCCGCAGCCTGCTTGTGAAAATGCATGTTGGTTGGGATGCGTGTCTGTGGCCTCCCTGCTGGCTCAGTGGCAAAGAGTCCGTCTGCAATGCAGGAGACCCGGCTTTGATTCCTGGTTGGGAAGATCCCCCGGAGGAGGAAATGGCAAGCCACTCCAGTATTCTTGCCTGGAGAATCCCATGGACAGAGGAGCCTGGTGGGCCATGGTCCAGAGAGTTGCAAAGAGTTGGCAGGACTGAAGCGACCGACTTAGCACGCACGTGCTGTGTGTGGACAGACGTCACGGTCTCCAGCTACGGGGCCTTCACACCTTCTCCCCAGGGTGGGGTGGGGACAGTGATCGGCCGGTTGTGGACGGACCGTGAGGAGGGGAAGCTGTCCCCGCTGGGCCTGGGTGACGGTGTCCCAGGCACTGAGAAGGCCACAGCCAAGGGGCCGCAGCCACGTGGCTGGAAGTGGGGGAAGCCTTGAGGAGCTGAGAGTGACCAGTAGGGAGCGGGGGCCTCAGTCCTAAGTCAGGAGGAAAGAGATGATTCCCAAAACCCAGGGGAGCCTGGGGTCAGGTCCTTGTAGGGTAGACTCTGGATGGGCCCTGGCTAAACTGGGCCTGGACTCCAACCCGCGGAACCGTGAAGCCCTGACTGGGGGCTGAGTGAAGCCTCCAACTCTCTGGGGTGAGGCTGAGCGCAACGGACAGCAAACGTCCCCTCCAACCACAGAGATTCGTCATTGCGATGGAGACCACGTGGCTGGCAAAGTGAAACGGTACATACTTCTTATCTGCACTTTTGCAGGAAGTTTGCAAAAGCCTAGACTCAGCTGCTTTTTCCTAAGCCCCGCTCACGGGTCCACCCGGCTCCGGGGACGTGTGACTTGGGTCGGGTCCTGGGACAGCTGGGCCTCCCCGTGGTCACTGGAGGGTTGGCAGTTGGAGCAGCAGCCCTGGGGGCGCAGCCTGGCTGCTTTCGGGGCAAATCCCCAGAGAATCAGGGCGTTTCTTTTGGCTGCCTCGTGTCCTTGGAGCTGACTGCACGCTGATGAGACTGGTGTGTCAGCGAGCAGGCAGTGACCTGCTGAAGGCTGTCCCCCTGCCCTGCCCGAGTCCCTGGCTGTTTACAGCGGGAGCTGCACAGAGTGATTAGGACGAGCCGGGCGGAGGCCTGAGCGCTGACGGCTGTTAGGTGGGCAGTGAGATGTGAAGGGCGACTTCAAAGTTGGCAGCTCTGATTAGAACTTTCGCCTCCGTGGCGGAGGGAAGTAGCTTTGTTTTATGTCTTGACTGCTTGGCAGTCGCTTCGGGAGGCATATTTCATCCTCTGGAACAGCCCGTCTGTGACCCAGGGGCACTCACACCTGCCCTTGAGGCCACTGTCCCCGCCAGCCCCCCAGCAGCTCCACGGGGACTTGCCTTGACACACAGCCTTCATCAGCGAGACTGCGACTCCTGGTTCTCTTACTTCTGAACGTCTTAAGTGTTAGTCGCTCAGTTGTGTCCAACTCTTTGCGACCCCTATGTCCATGGAATTTTCCAGGCAGGAATACTGGCGCAGGTTGCCATTTCCTACTCCAGGGGATCTTCCTGACCCAGGGATTGAGCCCACGTCTCTTGTGTCTCCTGTGTTGGCAGGTGGATTCTGTACTGTCTGAGCCACCAGGGCAGCCCATACATCCATACGTGGAAGCCGAGGATGTGAATCTATCCAGCACCCAGGGCCTGGCGGTCAGCCTATCTGGAGTCCCAGCTCGAGGCCCCGCCCTACGAGCCTGGCCAGACCTCGCCTCCCTTCCCCGGTCACTGCTGTCCTCGGACGGCCTTGGTCCTGCAGCAGGAGGGGGTCCTGGCAGTCTGGCTGCTCCTGCCACTGGCATCAGAGCAGGACTTGAACACAGGACTCCCTCCTGGTGGGGAGAGCTCGGTGTGGCAGGGGCTTCACTCCCTCCAGAGGCTCCAAGGAGAGTCCTTCCTGCCTGGCGGTGGCCACACACACCCGTCCAGCCTCTGGCGAGTGGGCTTCACCGGGTCCTGCCCTGGGAGCCTTTCCCCCCACAGGGATGCTCCACCTCCAGGGGCATGCTGGGCCTTGGCACGTACGGCCGGGACTTTAATGTTCTAGTTGAAAAGGGTCTTGGATTTCAAGTCAACCCCTCCCAGTGTTCTGGCGTCACAGTGAGGCTTGGGTGGTTTTGTGGTCGTTCCATTCACCCCCGTGTGGCCCGCGAGCTCCCTGGGATCCTGGCATGTAGGGCCCATCTCGCTCCCGGGAGCCTCTTTCTCCTTGTCTCACTGTGTGGACTCGTCCTGCCCCCGTTGGGCGTGGGGAGCACACTGGACCACGTGGGGGTCACAGATTTTCCCCGCAGCTCTCCCACAAAGACAGACCCCTGGGGTCTCCTCCTCTGATGAGGACACCAACCCAACGGGGCCAGACCCACCTTCAGGAGCACATTAACCTCGTCACCTTCTCAGGGGCCCCACCTTAACATACGGTCACCCCAGGGCTCAGCGCGAGAACCTCAGGGACGCAGCTCCAGCCCTGAGAATGACCTCTGCTCTGTTCCAGTCGAGTCTTTCTAGAACTTCTCCTCACCTCTGGTCTTCCTCCCAAGACAGTCACGCTTTTTTCACCCAGGTGAGGAGACCCGACGGGCTTCCTGGCGGGCAGTCTGGAAGCCAGCTGTGAGTCGAGATGGAGCAGAAGGCCATCTCGCTTCGGGACACGTGCTATTAACTCAGCAATTAATTTTCTCTTCCCACTAACTTCTTGTCCCCATCGCCTTAATAGGACTGATTATTCATCAATATTAAAGTGGCAAATTCATTATATTCTAATAATCTGACATCAAATATTAAATCTCATTATGCGATTGGCCAGGGATTTATGGCCACCATTAGTTAGCTCAGGTAAGCAGCTCGTGTCCCGTGGAGATGGGACGGGGCAGGCGGGGGTCTCGCCTCTGATAAACCGGCCAACTGGGGTCATGAGGACCCTGCATGGTCTGCGGGCTGGAGGAGGGGGACCAGGGGGAACCGTCAGCTCCCGGCCTGCACCCCAGCAGCAGTGGCAGGGAGGGAGAGGGGCGAGCAGGGAACTCGGTCCTCAGTAGGGGCCCCCAGGCGCCACGCCCAGCCCCACAGGCCTCTCGCCCTGACCCTACCGCGTCCACTGTGCCTGTCCAACGTCTCCCCTCTCCCACTGAGCCACCTCGGGACTAAGATGTCCTGGCTCCGATCTAGACAAGGGGGTGCCTCCTGGGTGTGAGTGACTTCACCCCATTGCCCAGCCTGAGAAGACGGCGGTCCAGGCATCCAGGTGAGGCTCCTGAGACCCAGGCGGCCCTGTCCGAGGGCTGACCAATGTGGTCCAGGGAGACCCTCACAGACCGTGTGGAGACGGTCCAGGCCGTGGTGCTGGACTCCTAGAGAATCCTGCGGCCACGTGGGTTGAGGCACACAGAACAATGTCGTCTTTTGGGACAAAGCTGATGTGACCCTGATGCTTGTGAGGGGTGGCAAGGGGCAGGTCCGCCCTGCTCTGGGAGGAGAGAGATTACAGCCTTTCTGCAAATCGTCTGCTTCCCCAGGTGGACAGGGCCCAGGGGTGAGGAAGATCTGAGCTGGGGAGATGCTCGCCTTCCCCACAGCCGGGCAGCCGGGAGGGGAAGTGCCCTGTGACCCAAGTCTCCTGTCTCAGCGTCTGCATCACACATGGCGAGGCGGGACCCCAACATCCACGGCCCAGTTACACGGCTGGGGCTGAGAAGCCCGCATGCATGCATGCTAATTCTGTCACCAGTGTTATGCTCAGAGCAGGGAGGAGGAGAGGAGGGGGAGGGGGGAGGGGGAGGGGAGGAGGGGGAGGGGAGGAGGGGGAGGGGGAGGGGGAGGGGAGAAAGAGGAGACAGAGCCCGTGAGCATCACGACTTCGTGACTGGGATTTTTAAGATCTTCCACAAGTATCTGAAAAGCTCAGGGTTAGAAGAGTCTTCTTAATTTGAGCCCCAGTGCTCCTGAGTTTCTTCTTTACTGGACACACACTGAGTGATTCTCCAGGGATGACCTTTTCACCAGAACCACAGGCACGCACCCCTGCCCTGAGGCCCCACGGAGGCCCTCAGTGAACTTGGGGTGGAATCCAGCCCTGGGGCTGTGGTCTGGGGCCAGGACTCCCCTGTCCAGCCTCCTGTCGGATCACCCCTGTGGGGCTGGGACCCTCTCCTGGGTCTAGACGCTCCGTCTCTAATTCCCAACCTCTGTCCATCAGGTCAGGCTCGTCCTGTGGCCTTGGCTGGAGGGGCTGCTCCTCCAGGCCCATCTGTGGCTTCACGTGCTCTTGGGGGAAGCACACTGGCAGTGCTCATTCATTCACTTTTTTTTTTTTTTTCATTCATTCACTTAATCGTAGGAAGACTCCCAAGGGCCTACAGGTGCCCGACACGGTGTCGAGCTCTGGGGAGGGGAAGACAAGACTCAGACTCTGCTAACGACTTCTGGTGTGTCCTGTGTCACCCCCCACGTTCAGAGACGCCAGACTTTCACTACCGTACTCTTCTGGAGAGAGAAGTGGCAAAACTAAGCCACGCCCCTAAAGTTACGGTTACTGGGCGTGTTTCGCATTTTCAAGGAGGACCTGAGAACAGCCGTGTTTGAAGAGGAGACGTCTTCTGAGCAGCCAGGCTCACCCCTGTGGATGACTTTTCTGGGGGATCCCTGGGGAATATGCACAGTATCCCCCAGACTTTCCATCATCCCTGCACGTCCTGAGGAGGAGAGGGAGCACAACACCCCAGGGTTCAGGACCTGCAGACCAGTCCCCCAGGCAAGAGCTGTTGTTACTCAGTTGCGAAGTCGTGTCTGACTCTTTGCTGTCTCCTGGACTGCAGACTGCCAGGCCTCCCTGTCCTCCACTATCTCCTGGAGTTTGGTCAAACTTATGTCCTTTGGGTCAGTGGTGCCATCCAACCATCTTATCCTCTGTCACCCGCTTCCCCTCCTGCCTTCAATCTTTCCCAGCATCAGGGACTTTTCCAATGAGTCAGCTCTTTGTATCAGTTGGTCAAAGTATTGGAGTTTCAGCTTCAGCATCAGTCCTTCCAATGAATATTCAGGGTCCCAGGCAAGGAGTCTCCATTTTAAATGAGATGCTGATGCGGTGAGTGGTCCCCATGGTCCTCCAGGGCAGGCTGAATAATAACTTATTATTATTATAATTGTTACTATTATCAGGAAAGCTGATAATAACTCAGGCTTTGCCATGGGGAGCACAGCTTCTTGGAGAAGATCCACCCTGAACCCCCAGCTAGCACACTGGAAGTGAGGAAATAGGTTTTGTCACGGAATTACCAGCATGAAGTAGCGGTCAGGCTGGGCATTGTCTGCCAGCCCTGCTGCTGGGAGCTGCGAGGGGCCTCGGTGTCAATCAGCTCTGAGAACAGAGACAGAGGTGGGGGCGGCTGAGCCAGCCCTGCCGCTGGGCGCTGCCCGGAGGCTACACCCTGCAATGAGGCCCGCCCCGCAGTCCCCTTCAGATGATGAGCTGTGAAAGGCAGCACTCAGCGATCATGAAAAGAACGCGTGGGGAGAGAGGAAACACAGAAGCCCGCAGAGATGGAGTGTCTCCAGACCTTAATGGATGGTTTGAAGGAACTGGCTTTATTCCCCACGGGGACTGAGTGTTGTGGTCCTGGTGGGCGAGCGTCACCGTCGTGAGCCCGACGCAGCTGGCTGGCAGTTGGAAAGAAAGAGGCCTGAACAAAGGCGGATGTGGCCTCGCCCCATCCCGCGGGGCAGAGCAGCCGTGGGCACGTTCAGCCTGAAGCCCCGCACCACTCACAGTTCAGAGCGAGTGAACTTGAGGAGAAGCGCGGCCGCATCAGCGCCTCCAGCCCCGAGGGAGCTGGGGTGGCCGTGGCCCGGACGTCAGGTGAGGGGTGGCCTGGCCGCCCCTCCGCTTGCAGGGCCCCGTGTCGCCTGACCCCACACCCTCTCCCTCCAGGGAGGCTGGTCCAAACTGAGAAGAAGGCGTATTTTCCTGCAGCGGCTGTCCAGGCCCCAGGCTTGCCTGCCCAGGATGGGAATCTGATCTCCCCTGAGGCTCTCGTCGGGACCTACGCTCCGCTGCAGCTCGAGGTTCTGGAACGTCCGACCCAAGGTTCTGGCTCAGTGTGAGGTGGAGGTAACCTTCAGCGGGCCTGCGTTCTGGCAGCGCCCCCGGATACCGCCCGAGGTCCAGCACCGATGCCTCTCTGCTCCCTCTCGCAGACCCCGCGTGCTTACAGCGTGTCCAGCCACCAACACTCACGGCCTTTCTTCCAAGCCAGTGAAGATCCAGCATCTCCACTTGGCCCTCAACGACCACAACAAAATGCCTCCTAGCACTGGGTCCCCTTCATACGCAGAGCCCTGAAGCTTCAAGCTTGGAGTCAGGCTCCCTAGGAAGCTTTGGGTTGGGGGTTGAAGCCCCTGGGCAGACCACCCCCTGGGAATGTGCATTTTTACAGCACCATTGGGAAGAAACGGGTGTGTCCTCTCTGGGGAAGACTGAATACTGCCTGGTCGATACAAGGAAGGTCCCCAGGCTCTCATAAGCCAAGTCCCTCAAATGTTCACTAAAAATTAGCTTGTTGTGCAAGAAACTTCAGTCTGTGCCAGGAATGAACAGAATGCATTGCACTCGGGTGTATGTGTGTGTCCGAGTGTGTGTGTGCACACATATGTGTTTATGCTTGGGTCAGCGTGTTTACCATCAGAAGACAGCTGTTTCAGCAATGGTTATGAATATGACTATTTTAAAAACCAGGTTACTCAAAATAACAGACAACAAACTCTGTTAAGCACTATATACTGTCAACATATTACTTTAAAAAATCTGAGTTTTTACCATATTTGGCAATCATTTTCTACTTTTTCATCTTTCAAGATCACAAAGTATCAAGTAGAACACTTTAGTCCCATAGCTAAGAGTGGTTATGATGACCCTAGTGTATCATCAGTTACTAAAGCAGACACAATCTTTGGAGGATTATTGAAAAACATATGGTTTTTATGTTGGATTTAGGAGATGTGATTTTTTTTTGTTTCAGTTATTATATTTCAATTCCAGAATTTTTATTTGACTATTTTCACTTTTCTTTCTCCTACTGATATTTTTTATTCAGTGAGACATAATTCGCATGTTTTTATTGAATCTTCCGAGACAAGTTTTCCATTATTGCTCTGAACAAGATAATAGGAGATCTAAAGTCTTTTTCCAGTAAGTCCAGTGTCTGAGTTTCCTCAAGGGCAGTTTCTATTAACTGCTTTTTCCTCTGTTTCTTTGTGTGCCTCATACTTTGTTGACAATTGAATATTTAAAATGATGCAATGTAACAAGTCTAGAATCAGTTTTCTCTCTCCCCTCCCTCTTACTAGGTGTTAGTTTGGGGATTTTCTGCACTAATCCTGTGAGGTTTGCATTCTTGATTGTATGCGGACACTGGATTAGCTTAGAGAGCAGCTAATGACTGGATGGAGAGTCACTGATGTCCCTGAACCAGCGCCTTCCAGTGGTTGCTGAGGGCTCCTCGGTGTTGGGGCTCCCCTGCTCCGTCTAGGCGGGCAGGTGACAGCTTTGCCTCAGCCTTCTCCTTCTGTGCAAAGCCTCCAGGTGAGCCAGAGGCAGAGGTCAGGGCGTAATCAGGGCCTGCACATGTGTGCGGTCTTCTGGATTCTCAGGACTATGTTGGAGCTTTTCACATCTCCCGGCAGGCATCTTTTCCCCCAGCTTTTCCCTTTTCCCTTGAAGGCAGCTTCAATGTTAAATAATTGCTGTTGCTTGTTTTCAACAAATGTGCTAGACATAGGATTGTTTGAGCAGATTGAGCTCTAAGTCGAGTCACAGACACATCTTCAGAGTGCAGCTTTTCAGAAATTGACAGGTGGATCAAACAGTGACATTTCTTGTCGGATGGAGTTTCTGCGTTTTAGGCCAATTTTGCCCTAGTGGCTGCCAGGTTGCTGGCGTCCACCACTTCCGCAGTCGTGAGGCTGTTGGTTTTTAACACTACCTAGGAGTTGGGAAGAGGAGGATGGGAATAAATTAAAATTCCATGAAGTTTACTGTTTTTGCAAGATTTAGCCAATTTTCTTGTATCAATACTCCTCAATAGCAATGTGGGTATTGCCCCCAACGTCAGCAGCAAAGCCAGAATGACCATCAGGGTCACTGCTAGGAGCCACAACAAACCATGGTCTTCCTGGGAGTAAGAGAGAGTGGCACGCTTGTGTGTTGCTCAGCTCATAGAACAGATGGAAACTGATATCTCACAGTAGCTCCACAGTGGAAAGTCACAAGCCCTCCCCAGGAACACACGCCTGAGTCAGTTCCCAAGTCCAGGGCCAGTTGCCTAGAGAGGCCTTCTCCTTGAGCAAGGATTCCAGGGCCCATTTTGAGCTACCTTGGGAACAAGTTCCCAAGAGTTCTTCCAAAGGTCCTGTAGGTACTTCTCAGGCTCTTTCTGCAACAAGGAGAGAAATAGCTGTTCTTCTCAAAGACGGCTAGTGAGGGACTGTGTGTGGATTGTGTTAGTTGCTCAGTCGTATCTGACTGTTTGCAATCCCACAGACTGGTAGCCTACCAGGTTTCTCTCTCCATGGGATTCTCCAGAAAAGAATACTCATTGCCTTCTCCAGGGGCACTTCCCAACCCAGGGATTGAACCCTGGTCTCCTGCCTCGCAGGCAGATTCTTTACCATTTGAGCTACAGAAAAGTCTCTCTAGTGAGGGGAATCTGAGTCTAAACAGATGTAAACGGACTTGAAATGCCATTGTGGTCTTCCAGCTGTGGCGGTGGGGGGCTGAGCTGGTTCATGGATGAAATGGACCATAGAGATGCTCAGAGGGTCCATGGACCTTACTTCTTGCTCTGTCCCAGTGTGTGACTGGTGGGAGAAGCCTTGGTTGCATGAATCCAGTTACCTTGGTTCTTCTTTCTTGAAGAAAGGAAGGACCTCGTGGGGCACCTGTAACTGCTGCCCCCTCAACCAAGATGCAGAGCTACCAGGACGACCGCTCCCACCGCAGTCACCCTGGTCCCAGGAGGACTGCAGAGATCAGGGCCACCATGCAGGCTCCCCACTTGCTCACTCTGTCCTCAGCTGAAGCTGTGGGTCACGGCAGAACCATGCACTTCACTCAACAGCAGCCACAGATGCTGAGGTTCCCACCGTTGTGTTTCCTGGAGCAGATCCACCGTCTCTGGCACCAGCCTAGTGTCTTCTCCAGCGACAGCTCTGCCTGCTGACAAGGGCATTTGCTTGTTTCAGGCTATAGATTTGGCAAATGCATCCTCTCTCCAATCTTCATCAGTAGGGAGGCTCAAGACAGTCTGTCTTTACAAGACAAGCCTTGATTCTGTACTGTTTGGGGTCTTATACCTACTGTCCAAATAGATTCCGTAGGCACTTTGACTCTGGAGTCTCTGTAGAACATCCACTTATTACATCAGGTGGACCTGGAGAATAGGGTGTGCATGTGGTCATAACATCTTCCTCTTCCTCTTCTTATTGATCCCCTGATGTAAGCGTGCGTCTCTGCTCAGTTGCTCAGTCGTGTCTGACTATCTGCAGTCCTGTGGACTGTGGCCCACCAGGCTCCCCTGTCTGTGGATTTTCCAGGCAAGAATACTGGAGTGGGTTGCCATCTTCTCCTTCAGGAGATCTTCCCGACTCAGGGATTGAACCCACGTCTCCTGAATTGGCAGGCAGCTTCTTTACCACTGAGCCACCTGGGAAGCCTCTGTTGATGGATACTGATTTTAAATAAAATTTGTGTCTATGTTCATAAATGGTATTGGTAGTTTCAATCATTCTGCTATATCTTTATGCAATTTTGTTTTTGGAGTTTTACTAATTACGTGAAATTCAGAGATGAGTTACTCTTTTAAAATATTTTCTATGTTCCGGAATGCTTTAAGTGACATAGACGAGTCTTTTTCTCCTCTAGTAGATTGGCTGAAATGCAGTTTGAACGCATCTAATCTGGTGATTTTCTCTCACTGGTAGCTCTTTAATCAGTTTGCCAAATTTTTGTTTTTTTCGGTAATTGGCCTATTCAAGTTCTTCCACGTCCTCCTGGATACATTTAGTTAACTTTTTACATTTCTAAGAAATTATCTCTCCCCCCCCCTAAATTTGTAAATATGCTTCTACCGAGTAAGATGTGTCATTACCTCATAATCCTAATTCTCTCGATTTTTCCCTCGTGTGTGATGCTTCTCTCGACCCCCCATCGCCCTCCGCCTTTCATGCTTTCTCTCCCCTCTTTCTCTATCTTCCTTCCCCGTAAGAGCTTCTAAAGGTTTAACTTCAAAGAGCTGTGTCTGGACTAAGCCGTACTCTCCACCTCTTTGCTTACTGTATCTTTATTCTAACTTGCATGTTTATTGACTTCATTCCTCCTGATTTCTTTCAGTTCATTTTGTTAGTTTCCTAATATGTTTAGCGGAGTACCTAATGCCTCTATCTTCATTTTTCCTCGAAAATAACGAAATTCTTTAGAGGTGATTTTTCTTTCAACAGACTATTTCCTGTGTCCAGCTGGTTTTGGCAGAAAGCATTCTCGTTTTCAAAGCTTCTGAGGCTCTCCATCATCTGTTTCCTAACTCTTGGATCCAAGGACCGTCTTAAGTAAATTTCTTATTGTTCAAGCCCTGAAGATACTGTTGATCATCTCTGCATTATTGTTTCAAGTTTTACTGTTTCCTAATCAGATTATATCAGATTATATCAGACCAGCCAAGCTCTGACTTTTCAATTTGTGTCGAAAGGCTTTATGCGAGGCCAAGCCGTCACTGACTTTTGTCAACAGTTTCGGCAAGCAGCTCTCTGTCCGGGTCGGAGGCTGGTGTGCGAGCCGCTCGCCGAGCCGGTGTGAACGCTGTTCGTGCCTCGTGAATCTGCTTGGTTAAGTCTATTGGTGTTGGGTGCGATTTCCCCTGGTCTCTGCTTACCGTTGCTTTCGTCCTGTACTCGATCCGCGCTGTCATGAAGCGGGTGTGGGGGTGGCTCGCGGTGGGGCCAGTTTTACCGAGGCCCCTGGGTTTCTCCATCACGTGCTAGGGGCTTTCCAGAGGGTCTGCTGTGGTCCTCACAGGAGCCCCGTGCGGCAGGGACCTTGTTATAGGGAGGAGGATGGGGATCCACGTCCCGCCCTCCCTGGTCCCCAGCTTCACGGCAGGATTCCTGGTGGATCCTCGCTGTAAGCGCAGCAAGCATGGCCACCCTTCTGAGGCACAGACTGAAGAGCCTGACTTCTTCACAAAGTTTGCCTCCCATCATGAGAGTCCATCCCTCTTTATGCCCCTGAATGGCTCAGCTTTCACTGCTGAATGCCTTTGTCGAGTAACTTTTGCATAGTACATATCTTCCCGCTATTCCTAATTTGCCAGTGTTCTCATCGCTGCGTTTTCTTGAGGCCCGTGCTTCCTTTTCTGTGGCCTTGAGGCTCTGTTTCTCTGTTTCCAGCTCTAGCTTATTGGTTCACTTCTGCTCCTCTCGTGTCCACAACACTTAGTTGATCAAAACTGAAAGTCACAGTTCCTTAACGGGGAAGGTGGTCCACTCACGTTAATGGGATGGCTTACACATTGGAGTGTATCGTTTGCCGCATGTGTTACACTTTCTATGCATTTTACTTAATTTTTCTTGCAGGTTTCATAAAATTATTGTTTACTACACTTTTTTTGTCTACTGCAAATTACATTTTCCTCTAGGGGATTTATTTTCCTGAAATGGGAATCCGCGATGCTAACGATTAACGCTGTGGAGCTCCTCCTCTGCCCAGGGAGCCGACACGGTCCAGACCTGTGCTTCCCTCCTAGAATTTTCTCCCACAAATGAGACGTTTCAGTTTGCCTTTTTCCTCCACTCCTCCTCAGCCTTCTCGGTTATGCTGAGAAGTGGAAAATCTGACTTTATTAGAATGTCCGTTTTAGTTAGCAGTTGCGTTTCTGTTCCTTTTAGCCTGCAGATACACTCACATGTAAGCAGTCATACAGGAACAAGGGTGCTCAGTACAGGGTGGTCAGCAAAAGCTAATCACGAGAGACAACCTAGTGTCCGCCAGGAGGAGGCTGATGATGTGAGCCGAGGGCCGCTCGTGACACTGAACTCTGTGCAGCTGCTAAACGCAACGAGGAGGCTTTTATATCCTGCTGTGGGAACATCTTCAGTGAAGAAAGCCGAGTGCCGCACGACGCGTGTAACGCGCAGCGATTTTAGTTCCTGTGTGAGGGCTGCACGTGCTGCCCTGCTCACGGACTGTGAGCTGGCTTCTGGAAGGACGCGCGGGCGGTGAGCTGTCTCCAGCCTGCCTGCAGAGGAGCTGGTGTTAGTTCTCGTCTCAGTGTGCCAGATCCGCTCCTCTGTGTCCGACTTGGGTGTCCCTGCGTTTTCCGCAGAGGCGGCGAGCAGGTGGTGCGTGCTGTGCGACCCACGCGTCCGGAGCCTGCCTCGTTCTGTGCTGACGCGACGTTCTCTGCGTGGGCTTGGGTCCTGGTCTTGCGCAGCTGGTGTCTGGAGACGCTCTGCTGTGGCCCGTGGGAGGCCCGATCAAAGCGTGCGCTCTCAGGGCTTGTCACAATTTTGTTCTTTCCACCCCAAAGTACACCGCTTTCCCGTCCCTGTTGTTTGGGGATTCTGCGGGGACAGCCTCAGGCCCGGCCCCTGTGACCTTCCTGGGCCCTGAGCGCTCCAGGTCGGCCGTCTCCTTCCACAGCGTCGGCCCCCTATCATTTATTCCCCAGGGGTGTCTCTCCTGCTTTCTCCCGTGGAATTCGAATGGCTCGGACCCTGGTTTCCCTCCTCCCCTCCCAATCCTCAGCCTTCCTCACCTGGTCTCCCGGTTTCCTGGCTTCGCGGCTCCTGCGCTGAGGTTCGCACCTCGTGGCATGGCTGTGGCCTCCGCACCATTCAGCCCCTCTTTATTTCCTTTTGCTTTTATTTTGAAGCTCGTTCTTTCCTCTGGAAGCCTTTTGCAGGCTTGGCCCCACCGTCCTTGTCTGGGCGGGGGCATGTCCTTTCAGGTTCCCTCCCCCAGGGGTGGCCCTTTGCCCGGGTCTTCTCACCCTTGGTGTCTGTCCGGCTCCCTTAGAAGGGCGACGTGGGGATCACGCAGAGGTGGGGTGGAGGGCGGTGGAGCGCCGGCAGCTCGGGTTGGCAGGGCCCCCTGTTCACAGCACTGCCCTCTCCCCGCAGCTGGGTGGGGGCCGGGACGTCAGGACACAGTTCCGAGTCTGATGCTCCCCGGCACTGGGAGTCTTGGTTCTGCCCTCTGCCCTCCACTACCTCAGTGGCCTCTCATAGCCGTCTCCAGACCCCAACTCTGCCCACCACCCCGGACCCCCGTCCCCAGGGCCGAGCTCCCTCTGGGTCCTGAGGGCTCACAGTGCCGAGCTGACCCCACCCAGTTCATTAGAGGAGGGCAGAGGAGACACTGCCCGAGGAGCACACAGCGCCTCCACGGCCCTCCGGGGGTGCCCTCCCTGGGGCCCTCGCTGAGCGCTGTGGACCAGGGACCTGGCTGAGCCCTTCCGGCCTCATCACAGGGTCGTCAGGGCATGACTGTCAACCACCCTACCGGCTCCTGGCAGCCCCAGGCGGTGGAGGGGGACCCTGCACCCAGCTGAGTGGGCGAGGGGCGGCTTTCACAACGTGGTCCCCGTCATGCCCCGCACTCAGAGCTTTCCAGGCGGAACAGACAGGCACTTGCTGGCTCCCGTCAGGCCTCTTTGCTGGCCGTGGCCCTGAGTAAGACCACCAGGGCCGCCAAATGCATCTCGGTCGCCCTGCCAAGATGCATTTTATTACTGACCTAGAGCACAGCCCGGGTCCCTGAACAGAAGTCTTCAGCCATGCCGAGCTGATCCTTTATTGTTGCCATTAAACATTTATTAAATGTTCTGCATCCAGCCAAACCAGGGAGATGGTAACATGGGGGTGAGTGAGTGCTTTTGGCAAGTCACTCCATGAATCACCTTCTCTCTGCAGCCTGGGGTCTAGAGCGCAGCCCCTGGAGCCCTGGGATGGGTTTTTGGGCTGTAGACAGTGTTTGGAGGAGCTTGAGTCTGGAGGGGCCCAGTGTGGCCGGGAGAGGGGGCCTTCGGGGACCCTGGGTGGAGGGAGAGAAGAGTGGGGACAGGAGTCGGGAGGCAGTATGGCGGATGGAGGGCGTGCACTCAGGAGGAAGAAAGAAAGCGAAAAAGTGCCTTCATGGGCCCCTGGCAGTGGGCTGTGGGGAGGCGCTGGGACGGAGCCAGAGGCAGTGGGGGATGCGGGATGGGGTGGGAGGGAAGAGGGCCGGAGGAGGGCAGGTGGCTGTGCCGGTCACCCTGCCCCCACAGCCTGCCCCGCTGTAGCACCCGGCTCTCCCTTCTCTGCAGTCCTGCCCCGACCTCCCGAGAGGCCGCAGACAGGCAGGCTTCCAGGCCATGGACCGTACGGATCAGCCCTGTTAGGAAAGGGACCCCATGTGACTCCCTGGACCCCTCACAGCAGAGGGCATCCAGGCCAGGCCCTCTGTCTGCGGCAGAGCCCAGCGTCCCCAGCCTCCCCCAGCAGCTGCTGGCGTTCACGGGGTAGCTACCTCGGCATCAGGGCTGGGACATCTGGGCTGGAACGTACAACCCGCGTGACCCCAGGGAACGTCACCTCTGTGGTCCTGTCTCCTTCCACAGAGAGGAAAGATGCTGGGAACCCACCACAGTATGCTCTCCTGTGTCCCTGCAGACTGGGGGCCTCCAACATGGTGACCAGGTCACTTCCTGTCTCTCCTGTGTCCCTCCAGGGAGAGGGTCCTTGACTTAGTGACCAGGCCACTTCCTGTCTCTCCTGTGTCCCTGCAGACTGGGGGCCCCCAACCTGATGACCAGGCCACTTCCTGTCTCTCCTGTGTCCCTCCAGGGAGAGGGTCCTTGACTTGGTGAGCAGGCCACTTCCTGTCTCTCCTGTGTCCCTCCAGGGAGAGGGCCCCCGACATGGTAACCAGGTCACTTCCCATCTCTCCTGTGTCCCTCAGGCTGGGGGCCCCCGACGTGGTGACCAGGTCACTTCTCATCTCTTGTGTGTCCCTCCAGGGAGAGGGTCCTTGACTTGGTGACCAGACCACTTCATGTCCAGAGAGCTCCAAGCTGGCCTGGGTGGCTGACTGGACGGTGCCCAGGGACGGCCTGGCTGAGGCAAGCACAGGGCCCATCCCGGCCACGCTGTGCCGTCGTCCATGTGTATCAGGCGGGCTGCCCCGAACTCTGTGGGAGCCGGGGTCACAGTGCTGGCCCCACCACCTCCGAATACCTCAGCACCTTCTCCCTGGACAAAGCAATGGACGTGCCCGGGCTCAAACAGAGTCCAGGGAATTCAGGCCTTCCAGGGGAGCCGCTGGGGGACCATCGTGGGGACTCAGCTCCCAGCTCTGCCCTCTCACCCGGGTGGCTGGTGCGTTGTTCATGCCATCAATACCACAGCTGAGTGGGGCAGCTCCGGGCCTGGGGCTGACCCTCCAAGGCCACTCAGAGCCAGGTGGATTTAGCTTGATTTGTGCCCATGAATCACCAATGAATTATCCAACATTTGCTGACATTAAAGTGAGTTGATGGCTCACATTTTCCTGTCTAAATTCCAGCAAGATTGAGTAGGTTCTGTGTGGCCAGTTGCTTCATTTGGAATGTGTTCTGAATATTTTCTTTCTATGCAGAGGTCACAGCATCATTGAACACAATAATGCCTGGACGAACTCCCAGGGGGGATCACAGGCATCTCTCTGGTGACCGGTGGTTCCTGTCATTCTACAGAAAGACCTGGAGTCGGGCACGTCCCCCCAGGTCACCCATGGGAGCTGCCCGGGGCTGAGGGCACCTCCTTGCGGGGGAGTCAGAGTGACCCCTCCCCCTAGACGCAACAGCAGTAAAGCCATCGTTTTGCTGGGGAGGGGGTGAGCGGGTAGGTAGATTTAAAAAATAACACTTCTTACTTTAGAATCATTTTAGATTTAAAGAAACGTACAGAAAGGGCTCAGAAAGTCCCTGCCCCTCTCCACAGGTACCCCTCTGCCACGCCTCACGCCCACCGTGCACCTTGGGCGGGGAGACATGGATGCAGGCGCTCCACCGCGAACCCAGCTCCAGGCCGTATCACTTGCTTTCCATTAATGCTCCACAGAGAGGCTTCTTCCCAGCTCGATTGGGACACCATTAACCAACGACCTTGTGTGAGTTCAAGGTGTGAGGTGTGGTGGGCGGGTACACTTGTGACCCGCAAGGTCACGAGGACGCAGCCTGAGCTGGCTCCTCACCCCCGCCCCCCATGGCCTCCTCGCCCCCTCCTCCAGAGGCCCGTCCTGCTCACGCTGCCCCATCTCAGGCCCAGCCTTGCCGCCCCTTCCCCCACTGATTCCCCTCGAGTTAGGCACCCGGGAGCCCCCAGCTCATTCTTAGCAGAGCGGGCCACCTCCTCCAGGAAGCCCTCCCTGAACTCATCCATCAGGCCGGGCTAGATGCCCCTCGGGGGTGCCCCCAGGACGGCAGGGCGTCCCCAGAGCTGCTGTGACCAGGCAGCGGGACAGACAATGGACACATGGACGCTCAGCTAAACAACCAGCCTCCACGTAGGCCTGCCCGGGACAGAGGGTGTCCGCTGCCCAGTGTCCACCCTGAGGCTGGACCTGGGAAGGCAGCCTGCCGCGGCAGAGGCGACAGTGGCCACCGGGGGGCACTGTTGGCCAGCTCTCCCGAGCTCACGAGGCTGCCGCTGCGGCTCTGGGGCTCCGATTGTCTGCGAGCTGCCAGAGACGCCTGACCAGGGCTCCATGGGAGTCAAAGGCCAGGGAGCTGGAAGCTTCCAGAAACGCAGCTGGGGCCTCTCTGGGCTGCAAGCTGACTCACTGGGGCCGGTCGGCCAGGAGGCCATGAGGGGGCTTCGCGCTCCTTTCAGCGGCACCTGCCGGCCCAGACCTGCCCCTGCGTCCCCCTGAGCCCCCGCGCCATCTGCAGTCCTGAGACGCTGCCCCTGGGGGCCCTGCTTTCGAGGGGAGGGGCAGAGAGATGTCCGCCCCTCTTGCCTTCCCCGGCGCAGAGTACAGGTCGCAGGGGTCCATCCCTGGAGCAGGGTGGCCGGCCGGGCCCCCACAGTGCCTCCTCGGAGGTGGAGCTGGGTCAGAGCCCCAGTCTCCCCACTCCCCGGCTTGTCTGGGCCATCTTCCCCGGGGGGCCGTGCCCTTGACTGTGCCGCTCAGCCCCTCCCGTGGACCCCGGTCCTGGTTCACTCTGCGGCTTCTTCCCCTTTTCTCCAAGTGAAATCATGATGTCCTTTCTCTATGGGATGCCGACTTTAATTCTCCCAAACCTGGGACTCCGTCTGGCTGGCTCCTTCCTAATTATCAGCAGGGAAGTCGGCTTCCCTCCCAGGGACGCTGTGCCTCTCGGGGCCCCTCAGTGCGGGATCGAGGAGCCTGCAGCATCGCCCTTCACGTCCAGACGCCTCGTGCCTGATGCAGCCACCGCAGGGCCCGGGCGGGCGAAGCCCCTTCTGGCCACTCTGCAGCCCCAGCAGAGACAACGCTCAATCTGCAGAGAGTCAGTCCTAATGCCCCACGCTCCTCGCTGACATGGACCTCTCGGCGGGAAGGAGTCGTCACCCCAGCGTGTCCGTGTGCCAAGCGGGCTCTCTCGCCAGGACGCTGTGCCCACAAGTCTCCCATGAGCCGTTCTCTGGCCTCTTCTCTGCTGGGGCAAAGAGCTCTCAGCTCGCGGCTCCTAAAATAACCCCGTGTGGGCCGCTTGTGCTGGGCGGCTTCCTCCCAGCAGCCTTGCCTCGCTCTCCAAACGACAAACCAGGCGCGGTGCTCACTCGCTGGTGACAAAGCAGGACCCAGAGAATGCGGGTCGTCTGCCAGGGAGGAGGAGGAAGACCCGACATGACGCTGGGGAGGGCTCCCCACCTCGGGTGGACGGTGAGGGGCTCCCGGGCCCCAGCCGCTGCCTGGAGACGCCCCCGCGCAGCGCCAGCCCCTGACCTGCCCCTGCCCCCCTCTCCACCTGCAGACTGGGCCCCAAGGGCCTCGTTCCCGCTGCACGCCTCCTGAGACCCCGTCCCAGCCTGCCCCGGCGAGGGCGCCTTGTCCACAGGACACGGGTGTGGGAGATGCAGGGACCTCAGGTGTGACCAGGCTCGTCCCCGGGGGCCCTGCTGCACGGCAGGCCTGCTGTCCTTGGCGTGACCCCTCCTGCCTCCCGGCCCACGCCGCGCCCCCCGCCAGGCCCCGCGGGACCACTTTCCAAGAGTGACGATGTTTGGACAACTAGGGGGACATAGAGCATTAGACAAACAGTTTATTATTAACACTTAATACTAGTGAACTCGCTTTTTAAAAAAGTGACCCGGGATTTATTCTTATTGAGATCATTGTACTTTAAACGCTCTGGTTGTCGTGAGAACTAAATAAGCAGTGACTGAAGTGTAATAAGCACTCAGCAAAGATTGTTGGTAAAAATTCAGACTTTATGGCGGTGTGTTTTGTGTTCTTTGAATCACCTGAGATTTTCTTTGGGACAAATAACAGACTTTTATTGCTCTAGTGTTTTCCCATGGCATTCATTATTATAATTTACATTTTGCCTTCTACCGTTAATAGATAATCCTTAATAGTTTGAAATAAAATACCTATTTTGGGAATAATATAAAAAATATTTTAATCTCTTAAGCTTTCACTTGCATTTTTATGAAAATGTGTCTATCATGTGTATAATTTCAATACACATTTTGTTATTTAAACCTTAAGTTGATTATTTTTAGTTTAGCATAAAGTAGATGAATTTTGATTAAAATCTAGTGATTTTGATAAAATGTAAAGAGAAATACATGTGTGAATTGTGCCTGTGGTTTTTTAGAAAAAAACCTATATATTTATTTATCTGTGCGGGGTCTTAGTTGAGGCATGAGGGGCCTTCGGTCTTTGCTGCAGCCTGAAGGAGCTTCCATCTTGGTGTGAGTGCTCCGGTCCTCTGACCAGGGATGAAGCCCAGGCCCTGGGCTGGGAACGTGGAGTCTCGGCCCCTGGACACCAGGGAGGTCCCTGTTCTATTTAGTTACTCGGCTCCACGTCACCTGCCCGGACAGGTGAAGCTTCGTTATCTTTGATATTCTAGAGACTTTTCCTCCTTTAAAACCCACGTTTTCCGCGTGTTTGAGCTGCGCTGCTTCTCAAAGCCGGGTCGTGGGACATCGGTGTGTTTGCCGTGTGACCTGCAGCTTCAGGGATTCGTGAGAAGGGGGTGCCAGCCCCCGCCTCCTCGCCGGCTCTCCCGGCCCCGACCCTGCTCGGGATGGTCATCCCAGCCTGTTCCCTTCAGAACTTCCCCTTGTCTGTCACTGACTGCAGGCGCCCGCGTCTTGCCTTCCATCCCTGGGAGACCTGTGAGCCTGGAGCCTGGAATGACCCCTGGAGACTCCAGAGTCCAGTGGCCCGGACGTGAGGGAAAAACTGAGCAGGAGGAATGCAGAGACCACGGGGAGTGCAAGAGGGCCCGATGGGGATGGTCCAGTGGGCTGGCTGGATGGGGCTGGCCAGATGGGGCTGATGCGATAGGGCTGGTCCAGTGAGGCTGACCCAATGGGGCTGGTCCAGTGGGCTGGCCGGATAGGGCTGGCCGGATGGGGCTGGCTGGCTGGGGCAGGCCCAGTGAGGTTGATGCGATGAGGCTGGTCCAGTGGGCTGACCCGATGGGGCTGGCTGGCTGGGGCTGACCCGATGGGGCTGTCCGGATAGGGCTGACCTGATGGGGTTGGCCCAGTGAGGCTGACCTGATGGGGATGGTCCAGTGGGCTGGCCAGATGGGGCTGGCCGGATGGGGCTGATCTGATGGGGCTGATCTGATGGGGCTGGTCCAGTGGGCTGACCTGATGGGGCTGGCCCAGTGAGGCTGATCCGATGGGGCTGGTTCAGTGGGCTGACCTGATGGGGCTGGCTGGATGAGGCTGACCCGATGGGGCTGGCTGGCTGGGGCTGACCCGGTGGTGGGGGCCCGCAGGCTGGTCCAGCCGCCCCGCCCTGTCCCTGGGGCGGGGGACAGGGCCTCTCCTGAGTCTGCATTGGGTGCGGTGGGAAGGGCCTTGGCGGCTCTCTGGGTGGAGGTGAGCTCCTCTGGGCGCTCTGCCTGGTGGGGGTGGGTCTTGCTTCGAGTCAGGTATCTCCAGAGGGCCTGTTCTTTCTTGTGAGCAGTTCCCAGTTTTTCTTCAGGGGCCGTTACTTGTTAACGTGAAAAGGAAGCAAAAGCAGGTAATTCAAAGGATCTGTTTCCCGCTGGTTTCTTTGGAGATCCCAGAGCACGTGCCCTGAGGGGACCCCCCTTTTCACTCCCTCCCACCCTCCTCAGAGGCTCGCTGAACCCCTGCCTCTCTGGGGCTTCCCCGGGCCCCAGACTTGGGGGCCGGGGCAGCTGAGGTTGTGCCGGCTTGGGGAAAGCTGCCCACCCCGCCTCGTGTCTTGGGTCTGTGACTCTCCTTCCTGAGAGGGGCCCCGAAGGCCCAGGTGGTATTGGCTTGGTTATCTGGGTCTGCTTCAGGTTCCAGCCTCCCAGGACACAGGGGGCTCAGCTAGGAGTCCCTGCCCACCCTCAGAAAGCCTCTCCCGAGGTTTGAGGGGGACAGCCCTCCATCAGGTGTTCCAGGAAGTCTCAGGGGGCAGTCTTTGTGCTCGAGCAACTGGACACCATGTTCAGGGTGCTAGACACCTCCTCTGCCTGGGTTCCCAGCTGGGACAGAGCTGGGGAGGGGGCTGCCCTGTCCCCACACAGGCCTGGATTGGCATCTTCTTCCTGCGGGTCTCGCTCAGTCTTTAACCCCTGACAGGAAACGGATGGGGAGCCCATCTGGGCAAAATTCGTCCCGAGATCATCCCTCCTCCCTGACACACAGAGCCATGTAATTTGGAAGTTCATTTAGTTTGACCAATTCTTGTCCTCTCTCCATTGCTGCGAAATTAACAGGAAAAAGTTACAAATTGCTAGAAGACAGGGACTGTGGGCCATGGGCGAGTCTCCTTATGCAGGTTTGATAAGCGGAAGGCATATTAAAAATGGAAGAGGCGGCTCTAGGTAGACCAGTCGGCCTGAAATTTTAATGAGCTGCAGCTTTGGGGCAGAAGCAGTGTCTGGAGGGAGGGGAGAGCCGGGCCAGGCAGCTGAAGGCCACAGCCCTGAAGGAGGGGGTGCAGCACCCGGCTTGCTCCAAGCCCTCCACCAGCCGCCTGGGGCCACCACTCCCGGGGTTCCCTCCTCCCTGGGGGGCTCTGCGGGTGGGGCATTTGCCCAGGTCCTCTTACTCCCTGGCACACGAGAGGGAGGTGAAGTGCTCCCTTTGTAAGCAGTCGAATTCATAGACGTAACAGGAAGACGGTGCAGCACTAAACTCCTTGTCAGTGCCCTGCGGCCCTTGTGAGAGCGTGTCTGGGGGGTCAGGGTCCTCCCAGGATGGAGGCCGGCCTCTGGATCTGACTCAGCATGGCCTGTCCCTCGGGGAAGGCGCTGAGGGGCCAGCAGTGCCCACTGCACGTCCCCTCTCGTGGGGGCCCTGGCACAGAGCTGTGGCTGCCTGAGCCCCCGGAGGACAGTGGCTCTGCTCACGGCCGCTGCTCTGCCCTCGGGGGGCGGACACCCCCGGACGGTCCAGCCCGGAAGCGGCGGGGCCCCCCACGCTCCTCCCCCAGGTGTTGCCCAGTGCTGCTCCGCGTTCCTACCTGCGCGTGACGCTGCCTGGGGCGAGGCAGACACGCAGAGTGAGGTGTGGGGAGGACCCGTCAGGGGCTGAAAGGTGGCCACCCGGCCGTGCTGAGTGAGCCGCCTGACTGTGCCCCTGCATCAGAGACTGGGCCTGCGGTTGCTGTGGAGGCCATCCCTCCCTGGGTCCTGTAGCCCCGCAGCCGTGCGGGCCCTGCGGTCCTGTCACCATGGGTCCTTCTGCCCCTCAGTCCACATGGCGGGGCTCCTGCATCCCCTCCTTGGGGTGGGGGTCTCCACCACCTGCCTGGAGGGAGTGAGCCCCGCCTGGCCCATCTGACTCCTGAGCACCTCCTCACCACCTCCTTGCCGGGGTGACCGCCTCTGTCTCTTCATCAGCGTGAGTCCCTCAGGGGGACGATACCGTCCACCCCTCGGGTGGGGAAGGGCGCTGTCCACGCCTCGGGTGGAGAAGGGCGCCGTCCACCCCCTTGGGTGGGGAAGGATGCCACCCACCCCTTGACCCTCGGGGCCCCTCTGGTCCCTAACGCTGCCCTGTTGGGGGCACCAGGGGCTGACATCGGCACTCCGGGGAGATGTGGGACAGTGGAGAGGGGTAGCCCAGCCCGCGCTGGGAGGGGCTTGCCTGCTGTAGGGTCAACAGAGCGCAGGTGTGCAGTGGGAGGGTGGGGAGGTGGTCAGTGGAAGTGGAGGCTGTGTGGATGGGGGACGCAGGGCGCATCCATTTCCTGGATGCTCAGAAGGTGTGGGAAGTCAGACTTGGTGGGACGGATGTTTGTGTGGGGACCAAGGGGACCCCAGGATTCTGTGGTTAGTACCCAGGGACTGGTAGCTGTCTACTGGCCTGGGGAGGTGTGGGCAGGGCAGTGGGGCTGGGCTGGGGAAAGTAAGGGCTCTGTTGAAACACGGTGTGTGAAGGCCAGCTCACGTGCCATCTGGCCAGGGCCCCGTGGTGCCCAGGTATTTGGTTGAACCTGGTCCTGGGTGTGTCTGAGGGTGTGCTGGGAAGAGATTAGCATCTGAACCAGAGGACGGAGTGAAGTGGACGCCTGGCCAGTGTGGAGGCCTCGTCCTGCCTGCGAAGCCTGAGCAGAACAGCTGGGTGGCAGGAGGGTTTGCCCTGTCTGCCTGGCTGGTCTGGAACAGGGAGGCTTCTTCTTCCCCATGGCTTGGAACCTAGGCCACCCATGTGCTGAACCCGCTCACAGATGGCAGGTGCTGGGCTTCTCAATCCCACAGTCAGTGAGCCCGTTCCTTGTAGCAATTCACAGATCCGTGTATATGTATGTATGTATGTATGTATGTATGCCTTGCTTCTCTGCAGAGCCCTGACTGGTCTAACATGTGTGTATTAGGTGCACATGGGCATCGACTGGACCTCCCAGCAGAGACAGCCAGAGGCTTGGGGTCACCTGAGGGTCTCTGGAGACGCCTGGGGTGGGCAGCATCAGGCGACGGGGCCAGGCTGACGGGACTCACTGATCATTCGGGAGGTCGGCCAGGTGCACGGAGGTTCGGTCTCTGTCTGCAGCCCCGAGTTCTGCGGTCTGGATGAGGAGGGTACTGGGAGGAGGTGGACAGGGTGAGGGAGTTCTCCCACCTGGCGCCTTCCCAGGAGCCACAGGAGGAGCCCTGGGCACGGCCCTCCGTGCCTGCTGACGCTCACGTCCACAGAAGCTGTGCGCCCAAGCTGGCATTTGGCCCCGAGGGGCTGGCACCCACAGGGCACTGGCCTTGTCTGTTCCGAAATCCGTGGCCGAGCGGGTGCATGTCGGGTGCGACCCCAAGAGCCTCACAGCCCTTCCTCCTGGGCCGTCCACGCCTGCGGGGCTGGGATCCCCCGGTCTCAGACCCAGTTCTTGGGGCCCTCCGTCTGCTCCGGCTCCCTGTCCTCCCAGTCCGCTTCCAAGTCCTCCGGACCCGCCCCTGGCTGCTTGTGGGGCTGCCTCCTCGCACGCCTCCCTCCTGTGGACACTCGGGGTCCATGTTCCAGGTGTCCCTTTGGGAGCACTGCAGGGGGGTCGCCTGAGCTCTTCTGTCTGTGTTCCAGGCTTCTCTCGGCATCTCTGCTTCCCCACAGAGGCAGGCACGCTCATGGTGAATGGGCCCCTGACCAGATGGACGTGAAGGCCGGACGGCTCTCCCCTCCCCTGCTCCTCGATGCTCACGACACCGGAGAGGCCCAGGCACATCCTGTGGAAAACACACCCACCAACTTGGTCTAACCACACGCTTGCCAAACACCCTGACCCCACGCTCTCTTCTCTGGGAAAACTCGCTCGTGGCCAGGAACAGGGCAGGGACCTGCGGCCCTGACTGTGGGCTTCTCTTTGGATCCTGTTCCTCGCCTGCAGGGACCAGGCACGCAGGTGTCTGGGGACCTCACGGCCTGGGATTCTGATCAAAGAGCTCAGTGGACCTAAAACCACGGAGTAACCAGACAGGCTCCTCAAACCATCCCTCCCTGCCTGGCCCCTGCCTGGCGGGGTTTCAGGCTGGGACCCTCCTCCCTGGGGGGCCCTGGCTCAAGCGCCCAGCAGACCCTCACCTGCCCCCGGCGTTGGAGCTGATCAAAAGCAAGGCAGAGCGAGGCATCCTGCAATTACAAGGTTGAAGAGCACAGCTGCAGGCGCCTACAGACAAGGGCCGCGCTTTGATGAATGATTCACGAGGTTTGTGAGGAAGGAGAGGTAACAAGTGCCCTCCCCGCGAGGGTCTTGCTTGATGCAGTGGTGGCTGGAGGAGACAGGGCCGCGGGTCAGGTCCTGGGGCCTCTGTGTGGGGAGGGGGGCTTCTGGGCTTGCGGGGCAGCAGGGCCTGCCCAGGTCCCTCTCAGGCAGAGAGGCCCGTGTGTGGTGAGCCCTGGAGTCAGGACATGGTGCCACCAGGCTCGGTGCCCGTGGTGTCCAGCGTGACACACTAAGGTTGTCAGCGCCTGGGGACCCCCCTCCTGCCTCTGGTCCCCCATGTCCAGATGCCTGGGTCCTGGTGGCCACGCCCTCAGGCGAGCAAGAGGAATCCCTGACTCTGGGAGAATGCAGTGAAAATCTGCACTTAAGGATGTTTCTCTTTTTAATCACGTTTACCCGTATTAAACGTTTAGTCTAAGTGTTGCAAGTTATGAAAGGAAGTGATGCTTTTGTGCAGGTGGGCCCTCGGTTGTCTTTGGCTCTGGGCAGGCGAGGGCAGACTCTTGAGTTGTGCCAACCACACACGTTCTAGTGGCTTCTGCAGACGTTTTGATCAGAAAGAAGCGGCCTTTGTCTCCCTCGTCCAAGAAGCAGGATGGTGTCTTGCCTTCTGGACCAGGATGGGGCTTGTCCCTACCCTGGTCTGTGTGTCCGGAGCCTCTGAGGAAATCCCCCGAGCACTGAAGGTCAGGCCCTGGTGGTTTGTCTTTCACGGGTACGGCCCGACACCTGGTCCAGCCCTCCTGGCCTGGAAGCCTGGAGCCGCCCCAGGCAGGCGGGGACTTACAGTCGGATCTGAGTCTCGGAGGCACTGCCGTCGTGTGAGAATGAAAGCTACGCAGGCCGTGTCCCTCCCTGCTGACCCTTGAAACCAGAACCTGGGACGGGTCAGAGGTGGGAGACGGGCAGAAAGAAGTTCCCGATGGGACAGTTTCCAGCCTGCGTGGACGACCCCTTCCAGGAGACCGAGCTCCATTCCCATCACGTGGACCCCGTGCACCCTGCGCGGGTTTTGGTGACCGCTTCAGAAGGAGAGGGCGAGGAGAAAGGGAGGAGCCTGCGGGGCTCCAGGGCAGCGGGGCCGCATCCTGCTTCCCGGCACTGCCCAGACCCGGGAGGCTGGCTGAGCCCCAGGGGAGGGAACCAGGGGTGCGGACTGAAGCCGACGTCCCCGTCACCCTGCCGGGCTCTGCAGTCAGGAGAGGCCCCAGGGTGCAGCTGGATGGCAGGAACCATGTCGTCGTGGTCTCTGCTTTATTCCCTTGTCATTCTAGCGGCTACAGAGCACTGAAGGTCAGTCCCCGGTGATTTGTGGGGGACACCGCGTGCTTCCCCTAAACCTCTTCTTTGCTTCCACGTCTGCTCAGTGAAATGGAAGACAGTCCCTTCTCAGCTGGAACTGCCCACCCTGGAGCCACGTGGACCAGCCGGGGTCTCTGGTCCTTCACGCCCACGTCACCTGGGGACTGGTAAGGAACACGGACTCTCTCTGCCAACCAGCCAGCATCCCGTGTTTTGCCTCCCTGGCCCTGGGGAGACTCCGGGCCGGCTGGAACCACTAATACCCACATGGGTTATGCCTCCATCGCCCACCAAGCTGGGCCGTCTGACGGGCAGTGGGGAGGGCAGTGTGCTCTTGGCTTTCAGGGCTTGGACGCCTCAGTGGCCGCTCGTGGAAGGCCCTGTCCAGCCTCCATGTGGACATCAACCTTCTTTCCTCTGAGCACCGCTGCTGTCTCCAGCTGTAATTACTCCCTCACCTTTCTCCCCATAGTTATTCCAAAACCTGTTTCCTCTTATTTCCCAAAGGCCCCCTTGAAATCAACTTTCTCCACTTTCCAAATCGGCAGAGACAGAGAGAAAATGCATGTTTTTCTTCCTCGATTGAGACTGAATTGCTGCTTCTGCAGACGCCGTCCCTGGACGCCTGGTCCCCTGCGTCCTCAGGATTCCAGAGGAGCCGACTGGGGGGCGGGTTCCCCCCACCCAGGGCAGGAGGAGGAGCCTGGGGGGAAGGTCCTGAGTCAACGGCACCTGCCTCCCTGGGCGTCAGAGGAAGGGGGCAGGAATCCAGGTCTAGATGAGGCGATTAGCGGTGACACGTGTGTGAGCTCCTGACGGAGTGTTTTGGAATTACACGGAGCTGCAGAGCTCACAGGGCAGATTTGCCTGCCCCAGCGCTGGGAGAACGGGCAGAAACCCAGCTCCCCAGTCAGACGGAGGATGGCTGAGGGGACGTGGGGACCCACGTGCCTGTTGCCTCGGCATGGTTTGCAGTTAAAATAAACTACTGCAACATGGCAAACTGCCCACCTGCAGGAACCGGGTGAATAAACGGGGGCAACACTGCGTAGCTGCGACAAAGACCGAGAGGGGATGCACGGCCGAGTGAGAAAGTTACCCGCAGAAAGGCAGCGTGCGGGCAGCGCGAGTGTGCAGCAGGCTTGAGATTGGGGTCGGGGGGAGGGCCGAGGGGGGCTGCCCGATCTGGTGCAGCCAATGGCAGGTGTTTGGTAGTTTATTATCTCACAGTTCTGTAGCTGGAGCCCCACCGGTCTCCCTGGGCTGAAACCAAGACATCGGCTGGTTTCCTCTCTGGACCCTGATGCCCTGGAGGTGAAGCCAGATCTGTTCCGCCGCCTCCTCCAGCGTTCCTGGGCTCCGGGAAGCTTTCTCATCTTTAGAGCCAGTACTGAAGCCTACCCGTAACCCTGGAGATTTTCTATTGTAGTTTTGGTTCCCACTGAATTTTTCTACAAAAGCACACGCTTCTGGAAAAGCATTTGGCTTGATGGCTCCAGGCCCAGTGAACAGTTACTGAATATAGTTCAAGTCTGTGACATTTCACCGCTAATTTCTACATGTAGCCCCCCGCCCCCAACTCTCTAAGGCCAGCAACTTCTGGCGGGATGCGGTTCTATTCGGTCAGATCGAGTTATTAAGAAGCTGAGACGGAAGTTCCTGTTTCAGTGAGGGCACAGGCTGGTTCGTCATCAGACAGTGGCCTGACGCACGTCCCTGGCCAAGGTCACATGGGGAAGGCAGGCGAGAAGCCCTCCTGTAACCAAAGAGAGCTTGGTCCTTCCCGGGTGTGGCCACAGTAGTGGACTCGAAGACTCATCCCTCGTTTGATGCCAACAATAGCTAAAACCAGTGTGAAAACTAGAGGAAAAGGTGGGAGATAGTCCCATTATATGAAGAAGATCTCCCCGAACTCCTGGGTTGTTCCCTGAGATTTGCAAAGGCTTTCACCTCCATTTCTTCACTGACTCCAACCGCAGTCCTGAGAAATGAAGCCACGATGGAATTCATTATACCCAATGTATGACCGTTCTCCAGAGCAGCAGAACCGGTAAGATGTTTATATATAACCAATTTATTTCAAGGAATTGGCTTAGGCAATCATGAGACACGGCAAGCCCAGAATCTATAGGGCCACTGCGTTTCCCCCTCCTTGTGCTCATCTGCCTGGACTGCTGTAACAAAGTACCATGGACTGGTTTTTACGCAACGAAATTTATTTCTCACAGTTTTCTGGAGGGTGGAAGTCCAAGACGAGGGTGCTGGAATGGCGGGGTTCTGGTGAGAGCCGTCTCCTGGGAGCCAGTCTGTCAGGCTGGCTCACATTAGTCACCGGTGATGAGAGAGAAGGACTGTGGAGCCACGTCGATGGGGGAGACCCTCACGACTGGCCCTGTAGGCTGTGCAGAAGGCGATGACCCCCAGGGCTCACCCGAGCTGGGGGCTCTGTCCATTGAGACTTGCTGTGGGTCTCCCTTTGAGATGGATGCAAGACAATAAAAGTCAAGCTGAATGAGGTCAGTGAAGATAGCAGAGTATAAAGCTCCCCAAATTCTCGCTTCCATAGAGCAATGAGAAAGTTGCAAGAGTTGTCAGAATCAATTTTTTTCAGAAACTTGAAATGAATCAAATCTTTTCAGCAATCTGGAGAACATTTATTCAATAAAACAACTGAATCCCAATCAGAACAGTAAGCTTTGGAGCATTTTATTTTGTCCTGTTCTCTTATTTTCTTTTTGCTGCTCCGCAGTAGCCTTAAAAGCCAACAGCTTCCGTTATAGTGAAGCCCAGAAGGTCAGCACTCACCAGAAAGGGTCGAACAGGGTTGGAGCTCCTCCCAAGGCTCATCTGCAGAGGACTGCCGTGGGTGGGCTTGTCTGGTGGTCCCAGAGGGCTCCACAGGCAAGGTCGTCTTTATCTAACCTAACTCAGAGCTTGCACGACGCAAAGCGCCTTTTCCTGGAAAGTGTTTGTCAAAAACAATTAGAGGAAATAGATGACTTTGCAGCTACCTGGTGGTAGATAATAGTGGAGACAAACATTAGACAAACTAAAAAACTTTAAATCTGGGGAATGAGATGTCTATCAGGGTTATTCCTGAAATCACGGAAGTACCTGCATTATAGGGCAGAGGGACACTTAGGAAGACCTGAGAAGACCCTAAACTCTCACCTCTGGCTGACCGTAAGGCTTTGCACAGCAGGAAGTGGAGGCTGAGAACAGTCAGCTGTCTGGCCGAGTGCTGAAGGTGGGTCCCGACATGCTCATGGAACCCGTTGACCAAGACCTGGAGAGTTATGGATTCCAGGTGTTTTAGAAATCTCGACCAAGTTATTAGCTAACTGCTCAGCTAACCAAGCAGAAACTTTAGTGTCCAAACATGACAAAGAATACTAAATCTAGAGAATTAATTAGGAAAATACTAAATAAACAACGATGACAGCAGCAACAAGCAAAACAACAACATCGAACCCGGGGGAGGGCGGGGAGACTCTGCTCCCAGAATCTCCGTGTTATAGTGCTCAACATGTCCAGGTTCAACAAAGACGATGAGACAAGCAAAATAAGAAAATAGTAGGAACCATATCCAGGGAAACAGACGATCGATAGAAATGGTCCCTGACGAAGCCCGGACTGTGGACCTAAGAAACAGAGATTTAAAATCAGCTATTTTAAATAAGCTTAAGCAGAGATAAATGGAAGGAGATCCAACTGGTCCATCCTAAAGGAGGTCAGTCCTGGGTGTTCATTGGAAGGACTGATGCTGAAGCTGAAACTCCGGTACTTTGACCACCTCATGAGAAGAGCTGACTCATTGGAAAAGACTCTGATGCTGGGAGGGATTGGGGGCAGGAGGAGAAGGGGATGACAGAGGATGAGATGGCTGGATGGCCTCACTGACTCGATGGACATGGGTTTGGGTGGACTCCAGGAGTTGGTGATGGACAGGGAGGCCTGGTGTGCTGCGGTTCATGGGATCGCAAGGAGTTGGACACGACTGAGCGACTGAACTGAACTGAGAAAGAGAAATCAAGTCTTAAAACCACAGGAAAGTGTGAGAATCATGTCTCACCAAATATATAGCAACAGTAAAGATATAGGAGCTATATAAAAAAAAGAATGAAATGCAATTTCTGGAGTTGAAAAATGCAATAGCTGAAGCGAAAATTTCACCAGAGTTGTTCAACAGCATATTTGAACAGGCAGAAGAAAGAATGAGGAACCTTCAAAGCAGGTTGATTGAGATTACCCAATCTGAACTGAAGAAAGAAAAAAAATGAAGAAAGACTCAAAGCCCACCATGAAATATATCAAAATACTCATAATGGGAGTCCCAGAAGGAGAGAAGAGAGCTAAAGGGTCAGAGAGAATATCTGATAAAATCATGGCTGAAAACTCCTCAAATTTGATGAAAAACATTAATCTACAGAACTGACTTGAAAGATAATTGCATAAAGCAATAATTATCAATCTTTGTTGACAGCCATCAGTGTATAAAGGTGTAAAGTATGTGACTATAAAAGCACAGAGCTGGGGAGACAGCTTACAGGAGCAGAGGAGCTGGTGTCCATCCGAACCAGAGTCGAGGAAGTTGAGATTACTAATTGTAATCTTCAGGAAAAGAACTAAGAACACAACTCAAAACAACAGAACGAGAAAAATGACATGGAATTTCACTCAACAACGGCAGAATGTACATCAGATGCTCTCTGTGTGTGTGGAACACTCTCCAGCACAGACCGCCTCTTGGACCACAAAACAATCCTCAGTATGTTGATAAGTCTGGGGTTGTATAAAGTGTGTTCTCAAGCCAGAGCAGAATAAAGTTAGAAGTCAGTAACAGGGAAAGTTGTAAAATTCACAATTACCTGGAAATTAAATAGCACATCTTTAAATATCCAATGGTTCAATGAAGGAATAGCAAGTGAAATCAGAAAAAGCTTTGAGACGAATCAAAGCAAGAACTCAAATACTGAAACTTAAGGGATGCATCTTGTCCATTTCTTCAAAGAAGTCTTCTAAGCATTGGCAGCTAAAGCATTATTTAGAGGAAAATTTATAGCTGTAAGTGCCTATGTTGCAAGAAGAAAGATCTCAAGTCAATAATGTAGTCTTCCACTTTAAGATTAGGTTATAGCCAAAATGAGCAGAGGGAAGGAAATAGTATCAGAAAGAAATATGTGAAAAGGTAGAAAAATAATGGAGAAAATCAATTAAGAATTATCTCCAAAATCTCCCCAACCGACTGACAGATTCAACGCAATGCCTGTCAGATCTCAGCTGATTTCTTTGAAGAAATAGACACCTGATTCTAAAATTCTTGTAAAAATTCAAGTTATCAGAGAATCCCAGTCAATCCTGAAAAAGATGAACAAAGTTGGGAGACTAAAACTTCCCCGTTTCTAAGCTTACTATGAAGCTGCAGTGATCCAGACCAAGCTGTATGATGTGTGAATTATATTTTGGAGAAAAAAACATTTCAAGTTAATCGATGTTTTTGACGTCTGATCATTTCAGTGACATCGCGTCTGCATGTGTGCGGATTAATCCTTCTCATGATTGGTCACTCTGCAGTGTCTGGCTTCCCAGGTGGCTCAGTGGTAAAGAATCTGCCTGCCAATGCAGGAGACATGAATTTGATCCTTGGGTCGGGAAGATCCCCTGGAGAAGGAAATGGCAACCCGCTCCAGTACTCTTGCCTGGAGAATTCCACGGACAGGTGAGTCTGGTGGGCTGCAGTCCAGGGGGTCACAGAGAGTCAGACACGAGCTAGTGACTCAACAACAGTAAGGCAGCTGCTGCTGCTGCTGCTGAGTCGATTCAGTCGTGTCCGACTCTGTGCGACCCCATAGACCGCAGCCCGCCAGGCTCCTCTGTCCACGGGATTCTGCAGGCAAGAACACTGGAGTGGGTTGCCATTTCCTTCTCCGACAACAGCGAAGGGTCTCTGGCAAACAAGCGTCTTCATTTGGAAAAGAAGGGCGCTCCCTGGTGCCCCGCAGGGAGGTCTACCAACCCGTGTGTACCTGTTCCCTTTCCAAACACGGATGATTTCAGTAGGGTTCCTTGCAAACGTTTCTGAATTCTAAACAAAAGTTAGAAAGCGTGGTTATAAAAATATTTGCTGCCTGGTAGTGGATGGAAAGCATTTCTATTTCAGGAAAACTCAGTCTTTCTCCTGAGTGTCCTTTATTCTCATACCCGGGGCACCCGCCCACTTCTGACCCCGGACATGCGCGAGCTTTCCCCAGCGGGCAGCTCCGTGACATCAGCTGGGCCTCCTGCTGGTGACCTGGTTCTGACCTCATCTCCCTGGAGTTAGTGTCTGATCCCGCGGGCTGAGGACTCAGCCCCACCTGCACTTCAGACGCCGGTCCCCAGGTTACTCACAACCTCTGGTTCTAAGTCAGAGCTTCCCACGCCCCGTCCCCGGGTTCCATAATTTGCTAGGGTGGCTCCCTAGCTCAGGGGACACTCACATTTACTGGTTTATTACTTGGGAAGGATGTGATCAGGGACCCAGGGGAAGAGCCAGATCACGGGGTCTGCGAGGGTCCTGAGTGCAGGGCTGTCTGTCCTCGTGGAGTCGGCATGTGTTCACCAGACTAGCAGTTCCCTGAACTCCGAACCATTGGGATTCTGTGGAGGTTTCATCACGCGGGCATGATCAATATTAACTCAGTCTCCAGCCCGTCCTGGGGGTGAGGGAGGGGCTGAAAGGTCAAGTTTCTAATCGTGGCTTGGTCTTTCTGGTGATGAGGCCACATCGGGAAGACCACCTGGAGTTGCCTCACTAGAACAAAAAATGGGCTAATTACTCAGGAAATTCCGAGAGAATTCAGAGCCCTGTGCCAGCAAGCAGGCGCAGAGATCACAGATATTTTCCCATAATGTTCTAATATTTTACAGTATATATTTTCTGTTTTCCTAATGAAGGGTTCAAGCATGTGGGTAATAGATCTGCTGTTCAGGGCTTGGCAGCTGCATTTAAGCGCTGGGCACTCTGCTTATATGAGCTGCCCAGGGGCGACGCTGGGGCCCAGGCACCTGTGTGCACAATAGATGCCCCCCTCATCCAGTCTTGAGGACCTGGGTCTCTGGCCAGCCAACGGCCTCAGGAACCGTGGATGATCGCGGCGTGGCGTACACCCTTGTAAGGGCCTGGAGGCCCTGGTGGAAGGGAGGGAGCCACAGCAATTCCCTGGCTCCCCCCCGTCCCACCACCCCGCAGCCTGCAGTCCCTGTCTTGTTAATGGACAGTGATGCCTCCTTGATCCTAGTCTCTCATTTATGGCCTGAAAAGATGCCTCTCTCTTCTCCTATCGGACTTGCCTGAGGCCTGTAATCATTATGGGATGTTTTTCCAGAAAGTTTTTAGGGGAAAAAAAAAGCCCTTTCACTAAAATGAATCACCCAATTTTCCATTCTCATGGTGAATATTTAATAAATGAAGCAATTTAGAAGCCATTTAAAGTGTTATTGATGAGGCAGGGCCACAGAAATCAGCCCGGGGACGTGACGGACTCCACGGGCCAGTGTCGGGTCGGGGTCCAGCCTGGCACCACTGCAGAGCCAGAAATAAACCCGTGCAGGATGCCTGGTGCAAGGAGACGCTTGGAACTTTGAAGAGAAAGTGAGGTTGCGGGCCATGCTTTGGTCACCGTGTCCTCCCCTTCCACCACACAGCTGTCTCTCCACGTCTCCTCTCCCCAGGCTGGCAGAGAGCACGCCTCTCGCATTTAATCTGCTTTTGTCATCCACACCCAGAGCAGGTGTGGGTATAATTTTATTAAGTGAACGTACGGATGTCTGACCACTTTCGTGAGCCACCATCTCTGGTCCCTCCTTTCGACTCGCGCACACGCTGTCGGTACACCCGGGCTCCGTCACACCAGCTAAACCGGAAACGTCACACCAGCTACACCAGGCTCCGTCACACCAGCTACACCAGGAGTGCTGCCTCCACGTGCTGGGGTTGGGTCCGGTCAGTGCCGAGGCTTCGTTCTAGAGTGTCTGCTCATGACGTCAAGTTGGTGGGTCTGAATGGAGACCCTCCAGTCCCTCATGCTGGAATCTCTGCAGGTGTCTTGAGTAACTGACCATTTTCGTCTGCTGGTTGGAGCTGCCTTGCAATGCCTTGTCCTTAGCACGACCTTGGACTTGCTGGGGAGAGCCTGCCTGTCAGGGCCAAGAACCTTTGGGACAGCTCAAACCCCTGGAAGACCCTGAAAGTGAAAGTGATACTATCTCAGTCATGTCCAACTCTCTGCGACCCCAAGGACCGTAGCCCTCTAGGCTCCTCTGTCCGTGGGATTCTCCAGGCAAGAATTCTGGAGTGGGTAGCCATTCCCTTCTCCAAAGGAGGTTCCCAACATAGAGACTGAACCCAGGTCTCCCATATTGCAGGCAGATTCGTTACTGTCCGAGCCACCAGGAAAGTCTTGCAAGAAAGATGCCTGTGTCCCTTAAAATACTTGAAAGTTTTAGGGAGATGCAACACGCTTGAGAGTGCTCACCCACGGAGGTAAACCTGGGTTGGTGATGAATTCCTGTCCTGCATGTGTATGTCATTCCTGGAGAAGATCTCCTGGAGAAGGGACAGGCTACCCGATCCAGTATTCTTGAGCTTCCCTTGTGACTCAGACGGTAAAGAATCTGCCGGCAATGTGGGAGACCTGGGTTCAGTCCCTGAGTTTGGAAGATCCTCTGGAGGAAGGCATGGCAATCTACTCCAGTATTCTTGCCCGGTGAATCCCCATGGACAGAGGAGCCTGGAGGGCTGCAGTCCATGGGGTCGCAAAGAGTGGGTCATGGCTGAGCTGCAGTCCACGGGGTCCAACAGAGTGGGTCACGACTGAGCTGCAGTCCATGGGGTCGAAAAGAGTGGGTCACGACTGAGCTGCAGTCCGTGGGGTCGCACAGAGTGGGTCACGACTGAGCTGCAGTCCGTGGGGTCGCACAGAGTGGGTCACGACTGAGCTGCAGTCCGTGGGGTCGCACAGAGTGGGTCACGACTGAGCTGCAGTCCGTGGGGTCGCACAGAGTGGGTCACGACTGAGCTGCAGTCCGTGGGGTCGCACAGAGTGGGTCTCGACTGAGCTGCAGTCCGTGGGGTCGCACAGAGTGGGTCACGACTGAGCTGCAGTCCGTGGGGTCACACAGAGTGGGTCACGACTGAGCTGCAGTCCGTGGGGTCGCACAGAGTGGGTCACGACTGAGCTGCAGTCCGTGGGGTCGCAAAGAGTGGGTCACGACTGAGCTGCAGTCCGTGGGGTCGCACAGAGTGGGTCTCGACTGAGCTGCAGTCCGTGGGGTCGCACAGAGTGGGTCACGACTGAGCTGCAGTCCGTGGGGTCGCACAGAGTGGGTCACGACTGAGCTGCAGTCCGTGGGGTCGCAAAGAGTGGGTCACGACTGAGCTGCAGTCCGAGAGGTCGCACAGAGTGGGTCTCGACTGAGCTGCAGTCCGAGAGGTCGCACAGAGTGGGTCACGACTGACCTACTGAGCACAGCACAGCACACGTGTTAGTTCGTCGACACTGGGAGCTGCTCTTGAATCAGGGCAGGGTTGGTGTCTGTACTTTGCCTTCAGCAAGGCGGGCGGCCGGGTGGTGGGATCGCACCATCCCTGCCAAGTGTGGGGCTGGACTAGTCCGCACATAAGGCGCTGAGCCCACGCCATCCGAAGACAAACACCCGCGCGTCGGCCCCGGATGGGGCTCAGAGGAGAGGCCATGAAAGGCTTCCTTTGAAGAGGAAACAACCAGAAAGGGATGAAAGGAAAAGGAAAACACTGGTGAACTTTTGGGAGGTAGAAACCCAAGCGCAAAGGGTCAGACAGAATTGAGCATCCCTCAGGAATTGGAAGCTAGGGAGCTTCCCCGTTTATGTGGCAGATAATGTTGCTAAGGTGGAGAAATCACTTGGGGAAACCAGAAAAATGACACGGTATGTGAAGCAGGTGACAATCAGCCCAGATCGCTCTCGCCAACCACGGTCACGCTGTTGGTTTCTGTTCAGTCTTTGTACTTTGATCGTTTATGCGTTTGTGTGTTTGCTTGTTTGTTTGTGTTTTCCTAGAGATTGACCCAGTTTCCAGAGATCTCTGTTGTATAAGATGTGAATGTACAAACCCAGATTAGAATGAAGAGGGCCCATAGACAGGGAGCGATGGTGGGCTTTAAGTCTCCAAGGAGGAACAAATAAACCGCTGATCACAACAGGCAATGAAGCTGAAGAGCAAGCCCATCCAGTGCTTCTCCATCACAAGCATCAGCTGGAAGCTGCGTGGCCTCCCCAGAGCAGGCACGTGGGGCGATGGCGGCAGCTACCCCGGCGGTCAGCTGCAGACCAGGCCCACCCTCCCCTGCAGGCAGCACCCCTGGCCTTGAGCCCTGTGGGGCCTCCACACCAACTCAAAAGGCAATTGTTTGAGATTAAAACTTTGCTGCATTGGTGAGAAGCCACCTATGCTTTGGCTTAAACCCAGAAGCCTGTCATCCTTGAGACAGACATGGGCGGTCTGTTTAAGGCAGGACTTCTGTTCCCTGAGGTGGGTGGCGGATCAGTCCACCAAATGGGAGGCTCTTGGAGGCACCTGGGACAGTTTTGGCAGCACGGGAGAATCATTTTTAAATTCTGATAATTTTATTTTCAGAAGTATCATAAAATATATAACAAGGTCATCCAACCTGTAACTTCACAGTGATACAAGCTTCCCTTCGGAATAAAAGTATCCAAGGAAAACGCTGAGTGATTTGAATGAGGAAGTGTAGGTGTGAAGACGCCAGTGTGTGCGGGGCTTCTGGCCACAGTGAGCTGACCCACCAGGCAGCGCTGCCAGAGAGTCCAGTTTAATGCTGAGGGCGTCACACCCCAAATGCCTGTTTTGGAGTAATTGAACTCAGACTGTCTCTTCTGACTGCAATTAGCTGGCGAGCTGACTTCTGAGATGGTCCCGTTAGTGACGATAGATCCGGGCTGTCAGGGTGCAGGAGCATGAAGCCCTCGGGTAGTGACGGATCCAGCCACTGCGAACTGCAGGACGGTTTCCAAAGACTCAGGAACAAGGGTCTGCTGGCCTGAGCTTGGTCCTGGTATTTCCTGAAAATTATGAGGGATTCATATGTGATTTTGCCAGAATGTTTTCATATAGGACTGTTGGCTTTGGAACAAAGTTGGTGCCAAAGTTTTTGGAAATCCTCTTGTTTTTGACAAGAATTAAGAGCCTTTTGATGAAAGTGAAAGAGGAGAGTGAAAATGCTGGCTTAAAACTCAACATTCAAACAACGAATATCATGGTGTCCATTCCTATTCAGTTCACTTCAGTTCTGTTCAGTCGCTCAGTCGTGTCCAACTCTCTGCAGCCCCATGGACTGCAGCACGCCAGGCCTCCCTGTCCATCACCAACTCCCGGAGCTTGCTCAAACTCGTGTCCATTGAGTCTGTGATGCCATCCAACCATCTCATCCTCTGTCGTCCCCTTCTCCTCCTGCCTTCAATCTTGCCCAGCATCAGGGTCTTTTCCAGTGAGTCAGCTCTTCACATCAGGTGGCCAAAGTATTGGAGCTTCAGCTTCAGCATCAGTTGTTCCAAAGATCATTCAGGACTGATTTCCTTTAGGATGGACTGGTTGGATCTCCTTGAAGTCCAAGGGACTCTCAAGAGTCTTCTCTAGCACCACAGTTCAAAATCATCAATTCTTTGGCACTCAGCTTTCTTTATGGTCCAGCTCTCACATCCATTGATGACTACTGGAAAAACCAAAGCTTAGACTAGACGAACTTTTGTTGACAAAATAATGTCTCTGCTTTTTAATATGTTGTCTAAGTTGTTCATAGTTTTTCTCCCAAGAAGTAAGCGTCTTTTAATTTCATGGCTGCAGTCACCATCTGCAGTGATTTTGGAGCCCAAGAAAATAAAGTCTGTCACTGTTTCCATTGTTTCCCCATCTATTTGCCATGAAGTGATGGGACTGATGTCATAACTTAGTTTTTTGAATGCTGAGTGTTAAGCCAACTTTTTCACACTCCTCTTTCACTTTCATCAAGAGGTTCTTCTTCACTTTCTGCCATAAGGGTGGTGTCATCTGCATATCTGAGGTTATTGATCCTTCTCCCGTCAATCTTGATTCCAGCTTGTGCTTCATCCAGCCCGGCATCTCTCATGATGTCCTCTGCGTATAAGTTAAATAAGCAGGCGACAGTACACAGCCTCGACGCGCTCCTTTCTCAATTCGGAACCAGTCTATTGTTCCATTTCTGGTCCCATCACTTCATGGCAAATAGATGTGGAAACAATGGAAACAGTGACAGACTTTACTTTCTTGGGCTCCAAAATCACTGCAGATGGTGACTGCAGCCATGATATTAAAAGGGGCTTGCTCCTAGGAAGAAAAGCTATGACCAACCTAGACAGCATATTAAAAAGCAGAGACATTATTTTGCCAACAAAGGTCTGTCTAGTCAAGGCTATGATTTTTTCAGGAGTCATCAATGAATGTGAGAGCTGGACCATAAGGAAAGCTGAGCACCGAAGAATTGATGATTTTGAACTGTGGTGCTAGAGAAGACTCTTGAGAGTCACTTGGACTTCAAGGAGATCCAACCAGTCCATCCTAAAGGAAATCAGTCCTGAATGTTCATTGAAAGGACTGATGCTGAAGACAAAACTCTAATTCTTTGGCCACCTGATGCAAAGAACTGACTCATTGAAAAACAGCCTGATGCTGGGCAAGATTGAAGGCAGGAGGAGAAGGGGACGACAGAGGATGAGGTGGTTGGATGGCATCACTGACTCAATGGACATGAGTTTGAGTGAACTCTGGGAGTTGGTGATGGACAGGGAGGCCTGGTGTGCTGCGGTTCCTGGGGTCGCAGAGAGTCAGAAAGGACTAGGCAACTGAACTGAACTGTTGACTTTGGGCTAATTTTCTTCCCCAACATGTGAACTGTAATCCTGTTTAGATTTCAACTCTCAAATGTAATTGACAAATGAAGAGAGCCGCCGACAGAACTTGAGTGGTTATTAATAATAATCTCAGAATGATTATGTACATGGGAAAATGGATCCGTCTGACTAATGCTGACTATAATCACAGTCTCACAATTGTTGAAGATTTCCAGTTTTCACGGAGGCTTTCTTTTGTCTGAGGAGGGACGCCCAGGCCTGGACGGCGCAGTGCACAGTAACTCGAGTGTGTTCTGCAAACTGACAAGCTGGCACAAGTTGGTGCTCTCTCCTCCACGAGGCGCCGAGTCAGAGTTTGTAATTTCGGGGTTTGATGTCAATTCGGCCCATGGTTCCTTCCCGACATTAGGCTTGTTTACAGAAGCTTCTGAATCTGCCTCTTCTGATGTGTGGGTGGGTTATACACACGGACATTAAATTATTATTCAGCAAGTATTTAACGGCTCATCCAGCCGCGTTGTTTGGAATGCATCTTTCCATCTCAGCACATCTGGCCTTGGCCACGTGTCTGCTGTGGCCAGTTGAGTGTCAGAGGTGAGCAGACACACGTGTGTCCTGGCTCTGGAACCTCTGGGGTCCCCGGGTCCGGCTCCTGGTGTCTCTACCCCTCTTCTCTGGACCCAGCATCATCCCTCATGGAGCAGACATGAGCGATGGACAAGCCCATCGGTCAGTCTGCAGTCACCCTGTAGACTGGTCAGTGTAGAATAATCACATCTTACAGGAACCTCCAGGTTTGAAGGGTGGCTTGATACTCAGCGTTACTGTGGCCATACTGACAGGTACCTTCACATCAACCTTGTTAGAACTGTGACTAGATTTAGAGGACAATTAAAGAGTTTGTTCATGATTCAAAATTTATTACAGTTAAAATAAATATTCTAAGACTGAAATTTCTTGTGTTCTCCGTAAATAATACAGGTAGTAAAATATATTCAATTGGAACCACAGAAAAATCTACAAGAAAATAAGAAAGATAAGAGTAAAAACCAAGAAAGGAATGACTTTTCTCTGTAAAGACAGAATTTTAGAGCAGACAGGGGAGCTTAGATTTCATCTTGCCTAAGGGGACTGCAGAGGATGAGATGATTGGATGGCATCGCTGACTTGATGGACATGAGTTTAAGCAAACTCCAAGAGATGGTGAAGGACAGGGAAGTCTGGTGTGCTGCAGTTCACGGGGCTGCAAGGAATCAGACATGACTTAGTGACTGAACAAGAACAACAGTTTGCTTTGAATTCACCATTTTCTTAGCAAATCTGGTAATTGGGGCCCTTGATCTATTTTCAGTAGTCCAAGGGCCTGAAGTAACTCCTATGCTCGCCCATATCAAAGTACAGGAATGGGCCCTTTTTCAAGGTCCCCTGGCTGGTCCCTCGGTCCAGGGATCTTCCCACCAGATCCCATGTCCCTGCTGCTGGTGTGACGAGCTTGCGTCTCCCCTGGGAAGGGAGCAGACAGAGAGGAACACATGACTCACACTCTCCGGGGTCACTGGCTCTGTGGCAGCTTTGCGGGTGCTGCACACATGGCCGCCCAGCGTTTCTCAGCCGCGCCGCACAGGACCCTCGGCAGGGACTTCCCACTCACTGGACGCCCAGCTGCTGTGGCCAGCCAAGAGTGCGCCAGCGCATCTGTTGGAGCAGCAGCCCTCGCGGCTAACAGGCTCTGGGAGGGCAGCCCGCCCCGTCGGGCACAGGCCCCTCATTCCTGCTGCGCCTCCGTCTGCTCATCTTCCACGGTCCAGAGCCGGGGCAGCGTCCACACCCAAGAAGTGCCCCCCTCCCCTGACGAGCGACTCCACCGTCACAGGAGAACCAGGGGCAGGGGGCGGGGCGGATGCGAGAGTGACGTCCAAGCCACGGTCCTGTGAAGCTCGGCCTCGTGGAGACTCAAGGTGCCAGAGGAGCCTGTGCCCTGGGTGTTGGCGCACAGCACAGAGGGGCCCGTGCGTCCGGTGCCCTGAGGGTGCCCGGGTGGCCTGGCCTCCAGAGCCACGGTTCTGGGGTGGCCTTGCTCTTGGCTGTCTGGGAGGGACTAAGGTCTCTTGCTTATGTAAGCGCAGGGTGAGATGCTGGCGACGGCGTGATTAAGGACCAGTCACACACACGGGGCACCACGGGACGCTCCTGAGGGGCTGTGGGCAGGGACCCCCCAGCGGGCACCTGAGGGCCCCCCCTGCTGCTCTGGGAGCTCAGAGAGGAGGAGGCGTCCTCACTGCCCAGCCAGGAGGTTCCGACTCTTGGATCCTTCTGTGGGTGCTTCTGCTGACAAGTCATCGCTAGTTGAGCCTCAGCGTGATTGATGAGGCTGTTTGGGGTATTTGTGCAACCCTAGGACAGCAGCTGGATGATGCATATTTTGGGTGAATATTTCTGACCTAGAATGTCCCCAGAATTTTATTGTTAGACGCACACACAGCAGTTCAAGTACAAACAATCCATCCATTCATTTGTCAGACAGATCCGCGAACAACGTCGCTGAGTGTGCCTTCTCAGAGATGTCTCGTGTTCTCTCTGAGTTCCAGTTCCTGGGAAGGCTCATGCAGGTGTGCGAGGCCTCCCTCTGTCCTTCCCCAGGTGGCCCCGGTCAGCACGTCCATGAGCCCTCCCGCGGCGGCTCAGTCACGGGCCCAGGGCAGCCCCAGGCCTGCACGTCAGGGCTGGGAGCCCCGTGGGGCTCGCCCACTCTCAGTGTCCCCCCATGGGGCCTGCTGGTCTGGTCTGACACCCCAGACCCCCCTCACCTGCTGGCCCTGGGCCTCCGGGCCCCCAGCCCTGGGGCACGTGCACACCCTCACCCCACACAAAGGCAAACAGATGTCTCCGGTGGGGGCTTCCGGCAGCCTGTTACATGCTGGGGTCTTCCAGAAGCTTTCCCAGAAAAGGGGTGTGTGTACTCCATGGGAACCACCACATAGCTTGTTTTAAATGATAAAGGTTAATTTCCAAATATTTAATTCAACCTGGCCGGGTACCTAGACCACATTTGAGAGGGATGAAGACCCACCACAAAAGGGAGAAACACACCAGAGTCTGGAAAGCAAGTTGCCAAGTCTGTTGCGTTGAGCGTTTCGCCCAATGTGCCAGAGCAGGAAAGAGGGGGCCCCCCGACAGCCTTTCTCAGGGAAGCCCCTCCCCCGGCCTAGCGACCCCACAGCCTGCAGGGCAGGCTCCTTGCTGGCCTCAGGGTCTCCTCGAGAGAAGACAGGCTCTGAGGGCAGGTTGGCTGCTGCGCTTTCAGCTGCCCGCGTGCTCTGTAGTTTGAGATGAAGGGGCCACACTAGGGCCTCAGGGGGCATTGGCTTGGCGACCAGGTTCCCGGGGCAGCTGGGAGACTCGCTGACCACTGTGCTCTGGTGGGTGGGGTGGGGGAACCACCTGCAGACAGACACACGGGGTCCCAGAGGAGCAGAGGCCTGGAGCCTGGCTGTGGGCAGGGGTGGCCGCGGAGAGTCCAGCCGGTTAAGGAGAGGGGGTGTGCCTGCGGCTCCCTCTCTGGACCTGCTCTGCCGGGGGGTGTGCAGAGGAGCTGCAGGGACAGCTGGGCGGAGCGAACGGATCCAATTAAACTCAGGAAGGAGCAGTCACCCCTGCTCCGGATCCTGAGCAAATCCCAACAGGATTAACGATTTTGCTGTAAACAGAGAAACCGGAAAGAAAGACAGGGCTGTCGGCACAGCCTTTGTGGTGGCAACTCGGTGTTAAGCATGGAGCCAGAGGCAGAAAACGGTAAATCTTTCTGCCTGTTGACTGAAAACAGTAAATATGACTCTGGCTTACAAATAAGGAAAGCTTAAAGACCTCTAAAATAATCTGACTGCAGACAACGAGGAAGAAATGGCTTTGCCACAGCTGGGAAAGGGTTAACACGGAGGAGACAAGGCCTGGTTCACCTCAAAAGAAAGGGAGACATTTCAATGCTCTAACGGAAAAGTGGAAAGGCTGGCAAAGGCCCCTTCGCCCGCTCGGCCCCTCACCCAGGCACCTGGCGGGCCGTCGGGCGCCCCCACCTGGCACCAGCAGGCGTGTAGCTGGCACGTTGCACCCGCCTCGCTGGAGCCTGTCCTGCGGAGCGGGGTGGGGAACAGGTCCCTCAGTGGACTCTCTGAAAATGGTTTGACTGTGCTGGGGCTTGAGGGCCCAGCAAACCCCTGGCATGCAGGCCCCACCTCTGAGCGGATGGTGGAGAGAGGGCGGGGGCGGCGGGCAGTGGGCTGGGGGGGCGAGAACTCCCAGTGCTAAGAGGTCTGAGCAGAGGCCCTAGGAGCTGAGCTGGGGCCGCTGGTGAGCCTGGAGCAGAAGCGGGGAGAGCCCAGGGAGGGGGGCCCGGTCGGGAAGGCGGGCCGGGTCTGTCCCGGCTGGGAGGCGTCTCCTCTGACTGCTGCAGTGAAGGGCGGGAAGTACTAACTGCTCAGTTGTGTCTGACTCTCTGTGACCCCGTGGACGGTAGCCCACCAGGCTCCTCTGTCTGTAGAATTCTCCAGGCAAGAATACTGGAGTGGGTAGCCGTTCCCTTCTCCAGGGGATCTTCCAGACCTGGGGATCAAACCCAAGTCTCCTGCATCACAGGCAGATTCTCCACTGTCTGAGCAGCAGGGAAGCCCTGAAGGGCCGGGGGCACCACAAAGACGGTGACCGCGCCAGCCCTGGGGGGCGGTCGCCGTCACGCCGGCCAGTCTCCTCCTATTTTCTTTCAAACCCAGGAATGGCATGACTTTCAGAAAAGTGCAGGCCTACACGGTGCTGTTCAGATTCACATCATTTTCAGGGAGGAGATCTGAACATGTGCAAGGAGAGTCTTACCAGTCTCAGGCCATCAGCGGATCTCCTTATGTGATGCTCAAGACATTCTATCCTGAGGAAGTATTGATGGCTCTTCTAATGTGTTCTGCAAAGATGAGGCTGTAAGACTGTTCATCGCAGTGTTGTTTATAATAATGGAAATTAAAAACCACCCGAGGACTCTATTAGACTCATTCATGAACCAATATTCATAAAGTGGAATATGGGCCCCTGGGAACATGACGTGGGGGACCGTGTCTCACAGGATGGAAGGTGGGCCTGCTTGTGAAGACGGAAAACGGCTTATGAAACGACGTGTGATGGAAAGAGCTAAAGAGGGTGGGATCGTCTCTGCTTGGAGGCACAGCCTTGTTTCACGTTGCCGCAGGAGGGGAAGCAGGGAGAGGACGGTGGAGGCTGGACGCAGTTACCAATGGAGTCGCCCGGCTAGCCGGCGGGAGGGCCCCCGTCACGCTGCGGTCACTGGGACTCTGCGTTCATCAGCCCAGACCTGTCCCAGCTTCTGCCCTAAGTTTCGTTCCGGCTTCCCAGTCAGGACCCGTAAGAGGAAAGCAAATTTCCCCCCTGCCCAGTCCCCTCGGATGCCCTGCTTCCGATGAGCGTTCAGGAGTAGAAGAGGGGGCTGAAGGGATGTGGCCGTCTTCTCGTCTGTTGATGAAATCAAACCTGGAATCTGAGCCTTAATTCAAACACAGAAATCAGGAGAAACAGACTCTGCCTAAAGGCAAAGTTTGGCAGGAGAGTTTTGAAAGCGCTGTAGGGAAAAGAGAGGAAGAGGTCAGGAACCCACATAAACTCACAGTCACGCAGACCAAGCAGCTGACGTCTCACTTCCGGACACGCATGTGCTTACAGGGACACGCGTCGACGTCGCAGACGGAAGGGGCGCTGTAAAAAGGGGCATCTCGCCAGGTCCACGGCGCCGTCAGCTCTAAAGACGGATGGTGAGTGTCATCAGTTCCTGCTAGCTCTTGAGCTGGTAGACTAAATCCCCCGACTCGTTCAACCTCTTCCCCAGAGTAAGCCTGCCATTCAAGTAGGAAGCGTTCCAGATAACCTGTAGGCTTCTTCTGTCTCCCAGACCTTGGCTGTGATCCTGGGGGCCTCGGTATAAGACATCCGGGGTAAGTATGCCCAGGGGTTTGTCTGAACATTGTCATGTCTCCCCGGGTCCTGGATAGAGACAGAGATGACCACATAAAGCAGAGACGAGATGGTTGGGTTTAGGAAGGGGGGTGGGTAGGGTGGAAGTGAACACATGTGCGAAACGGGAAACCAAGGGTCTGGCGGGGCAATATTCTGTTTCCTGACCAGGCTGGTGTTCGCATGCTGACTCTGATAGACTCAGCTCCTCAGGGTGCACCCACCGGGTGGGGAGGGAGCCCCAGGAGCGGGCGTGAGCATCGCCCTGTGTTTGGTCTTACAGCTCCAGCTGAACCTACAATGACCTTCCAGCAAAAACATTAAAGAATGAGCAGTCACACTGACCACGAAGGTCCACCTTTGGACTTTATTAATATAGAACGATTTTATTTTAAAATTTTTAAAGTTTTTATTTATTTTTGGCTGGGCTGGGCCTTCATTGCTTTGAGCGGGCTTCTCTCTAGCTGCGGCGAGTGGGGGCTGCTCTCCAGCTGTAGTGCCGGGGCGTCTCGTTGTGGCAGCTTCTGTCTTTGTGGAGCGCAGGCTTGGTTGCTGCATGGCATGTGGAATCTTCCCAGCCTGGGGACTGAACCCATGTCTCCTGCATTGGCAGGGGGATTCATTATCACTGAGCCACCAGGGAAGCCTCCATCTTTGGATTTAAGAAACATTTATTTAATTGAAGTATAGTTGATTTCCAATGCTGTGTTAATTTCTGCTGTGCAGCTCAGTGACTCAGTTACACGCGTGTGTGCCTGGCTGCTCAGTCGTGTCTGACTCTTTGTGACCCTGTGGACTATAGCCTGCCAGACTCCTCTGTCCATGGGGTTCTCCAGACAAGAACACTGGAGTGGGTAGCGATTCCCTTCTCCAGGGGATCTTCCTGATCCAGGGATTGAACCTTGGCCTCCCGCACTGCAGGTGGGTTCTTTACCCCCTGAGCTGCCAGGACTACCAGACATATTCTCTTTCATATTCTCTCCCACGATGCTTTATCCCAGGAGACTGGAGGTACTTCCCTGTGCTGGACAGTAGGACCATGCTGCTTGTCCATTTTACGGGTCATAGTTTGCTTCTACCACCCGCAAAGCCCCAGTCTTCCCCTCCCCAGCCCCATCTCTGGATTTCTGAAGCCGCTCTGCTCCAAGCCGGGGCAGTGTTTCATGGCCCTGCTGGGTGAGACAGCGCCTGAGGTGCGGGGGGCCTGGAGAGCTCCATGAGGGACGGGCAAAGGCATTGCTCTGGGGCGACCTGGGGGAGCTGGACTTACTCCTGTTCTGGCCCTCCCTTGTTTATTCCCTTAAATCAGAGTCTGCACCAGAAGCCTGGACCTCAGTCTTCTCCCCTGTGATGCAGAGAGGACTCTGGAAAGGGGCGGAGGGAGACTGAAGCAGACGAGGAGTGTCCCAGCAGGATGGGTGCAAAGTGCCCTGGAGTGAGGGCGTCGGGGGCAGAGTCCAGTACGCTCCGCCTGGGGTGCCAGGAAGAAACGGGAGAGTCCCCCGAGGTGGCCTGACGCACCCCAGCGGTAGCCCAGTGCACGCCCTGGAGGTGGCCCACTGCATAGGGGAGTAAGTAACTCCTGGCTCCAGAGACCAGCACAGGAGGCAGGGTGGTCCTGGAGCAGCGCTCCTGTGGGGCAAGGTCACCTGCAGCTCTGTGAGGGGAGGGCCGCCGGCTCCAGAGAAAAGACGAAATGCATGAACGTGACCCCAGCAGAGGGCCACACAGTGGCCAGGAGCGTAAGCTTCTCTTAAGCTTTTCTGTGTCTTCAGGATCAAGCTTAGTATACAGTGCGGACAAGAATACCGCCTGCTGTATTGCTGAACAGAGGATGCTCGGCCATCAAGTCCCCAGTCTCGACGGCCGCCCAGGATGGTGAGCCCTGGGGGGACTCAGGGTAGGAAGACCCAGGGCGCCGGCCAGGGGCACCAAGACGCAGATTGAAGGAGTGATTAATTCACTGGTCTTATCACGAGCTCACCGAGATTACATCTCCACACTGCCTAGTAAACAGGGGGATAAGGGTGTAGAATTCCACCTTTAAAATAATAAAAATAACTTTATTTTCCTGCTATTAAACCCAAATTGGTTTATAATCGGTGCATTATGAGTTACTTTCTAAAATAAGCCAAGGTTGCTTTGAGCGCGTGCTGTTTTGCTGAGTTCCTTCCACCAGACTCACCAAGCCTGGCAGCTCTACTCACGTTTGCCTTCTCGGCAAAGTCACAGGGCGGCTGTCTGATGAAACCGTGAGGTGCCTGCCCTCTTCCGTCTCGGGGCTCTTGCCCGCCCCTCTCGACGCTGGGGATCAGGGTCCCTCCAGGACCAAGCGTGTCTTCCCGGTTTCAGACAGGAACGCAGGCTTCAGGGGCTCTGATCTCTGCCCAGCGTCTCTGTCTGACTCCAGACCCCCATCTGCCCCACAGCCCCGCGGGTGCCCAGGAGGCACCTAGGTTACTGTGTCCACCTCTGAGCTCCGTTGTCTTATGTTTCAAGCCGCCTGCCCGTCCTTTTCCATCTTCACAGAGGACATTTCCCAGCCATTCCCGTACCGTTCAGGTCCTCTCATCGCAGGCCCGACCCTGCCCACCCCTCAGGAGCGCCTGCCGCTTGTCTGCAAAGCTGTGGAGGCTTCTCGATTCCTCTCTGTCATCACCCTAATCAGGAACCCAGGTACGTCGACCCTGAGTATGCCTGGGCTCCAAGGCCATCTCATGAAATCCACCATCCGCTCAGCTCACGGCTCCCGCCTTTGCCTGCTGCATGCACGGCCCCCAGGGGTCCCCTACACCACCCGCACCTCTTTACCTGCTCCCAGTGTGGCCACCGTGGGGGGCTCCTAGCGCAGAGTCTGGGACCCCCCTTTCACTCCAGGCTGAGAACTGAGCCCGGGACCCCCCCTTCACCCCAGGCTGAGAGCAGATCCCGGGACCCCCTTCACCCCAGGCTGAGAACAGAGCCCGGGACCCCCCCTTCATTCCAGGCTGAGAACAGACGGACCTCCATGCTCTGGGGCGACCCCCACCCCCGAGCTGGTCACCCCCCAGCAGCCCTCTGTTCCCTCTCCTCGGGGCACCAAGGCTTCCTTTGTGTTCTCACTTCCTTGTTGCCTCTACCACCAGGTGTAAAACCACACCCTCCCTCTGCTGCGCTCTCCCTGCCTCCTTCCCACATTAACTACCTTGTGTAACATAGCCAGCGAGCAGGAGCTGCTCCACAGCACAGGGAGCTCCGCTCGGTGCTCCGCGATGACCTAGAGGCGTGGGATGGGGGAGAGGCAGGCTCAAGACGGGGATATGTGGATCCGCACAGCTGACTCAGGCTGCTGCGCGGCAGAGACCAGCACAGCACTGTGAAGCGGCTATAGCTCAATAAATAGAAGAAAGTGTGCTTTGCGTCTGCGTCTCCCCCGCAGGACTGCAGACTCTGTGATGGTAGGAACACGGCTCCGCCAGGTGTGCGCAGGGCTCTGAAACAGACGGGCGTCCGGGAGGCGTCACAGTCCTGTGCGGATTGAAGGAACGAGTGAACTGGAGAAAAAATGAACGGAGGCCCCGGCACGCATGTCAGGAAGCCTCCCAAGGCCGACATGCAGCCAGCCAGGCAGTGTAGACACCTGAGCAGCCTGTCTGCCTCCTGCAACGTCCCAGCCAGGGCTGACGGCGGGGCTGAAGGGAGCCGGCCAGGCCCCGGAGACCCGCTGGCCGGCAGGTGTGACTGGCGGCGGGTAATTGGGCTCCGTGCTCAGGGCTGTCATCAATTCTTGTGTCACTTTGTGCTTTGCTTTTTCCTGGACCCAATGTTGTTTTTCCCCTGAGCAGCATTTGGGAATTCAGAGACTTCCCATGCATTTGATTTAACATCCCACACCTTCAGGTCCTGATTAAGCCTGACATTGTCTTTATAGAGTGAGTTGTTAATAGAGGTGAAACTGTTTTCACAATGATTCCTTCTCACATCCCACGAGGTGCCTGGGAAGAAGTGCCCTTGTTAAGACGAGGGCTTTGCTTCAGTCTTCTGCAGGGTGACATGGCATGAGGTCCGGGAGGCTGCCTTGGTAATTACGGATGCTTAGATCACATCACAGAGATGTGGAATTTTGCCTGATTAACTGTGGAATCTACTTAAGAACGTTACAGATTTTTAAGTGACATTTAAGATACTCCTAGGATGTTGGCGCTGAGTGAGAGAACAGAATCGTGCTGTCTTGACTCATGTGTAACTATTTCCTGAACATATGAAAAAAAAAAAAAATCCTTCCATGTAAACTAGAGAGCTGAGCCCATAGGTCGGCACTGCGTTCAGAGTCGGGACTAGAAATGATCCCCCAGCTTTCTCAGGGTCACAGGCGACTTCAGTGCTGGGGGTGTCTCCCCAGGCATGATGACTGCAGCATAAGCAGGCTCTGGGGCCATCTGTGGCCCTAAACCTTTCAGGGGGCAGGCGGGCTTGCCCCCCACTCCTAAGGCAGACCCCACCCTCGGTGCAGAGTAAGACGCGGCTCAGAGACTCATACCCAAAACGGAGGCAAAATCGCTCTCTGCTCTGTGATGAGAGTCGAGGCTAATTTTATCCCCCCTGTGCGCCAGGGCACTCAGAATTTTTCATGAGAAAGTAATGACTTCCAGGAATGAAATAAACTCTATACACATTTTCATGGGAGATGGATCATTTCTGGAAAATAATTAAAAAGAATCAGATGAAGTCTTTTCTGCCCATGAGATAGAAATGGATCATCCGTAACCACAGGAGGGGACTTTGGGGGCCGACCGATGACTGTGCTTGGGCTATTAATAAACTCTCTTATCAGTGCCAGAAATGGAGGATTTCCTTGTTGTCTTAGCGCCCTGAGCCCTGCTTGTCTCGGGGCTGACCACGCTGGCGGGGAAAATGCTTGAGCAGCGTGCGACAGAGGGTGGCTAACCAGAAGACAAGTCTTTGCTGGAAACTCGGGAATCTCGACAACGTGTGACTCCTCGCGACGAAACGGCGCCGAGGCTTCCCCTTCCCAGCCGTCGGCGGTGGGGCTGTGTTTGGGCGCGTCTGGCACCTCCGGGGGCGGGCGGGCTGTTGGCAGAGGGTGAGGCTGGGCTGGGGCTCCCGTCTGAGACAGTGTCTGCCTGCCCGCTCCCCAGGCAGCTGCTCCACGTTTCTCACTGGGGTCCTGGACACCGGCAGCACTGACATGCAGAGCTCAGGGTCACGTGGCAGGAGAGGGACGCCCTCTGAGCGCAGGGGTGGCCCCACGGGACCAGGACTGCACACTGAGGGTGTGGACAGAAGGGCTTCCTGGGGGGACCCCCCAGCCTGAGGGTGGCTGGCCATTCTGACGCCTGTGTTTCTTCACATCTTAAAAAACCCCACAAGTTCCTCTAGCTTTTGTTGCAATCCACTGATATGGCTTTTACTTGACTTTTTCCTCCCAAATCACCGGTGGCTCAGAGTGGTGCCCTGCAGCCCAGGGTCCAGGCTCACAGACCCTCGGCCTGTGCGTCTGCTGCAAAGTCTGGGACTGCATCTCGTTGTCTGAAGCTAATCTATACGCTTGAGAGGTTTGCAGCTTTTTTCTCATATTCTAGGGTAACATTCTCCTTTATTGCTATTCTTTTTTGCTTCTGGGTGAAATTTCAAATCAGCGCATTAAGCTCCAGGAAGGTTCCTGCTGGGAGCTTGTCCGGGTCCTCCCCCTTCCTTCATGCACCCCCACTGGGCTCCTGCTTTACTCTGGGTCCCCAGCCTCCCCAGCTTCCAGGACTCCGGTGGAAATCTGGAGACAATGAGCTTCCTCCCGGAACTGTGACCGAGCTCACATCCACTCCCACCCCCCGCCACCACGGCTCAGGTGGCTGAACCCCCCTGACCGGGTGGTGTAGAAAGCAGATGCTTATTTCTCAGTTCCAGGGGCTGGGAGCCCAAGATCAGGATGCCGGCAGATCCAGTGTCTGGAGGACCCGTCTTCCTGGCTGGACGGCGGCCACCGTCTCCACGTGTCCCCACAGGTGGACAGAGACGGGTCTGGGCTCTCCTCCTCCTCATACAAGGGCTCTAATCCCACCAGGGGCCCCACCCGGTGACCTCACGGAACCCCCTAACTCCAGCCCATCAGAAGACGGGGCTGCAACAGATGGACTCGGGGGAGGCAGACGGTCCAGGCTCGCCCCGTCCTCCCCCCTTTGGCTTCATCTTCCGCAGGATGCTGCCTTTCTGCACAGAACTCTTGCTACTTCTTGTTAAAAACATTTTATTTTTAATCGGAGAGTAATTGCTTTACAAGGCTGTGCTGCTTTCTGCTGTACACTGATGTGAGTCGGCTTTGAACGTGCACATGTCCCTCCCTCTCGGGCCTCACTCTCCCCGCGGCCTGCTGCTCCAGGTCATCACAGAGCACAGAGCGCCCTGTGCTAGCCAGCGGCCTCCCGCTCGCGTCCGCTTTACCCCCGGCAGCGTGTGTTCGTCAGTGCTCCTCTCTCAACTCGTCCCACCCTTTCCTCCCCACGCTGTGTCCACATGCTCATTCTCCATGTCGGTGTCTCTGTTTTGTCTACTGATGCATGCTTAGTTTTGAGACTGTTGTCAATGTAAAAAGTGACGACGGCTATTTATGTCTAAGGGGGCTCTGCCTATGTTTTCCTCTAAGAGTTTTAGAGTGTCCGGCCTTACCTTTAGGTCTTTAATCCACACGAACCCGTTTGCAAGGCAGAAACGAGAGACGTGCACACAGAGAACAAACCTATGGACATCGAGGGGGGAAGGGGTGGGTGGGATGAGCTGGGAGCTGGGGTTGGCATATACGCACCCTCATGTATAAAACAGAACTGATGACAGCTTCCCCGGTGGCTCAGACGGTAAAGTGTCTGCCTGCAGTGCGGGAGACCGGGGTTCAATCCCTGGGTTGGGAAGATGCCCTGGAGAAGGAAATGGCAACCCACTCCCATATTCTTGCCTGGAAAATCTCATGGATGGAGGAATCTGGTAGGCTATAGTCCATGGGATCACAAAGAGTCGGACACGACCGAGCGACCTCACTTCACTTCAATGAGAACCTACTGTGTATAGCACTGGGAACTCTTCTCAATGAACTGTGGGGACTTAAATGGGAAGGAAATCCGAAAAAGAGGGGATCTGTATATACGTATGGCTGGTTCACTTTGCTGCACAGCAGAAACTGACGCAGCAGTGTAAAGCAACTATACTCCAATAAAAATTTGTTTAAAAACGCGATTACATTTCCTAACCTGTTTTTGCTTGATTAGAGAGCTATTGATTACGCGGGCTGATACAGAGGGCCGGGCATTCTCATTACTTCTGGTCATTACTCAATTTTCCTATTGAATTTCCAGGTGACGAAACGTCTTGTTTCCAAACAAGGATCCTTTTTCCTGATGCTCATTTCTTCCTGCATCTTGTTACCGACAGGGCAGCACAGAGACAGCGTGTCTGTGTTCTGGATGCTGATCCAGCTCCCGGGTCTGTGTTCACCTCCCAGTCCCTGGGCCTAAGCCCCGGAGTCTCATCTCGGCAGTGGGGTCCTAACTGTCCTCGTGTCAGAGGTCATTAGCTCCCTGCCCGGGGGCCCCAGGAGAGGCGCGGGGACACGTGCTGCAAAAGACCAGCCACATGTGACCCTCCGCTTTCTTATGTGAATAAGGCTCCCGGAGGACGATGAAGGGCACAGGGAGCTTGGTGGCCTGGCTTGAGGCTGAGAGCAGCTCTGAAGTGCTGCTCCAGCGGGGGTCTCTCTGAGCTCTTTGAGAACACAGCCTGTCAGACTGAGGAAGCCTCCCTCTCCAGTTCCCCTTTGCTCTGTTTTTTAAGTAGAAATTGGTGTGGAGTTTTGTCAACTGCTTCTTCCCTGTGGCTCTTGTCTGATGATGGGGAGAATTCCATTAACGGGTTTTATTAATGGGACTCATCTGTGAATCCACCCAGAGGGTGCAGGCAAAGAGGTTTCCGATGAGAGTGTGGAGGAGGGACCCATTGAAGGAGCTGCCAGCACGGACCCACCGAGACAGAGGGAAGAAAAAGGACACCCCTTCCTCTACTCCCTAGGATGACCAGGGTGCAGAAGAGCCGGCCTATGAGGCTTTACAGGTGAGCTCTGAGCAGAAGGGCATGGTCAGGTCCCCAGGAAGCTTGTGATTGGACAGAGCTTCACAAAGGACCTGCCTCTCGGGAAGCTGGCAGAGTTTGGGGACCTGAAGACCCCTGGCATGCTGAAGACCCAAGGAGTTGCCGGAGGCCGGAGTGTTGGCTGGACTCTGCTGGCCCAGAGCAGGGTCTTCAGAGGAGCAGAGCAGTCAGCCCAGGACCACGGGGGCCCCAGGCCCGCCCCCCAACTTCCTGCCCTGTCCTCACTGGACTGAGCTCTGCTGGCCGTGAAAGGACAGGGGCTGAGATGGGTGACTGCACAGAGGACCCCCAGGTAAGAGAGGCTGAGGGGCGTATCTGGAGAGGCTGGAGGAAGATGCCCAGCCCGCCCGAGGCATGGCTGTGTTTTCAAAGGAGAAGGGGATGTTTCCATAAAATCCAGAAGAGACGTGTGGCTTTAATTCCACTTTCAATGGTCAATGAGCTTGTGGAAGGAAAGCAGATATGAGTGAGGCTCCTTATTTGTTCACATCATAAGATCATGCCTTACAGATGCAGCCACAAAGCACCAAACGCAGGGTCTGATTTAGACGAGTCCATCTGTACACAGCACTTCAGGACAGGAGGGTGTGAACAGCTCCTTCTGCCCAGAAGGTGGTTATTGCTCAGTCAGTCTGTCGTGTCCACCTCTTTGGTGACAACTCGCTCACTGCCTTGGGTGGGAGACACGCTGACCTGGGGCAGCAGGAGGCACTTCCAGGCTGGGCCCAGAGGCCGTCTGCTCTCCAGCAGTGATGTGCGTTGCAGGCGCCATTTCTGTTTCCACTGAGCGGCCGGGCAGCCGGCACCGCCCTCTGAGTGCAGCTGCCCTCGCCCTGCCTGTGCCCGAGGCCGTGGCCACTGGAGAGCAGGGTGTGCTCTGCACCTGCAAGACGAAGCCGATAAAGGCGGTTTCCTTCCAGCGGCGCTGGCTCTAACTCTTCGTCTAACTCGGCCTCTGACCTCGGAGAAGGCCCTTTATCTCTTCGGGTCTCAGTCAGCTTCTCTCTGGGCTGACGTTGCAGACCACTGGCTCCGGGCTCCTCCCCAGGGTCGCCAAGCCAGGAGGATACACAGCTCTCCCCGTGGGGACTGTGGCCTCGTAAGCGGTGACATCCGTCCTGGAGGAACAGTGCTGTTTCCCTGGCTCACCGTCTTCTTTCCCGCTTCCTCTCCTTTCTTTCTGCCTCTCTACTCCTTCCCTCCCTCCCTGCTCTCTGCCCCCTTCATCATGGAGTATCTCACACACGAGCAAGAGGAGAGAATGACCTCCTGGGTTCCCTCTGCCCATTGCGCAGCTCCACAGCTCACCAACACGCTGGTTTCCCTCCACCATCAACAGGGGATCAGACGTTGTGCGTATCGTAGGATCAACGTGTAGGCTGGCTCCTAAGCAGCTGTCACAGTCTGCTTGAATTCACTCACATTCCCATCTTGACTGACTCATTTGACGGAAATAATACATTTGCATGAGAATATCTATTTTGACATGTGATTATGCCTCAACAATACGCACCTTATATTAAGTCTTTATGTTAACAAGCAGTATGAGAACTACAACATTTCTTTTTTCCTTACTTTTATGGCAACATATGTTGGATAAGTCTGGATACTTGAGTAATACGTACAGACTAAAAATCGCAAAGATAGTATAGAGAAGACGACAGTATTTTAAGAACAGAAAAATAGAGAAGCATTTTGAAATATGCTGACACCCAGATTGATGGCTCCTTGTTCCTGCTGCTGCTGCTGCTAAGTCACTTCAGTCATGTCTGACTCTGTGCAACCCCATAGACGGCAGCCCACCAGGCTCCCCTGTCCCTGGGATTCTCCAGGCAAGAACACTGGAGTGGGTTGCCGTTTCCTTCTCCAGTGCATGAAAGTGAAAAATGAAAGTGAAGTCGCTCAGTTGTGTCCGACCCTCAGCGACCCCATGGACTGCAGCCCACCAGGCTCCTCCGTCCATGGGATTTTCCAGGCGAGAGTACTGGAGTGGGGTGCCATCACCTTCTCCGAGTGTCCCATGATGTAATTGAACACTATGGTATTTATGTCTATATCTGTTTCCCTCTTACTCCTTCATAAACCTGCAGCATTTTAATCATTCTCCAGCCATAGATGAAGCTGGTGAGCCTGGACTTTCCTGCTCACTGCAAGGTAGTAGAGGTTGGTATGGTCACTTTCAGTTGAAAACATAATTTTTTGGTCAAAAATGAAATGATCATTCCCTGAATTTGATTTTATATCAAAGTTTTCTCCTACAAAAATAAGTCAGAAAAAGACTAAAAAGGGAACAAAAATCACACAGGACAAATAGACAGCAATTTGCAAGATGATAGACATAAAGAATAGCAGTATTCACATTAAATATAAATGATGCAAGTGTTCTAATTAAAATGTGGAAATAGGTTAGTGTAAAAAGACTCACATATATGCTATTCATAAGAAATTTACATAAAAAGACATATAAGTTCAAATTAAAATAGTTAACAAGTATATTCCATGCTCACCTTCACATATAATTGACATATTTTAATAAATATCGGATCAGCATGTTCCAGAGCTACAAATATTACCAGGGATAAAGACTGTCTCTTCATAATGATGGTAAAAGGGTAAACTCACCAAGGTCACGCAGCAGCCTAAACTCCTACACACCTATAAGCTTGAAAATATATAAAGCAAAAAATGATATAATAAAGTTAAAGATTAATTGTAGTCTGAGATTTAAAAATTGCTTTCTCGATAATTGACAGCATAAGTAGATAGAAAATAATTATACATAAGACCAAAATTCTACCAACAACCTTGAAATAACTGACATTTGTGAAATACTCCACCTACCAACAATAAAACACAGTTTCTTTTAAAACGCATATGGAACACTTACCAAGACAGGCCGTTATGAGTCATAAGAAGTCACAATATACTGGAAAGTATTTAAGTCGTACAAAGTTGTTTCTGAATACAATAGAATTAAATTAGAAATCAATAAAAGAAAAGTCTTTGAAAAGTCCCCCAACATTTAAAAACTACCATATTCCTGAATAACCAGTAATTCAAAAAATTAAGAAATATGGAAAATATTTAGAATCGACAGAAACTGCAATAGAATAGATCAAAATTTGTTTGATGCAATTCAAGTAGTTGTTGGTGGCTCAGACGGCAAAGAATCTGCCCGCAGTGTAGGATGCCTGGGTTGGATCGCTGGGTCAGGAAGATCCCCTGGCGAAGGCGATGGCTCCCCACTCCAGTGATCTCGGCTGGAGAATTCCACACAGAGGAGCCTGGTGGGCTACAGACCATGGGATCACAAAGAGTCGGACACGACTGAGCTATTAACACTTTCACTCTCACTTGCTATAGCAGTGAATGGTTATATTAGGGGGAAAAAAATCTTAATCAAGATCTCTTGGAGACTAAAATAAAATTAAGCCAAAATTAAGTAGAAAAAGTAAATCATAAACTAGGAGCAGAAACCAATGAAAGATGAAACGGACGAACAGTAGAGGAAATCCACAAAAGCCAAAATCTGCTTTTTTGGAAAGATTTAAACATAGATACATCTCTCGTAAGGAAGACTCCAAGTTCAGATGACTTCAGCAGTGAATCTACCAAACGTTTAAGGAAGCAACGGGGCCAATTCTACAGGCACTCGTCCTTGCAGTTGGAGAGAAGGGCGTGCTTCCCCTGTCGTTTTATGGGGCCGGTGGTACTATGCCGCAGAACAGAGCCAAACACACAGAGGGCCATCACAGGGATTCTTAAGAACGCAAGTATAAAAACTCCCAACAGATTTTAGCAGGTTGATTTCAACAAAGCATGAGAAGACAAATAAAGCATTGCCAAGTGGGATTTATCTCAGGAAGGCCAAGTTTCTTTTCACATCTGAAAATCCATGAAGGCAACCAAACATATTAGAAATGCAGAAGAGGAGAAACATACAATCTTCTCAGTAGATGCAAACAAATGAGCAGAGCCCTTGATAAAGTCAAATACGGCTCCATGATAAGAATTCTCAATACACTAGGGTTAGAGGGACTTCTTCACCCTGAGTAAGGGCACCCGAGGCAGATTAACATCATAACCGATGGTGAGAGACTGGAAGGTCCCCGCTAAGGACAAGACAGGACGCTTCTCACATCGCTGTTCACCATGGTGTTGGAGTTTCCGACCATTTTTATGTTTCTATGTAAAATCGGGCAAGAACGCATCCAGAAGTACACAGAATCTAGGTTTAAGATACTGGGTACACCGTGTCTAGAAGCAAGGAAATAAAGCTCTCTCTGTTCAGAGACAGCATGATAATCTATTCAGAAAATCCAGAGGCTTGCCTGGTGGTGCAGAGGTTAGGAGGCCGTACTCCCAAAGCAGGGGCCCTGGATTCCCTCCCTGGTCAGAGAAGGAGACTCCACCCGCCACGATTAAGGGTTTGCACCCTGCAAGGAAGGTCAAAGGTCTCGAGTGCCACAGTTAGACCCAGTGTGTGTGTGTGCTCAGTTGCTTCAGTCGTGTCCAACTCTATGACTCTATGGACCGTCGCCTGCCAGGCTGCTCTGTTCATGGGATTCTCCAGGCAAGAATAGTGGAGTGAGTCACCCTGCCCTCCTCCAGGGGATCTTCCTGACCCAGGGACTGAGCCCACATCTCGTATGTCTCCTGCATTGGCAGGCGGGTTCTTAAGCACTAGCACCGCGTGGGAAGCCCAAGACCCAGCACAGCCAAGTAAACAAATAAACAAATCAAACAAACAAAAAAGAAAATCCTGTGGAAAATACTTAACAGCTACTAGAAATCATAAGAGTTTAGCATAATTTCAGGATAATGTATATACTTGTAACTAGCAATCCGAAAATACAAAAGATAAATATTCTTTACAACAGTATAAGGAAGTGAAATGCTTATAGACAACTTTGATGGCAGATGCAGAAGACCCCGACACGGACACCCGTAAATCATCACTTGGAGAAACCATGGAAGAACTGAATGAATAGAGACTTCACGCGTCCAAAGGCTCGGTACTGTTGGGATGTAATTCTCCCCAGTTGATCTGTAGATTCAGCACAATCCCAACCAAAATTTCGTCCAGAGCTTGTGTATAAATTAACAAACTGATTCAAAAATTCACATGAAATTTCAAAGAGCCTAGACTAACTGAAAAACTTTGAGCCAAAGAACAAAGTTGGAAGACTTATGCAACCTGATTTTATGACTAAAAAGCCACAGCAGTCAAGACAGGGTGGTTTAGAAGCGGATAAACAGGTGAATGAAATGCAATAGAAAGTTCAGACATAGCTCTATTTGTGCATGAACAGCTGATCTGGAGAGCTGCAAAAGCAACTCCGTAAAGAAAAGATGGTCTTTTCCCCACATTGTGCTGGGAGATTCAGATATCAATATGAAAAAACCCCTAACTTTAACCATACCTCTCACCATATGCAAAAATTAATTCAGAGTGGGTCATAATCCTAAACACAAAGTCTAAACCCTAGCACTGCAAGCAATCTACAGAGAAAAGATCATGGAGACCTTGGTTTCGGCAAATAATTCATAGATATGCCACCAAAATTAATGTCTGTAAAACAAAAGATGGATAAATTAGACTTCTTCTAATTTGAACCCCTGGTCTTTGAAAGACTATTGAGTTAAAGGACAAGTGGCAGCCTGGGAGGAAGGAGTCTTCATAAAGCGTGAATTTAACAAAGGCCGCGTGCCCAGAGTCCATAAGGAGCTCTCAAAGCTCATTAAGAAAATAACACGTAAACATGGACAAAATATACAAACAGTCCACTCAGCAAAGATTATGGTACCAAATAAGTGCATGAAAAATGGTCATCGGGGAAATGCAAATAAGAGAGCGACGACACATGACCACGCGTCCTCAGAATTAAGGCCTGATCCTGCTCCTGCGGGTGGGGCGGGGGAACTAGAGGGACTGTGCGCTGCCAGTGGGGACACGGCCGCTTGAAACACCAGCCATTTCCTAAAGCAGATTGATAGGCTCTTCAGTCCCCTTGTCCACTTCAGGCCTTTTGTACTGGGAGGACAGCTCTCCTCCCTGGGTCTCCATGGGGGTGAAGGCTGTCCGTAGGGCATGGTCCCATTGCGGGCGTCGTGGGAAGACAGTTGCAAAAATACCGCGAGAGCCAGCACGCACAGGAGGGGGCTGTGCCTCCCCACTGGGGCCCTTGTGGTCGAACTGGAGGCCCACATTTTCTTCTGGCTGCAGGGCCTGGCCTTAGTGCCAGTCCTGTGGACTTCCATGGCACACTGACCACTCTTAGAGACTCCGTTAATCATATGAGCAAAAAGCTCTAGGAAGACCCTGCAGGATGTTAAGCCGTGTTGCTGAATCCTGAATCAGGCTGAGGGTGACTGCCTCTGAGCTCCATCTCTTATTCCCTGGGCATCCTCCCTTTCAGAGGAGCAGTTAACTTGGGGCTGCTGGTAACACCTTCAAATATTTCTCTTTTTAATCTCCTAAACCTTGGCCACGTAGCCCCGGTCGGCGTCTGCGCTTCTGGAGGAGGGTCTGGTGGGCACTGCTCCATCCGAGCCAATGACACAGGCACACCTGCCCCTAAAACGCTTCCTGAAAGCCTTTTTATTTTGTGTGGGGGCAGAGCCGACTAACAGCGTCACGGCCGTTCCAGGTGAGCAGCGAAGGCACTCAGCCACACACATACACGGATCCATCCCCCCAGCTCCCCTCCCGTCCAGGCTGGCCCGTGACGCTGAGCAGAGTTCCTTGGGGGCCACAGCAGGTCCTTGTTGGTTCTCCATTTTAAAGACGGCAGTGGGTACACGTCCCTCCCAGTCTCTCTACCTGTCCCTTCCCCCAACGTCCCTGCAGGCAGCACAAGTCCATTTTCTAAGACTGTAAGTTCCGTTCCGTTTTGTAAGGTCACTTGTGTCCTTTCTTCTTCGTCGAGTTAAGCTGCTCACACCTTTGTGCCCAAGTCTCCTCCTGCCTGAGACACGCATCATCGTGAAATGCAGACTTAGTACAAACTCTGCTCACCCCCTTTTCTTTCACGGGGTGCTTTATCCTTCTCAAGGGTGATAAAATGGTGGATTAATCAGATGTTTTGACTCAGAGAAGAGTTGCGCTGCTGAGTATCTATTTCCTGAATCCAAGTTCCTAATTAGCATGAGAGTTTTTTTGCAGTCCAGTAAAGATAATCAAAACGATATCTGTTTAAACTGAGAATGCTTTCTCAGTCAACCGTAATTTGATCAGATTTCAGAGAGGATTTTTTTGTCCATACTTGCGGAAATGTGAAATAACCAAGCAGTTAAAATTCATGATCTACACTTTTGTGTCATTATTATTGCATTAGCATGAAATTATACTTCTAGTTAGTCATAATTATACTCATAATTATTCAATTTATCACTATAGGTCTTCCTGGAAGTTTTATTGGAGGATTTATTAGCATTAATAAATTGTTTTTCTTCATCTCCATATTATGAATTCTTCTCATGTGCGATATGATCTATTATCCATAAAATTATAACAGACCCCAAGTATTGCTGGCTTCTCAGCATGCATGGGGAGTCTTTGTCACTTGGTCCAGTACGTGACCCAACCGTCAGCGTCCGGGGGGACTAGCTTAACGCCACCAAAGCTGCTGCAGTCGGAAGGCGGTCCAGCCACACAGAAGCTGGAAGTGGACGGGACTGGATTTTTCTCCCAGGCCACTGGCATCTGGAGCCACCGTCTGTCGCTCACAGGAGGTGGAGGCAGCGAACACGCAGCCAGCTGGTCCTTCTGCCTTCAGACAGACCCTGCCAGACACAGTGCCGCATCCACATCTTGCTCAGCCTGGCTCTCCCGCTTTAACTCTCCTCCTCCGTCCCTTTTCAGTAGGCCGTCACTGACCACTGCCCATCCACCATCCCCTCTCTCTCTCTGAATTCTTGGGGCACTTTCCTGTCTTTCTTTTTTTCTGAAGACTCACTTTTTGGATATGGACCATATTTAAAGTCTGTGTTGAATTTGTTATGATACTGCTTCTGCTTTACATTTTGGGTTTTCGGCCACGAAGCATGTGGGATCTTAGCCGCCCCCCACCAATCAGGGATGGAGCCCACACCCTTTTCACGGGAAGGTGAAGTCTTAGCCACTGGATCACAAGGGAAGTCCTGCTTCCTGCCTTTTAATCAGCAGAACTTTATCACAAAGCTTTAGAATGTTTGTAACCTCTGGTGAGTGTTATCGACTGAATATTCATGTCCTTCCAAATCCACACTTGGCAGCCCAAACCCTCAGTGTGGCTGTATTTGGAGATGGCGGCTCAGGAAGTAATTAAGGTTTAATGAGGCCATAAGGGTGGTGCCCTGATCCAATAGGGTTAGTGTCTTTAGCAGAAGACACCAGAGGGTCCGTGCACATGACCACAGAGCAAGAAGATCCCATCCACCACCAGAGGGGAGAGCATGCATCAGAAACAGACCCTTGACCTTGGACAGCCAACCTCTGAAACCGTGAGAGAATGAATTCCCGTCATTTAAGGGACCCGGTCTGTGGTGCTCTGGCTGGAGCTACTGATACAGTGAGGAACTGGGCAGGAGTCCTAGTATTTAGGCTTCCCGGGTGGCTCGGTGGGTGAAGAATCTGCCTGCAGTGCAGGAGACCTGAGTTTGATCACTGGGTCAGGAAGATCCCCTGGAGAAGGGAATGGCAACCCACTCCAGTATTCTTGCCTGGAGAATGCTGTGGACGGAGGAGCCTGGAGTGCTACAGCCCACAGGGTCGCAAAGAGTCAGACACGACTGAGTGGCTGAGCACACATGCACACTTGTATCTACTGAACTCTTGTGCCACGCGCCACACCGTGATGCACACAGACTGCTTTACACTACGGTTGTGTGAAGCATTTTGTCCAACCCTCATAGCACTTCTATGGAGTGAGTTCCATCATTGTCCCTTTCACAGGTAAGACCCCTGAGATGGGGCCTAGTGGCCCGGGCAGCAGCTGGTGGAGCAGGCGAGGACCCATGCCGGCCCCTTCCCAGCTTCCACACGTGGTTTTGCCCGCGCATCCTCACAACAGGCTGTACGCCCTGAGATCTGGGCTGCCCAGCTCTCGCGTCTGGCTGACCCTCACCAAGGCAGACACGGATGCACAGAAGCCTGGGGCCTTGCTGTTGACCACGCCACCCCCTCCACTGGACTGTCATCCGAGGGCCGCCCCTCCCTGGTCTGGGGTTGAAGGGACCTTGGGCAGTCCCCCTCCACGTGACAGGGGTCACCGTGCCGCGCGCCCTGCAGCTGGTGCCCCCGTTATGTGCTTGGTTCAGAGACTGGAGTCGGGATAGGCTGGGCACCTGTCAGGGGCCCTGGGCAGTGCCGATGCTGAAGCCGTGTGGTCCAGCAGGGACCTTGGTCTCGGGACATAACAGCCTGCAGGGGCACAGCCGGTGCGAGTTCACCACAGAGCGAAGACAGCAGGTAGGGTGAGGGGGCGCCCGTGCCAGGATGCTGGGGCGCCTTAAGAGGCCTCGAATCTCTCAAGGGTCAGGGCTTCTGTCTTCACTGCCCACCAGCAAGGGCTCAGGCAGGGTGCACCCCACTGAGGGGTCAGCAAGTGCAGGGCGAGGGGCCCAGGGGATGCGGGGCCCCACTGAGGGGTCAGCAAGTGCAGGGCGAGGGGCCCAGGGGATGCGGGGTTGACAAGATGACTGAGGGGTCAGCAAGTGCAGGGCGAGGGGCCCAGGGGATGTGGGGTTGACAAGATGACTGAGGGGTCAGCAAGTGCAGGGCGAGGGGCCCAGGGGATGTGGGGTTGACAAGATGTCTTTCCCTCATGTTCTGATCAACAGAGCATCCTAGGCCTGGTGACTGTGGGACAGGGCGAGCTTCCAGCTCCGTCCACTCTTCACTCACCCACCCCGCTCCCCCTCCCCAAGGGAGGACCAGGGGGCCGGAAGCTCTGGCTTGGTCTAGAGAGCCCTCCTGTTGGGGCCAGCTCAGGATCCCTCATCCGTCCCTCGGGAAATTATTCCATAATTCATTTTGCTGCAGGAATAGTATCACTCTGCATTTATTTACATAGCTGTGGGTAAGGAGGTAAATAAAAATAATGAATATCCATTAAACAAAAATACATAACAAGCAACCCCTCCCCTGGCTGTTCCTCGGGGCTCTGCTCCTGTGTGGGGGAGGGGCCCGTTTCCTGCCCGTGTGGCCTGAGCATCGTGGTGGTCTCCAAGGAGGCACCCACCTCAGGTGAGCTGAGCTGCCTGCTGGGGCCTGCTCGGGGGTCCTCGGGGCGCAGGTCAGCTCTGCTGATGGGGTTAAAAGCTCCCCGTCCATCCAGCCCAGCCCAAGGGGCTTGTCCAGCACGGCCCAGGGCACCTGCCCCTGTGGATGGTCCTGGAGAGCAAGCTTCTCACAGCTCCAAGCACAGAACTGGGCAGAGTCTGGGGTTGAGGAGCCGGGCTGGCCGCGGCAATATGATCAGTGGAGCCCTCGACCCGCCGATCCCTGCCTTCCCTTGCCCACCCAGGTGAGTCTGCAGGACCCGAGCCTGGTGGCAGGTGGAGCGCGAAGGGCCAGGAGCTCTGTGTCCACCTCTGGTCTGAGCACAGGCACCCACGGCAGGGCGGGTCCTGGGAAGGGAGAAGGTCGGCTTGCCGCCCACAGCTGGTGTGCTCCATGCATTTGCCCCACGTGGCCAGAGGCTGCTGAGCCCCTGGGTCCTAGCGACACAGGGTGGGATCCAGGGGCCTCCACCCCCAGCATCCCATCCCCGGTCAGTGCAAAAGACTCCTTGTTTTGTATATACTGTCGACGCATTAACACCGGACTCAGCTGACACTGCAACTCACGCCTGACCCAAGGGTCGTGCAATCCAGCTCCTCGTGCAGTCGGCCACACTGCCCACCAGGGCCTTCCCCTGCCCCCAGCATCACTCGCTACTTTCCCAGGTGGACGAGCTGGCCAAGGTGCCCCCATCTTGCCTCCCCTCACTCTGGCACAAGGGCCTTGGGGCTTTGCCTGCCAAAGCCTCACTCTGGAGTCGTGCCTGCCCCGTGACTGATGGAGACCTAGTCCAGAGCAGAGATGGGGCTGGGTGACTAACCCCAGTTTATCCCCTCAGCCTCACGCTGGGGGAAAGTCGCCTCGGACATCTTGGAATCGCAAATGGACAGGCCAGCGGAGTCTGATTGGAGTAGTCGTGGTTTAAATACAAAGCTTTTAATTCATTTCAGACGTGCAGGGTCCGAGAATCACATGAAGATAGAGGCAAATAAACTCAGCTGTGTTGCCAAAAATGGCTCCACCATATTCATTACATGATTAATTTAATACTCTGATTTACAGTTGTCCACCAATTGTGAGTTGCTTTAAAACACATCCCAAATTGAAAATGCATTTCAAATATTGATGCATTATCACAGATCAGGGCAAAGCAATCCCAGCTGAACTTAACAAGCAGAGCGAGCCTCTTAATGGTGGATTTTGCTGGATAATGTGCGCAGAGCCCCGTTGATGGCGAGGTACCCGGCCTCCTCTGCAGGGCCTCATCTCCCAGACTTCAATAAAGAATTTAAAGGGCCAAGAGCTTTACGGGTAGTTGTGGAGAGATGGGTGGCATTCATTACTTCTTACTTAATTTTTCTCCTAAATGTGGAATGTGAGGTGCAGACCACTTTTAAATTACATTCTTACATGATAAACCAGCGGCCCAGAAATACGCGCTCTGTAATTGAATCGAGATGAAAACGTTAATGCAGAAGCGATGACCAGCAGGCAGCTATTTCGGGACGTCGCAGAAGAGGACGGGGAGGGAGCCTCGGGTCCCATTTTCATCCCGGTAACAAATGGGCTAATTTGGGGATGGCGCCCATGACCATTCCTATCCTGGCGTGACGCAGCTGTCAACGCCCCGGCCAGCAGGCTGTTCTGTTTTATCTGCACCTCCAGCAGGACAGTGATTCTCCCGCACTTGGGGACCCCTGGGCACCGGGAAGGGCCTTGGCCCCCCAAACCTGAACAAGGCATCTCCGAATTCACACCAGGTCCTGTGAGGCTCCGTGACCACCCCTGGAAGGGCTGGCGGGCCACTGGGGATCCTGGGGGGAAACAGGAGAAAAGCTACATCCTTCTCATAAGACCGGCTCCTGGCGTGCCGGGTAGGAAGATACACGTGTGCGTGCTAAGTCGCTCAGTCGTGTCCGACTCTGTGCAACTCTGTAGACCGTAGCCCTCGAGGCTCCTCTGTCCACGGGATTCTCCAGCAAGAACACCGGAGTGGGTCGCCATGCCCCCTTCAGGGGATCTTCCCGACCTAGGGACTGAATCCAGGTCTCTTCTGTCTCCTTCATTGGCAGGTGGGTGCTTGACCGCCAGCACCACCTGGGAATCCTGGAGAGAGAGATATATATATTTACACTTATATATAAAAGACACATACTGGCTATAATTATCTGGATTTCCACTGTAAATTTTACTGAGGTTTCTTGTACTAGATGGGAGACCTCTGAGGTAAAACGGTAATATTTCTCAACTCATAGAATATGGAGGGTTCAAGGTGGAAAGGCTGTTTTATGAAACTGAAGACCAAGAAGGAATCAGACACAGGTGATCAAACTTCCCTCTGGGGTTCAGAGTATCCTACGTCCTATCGGCCGGTCTTTACAAAGCTGAGCACAGCCGTGGAACGGAAGTCCTAAGACCCCTGGCCGATCCAGGGGAGCCTGTGGATGTGCTGGGGTCTCCACTGAACCCCCGAGGCTGTGATGAGATGCTGGCAGCGAAGGCCTGTCTGCCCTGGGGCCGGGCTGCCAGGCGGGTATGCTGTTCCTGTCCCAGCCACGGCCCTGCCCCTCTCTGGGGGCTCAAACCCCCAGACAGCGTGCCCACAGAGGGTCCCAGAGATTCAGTAAATGACCCATGGACATTCCAGAGGGCAGGTCCTGGGCGGTGAGCCCTGGACCCTGAGGCGTCACAGACACACCCAGATATCCCGGCTCTCCCCAGAGCCATCAAGCTGACGCGTGAGATTAACCATCACTGCCCCCGACGCCAACACGCACGGCGAGGGCGCAGGAAGGCAGGGCCAGAGCCGGGGCCCCTTCCTCTGAGTGTATTTGGGGCAGCTGTGTGGCCTTCGTAGAGTCGCCCCTTGCCAAGCGTCAGCGTCCCTGGAGTAGAGGGTTTTCCAGACTTGGAGCAGGAGGACGAAGTTCCAGAGGCTCAGAGAGGGAGGCCGAGAGGCCATCGGTGGATCACGGGCTGGAGGATGAACTGGGTGCCTCCCGGGGCCTACCTGCGGCTGCAGGAGCTGGATTTGGCCAACAGCCTATGGGTGTGGAGGAGGATTCCTTCCAGACAAGGACCGGCCCCGACACCCGCATTTCCACCCTGTGAGACTGCGTGGAGAAGGCGCCTCAGCTGCCAGACCCTGACCTGGTAGCTGATGATTTTCAGGGGCTTGTTTGCAGCGGTGGAAGCCAATGCCCTCTGCCTCCCCTTGGTGCTGGAGAGGGAGCCGGGCGTGGGCACAGTGGGCAGGAAGGCTCCGGAAAGTTCCAGCAGGATCCCCAGAGGCCCCGCCTGGAGAGTGCAGCTGGGAGGGGGCTCCGGGGTCTGAGGCCCGTCCTCACTTCCTGTGTCCCTTTTCCCAGAGACCAGGCATGGCCGGGCTGCCGCTGGACCTCACACCATGCAGCGGCCACCTCGGGGGTGGCAGAAAGGGCAGCTGGGTCCCTGAGGGGGCCTCTGAGAGGCTGGCCCAGGCACACTGACTACCCCTCTGAAGGGGGATGAAGGTGATGTTCATGATGTGTTGGGGACCCCCGGAGCCCTCCAGCTGTGCGGCAGGCCAGCTGTGGGGATGGGGCCAGGCCGTCCCCTGGGTCCTTGTCATCCGCAGGCCTGTCCTAGCCCATGTCGAGGGCTTTCCCCGTGGGGACCGGGTCGGGCTGGCGGGTCCAGGGTGGAGGGCCCACCCTGCCCGGGGAGCATGTGGGGAGCCTGCCTGCCAACAGGCCAGGCTGAGCACGAGGAGCTCACCACTCGGGCCCCAATAGCCCCCAACAGGGCTGGGCCGCAAGAGCCCAGCTTTTTGGGTGCCCTGACAGGACCCGGCTGGGGGCCGGCACCCCCGAGGGGCCTTGCCAGCATTCGAGTGTGATGGAGGGAGGCTGGGAGGGAAGGTGCAGGGAGGGCAGAGCGCGCTCCGTGGACACCCCGCAGGCCCGTCTGTGCAGAAGTCTGTGAGCAGCCCCGCGTCTCCTCATTCCTGCCCCCCCTCAGTGTTCATGCGTTAGAGTCCTAAGGCCCCACCTCAGGAGGTGACTGTGTTTAAAGACAGGGGCTGTAAAGAGGTGCTGGGGTAGAACGAGGTCACTAAAATGAGAACTGCAAGAGGATAAATTTCTTTTGTTCAACCTGCCCAGTTTGTGGGACTTTGTTAAGACAACCCCAGAAAACTGGTACAACGGCATCTGGCTCAGATGATAAAGAATCTGCCCACAATGCAGGAGACCCAGGTTCCTGGGTCAGGAGGATCCTCTGGAGAAGGAAATGGTAACCCACTCCAGTGTTCTTCCCTGGAGAATCCCAAGGGCAGAGAGGCTTGGAGGGCTACAGTCCATGGGGTCACAAAGAGTCAGCCGCGACTGAGCATCTGAGCGCCTAAAAGAAAACCAAAAGCAGTCAAATGAGCAAGGATGCAAAACGCACGGATTTATAAATCACTGAATTCCACTTAAAGCGTCCCTGCACGCCGCGGGGACTGGGCGGGGGACGTCAAAGCCTCGCTGTGGAGCAGTGAGGAGTCGTGGTGATTTGGTGCTGTTTGCCCTTTGGGTGTGTGATTTCCCTCCCTTTCATCGAGGTTCTCACGTTTTCACAGATGTGGTGAGATGCCTGCCCCATCGCCTCTCACTTCGCTCCTCATTTAAGTCAAAGTTTAGTCTCATCTGCAGATAAGCCCTGATAAAGGCAATTAGCATAGCAATTCATTACAGAAGCAGATATGGTTATGGATACATTCACATACAGATACAGCTGTAGATACTTATATCGGAGAAGGCAATGGCACCCCACTCCAGTATTCTTGCCTGGAAAATCCCATGGGCGGAGGAGCCTGGTGGGCTGCAGTCCATGGGGTCGCTAAGAGTCGGACACGACTTTGGCTTTTCACTTTCGTGCATTGGAGAAGGAAATGGCAACCCACTCCAGTGTTCTTGCCTGGAGAATCCCAGGGACGGGGGAGCCTGGTGGGCTGCCGTCTATGGGGTCGCACAGAGTCGGACACGACTGAAGTGACTTAGTAGTAGTAGTAGATACTTATATAGACACAGCACAGATGCAGACATAGATGCTACAGTACAGATACATCACAGATGCAACAGGTCAAACCCCAGCGTCTGGAGAGTCCCTGACATGCCCTGTCTTCTCTGGGGTGTGCACATGTGTTTAATCAGAGAAGCTAAGAGTGGCTTCACTTGTCACACAGTCATTAGAACATTAAGAACTGAATCCTTTGCAGGTTTTAAAATTCATGAAGTCCTCTGCATTTGCAGTACCTGAGTAGGAGTTGGCGGGGGAGTGGAAGAGTACAGAAGAGCGGGGCAGAAAGCGCTGGACTTTCTAGGGCCTGACACTGAGCCTTGGTCCCCACCCACCGGCACTGTGAAGAGCCTCTCCCGGGCTGGACAGCCTCAGCTTCTGCTGGACGGGCAGGGCTGGCACGTGGGTGACACTTGCTGTGAGACGCGGCCCTGGATGGAGGGCTCTCACAGGGCCCCAGGCCTGGGGAAACCCAGGATGTCATCTGTATTGGTCAGCTTCCCCGAGACACAGGACCAGTGGGATGGGGATGCAGAGGCAGATGTGGTTACAGATAGAGACCCAGATGCAGTCAGAGCTATGTAGATGTAGACACAGTTTTAGATACAGGTATGCATACAGATGTAGAGACAGAGACGGACAGAGACACACAGAGTCAGACAGGCATCCCTGGTGGCTCAGCGGTGAAGAGCCCGCCTGCAGTGCAGGAGACTCGAGACTCAAGTTCGATCCCAGGGTCAGGAAGGTCCCCTGGAGGAGGCCATGGGTAACACACTGCTGTATGCTTGCCTGGAGAGTCCCCATGGACAGAGGAGCCTGGTGGGCTACAGTCCATGGAGTCGCAAAGAGTCCGACACGACTTGATCACTCAGCATAGCATAACCCTAACACATAGCTGCAGATAGAGACATAGCACAGATGCAGGTGAGGATATGGACACATTACAGATATAGACATAGCTGTACATACTTATGTAGGCATGGCACAGATGCAGATATAGATACTACAGATACGGATACAGCACAGATGCAGATATGGATATGGACACATTACAGATACAGATATAGCTGTAGATACTCATATAGACAGCACAGATACAGATAAAGACACACGTGCAGATACGGACACATTACAGATATAGATACAGGTGCAGTTACAGATATAGATGTAGCTGCGGATACAGATATAGACATAGACACATAATTATAAATGCAGTTATACATACACTTGCATATACATGTATATTTATTGCAGGAATTGCCTCAAACCATCACGGAGGCTGAGAAGCTCCGGCACCTGCCCTCTTTCGGTGGAGACCACGCACAGTCAGAGGTGTGGCCCCAGACCCTCGGCAGGCGAGGACCCCTGTCCCGGCTCCGACAGTCAGGTGGAGAGCCCCGACTCCCTTCCTCCACGCGTGTCCTGTTCCGTTCAGTGGGATGGAGGAACTCCTCCCAGCACACACGCATGCAAACACACACTGACTCATGCACACACATGTACACACCGAGGACACAGATGCACACACACACAAGCACACTCAGGGCTGAGGCTTAACTACACATCTGAGCACCTCGTGATCCACACAAGTCCACACACAAGGTGAACTGACACAGCACTGGGCCCCAGGAGGAGGGCCTGAAGAGCCGGCTCAGTGCCAGCCTCGACCGCCGACCTCCCTTGCCTGCCCCCTCCTCCTGGAGTTGCCCCCTCCCTGGGCTGAAGACAGCCCAGGGGGAGAGAGACAGGCTGAAGGGGCGCTGAGGGTGCTCTGAGACCCCTCACCCTCCCTCCCACACAGGTGCACGAATAAGGCCAGCCCAGCACGTGCTCCCCAAAGCAGAGGGGAGCCCGAGGAGCTGTCCCCGCCACATCCACAGGAAATGGCCCTTCACCACACACACCGTCCTCCGCCTCGCTCGTCCAAACCCTGCCCTCGGGGTCGTGGAGCCAGAGCCCCCGCTGCGTGGCATGGTGGGGGCAGAGGTGAGTGGTGGCTGGGTCTCGGGGAGGACCCGGCGGGGTTGACAGGTCAGCGGGTAAGATGCAGGCCAGGCACCCCTGGGCAGGCTGGGGTCTGAGGAGACCGGGCATCTGGGGCATTGACAGCCAGGCTGACCAGGTCAGGGACAGGGGACACTTACTTCATTTAAGCCTATTCCTTTTTCATTGATTAAAGTGTTCTGTCTGCTTACTCTGATCTTGGTTTTGCTGTTGAAATTGATGCTGCTTCTGGTAATTCAGGTGTGGGATCCATTTCTGATTTCACATTTCCCGGTGTTCACACCCTCTGACAGCTTCCCTCCCGCAGAGCGTTTGGGGGAGCGAAGCTCTGTGATAAGGAAACCCGGAGCTCACCGTCCTGACTGGGGCAGCGGCACAGGGTCGCGGGTCCAGATTGCCCTCTGAAGGATGTACCCTGCTTCCAGACTCGTTCCTGGGACCACCCTCAGGGTTGCGTGCAATGCACACTTTGTTCACAAATGTACTCGTGTATCTTTTTTTCGAGGATGACACTGTTAGCAGAAGACGGCTGTGAACAGGCAGTGGCAGGACTGGATGGCCTCCCAGAACCTCCGATCCACACCTGGGGACCGTGCCCGGACCTCTGACCCGGAGGCCCTCCTGTCCGCCTCTGGCTCCTCCCTCGCTGGGCTCCTCCCCTGCCGTCCAGTCCCCTGCGGTTGGTCTCGCTTTGACTCTCACGGGGGAATCACAGGACATCCCTCTCCACCCCCAGGTCTCAACTCACTTGTTTCGGGATTTGAAGTACGGAGAACTGCAAACTTCCCTCGGAATGCTGAGAGGAAGCGCCATTCCTAGGTCTCCGGCACTTCTGGGCCTCTTGGCTCTGAAGGGGGGGTCTCTACGAGGGTGGAGATGTCCTGGCGTCCACGTACCACCCTCACGGGATGCTGCCCCCACGGGGCCGGCTCCCCTCCCCCCACGGAGCCGGCTCCCTCCCCCCCACAGGGCCGGCTGTCCCACCCCCAAACCACCCTCGTGCTGTCTCCAGTTAAGAATCTTGCTGCTTGGCGGCCACGGCACTGCCACCCTGGACTCCCAGCTTTCCTGAGGTGCTCCGTGTCCCCCACATTCCCCATCGACCCCGCCAACCATTCAACATCCTACCTTTACAAAGCATTGTTTTTCTCAGAGCAAAGGCAGACGCCTGGATCCAGGAACTTGCCCGGCTCCCTGGCGGGGCTGGGGGCGGGGGGTGGCGGGGAGACCCCAGTGCCTGGACGCATCCTGATAACTCTCCTCGGACCCCTGCCTCTCTCTACTCAGGGGAACCCGAGAAGTCCCCTCCTCCCCACCAGGAAGCCTGAGGAGTTCCCGAGGGCTTGTTGTTCACTTATGTCTGACTCTGTGACCCTGTGGACTGTAGCCCGCCAGGCTCGTCTGTCCATGGGATTTCCCAGGCAAGAAGACTGGAGTGGGTTGCCCATGCCCTTCTCCAGGGGAACTTCCTGACCCAGGGATCGAATCCACGTCTCTTAGGCCTCCTGCGTTGGCAGCTGGGTTCGGTACCACTAGCACCATCTGGGAAGCCCTGAGGGCTAGGCTTCTGTTACTGGCTCAGCAGACCCGCTGGCCTGGCCTGCCTGGGGCTCCGGAGACCGCAGTAAGTGTGAAGCCTGGTGTGTGAGCCCCACTGTTGAGAGACACACTGTTTATAGACAGTGCCTGGTGGAGGAGAGGACGCTCGGGTGGTCCTGCTGGACTGCCATTGCTCCACCTGGTCCACGGGAATGAATGCTCCAGAGACAGACTGGAGGGGACGGCGATCTCAGGGTCTGAGACGAGGCGACCCCAGCACACCATCTGCATCGCCCACCACATGTAGTCTGCACTGACTGTGCCTTTCATACACTGGGTGAGACAGGAGTGTGAGTCAGCCCACACCGGCCCCACTCCTCGCCCCGGCTTTTATTTGTAAAATGATTAAGACGGAACCAGATCCTGACCTTCCTGGTCTCAGGAGGTGGTGGGCAGGCCTGGGCGAGCCAGGCGGGTTCATCCCCTGCAGGACGCCTGGCTCTCCTCTCACTCTGCTCACTCGGGTTCCTGGAGGAGGACGCCTTCAGACACCGTGATGCCAGCCAGTGAGAGTGATGGAGGGGCTTCTGTGTTCTCGGCACAGCAGCCGACTTCCGGGGCCCTGGGTGCAGACCCGGGGGAGGAGACACAGCCTCTGTGTCCACATCATTGACTCCGAAGTTGCTGGCACAGCTGAGGAGATGCAGAGGCTCTGACCTTGTCCACAGGGATACTTGGACCCCCCTGCCCTGCCCTCCCAGGGCTCCTCCAGCTCCTGGTAGCTTCTCCCTGCTTCCTCCCACTGACATGCTTTCCAGGGTCACCTCCTGAAGCCAGGGTCCCTCGGAGCAGCCTTTGGGAAACACCACCATGCCCTGAACTTGCCCGCACACGGCACCTCACTGAAAGCCTGCAGGCCCTTTCCGTGTCCAGCAAGAGCGCAGGACGATGGGGAGAGGGCAGTGATGGGGCTCTCGTCCCCTGGATCCAAATCACGACTCCCGGCGCCTGGCCTCCCTCTCTCTTTTTCAAAATTTACTTACTTTTGGCTGTGTTGGGTCTTGTTGCCGTGCGTGGGCCTTTTTCTAGCTGTAGAGGGTGGGAGCTCTTTCTAGTTGCGGTCTAGTCTCCTCTTTGCATTGGCTTCTCTTGTGATGGAGCAGGGGCTCCAGGGTGTGTGGGCTTCAGCGGTTGTGGCTTCTGGGTTGTAGAGAACTGGCTCAATACTTGTGGCCCATGGGCTTTGCAGCCCCTAGGCAAGTGAGATCTTCCCAAACCAGGGATTTAGTCCATCTGTCCTGCATTGGCCAGCGGATTCTTCACCACTGAGCCATCAGGGAAGCCCCCCCTCTCTCTTGGTCTCTCCTGTGTTGCCAGGTGTGAGTGGGTCTGCTGCTCTGCCTGTGTGAGCACCGGCTGACAGTCACCTGCCTGGAGCCTGGGCGTCCCCCGTGAGCAGCTGGGCACGGCGGACAAGCCCATGAGGGCCATGTTCCAGCTTCTGTGGGTCACAAAGGGTGACGTTTTAAGGACAGCTTTGATGGGCATGTCCTCCAGTGAGGAACCCTGGCCCTGGAGCCTTGCCCAGCGCTGACCATGGTCCTGGCCAGCTGCTCTCCTGAGCTCACTGAGGAAGGTGGATGGTGAAGTTCTGCGTGTTAGGACAGCACCTGGCCTCTCATAAATGCCCTTCAGAGCTGCTAGAACTGACTGGGAGCTGACAGTTTTCTGGCAAAAAGTTCCAGCCACTCTAGAGGTTTTTCTCAACTGGGGCAGCAGTCAACCCACAGACAGTGGTTTACTTGCCCCAGCCCACCTCCCTCAAGTTGTTCCGCCTCCAGTCCAGCCTGTGCCCCAAATCCAGCTTCTCGGCCACCAGGAGTTGGGGTGGCTTCCCCCGAGGAGAAGGGAGAGGCAGGTTCCTCCAAGCTGGGCGCTTGGCCCTGACGTCTCCCCACAACCCCGCCTGGCACCAAACAGTGGTTGGTAGGGGGCTCCCAGGTGGCTGAGCACCAGAGGTCAGTTGACCAGTCTCCAACTCAGACATCGTCTCACCTTCTATATGAGTGATTTTGAAGGAATGACTTTCATTCACATTAGGGAACGGCATGCTTTTCTGAGAAGGTGTTAGATGCTGAGGCTTTTCCAGAATAAGCAAAATGGGAGGCACAGCCCAGCGTTTCTGGGTGGCTCTGGAGCTGAGCATCCCTCCTGGACTGCTGGTCGGCGGCGAGGCGGAAGAATGCGGGGGGTTCGGTGGATGAGGGCTTGCCCCGGTATCTGTGTCATCACACGAGACTTGGGAAGTGTGAGGTAAACCCTGCTGGTTTTCCTGAGTAGAGAGAGGATGGAAACACCCTCTGGCCTCTGTGTCGCTCTGTCCCAACCACCCACCCATGGACAGCCTGATCCCGAGGAAGATGCACTCAAGCTGGTTTCCCCGAGGCCCAGACCTTCCTTCTTCCACCATCGCTGGCACCATGTGGACTCACAGAAGAGTGGGCACTGCAAAGGGGACTGGAAGTGGGAACTGACTGGTCTGGGTCCATGGAAGTCCCGAAGCGGAGCTGGGGGCTGGCTGCTCTCTCCCTCACAGCTCGTTGTTCAGATCCTGGCTCTGCTGACCCAGTCCCTCTCCAGATGGAAGCACCCCGACCTCTAATTGGGAGCCCCTCCCACTCCCAGCTGGACCCCAAGCTGGGCTTGGGGGCTAGGATCCCACCTCCCTGACCCTACATCAGAGAAACCTTGCCCGCTGTGTTCAGCTGGGGTCTCACATTTTGATGGTGGATTTGCAAGGTTTGCAGTAAACAGAATGATAAGACTGTGTATTTGAATAAAAATAGTCATGACTTCTTGGTTCTTCATAAATAAAGTCAGTATTCACATAATTGAATTTGTCCTTTTAACATCTCAGGGTGAAGGGCCTGTGGGGTCCCTGTGGCCTGTGCTCCAAGAGGGAGCAAGTGGACAGAACTCGCCACAACTCCCTCCCAGTGACAAATGCAGGACAGACGGACACGATGTCCCAAAAGACAGCATTGTCTGCCCTGACTGCCCCCATTGCCTCTGTGAAGCAACAAGCTGTGGAGAGCCCTGGGGTTCCGGGCGGTCCAGCCCTGCAGGGCACATTGTCTGGCTGTGTGTGGACACAGGGGTCGGCTGGACATTGCTGTGCTCCTGGTTACCACCCTAACCCAGGCGCCTTACGGTCCTTGACAAAGAGGCTGGGAAGGGTGAGTCTCCACCTCATAGCTGACAAAGGAGAGCGTGGGAGAGAAGATGCGAGAAAAGGCCTGATGTGGGGCTGGGACAGTGGAGGGGGGCTGGTGAAGAAAATTCACACAACTCAGCTGGAGACCACAGCATGCCCACACCATGCCCATTGCTTTTCATGTATAAAATACAATGGTACATGTTTAAATTTTATACAATTCATTAAAGCAAAGGTGGGAAGTGCTTTCTGATAATTAAAATTCAGACAAGCCCATTCTCGGATTTGAGGCCATGAATAAAAGTGACACTTTGCCGATTGCACCTTGCTAGGTCACCATTTACCCTCAGCCAACAACACCTCTCAGGTAATTGATTGCTCCTTGCCGGGGGAAAACAAATCCAGGATGAGCCGATTTTATTGCTACTTATTACGCTTCACTTTAACATGGAAATTGGGGCTCCAAATGAGGCAACAAGTTAACCCAGAGCTGGTGGAAATAAACAGAATCGTTTTAGAAGACAGGGTCCAGGTTTGCTGAGACCCACTCTGGGCAGGGGCGGTCCTTGTAGCTCAGCCCCCTGTTCTCACAACAGAGGCAGGGAGCTGTCCATCCCCTCGGTGCTGAAGGGCTGGGCAGCTCTACCTCTGCCTGGGCCCCACCCCCTCCAGGGGACCTCGCTTCTTTGCCTCAGCTGACCCCCACCCCGACCTTGCCTGATGTGGTCAGAAGGGCCAGACCTTGGCTCTCCTTGGGCTGCTGACCCTGAGGAGATCTGAGTGGGGAGCTGGATACACCGGGTCCTCGGAAGGGTGAGCCCAATCTCCATCCATTTTTCTGCCCAAGGCATCTAGTTGCCACCCTGGCCCCACCTGCTCCCACCTCTGGGCTTGGAAGAGCAGGGACTTGGTGGTGGGCTTTGAGGAAAGTCCTCGGCCTGCCCCTCGCCTGGCCTGAGCCTCACAGGGATAAGGGGCTCATCTCAGGGTGCAGGCGGGAGGGTCCTGGCACCCAGAGCTCCTCACTCAGGAACAGGGCGGGGCTCCCACTCCAAGCTTCTGCTGTCCCACCTGGGGCGGAACAAACTGCCTTTCACAAAGCAACTGAGCACAAAGCCATCGGGCCACAAAGCAAGTGTGGAGTCCGGAGGTGACCAGTGCGGCTGAGGGAACAGAGCGGACTCTCCTTCTGAGCCAGGGGCCGAGGCAGGGCTCAGCTGCAGGTAAGGGAAAGCTGAGCGGAGGCTAGGAGGATGGTGGGGGGTGCTCCAGGCAGAGAGAAGAGTGAAGGCAGAGCCTGCCCGGAGCATTTGGGGGACAGTAACGAGGTCCCCGCACCCTGGGGTTCAGTTGCACTCACTGAAAGAACGCTGTGCCAAACAGTCATTTCACACAGCTTGTAAGAAACATCTCTATGTGTCTAGTGTGGGAACAAGTCCTTACCTGCAGACAGAAAGGCTTGCAATCCACTTGCTGTTAGGGCACTAACAGCTCTGGGAAGCTGCTGAGTAGCCCTGGAAACACCAGAGTTACCGATCTGTTGAACGATTCCCTGCTTTCACCATATACTGGGCGTAAGTTCCATTCTGTGAAAGAACATTGCCATGGATTCGCCTTGCAAGTAGCTTGTTTAAAACATCTCATTGTTTGTACGGAAACCGTTTCAGTGTAAGCATTTCTAAAAGGTTTTTTCTTCCATTCATAGACACAACAGTGAACTGAGAGCAGCTTCAAAGCAGCTTCTAGAAACTCGAGTGTGGCAGGTCTGTGTGCACTGTACACGTCACACAGTGAATCGAGGGGTGAGTGGGGCCTCAGAGCACAGCGAGCGCGATGCAGACCCGAGGCAGAGAAACCAGAGAGAGCTGAGTGAGAAGTCCAGGCCGGCCATCGGGGTCCTGGGCTTCCTGCACAGACTGCGTTTTTCATGTCAAGTGAGATGAGAGCCTCTGGAGGGTTCTGAGCTAAGAACTGGGCTTAAACATTGTATTCAAGACAGGCTTCAGGTGCGGGGGGCAGAGTTAGGAATCCAGGAGGGGAGCAAGTCCATTGGTTCAGGAAGAGGTGATGGCTTGACCAGGTGATCCTCAGAGGGGGTTGAGATGTGCTCGGATTCCAGATGTACATCTAAGGCAGAGCCAACCAGAGCCGGCTGATGGATCAGATGTGGAGGGTGTGTGTGTGTGTGTGTGTGAGACAGAGAGAGAGACACACACACACACAGAAACAGAGGGAGGGAGAGAGAGGCACCAAGAATGCTCCAAGCCTTTCCCCTGAGAACCTGGAAGGGCTGTAGCTGAGAGAGTGATGAATTAGGTGACGAATTAGACTCTGTAGGGGCAGTTTGATGGTGGAAAGTGGGCAGTGGGCCTTGAGACTCTGAAATTTAGTTTTCAACATTTTTTAAGGGGAGAACCCAGCAGAGATGCTTACACATCGTTTAGAGGACCACCCAGATTTGAGGGGAGCAGCTGGGCTGGACACACGCATGGAGGGTTATGGGCCAAGCAGGTACGATACATAAAGCTGCCAGATGGGTCAGGTCCCTAGGGAGTGGCTGGGTGGGCAGAGAGAAGGCCTGTCCCATCCCTGGTGCCCACTGTCAGCAGGCTGAAGTCCAGGCCTGAGGGTGACAGCGCCTGACTCGCATCCTAAGAGTCCCCACCGTCAGCAGGCTGAAGTCCAGGCCTGAGGGTGACGGCGCCTGACTCCCATCCTAAGAACCTTTGGCTTCGCCATTCCTTCCCAGACTGTCCGCTCCAGAGACATCTAGGGCCAATAACATGTAGGTACGTGAGCAGATTGAACCAGGACTTCACAGATGTGGCCTGGGAATCTGAATTCTTTTGAAAAAGCCCCCATTCCCATCCCCTTGTCCCTGTTGAACGCTGTGCAGATTACAGTTTGAGAAGCACCCCTCTCGAGGCAGGGCAGACCATCGAGGCTGGCAGCCCCTTGGAGCCCCCCTCCCCCCGCCCAGGGCGTCTGGACAACCACCCCTTTTGCACTGAAGTGACAGCCCCTCGGATCAGAAAGACACTGTCCCACCACCCAGCTTCTCGGAATCCCCCAGGGGCGTTGGAGGAAGTACTCAGGCTCCATCACAGGAGTAGACAGGTGGGGTCTGCTAATCTGGACTGGAGGTGCAGGCGGGGTGAGGGGCGCGCACAGCAAGGACCGGAGAGCTGCTCTCAGGCATCAGCTGGCTCCCAAGGAGGATGCAGAGGAAGCATCTCATCTGAGATGACGAGTGTATTTTGGTGGGGAGGGTGAATTTGAGCCCAAAGCACAGTCCCTTGGCTGTAGCTTCAACCCTGAAGTTCCAGCCTGAGATTCACGCCTTTGATGATGTCTTTTCTTCTGTGTTGGGAAGGAAAACTCTCCAGAGGAACAAAACAATCATCTTAATGTTTTTTTTTTTTTTTAAGTAACGCTTTTTTAGACATAAAATTCACATACCATACAATTCACCCATTTAAACTATGAAGTTCAAAGTTTTTGGTACATTCACAGTTATACAACCATCACTACTATCAATTCTGAAGGTTTCAATCATCCTAAAAAGAAACCTCACAGCCATTAGCAACCACTCTCTGTTCTACCAACCCTCCTCCCAGATGGAGATCACTAATCTACATTCTGCCCGCTACACATTTCACATAAACGCAATTATGTTCTGTGGCCTTTCGTGGTTGACTTCTTTCATGAAGGATGAGGTTTGAAGGTTCCTTGATGCTGCAGTGTGCATCAGCGTATCATTTCTATTTATATAGCCGAATAATAGCCTGTTGTATGGATATACTGCATCTTATTTATTTGTTCAATAATTGATGGACATTTTCCCTCTCTGGGGCCATTGTAAATAATGTTGCTATGAACATTTGTCCGCAAGTTTTCATTTCTCTTGAGTAGGGACCCAGGACTGGAGATGTGGTCAGATGGTATTATGATGCTTAACATTTAGAGGGAACTCTAGAGTAGCTACATTTTACATTTTAATTCCTGTTTATTTTCATCAACAAGGCCTGAGGGTTGCAATTTCCCCACAACCTCACCGACACTTGCTATAATCTATCTTTTTACTGCAGTCATCCTGGTGGGTGTGAAGTTGTATCTCACTGTGTTTTGATTTGAATTTCCCTGATAACTAATGGTACCAAGTATATTTTCATGTGCTTATTGGCCACTTAGATATCTTTTATGGGGAAGTGTCTATTCAAATACTTGGCCTATTCTAATTTGTTTTGTCTTTTTGTTCTTGAGTTTTAAGAGTCTTTTTTATATTCTAGCAAAAATCTCTTACTATATATGTAACCTAGAAAAAATTCTCCTAGTCTGAGGATTGGCTTTTTACTTTTCTTGATGGTGTTTCCGAAGCACAAAAGTTTTAAATTTTGATTATCTTTTTTTTTTCCTTTTGATTTGTTTTGTTTCTTATGCTTTGCGTGTATTATCTAAGAAACTGTTGCCTGACCTAACTGAGGTCACAAAAATTTATGCTTATATTCTTTTCTAAGAGCTTTATAGTTTGATACTAAATTTAACTATTATCTCCATTTTGAGTTAATTTTTTTATATCATGTAAGGTAGGCTGCAAATTACTTCATTTGGGTCATTTATTGAAAAGATTATTTCTCCCATTGAATTGTCTTGGCACCCATGTCAAAATTCAGTTGATCAGAAAAGCTTATTTTCTGGGTTCTATTTTATGTTATTCAACTCTGTTCCATTCTGTCCCAACCAGTTCCACTGAACCGTCTGTCCTTATGTAATCATTGCACCACACTGTCTTAATTGCAGTGGCCGAGTAGTAAGTTTTAAAAATCAGGAAGTATAAGTTGTCCAGTTTTGTTCTTTTTCATGGCTATTTGACTGTTCTTGAATTTCTGTATGAATTTTAGGATCAGCATATGGGCTTCCCTGGTGGCTCAGCTGGTAAAGAATCCACCTGAAATGTGGGAGACCTGGGTTCCATCCATGGGTTGGGAAGATCCCCTGGAGAAGGGAAAGGGTTCCCACTCCAGTATTCTGACCTGGAGAATTCCACAGAGTGTATAGTCCATGGGGTCACAAAGAGCCATACGTGACTGAGCAACTTTCACAAATTCCTACAAAGAAGTCAGCTGAGAGTTTTGTTAGGAATTGCATTAAATCTGTATACCAGTTTGGCAAGTATTGCCATCTTAATGCTTGTAAATCTTGTGATCCATGATCATGGGGCATCTTTCTATTTATTTGGGTGTTTGATTTTTTTCCAACACTATTTTTTAGTTTTAAATATATGTTTTGAATTTCTCTTGCTAGCTTTATTCCTATGTATTTTATTATTTTCACAGTACTGTATAGAGCTGTTTTTTAATTTCAACTTTAGGTTGTTCACAAGTGTATAGAAATATAATTTATTGTCTATATTGATCATGTGTCCTAGAACTTGCTGAATTTGCTTTGTTAGTTCTAATAACTATAATAACTTCGTGGGTTCCTTAGAATTTTTTATACACAGTGTCATGATATCTGCAAATAGAGATAGATTATTCTTCCCTTCCAGTCTTCAGACCTTGTATTTATTTTTCTAGCCTAATTTCCCTGGGTAGAACCTCCAGCACATAACTAAACAGTAGGATGGCAAATGGACATTCTTATCTTATTTCTGAACTTAAGGGAAAAACATCCAGTCTTTCACCATTAAGTGCGATGTTAGCTGTGAGTTTTCCTGTAACTTCCCTTCATCAGGCTGAGGAAGTGCCTTTTATTCCTAGTGTGCTGTAATCTTCTTTTATTTTACCATGAAGTGTTGTTGAGCTTTCTTATACACATTTTTTTGTATATATTAAAGGCATCGTGAGGTTTCTGTTTTTCATCTTATTGATCAGTTCAGTTCAGTCACTCAGTCGTGTCCGACTTTGCGACCCCATGGACTGCAGCACATCAGGCCTCCCTGATCGTCACCAACTCCTGGAGTTTACTCAAACTCATGTCCATTGAGTCGGTGATGCTATCCAACCATCTCAACCTCTGTCATCCCCTTCTCCTCCTGCCTTCAACCTTTCCCAGCATCAGAGTTTTTTCAAATGAGTCAGGTCTTTGCATCAGGTGGCCAAAGTATTGGAGTTTCAGCTTCAACATCAGTCCTTCCAATGAATATTCAGGACTGATTTCCTTTAGGATGAACTGGTTGGATCTCCTTGCTGTCCTAGACACCCCCAAGAGGCTTCTCCAACACCACAGTTCAAAAACATCAATTCTTTGGTGCTCAGCTTTCTTTACAGTCCAACTCTCACATCCATACATGACTACTGGAAAAACCATAGCCTTGAGTAGATGGATGTTTGTTGGCAAAGTAATGTCTCTACTTTGTAATATGCTATCTAGGTTGGACATAACTTTTCTTCCAAGGAGTAAGCATCTTTTAATTTCATGGCTGTAGTCACCATCTGCAGTGATTTTGGAGCCCAAGAAAATAAAGTCAGCCACTGTTTCCATGTTTCCCCATCTATTTGCCATGAACTGATGGGACCAGATGCCATGATCTTAGTTTTCTGAATGTTGAGTTTTAAGCCAACGTTTTCACTCTCCTCTTTCACTTTCATCAAGAGGCTCTTTAGTTCTTCTTCACTTTCTGCCATAAGGGTGGTGTCATCTGCATATCTGAGGTTACTGATAATTCTCCCAGCAGTCTTGATTCCAGCTTGTGCTTCATCCCGCCCAGCGTTTCTCATGATGACCTTATTGATACAGTACATTATATTAACTTATATTTGGGTGTTTAGACAGCCTTGCACTTTCAGGAACCCTTTTTGGATGCTGCTTTGTTCAGTTTGCTGGTATTTTGTTGAGGATTTTTACATGTGTGCTCAAAAGGAATGTCTGTAGTTTCTGGTGATGTCTTTGGTACCAAAGTGATAGAGGCCTCCTGGGAAGACTTGGGATGTCTCCTCTTGTACCTTTAAAAGGAGCCTGTGAAGAACCTGTATTAATTGTTCTTAAAATATTTGATAGAATTGACCAGTGAAGACATCTGGTCTACCAAGTTTCTTTCTTTGAAGTTTTTTTTTCCTCCTAAAAAAGACCTTTTAATTGTGGTAAAATACACATAACAAGTAATGCTCAAAATTCTCCAAGCCAGGCTTCTGAACAGTTCCAGATGTTCAACCTGGTTTTAGAAAAGGCAGAAGAACCAGAGATCAAATTTCCAACATTCACTGGATCATCAAAAAAGGAAGAGAGTTCCAGAAAAACATCTATTTCTGCTTTATTGACTATGCCAAAGCCTTTGACTGTGTGGATCACAATAAACTGTGGACAATTCTGAAAGAGATGGGCATACCAGACCACCTGAACTGCCTCTTGAGAAACCTATATGCAGGTCAGGAAGCAACAGCTAGAACTGGACATGGAACAACAGACAGGTTCCAAATAGGAAAAGGAGTATGTCAAGGCTGTATATTGTCACCCTGTTTATTCAACTGATATGCAGAGTACATCATGAGAAACGCTGGGCTGGAAGAAGCACAAGCTGGAATCAAGATTGCCGGGAGAAATATTAATAACCTCAGATATGCAGATGACACCACCCTTATGGCAGAAAGTGAAGAAGAACTAAAGAGCTTCTTGATGAAAGTGAAAGAAGAGAGTGAAAAAGTTGGCTTAAAGCTCAACATTCAGAAAACGAAGATCATGGCATTTGGTCCCATCACTTCATGGGAAATAGATGGGGAAACAGTGGCTGACTTTATTTTGGGGGGCTCCAAAATCGCCACAGATGGTGACTGCAGCCATGAAATTAAAAGATGCTTACTCATTGGAAGGAAAGTTATGATCAATCTAGACAGCATATTAAAAAGCAGAGACATTATTTTGTCCACAAAGGCCCATCTAGTCAAGGCTATGGTTTTTCTAGTATTCATGTATGAATGTGAGAGTTGGACTATAAAGAAAGCTGAGCGATGAAGAATTGATGCTTTTGAACTGTGGTGTTGGAGAAGACTCTTGAGAGGCCCTCGGACTGCAAGGAGATCCAACCAGTCCATTCTAAAGGAGATCAGTCCTGGGTGTTCATTGGAAGGACTGATGCTGAAGCTGAAACTCCAATATTTTGGACACCTGATGCAAAGAGCTGACTCATTTGAAAAAACCCTGATGCTGGGAAAGATCGAGGGCAGGAGAAGGGGACGACAGAGGATGAGATGGTTGGATGGCATCACCGGCCCAATGGACATGAGTTTGGGTGAGGTCCGGGAGTTGGGTAAGGTCAGGGAGGCCTGGTGTGCTACAATTCACCGGGTCTCAAAGAGTCGGACACGACTGAGCGACTGAACTGAACTGATTCAAACACATAGCAAAAGTTGCCCTCTTAATCATTTTTAAATGCACAGTTCAGTAGTGTGAAGCAGCAGTGAGCCTCACCGTGGCCCATGGAGGGAGGCTGGGGGGCATGGTGGATATGTCTGGATGGACAGAGAGGTTGACACACCAGTAGCACCAACATGGGGCAGGTCTGCTTCCTCATGAGCAGGCCTGGATGGGTGGAGAAGCGGGCAGTGACAAGGTCCTGCTGTCCAGCACAGGGAACTCTGTTCAATGCTGTGTGACAGCCTGGATGGGTCGGGGGTTTGGGGGAGAATGGAGACACATTTGTGTTTGGCTGAGTCCCTTTGCTGTTCACTTGAAACTATGACAGCGTTGCTAATTGGCTATACCCCAATACCAAACAAAAAGTTAAAAAAAAAGCCAGAGAGAAGCAGGTGTGCTGCTGACCAGGGGATCCTGGGCCTGCTCGGGCACAGCTGCTCGGCTGGCTCAGTCCTTGGGGTTGGAGTGGCCGTCCCATCCCTCCCAGACCCCTCCCACACCAGTGATCACGAGAATGGCTATGGATGTTGGCAAGTGGCCTCTTTTCAGAGGCGGTGCGGCTTCCCCTCCTGAGAACCCCAGTGATTAGAGCTGCGGTTGACACAGGCCAGGTTTGCAGACTCTGCCGACACCTGGCTCAGCATCCAGAACACGCAGCTAGCGGCTGAGAGTAAATACACTTGTGGGTGGATGAACATGAGTGAGGCAGCTGGGACCCGCTGAGGAGCCTCATCTGGCCCCAGGTTCAGCATAAACCCTGGGCCTGGAATAGCAACAGTCACGTGTGGGGTGTGGAAGCAGCATGAATGCATCCCAGGAAGAGTGACGGAGCAGTTTGCTCTCACTGGCTCGAGGTCGTGCCAAAGCCCTTCAACTTGTACCTCTATTTCCTTGTCTATAAAATGGGGTCCATTGTCCCCTCTTTGCTGGGTTCTTGCAGGAGTGGAGGTGTGTGAAGCCTCACAGCAGTGTCACCGTGAGTGGAGGTGTGTGGACAGTAATAGAGGTGTCACCGTGAGTGGAGGTGTGTGAACCCTCACAGAGTGTCACCCTGACTGGAGGTGTGTGAACCCTCAGAGATGTCACCGTGAGTGGAAGTGTGTGAACACTCACAGAGTGTCACCCTGAGTGAAGGTGTGTGAACCCTCAGAGATGTCACCCTGAGTGGAGGTGTGTGAACCCTCACAGAGTGTCACCCTGACTGGAGGTGTGTGAACCCTCAGAGATGTCACCCTGAGTGGAGGTGTGTGAACACTCACAGAGTGTCACCCTGAGTGAAGGTGTGTGAACCCTCAGAGATGTCACCCTGAGTGGAGGTGTGTGAACCCTCACAGAGTGTCACCCTGACTGGAGGTGTGTGAACCCTCAGAGATGTCACCCTGAGTGGAGGTGTGTGAACACTCACAGAGTGTCACCCTGACTGGAGGTGTGTGAACCCTCAGAGATGTCACCCTGAGTGGAGGTGTGTGAACCCTCAGAGATGTCACCCTGAGTGCAGGTGTGTGAACCCTCACAGAGTGGCACCCTGACTGGAGGTGTGTGAACACTCACAGAGTGTCACCCTGACTGGAGGTGTGTGAACCCTCAGAGATGTCACCCTGAGTGCAGGTGTGTGAACCCTCACAGAGTGGCACCCTGACTGGAGGTGTGTGAACCCTCAGAGATGTCACCGTGAGTGGAGGTGTATGAACACTCACAGAGTGTCACCCTGAGTGAAGGTGTGTGAACCCTCAGAGATGTCACCCTGAGTGGAGGTGTGTGAACCCTCACAGAGTGTCACCCTGACTGGAGGTGTGTGAACCCTCAGAGATGTCACCCTGAGTGGAGCTGTGTGAACACTCACAGAGTGTCACCCTGACTGGAGGTGTGTGAACCCTCACAGAGTGTCACCCTGACTGGAGGTGTGTGAACCCTCAGAGATGTCACCCTGAGTGGAGGTGTGTGAACACTAACAGAGGTGTCACCCTGAGTGGAGGTGTGTGAACACTCACAGAGTGTCACCCTGACTGGAGGTGTGTGAACCCTCAGAGATGTCACCCTGAGTGGAGGTGTGTGAACCCTCACAGAGTGGCACCCTGACTGGAGGTGTGTGAACCCTCAGAGATGTCACCCTGAGTGGAGGTGTGTGAACACTCACAGAGTGTCACCCTGACTGGAGGTGTGTGAACCCTCACAGTGGTGTCACACTCTGGTCCACATTTGCCTGATTACTGACAGTTACCATGATTACACAGGGGCTCCCTTATGTCGTGTGCAAGAATCACAAATTTCACTTGTTTCATTCCTTTCCAGAGTTTTGAGGGAAGTAAAATTCCTTGGTGTGTTGAGATGTATTATCATTTCTTCCCAACGTTACGTTAAACTAAAAATTAAACCTGGATATTGACTGACAAGGGTTAAAGGCCCTGCCAAATATCATACACAGGCTTTGTTCTTGTTCCTCACTAAATCCATTCAAGCACTGAGCCAACAAAGCGCCGGGTACTGTGCAGGGCTTGAGGATGACAATGGTGAGGACCCAGCACCCCCACTCTCTGACCCCCCACTCACAGTTCCTCAGGCCAGCAGGAATCTCATTCCACTGACAAGTGACTGTGAGGAAGGCAGGAACAGAAACACTGAGGTGCATCCCTTGAGTCTTCTCAGAAGCCACAAGTTGTCTGAGGTTAAAAAAATGCAGACAATATCCTATCGCATTAAAATATACATCATATATGCCATTGAGACATCGAGATTGAATTGTCTTTCAGAAAAGTGTCTTGACTGTTCCTGCTTCTCTGTTCATTCTAGGAAAGTATGAGTGCAAATACATCAGATTTGGGAGGAGAGTCGCGGTGCAGAAGGCAGCATGTTGCCTTCCCAATGAGGGGGCAAAGACCCCCAGTTGGCAGGGATACGTCTCCCTTACACATGTGCTTCAGGGGCTGCCAAACGGCCACTGGCGTCCAGCCCAGAAAAGCTCAGCTTCTTTCAAATGGCTTTAGCAGATGAACATTTAAGATGCTGCAATATTCTAGTAATTTATTAATGATATCGCATAGCAGATGTTGGCAGCATTTCTGTGGGGGTGCTTTTTTTTTTTTTTTTAACAAGAGTAGAGCTTGTTTCCTTCCAAAGTTGATAAGCTTAAAATAAAAATGGGAGAGGAAATGATTCCAGGGAAGAAGCAAACCTGCCTTCCCAAGTAAGGGGATTTTCTAGAGGCAAAAGTAGAATGGGCAAGAATGGGAGAGAAGGGACTCTTCTCTCTCCAGAAAGTCAGCTGGGGACAGGATGGGTCTGTGCAAAAGTGAGGGGGCAGTGCTTGTCAGGCAGAGCCTGGGATTCGTTTTACAGCTGCATGCTGAGTGCCTCTGCGTGTGGGGTGCTGTTCTGGGGCCCCTGGTTAAATGGACGAAGTCGCTGGTGCGGTAGGCGTTTCATTTTCGTGGGGGAGTTGATGAGTCATTTTCAAGTCATGAATTGCGCTGAGCACTCTGGCTGCAGAGCGGAAATTACAGAGGCCCCCACGGCTGCGCTCAGTGTTGGTGGCACCGGTATATCCTTATGCACTGGGGCTGCGCTTAGCATGTGGCAAGCACAGTGTTCCAGCCGTTTGTGGCCGTTAGTTTACCTGTCTTCATAAGCGTCTTGTGCAATCATGCCTCATTACCATGGATCACAGGGCGTCACATAACTGCCACAGGGTTTCGCTGCTGGGAGTGGTGGACCTCAGATTGGAACCCAGATGCCAGGTGCCAGGGCTAATGCTCTGTCTATGGAGAAACTCAGAGAGGGGCACAGAGGTGGTCACTGCTGGTGGTGCCGTGTGGTGGGCCGTCCTGGCAACTGGGGAGGCAAGGTCACAGCAAGGCCTGGAAGGATGGGGGGGAGTCTGAGCCAGAGGCATCTGGGAGGGCAAGCGATGGACAGATGGTGAATAGTGGAGCAGAAATCCATGAGAGAGTCCCTCGTGGACAGACGAGGGTGTTCTGCCTGAACGCCTGCACCATGGGCTCTGTCTGGGATTCTGTTCAGCACCTGCCCTGCTCAGGGTGCTTTCAGCACCTGGGACAGCTCCCAACCCATGGCGGCTCCCAGGACAGCTTATTATCTCCAGAAAGCAGAAGCGCTCAGGATTCCGTCTGCAATGATCTCTCCCACAACCCTGACCTTTAGTCCACTCAATTATCACAACAGTCCTGGAAAGCAAAGGATGTTCCCCATTCGACGTATAATTACACTCATTATTTTATTAACACAATTTTACTTTGTAAACCTCTTTCGATAGTCCATCTCCTAGAAAGATTTAAGCTATGGTTTTTCCAGTAGTCATGTACAGATGTGAAAGTTGGACCATAAAGAAGGCTGAGTGCTGAAGAATTGATACTTTGAAACTATGGTACTAGAGAAGACTGTTGAGAGTCCTTTGGACTGCAAGGAGATAAAACTGCAAGGAAATCAACCCTGAATATTCTTTGGAATGATTGATGCTGAAGCTGAAGCTCTAATACTTTGGCCAACTGTTGTGAAGAGCTGAATCATTAGAAAATACCCTGAAGCTGGGAATGATTGCAGACAAAGGGAGTAGAGGGTGGCAGAGGATGAGATGGTTAGACAGCAGCACAGACCCAACGGACATGAATTTGAGCAAACTCTGGAAGATGGTGGAGAAGGAAATGGCAACCCACTCCAGTATTCCTACCTGGGAAATCCCACAGACAGAAGAGCCTGGCAGGCTATAGCCCACAGGATTGTAAAGAGTTGGACAAGACTGAGTGGCTGAACAACAACAACAAAATTAAGAACAACGGAAAAGAACACACGTGGTAAACATTTAAGAGACAAAGTTTGGGGCACGCACACTGTTTTTTATTCCAATTTTGGAAAAGTTAAAACAGTCTAAAGTGAAATCTGCACCCACAGTTCTTGCTGACTTGGATGGGGTCAACATATCCTTGGGGACTCTCAGAGCACTGAGTGGGAGCTCCCTGCCTGTACTTGTCCCTCTCGTCAGATAGAATCTTCCATTAGGATGCAGAGAAAAGGAGGAGAAGAACTTTGAGACTGGAGGTGGACACAGGGCAAAGGGGTGGGGGGGGGGGTGGAGGCAGGACTGATTACGGGGGCAGAGAGCATCGCAGGGTCAGGGTTTGGGTGCTTGGTCTCAGGGTGTTTTAATGTCCTTTCCTCAATCATAATTCCAGAACTGGGAAGCATCCCATGGGGCAGGCTCTTTGGAGTGGCTGATGGGCCCCCAGAGGGGCCAGCCCACTGAGAAACATTCACACAGAGGGAGGCTGGAAAGCAGAGACCTCAGTGTTGAGGCCACTGGTTCCAGGATCTAGACCCACACCAGAGCCCAGAGCAGAACTCTGGGAGTTACTATGGGAAAGCAAGGGACCCGGGCATCCGGAAGGGACGAAGGACCTCGCGGTGCCTTGGAAGGTGGCTGTCACCTGCGTGTGTCTGCTCTTCCCCTCGTGGGGTCACTCGTGCAGAGATCAGCCTGGAAAAGCTCTCTCTTCTCCCTTCAAGCTGACTGTGGCCACAAACCACGGCCACATTGCTTACCTGAGGCTTTTCTTAAGTGGGTTGGCTTTGAACAAGGGCCCCTAAGTCCCTGATATCCCCAGGTTTGCTCAACATTGTCCAGAATCTTCAGTTACGGCCCAGAGAAGCCAGCAAGCCTGGCTCTGCAGCCTTGGGGTTTGGGAGCTGACAGACAATTTTTGGTTACCAGGCAACCGCTGATTTTTCATAACCAACAAGTACAATGCCACACATGATACATTCATCAGATAATAATGCAGCTCTCCCACATCACCACACACTGATCAAACCCCAGAGAGCTGCTTGGCACAGACTTGAGAGCATGGGAGCTTGGGGAAAGCAAGACCCAAGAGACACAACTCAGGAGGAAGAGTGTCCCAGGAGGGGAAGGGGGTTGTCCTGCCGTCGGCTAGGTCCAGGGGCTGAGCCTCCGTGCGGTGGGGCTCTGTGCAGGGCCAGCGTCAGCTGACCGGAGGCCTGAGAGCACTGGAATCATGACATCCCCGGGTCAGCCTCAGACGGCGGTGCTGCTTCTGTGAGAGCCCGTCTGTCTGGAGAACCTCTTGTCTCTCTGCCTGCTTTTGGGAGAAGAAAATCACATAACCTTTGGGGTACAGACTCTCCTCCAGGCAGGGAGAACCACAGTCCGTGATGTTGATGCTTGGGTACTTGGAGGATGAGTGAGCTCCCCTTGAGCGCCGGCAGCTCACTGGTAGTGGCTTGGCTGGAGGCTCAGGAATTTGGCCTGTTTTACATCTGGACAGAAGTGGGTTGTCAGAGTGGCCGCTAAGCCAGGAGCAGGAGAGCACGGTGGACAGCATCCTGACTGCAGCCTGCTGACCTCACAGCCGGCCGCTCTCCGGAGCGCCCACCTCTGCACGGGTGTCCAGGGCCTGCCCTACTGTGCACCACGTTTCCTCCTGATCCTTGACGCGCTGTGGGGAAGAAAGAGCGGCACCTCCCCCAGGAGGGGGCCCTGCTGCCGCCCAGCACCCGCGGCTCCTCGCTAAGGGTAGTGGCCGTTCTCAGGCTGCCCCAGGCGTTGCTCCTCCTAATCACCTGCATGCCCAGGTTGTTCCCAAACAGCCGGACAGCGCTGGGGACACCTTGCTATTTATAACCCCTGCTAACATTTAGACGGCTGCCCCTGGGGATTCCATGGCTGCTTTTGGTAAATTCCTTCTGCAGAGACGACAGGACAGTGGAGTGAAAACACCCAGGCTGTCGTAAACACTCACGCGTCACCCACACCAAAACCCTTTGTGAGTGTTGTCTGTTTCTCTTAAAGCCCTTCAGCATCAGCTCGAGAGGGTGGCACATGCCCATCTCCCGAGGGGGAGCTGTTGCTGAACTGCTTGGTCAATACGAGTCGGGCATTTCCATGCAGAGAAATGGACGTCGGTGGATGGTGAGGGTTAACGGAGGTGGTGCCTGCCCAGACACTCCATACTGTTTGTGCTGGAGGTGACGGGCTTGCTGAGGACACGGGCTGAGGACCTGTGCTGAAGCTTGGCAGCCAGCTTAGTGACATGTGACATCACAAGGGGACAAGCGGATTTTGCTCAGCAGGCATTCATGGAGAGCTGCTCTCAGGTGATGGGGGAATCAAAGGTAACTCAGAACCTGGTCCTCCCTGGCTGTCTCGGTCAGCTCAGGCTGTGTAACCAGCAGCATGGGCACTTACTGTCTCACATTCTGGGGGTCGGAGATGGAGAAACTGCAGAGCTGGTTCCTTCTGAGGCCTCTCCCCTGGGGAGGAGGACGCCGTCTTCTCCCCGGGTCCCCACACAGTCCTCCCCCTGCGTGTCTGTGTCCCGATCTCTTCCTGGAAGGACCCCATTCATGCTGGACTGGGGCCCACCCTGGTGACCTTATTTAACTGGGTCACCTCTCTGAAGACCCCCTCCCCAAACAGAGCCTCGGGTCAGGGCTTTGACGTGGGTTTGGGGGCACAGTTCCAGCACTGGGTGGCAGTCACCTCCTTCCCCGGCTTGCCATCCTCTGGGGTGACTCTGGCCACAGCGTGGGCCCTTCTCACCTGCTCAGCTCTGGACGCCTCCCCTTCCCTCTCATCCTATGGCTCCTGTCTACTGTCCCTCGGCCTCTGACTCCGAAGACGGTGACAGGAGCCCCTCAGCCCAGAAATAGCCTTGATTCCTTCCGACTCGGAGCCCAGATGCACAGGGAGCCCTGCTCCCCTCTCCCCAGCCTTGGCCTTCCCTGCCCTCTGGACTGAGCTGTGTTCCCAGAGGCAGGTGTCAAGGCCCCACCGCTGTGACCATATCTGGAGGAGGGCCTTTATAAGCTTTCCTTCCTGAGCACATATGAGAAAAATACTGGGGAAGTGCCTAGTGTTCAGTTATGAGTGACTGCGGGACCCCCACCGCTCGCCTGGCGCTGACCTTGAGGATGTGTCCAGAGCGAAACCAGACAGGAGGGAAGGGGGCCGGGCACGGCCCCTCCTCACCCCTCCACAGCCTTTCCAGACCTGTAAAGCTGCCACATCGTCGTGAGGTTAAACTAATCTCCAGCAATGCCATGTGGCTTGTCTTATGCCAAACGAAAGTCACTTTGGGAAGTTCGCTTTGACAGCGGGGAAGAAGGGCCAGGATCAATACGCAAAGCCGGCTCTGGCCAGTGCCACGGTGACTGGCCCGCCAGCGGTCAATAGCACACAATTAAGATAAGAAAAACTGAGCCCCGGCAGAGACCTCCGGGCCCAGCAGCCCAGCCCCGGCATCAAGCAGACCGGGAGATGAGTCCCCACCAGGGCAGCGGCCTGGCCGAGGTCGCCGTCGCAGCGCTCAGAGGTGCACCCCTTCCTGGGGTAGCCAGCTCACCACCCCGAGTCCACCAGGCTCCGAATGCCCGGGGAGCCCTTGCGGCCCTGACGTTACCGCACATTCCTGTTGAGGGACTGATTCACGAAGAAGGCGGCTCCGGCGGCTCTAGATCTATAGTCGCAGATATATGTGTGCAGAGTGGCCCTTCTCCTCCTCGGGAGGGGCCCGAGGGCCTGGGCGCTGCTCCTGGGGACCCGCATAGCACACAGCCCCCCGAGCGGGGAGCTCTGCCGGACACGCTGGGGCGACGGGGTGGGGTTTACTGCCGATCTGCCCCGGGACGCACACGAAGAACCATTCTGGTGCCTGAGGACTTCCGGCTCTTCGACTCTGCTTGGAGCAGAGCTGGGTGTGTCTGATGCCAGCTGTACCGCGAGCGTTTCATCCGTATAAACGAGGCCCCCAGAGCTTAATCACCTGCGCTTCCCTGTGACACTGGAGCAGGGTGAATCGAATATTGTTGCTTTTGTTCGGGGAGATAACAGAGGCTGAAGGACTGTCAGCAGCTGATAATGACTCAAATCGTGCTCCTGTGAAATGGAAATGGCTGGAGAGACAGAGGAGGCTGCAGGAGACGGCAGGCTGAGCAGTAGGTGGAGAGCCGGTGTAAACAGAGGGCCAGGGAGGGGCGCCCCTCTGGAGTTGGAAGCGAGCTGACTTCCAGAGGCGGGCTCTACCCCGGGGATCACCGGCTCCTTTCCCCACGGGATGACACCGTTTGATCACATTTTATCTCAGTGACAACCAACAGAAGCTTGTAAAACCCGCAGCACAAAATGATTTATTATCTCAGAATAACTCCCCCCGCCCCCTCTGCATTTTGAGAGGCCTCGTGGCTGGAGACTTCAGTTACCCTGCAGCAGAGACTCATCTGGGTGGTCAGGGCCCGGGGTGGGGGCCGAGGCTCCAGGCTGGGTGTGCCCGCTCCGTGCTGTCAGCACTGGAGCTCAGCACGCACTCCCACCCACAGCGCGTGGACCTGCCCTTTGGGGGTAAAGCTTGGGCATCTTTGCTTTCGCAGGGGCTCATCGTCATGGAGCTCATGCAGACCACGTGAACAGCAAGTTACATAAACAGGAAAACAGCAGAACCAAGACGGCTGCAGCAGGGGGAGCCCTGCTCGGCATCACTGCTCAGGGGGAGGCGGGGTCTGCAGACCTGCTTCATCCTCCCTCTGAGGATGGGGCACAGCGTGTCTCTGAGCCCCGCCCGGCACTCCTGCATGGCCACAAGGAGGCAGAGGGCTCAGAAAGGGTCAGCCAGAGATGTGCGGTTGGGGGGTGTGTCCTGCAGGGATCCAGAAAACTCTGGGGCTCCCCCCACAGAGCGAGGGCAAGGGGGAGGGCCCTGTGAGCTGCAGGGACAGAGTCAGGAGGGCGCCCAGGGCCGGGGAGGCCTGACCTTCCAGGCACAGAGTCTTGTGCCCCCTCCGTTCGTCCCATCCCTCTGTGGATCTCCCAGGGCCCAGGCAGACCGGGGCCCTGAGGCCAGGTTGCGTGCTCAACTGTCTCAGAGTCTAAGCTCGGTCGAGTGGGAGGCACACCAGACCAGAGGCCCCACGAAGCTCCCCCAGCGTCTCTCCTGCCCCACTGGGGGCCCCAGGACGGGGGCTGGCGATGCCTGCGTGGACCTGCCTGTGCAGTGTCAGGCATCAGTCTAGGCAGCCCGTCTGCGCTCACATAAACACACACCTGTTTCTGCTTTTGGGGATTACACGGAGAGAAGGTCTCTGGAGCTGGTGAAGCTTGGAGGGCAGTGGGATGACTGAAATAACCTTCTGTAAACGGTCAGCCCCGACGCTGGGGATACACCCCACGCACAAACAGAGTGGGGAAGTGGGGCCTGAGGACAAGTCACTGCAGGCGGGATGCTCGGAAACCACAGAGGCTAATTTCTGCAGTTTTGGGGGCTGGGCGTCTGGGACCAGGTGCCAGCAGGTCGGGTTCTGGTGAGCGCCTGTCCAGGCTGCAGGGGGCTCTTGCCCTGGGTCCTCACACGGGACAGCCCTCGGGCCTTTTATAAGGACGCAGGTCACCGTGAGGGCCTCGCCTCCAAGCCCCCGCACGGCGGGGCTCCACGGCGGCCTCTTTCTGGTGTGCCTCCCTCCCACCTGGGTTCCAGCTCCCGAGACAGCTGAGCACCCAGCTTGGCGCCGCAGGCCTCAGGGCCCCAGGCCCCCGGCTCGCCGGAGTCTGCGGAGGAGGGGGTGGACAGAGGGAGCACGGAGCCCCTGGCCGCCTCCGCGCCCGAGTCTGAGACTAGACGGTCAGGCCTCACCCGGCCCTGGTTCCCTCCGGAGTCTGTGCTCTGTAGCCTGGCAAGCACTCCAGGGCAGCAGCACCAGCAGGTAGGGGAGTCCCTGGAGGGACACCTGCAGGAGCTCCCTGTGGGGGGGACTCAGAGCCCAGCTGACCTAAGGCGATGCAGCCATTTGCCGTTTATGTTCTGAAGGTTATTTGTGATGGACTGTGTGAACCTATTGGTATAGGAGCGAATAGACCTCAAGCAAACAAAAAGGAAAACAATGATTGTTTCACGCTTATAGGAGACAGAATCTATAAATGTAAAAAAAAAGTAAAAATATACAACAGATGATCAAATATCAAAACACACAGGACAACTGGAGAAGCCGCTTGGAAAAACGAATGTCAGTGAACCCATAGCAACGGCCTTGGCATCTGAGCATGACGTGCAGTGTAAGTAAACTTGTTTATGTCACGTCACAGGAGTGATTCTCGGACACGCGCCCCTGAACGGGTGAGGATCCGTGTTTACACGGGGACACAGGAAGATACAGGCTTCCACCCACATCACAGCAGGTGCGGTCAGATGCCGACGGAACACTCAGAGAAGTGACCTGGCCACAGCAGTCACAGGCGGCACCCAGACAGACTCACCGTCGTGTCTGACACTCGGTGAAGCAAACTGGAGGTCAGATATGAGCCAGAGATGGCAGGCGCACTGGACTCTGGTCTCTGGGGTGTGGGCGTCAGTGACGTTTGCTTACGGCGCCGGCCGGAGATTTCGCCCTTCTCACTTTCGTGTCCAGACTCCGGCCCTTCTGAACAGTTTTCCTGACGACACTCCAGACAAGACACTGAGCCAAAGCGATGCTTCCTGAGCATCCACAGCCTTAAGGCAGCATGAATGTTCCTTCAACCAAGGAAGTTAAGAAAATAATGGAGTATCCTGAATAACGCATGAGCAATCACTATTAAGGAAAAATAAGAAGAAGAAATATATGAATTGGAAAAGAGTAGACTTTATAAACATTCCTCATGCTGTATACTTCAGAAATTAGAATTTCTAAATTCTTAAGGATTCTAAGCAGAAAGCGGACTAAAGCATAATTACGGCACGGACGAGGGTTGCATTTGTACACGTAAGCTGGATACGGCGGTAAATGTAAACTGATAAACTGGAGGACTAACCTCTGGTTAGGATGCGATTTCAGAAAACGTGCGCTCAGGTTGATGCCAAGAGGGGAGCCCCCAGGTTTCTAGGCGCCCACCTCCCCAGGCTCAGGAGGAGAGGGCTGACTGAAGGTCTTGTCGGAGGCGGGAATTCCAGGGAGGAGGGAAATGCCTCCTTAAAACTGCCGATCGGATGTCGGGAAAGCCAGTGCCCAGCGAGTGGACAGTCTGATGGGCTTGTTGGACTGAAAGGATGAATGAATAGGTGGTGAATGACTTCAGAATCGTCCAGAGCTATACTGATGCGTGGCTCTCAATCCCAATAAGGTCTTCTGTGCTTCTGGAAGGCTCAGCTGCCATGAAAGACTGTTATCTGGCGGGTATTGAGCACATCCTTGCTCTCAGGAGAGCCCTCTTGGAGGAGCCCGCCTGCTCAGGTATGAACCCCTGACAGCCAGGGGGCACCTGGTGAGCCCTTGGGTGGGCAGCGGCAGCAAGGCCCGCTGCCCCATCCCGTCAACCTCTGCCCAGGCTCTCCGTGTCGCGGCCTGCGACCGGCTGTCCCCCACTGCCCATGGATGACCAGCGAGCCTGCCTTCCTGAGCACTGGGGCCTGGGCTCACTCTTCTCCCACTCTGGCCGCTCAGACGACGGCCCAGCTGCATCCACCCGGCCACCCAGGAGAGGCGTGGGCCCCGCTCGGCTTGCTCCATCCGCGCACGCGGACCATGCGTCTGCCTAGGGCTGCCCCCCTCTCCAGCCAGGAACGTGCTTCCCGGGAGCGTCCACCAGCCCAGGCCTGCCTACCCACGGCACGTCCAGGGCTGCGTTTTCCCCATTTGTCGCCTCTGTGTTGGCTCCTTGGGGACCATCCTCTCCGGCCGAGGGATGAGCGAGGGGCCGAGTCAGGGAGAAAAGGACAGACCGCCTTCCCTCCTCTGTCTTCGTTGGTGCTTTCATTTAATGATAAAGGAAACGGTCTCCAACAGGGCTCCAGAGGGAACAGCCAACAAAGCCCAGCCTGGATCAGCAGCTCAGACAGGAAGCGCTCCTAGGGAGGACGCGCGGCTGGGCGGCTTGATGGAGGCTGTACCGGGGGGCCGACGGGCGCGGCTGCAGGGGAGAGGCCTGGGGTGAATGGGGTGTCCCCAGTGACCCCCAGCTCCCATCTGAGAGAGGATGATCCTGCCGCTGTGAAGCGCCCAGACATGCTTGTCATGTCCTGGGGTCTGTGCTAGCGCTGTGACTGACCACGTGGGGTCGGCAGGGCTGTCTAGGTCAGGATGAGGAGGCTCCTGGAAGAACACGGGGGCCTCGGGCACGTCCCAGGTACAACCAGGGATGCTCTGGACGCCCGTCCCTGGAGACGGTGATGGGGCAGGGTCCGCAGTTCCTACCCTGGCTCAGGGTGATGGGCTCGCAGCTCATCACCCCCAAATTCCCAGAGTGGACCAGATGCCCTTTACTGTTGCTCCTCTGGCAGAGTGAAAGCCGGTGCTGAGTCTGAGGTTCACGGCCCCCTCACCTGGAGGTAATTGCTGGCCCCGCCTCCTCCTCACCCCCTCCTCCCATCCCAGCCACGGTGCCTCCTGGATTCAAGCACGGATGTCTCCAGAGCCCCCGTGTACCTCTCCATTCCCCTACCCTCCAGAGAAGCCGGAAAGCAGAGTGGTCCTTCACAAAGTGCAGGGCCAGCCGGACTCCTCTCTCCTCACGGCGCTCCAGCAGCCTCTGTCTGGTCCAGAACCACGGATCTGCCCTCCTGGACAGCGTCCACCTCTCCGGCCTCAGCGCCGGCCACTCACCCTCTCTGTTCCAGGCGTCTGTGCTCCACGGATCTGCCCACACGTGCTGTTTCCTGTCTTCGGAAGATTGCAGTCATAGGGGAGACTAGATTCCTGTGAATTGAGCTGGGGCAGCCCCAGGATCAGTCGAAGGAGCCCATCCGCCCCTGGCGGGCCCCAGAGGGCAGCCCCAGGCATCCCCTGGGCGCGAGCAGCGGCGGAGGAGGTGGATGTAGAGGAGGCCGGGCTGCTGCCCCAGAGGCTGCTCAACAGGCTTGGATAAAGGAGGGGGTGGGGATGGAGTCGTCCCTGGTCAGGGGTCTGGGTGAGACCGGAGCCAAACTGGCTCAGACAAGCTGTGCGGGTCAGAGGCTCCCCAGTGTGGGTGCCTCCCGTGGGCACAGGAAGGACCCCCCAGCTTTCTACTAGAGTGTCGAGCACACGGAGCTGAAGCAACAGTCTGGGTCCAGGCTTCTTCCTGGGGCTGGAGTGAAGGACAGCTCCAGTCAGGGTCGGCAACCGGCTCAGGGGTGCCCAAGCCCTAACCCTGGGAGCGTGGCTGCGCGTGGGGCCCCAGGATGTGGGGACACCGCCCTGTGAGCAGGAGGAGGGCTGGGGCAGCGGGGGGCTCCGGGCTGGATGGTCCACCATCCTAGGAAACTGGGCTCCTGGTGCTGGGCCCCCTGAGCCCTGGGGAATGTGCTGCGGCATCCGTTTGAGAGAAAAAAACACGAGTTTACAGAACACTGGTCGATGTTCCGCACAGAGCGCGTGCAGATGCCGTCCAGATGGGCGCGCGGCGGGAGGCTGCGTCTCGGGAGGAGATGGGACAGCGAGGCCCTGGCTGGCCCGGCGCCTCGGCCGACCCAGGCTGCAGGGCCCTGGGGGCCAGACCTGTTAACAAGGCAGGGAGGCCGCCACCGGTTCCTGGAGGGCCAGGGGAGGGAGGCCGTCAGCAAGGAGCCGGCTCAGGCACCTGCGACCGCCGGCTGGCGGGGCCCCGCGCATCATCGCGCATCATCGCCCGTGTCTGCAGCCGCAGCACAGCGGCCTCTGCAACGAGCTGCCACTGCTTCTGAGGCTGCCGCCAGTGAACGTGCAGACCAAACGCAGGGGCTGAGCCGGGCCATGGCCAGGAGAGAGCGTGCGTGGCTGCCCTCCAGCCCATCAGCAAGTCAGACCTGGGAGTCACACCACCAGGGACATACTCCAGGCCTGCCCCCCTAGCCCTGATGGTTTGGTTTGACCTTAATGTGAAGAGCTGATTCATCTGAAAAGACCCTGATGCTGGGAAAGACTGAGGGCGGGAGGAGAAGGGGACGACAGAGGATGAGATGGTTGGATGGCATCACCGACTCAGTGGACATGGGTTTGGGTAAGCTCCGGGAGTTGGTGATGGGCAGGGAGGCCTGGCGTGCTGCAGTCCATGCGGTCCGGAAGAGCTGGACATGACTTAGTGACTGAACAACAACAACAAATTCCTTTTCAAGCAAAAGAAGGGAACGCACCTCCTTCTGGATGGAAGGTCTTCACAGGCAGATCTGGAGGCGGCGGCTGTGACCCCTGACCTCACGGCCCAGCTGCCCTCCTGGGGCCTGTCTTCCCCTCGCTCTGCTCAGCGCATGAAGGGGCCACCCTGGCCGCTTGATGGCTCCCTGTCCCCACAGGGTCGTGTGTTGAAGCCTTGACCCCAAGGTGATGGTGTTGGGAGGCGGGGCCTCTGGAGGTGATCAGGGTCAATGAGAGGGTCCCTGATGGGACCAGGGCTTCCTAAGAAGCAGAGGAACCAGAGCCCCGCCCCCAGGTGAGGACATGGAAGAAGGCGGTGTCTACACCAAGCAGAGACTCTCTCAGGGGCAGCATCACCTGGCACCCTGATCACAGGCTCCCTGCGGCCCGAGCAGCCTGAGATGGCACTTCTCCTCCGTCCTATCTGGTCGTCCAGCTGCTGCCCGAACCCATGCATGCAGGGCGGCTGGGACCCCTGGCACGGCTCACCCGGAACATGGCTCCCTGCATGGCAGAGCAGGGAAGAACACAAACATCCCGTGGGCCGCGCTGCCTCACCCGGAGCATGGCTCCCTCCTCAGCAGAGCAGGGAAGAACACAAACATCCCGTGGGCCGCACTGCCTCACCTGGAGTGCGGCTCCCTGCACGGCAGAGCAGGGAAGAAGGCAAACATCCCGTGGGCCGTGCTGCCCCCAGGAAGAGAGGCTGGAAGTGCTGCTGTGCAAGAGGGCACGCCCCAGAGACCCCTCCCCGCTGAAACCACCCACCCACTGCCGGGGGCTCCAGGGTGCTTTTAAGTCAGTTCTGTCCCTTTGCTTGAAGCAGATCTGAGAGTAGTTAGCATCTGCGATGTTGCTGCCTGCTGCTGAGAACAAATGCCAACCCGTGCAAAATTCTGCCTTCAAAGGCTCGCGGAGGCGGCCGTGGCCCCAGGCTCCTTCCGGGCCTGTGGCTTTTCTCCTCTGATCTGTCCCCTGGCTGCTGAAGGCCGTGCCCAGGAGAGCGGGTTCCTGGGCTGACTCAGTGCTGAAAGGACAGGGAGTTGCCAGGCCAGCCCGACCATCGGGGATGGCCGTATTGTGGGGGTGTCCGCTCGGCCAGCACGTGGCTCGATCCCCCTAGCCGTGTGGGGTGTGGGTGTCTGGCTGTGGGGCTGCCCCCCAAGTAGGAGGCCCATCTGTCCGGGACAGCGGGAGCCTGCCTGGGGCTCCGGGGTTGTTCCCCTGAATTCCCGCCGGGCAATATCCCCAGAAGCAAGACTGAAAAGGGGTCGGG